>NC_084798.1:87463108-88075052 GCF_963169125.1 Humulus lupulus
GGTCTCTTGGCGAGCTGAGCAGAAGACGTTTGACCCACCACAGGAGTTTGGGACTCAACCACGACAGGGGTACCAGCCAGCGAGGCCGGTACCACCGCAGAGACGACGGCCTGCGAGGATGGCATCGTCGTGGGGGCGCTAGTCTGGCCAGTCGACGCAGCAGCAGAGCTCGAAGCCGGCGGGGAAGGAGGAGGCGTTTTCTTAGATCTCTTGGAGCCTTTCCTCGGCTGGCTGGTTTTCAGTGACCCTGCCCTGCGACGTTTGCTCCTCTTGGCACCCGCATTGTCAATAAGGGTGTCAAGGTCGGAGTCCATCTCGCCTGCACAAGTCAACACAGTGAGTCAGTAAAAGAGGTGTACAAGTTACTTCAGTATCACAGACGTATAGAGTGATGGTAGAAAAAACCTAACTGGAACTTCCCCCGAGCTCGAGCTTGGGGACCATGAAATTCCCCCGTCTTCAGAAGAGGCGGGGGCAGTGCCTTCCCTATAAGTTGGTGATAACCTCGAGAGGTCCCTATAATCATTGGTCCCATACTGCACAGCTATCCCATTCCACACCTCGTCTGTGGTGTACATAGTGTCGTATTTCCCGAGCCCACTATCAAACCTATGGACACAGTCGTCTACCCAACTCCATATGTAGAAATGGTATCTATCCTGTGGGCACGAGACTAACCTATTGGGCCTGTGTTTTAGCAAAGTGGGGGACCACATTCTCGAAGTAGGAAGGGTTTTACCTTCATCTGAGTCCGAGCTCGAGGCCTCGTCGTTGGCTTCATTCCCAGATCGCGGACTCCTCAAGCGAACTGGGAGAGATGCCCTCTTTTCTCTCCTCGGAAGAAGGGTGCTTGTGGGCTGTGGCACCTCCTCCCAACATTCGTATTTTTTGTTAGACCAGTCAGAGGTTGACTGACCTTCTCCCAACAACCCACAAGCTCGGAGCTGGTCCTCTTGAAGAAGATACGAGAGAGACCTCCTGCCATAAGGAAGTCGGAGCAAGGCCTCTCTGTGTTCCCTCATTGTCTTGGAGGGGGAGGGACGCTGAAAATTAGCTGAAAGGAGAAACACATTTCAGCTAAGTATGGTCTTAAGGGCTAAAATTCCAAGCTCAAAAAAAAAATAAAAGTAACAAGAGTACTTACGAATCCGCCTGAACGAACGATATCGAGACGGGGACAGACCGTCTGTCCAGAAAAAAGCCTTTTTGGAGTCAGGAGGGTGGTTTGGAAGATCTTCAAAAATCTTCGTCTCTTTGGGATAGCTCGAGAGGTAGTAAAAACCATCCCCTCCCCGAGCTCAGGAGGGGTTACTTTTCAAACAAAAGAGATATAAAATCTCTTGAGGTGAGGGTCCTTTCCACTGCAGCTCATGATACAAGGACCTCAGGGCAGACAGCACCCTGTACGAATTGGTGTTGAGTTGGAATGGAGCCAACCCAACGAAATCAATGAAATCTCTGAAAAAGGACTTCAAGGGCAGCAGAGCTCCCGCCCTTATATGTTCCTGGCTCCAGGCCGCGTATTTCACACTGGCATCGCGGCCCCCAGGGGCGAAACAGCTCCGTTCATGACTAGCCGGAGCTCGACACTTCAGGGTGTCCAACGAACTAAGGCCATGGAGGGCCACGATGTCAGTTATTTGGTCGGTGGTAGTAACCGAGCTCTGGTAGAACTCGGCTTCGAACATCTCCCTCCTAGGCTGCGAAGACGAAGGCTCCGCCATTAAAGAAAATTGGAGTTCCCCCGGATGATATGCAACCGTGACTTTTAGCGCAGGGTCGAGGGGGATTGGCCTAGGTCCTGGGTTGGGCTCCGGATAGATGGCCTCCCGAAGAACTCTTCTCTTCTTTTCAATGACCTCGTCTATCTGACGGCGATAGTGGGCTCGAATGTCCTCTTGCTCGCGCGCAAGCTCGTATTCTTTTATCCGACGCTGATTCCGGGCGAACAGCGATTCTGGGCTTGGAGATTTAGGCTCGTAAGGGATGGCTCGCAATGACCCCCACCATCTTTCCAAATTCTGTGACATCTAACGAGAAAGAAAAAATGGTGAGGGCCATGCATGCAAGAATCACGAGCTCGATGGTATGAGCTCGGGGATTTAGGAACAAAAAATTAAATATTGAGACCCTTACTAAAGAGTCAGAGCGTGTGTTCCACAGGAAAGAAAAGGAGCGTGGATGATCTTTTGAAAATCCCGAAATTCAAGGGAAAGAAAGGTGGCGGTTAGCCAGGAAGGGCATTCTTGGGTTTCGTGCATTTGTCAAGGACAAGGGTTTTTACCCGAAAACTTAGTGTACAAGAAACATGGCCTAAAATTTTCAAAACCCAGAAAGTTGAAACTTCGCTCAAACGTTAAAACTGGATATAAACCAGTGATGCGAAATCCAGCAGGGGAAGTCTAGGAAACTTGAAAGCCTATCGAAACGAAACCCCCTATCTTATTATGCTAAGAACGTAAACTAGCATACACAGCAAAAACAGTATAAAAAAAACAACAAAAATGGCATACTTACACAGTGATGGTGATTGCAGCGAAATCGACTATTGGAGAAGAGGTTGCAAGAAAGAACTCACTGACTCGAACAGACCAGGATTTCTTTGTTTCTTGGGTCGAGAAAACATGCGCGGGATAGAAGCTTTTTAGGAGAGTCTCTGGTTCTCTGGTTGTTTTTCTTGCTTACGATGAACAAACGTGAAGAAGAAGACGAAGAGGGGGGTCTTGTATATATAGGTGGGAAAATGGAATTAATCAGGAGCGTCGAGTGAAATCCTCACTAGATCGAATGGATGGGGATCAATGACAAGAAGGCGCCGAAAAGTTGTCAGATGGACGATCGTGGGCGTGTTCCCAAGGTACTCAAGTACCTAAAGTAAGCAATACCCAGCTAACACGTGACCATTTTCAAGAGTGTATGACGGTACGGTTCCCAGAAAAAGTAGTTCAAAAGTTTCCTTCTCTTAGGATTCGAACAAATACTTTTGAGGGGGCAAGATGTTATACCCAGATTTCGAGCCATAGTAAATGTGACCTCGAAAGTTGGATTCACAACAAATGGTCTCGCAAGGATTGGGGTATGCTCCAGGATTGTATATCGAGCCGGCAAAGTACGATACATGACCTTGAGTATCGTGACCTCGAAATGATCTCGATCTCGAAAGGTAGCTCTGAGAGCACCCTCATCTTCAGGAACAACTTCGGAGCAGAGGTCTTGAGCTCGATGTACTATCTCGAAAGCAATGTTAGCTCGGGAGATGTCAGTGGCTCGCACAATGACGTCAAACCTGAGATGCTAAAGCCTTGGAAATACGCTATAACCACCTTGAATATCTACAAGTATTATAAACATGAGATGTTATCCTCATTTATTAATGTAAATCCCCAAGAATCGTGGGATATTATTTAGTCAGTTATGCGTTTCCTGGTCTTCAAGGACGTTTCCTTTTTTATCTGATTATAGGCATTTAAAGCCATTTATTTTATTCACAAAAGAGTAACTACCCAAAATATGTGGGATAGTATTCTGCATCCTTCTCTATAAATAGAGAAGCCATGCACCATTGTAATGGACCGAAATTCTGATCCTTGAGAGAAAACTCTGGAGAATTCATGCTAAAGAATTTTTCAGAGATAATCTTAAGATTAATAACAGAGACTCGTGGACTAGGCAGATTTAATTGCTGAACCACGTAAAAATCATGTGTTTGATTTGTTTTATTTCTTTTGGCCATTGTCATTAATTGCTTACGTGCTCTTCTTTTATCTGTTGACGAAAAATGGCGTCAACACCGCTGTATGCTCAAGCCAACGCCACTTGGCTATCACAATGTATAGATATCGTAGATACATTCTCTTTGATGAGGGGAACCTCTATCAACAGATCCCTTAACCATTCGACTTCTTTGCCGGTAGCAGCTAGAGCTATGAACTCTGCTTCCATAGTGGAATGAGATATACGGGTTTTTTTCTTGGAACCCCAAGAAATTGTACCTCCACCAAGTGTAAATACTCAACCAGTTGTGGACAAGTTGTCCCCAAGATTGGATATCCAACTTGCATTTGTATATCCTTCTAAAATTGAAGGAAATTTGGAGTAGTGAAGGCTTAGTCCTTTGGTTTTCTTGAGATAACCTAGGACTCTTCCAATTGCCTTCCAGTGTTCCAGACTTGGATTACTTGTAAACCTACTAAGTTAACTTACTGCAAATGCTATATCAGGTCTAGTACATTGGGCAGCGTACATTAGACTCCCTATAGCACTAGCGTACTCCAATTGAGCCACCGCTCTTCCTTCATTCTTCTCTAGTTTTACGCTATGATCGAATGGAGTATTGGCATCTTTAACCTTGACATGGTTAAATTTGTTCAATACTTTCTCAACATAGTGGGCTTGCCCTAACGCAAGACCCCCACTATGTTTCTTTACTTTGATAGAAAGTATGGTCTCAACTTCTCCAAGATCTTTCATCTTGAAGGTTGATGATAAAAACCTCTTCGTTTCTTCTATGCCTTTCATGCTATTACTTAGAATAAGCATGTCATCCACATATAAGCAAACAATGATCACATATCCCTTACAAGTTTTGGAATACAAACACTTGTCTCCATTGTTATGTCTAAACCCATTAGACATGATGGCTTGATTAAATTTCTCATGCCATTGCTTGGGAGCTTGTTTCAATCCATATAAGGATTTTACAAGTCTACATACTTTATGTTCATATTTTGGTAGGACAAACCCTTCGTGTTGTTCCATATAGACCTCCTCATTGAGGTCACCATTAAAGAATGTCGTTTTGACATCAATTTGATGAACATACAAGTTGTGTATAGAAGCTAGAGCGAACAAAATTCTTATAGAAGTTGTTCTTGCAATAGGCGCATAGGTATCAAAATAATCGATACCCACTTTTTGCCTAAACCCTTTAGCTACTAATCTAGCTTTAAAGGTTTGGACAGTGCCGTCAGTGTGGTATTTTCTCCTAAATACCCACTTACACCCAATTGGCTTAGACCCCGGTGGGAGTTCTACCAATTCCCAAGTGTTATTGGAAAGAATGGAATCCATCTCATCATTGATGGCTTCTTTCCAAAATGCACTATCTCTCGATTGCATAGCTTCTCTATAAGTCTTAGGATCATCCTCAACGAGAAGTGCAGTAGGAATTTTCCTAATGACTTCCTCTCTATTTCCTTCTACCATGTAGAATGAAATTCGTTGAGAATCTATCTCATCCACTGCTAGACTTTTATGATTTTTAAGCCTTTGACTTCTTATAGGTTCAAAGGGTTCTTTTACATCCTTTTGAGAATTCTCCTCTTGAGAATCAACTTTGGATGTAGAAGCTTGAGAATTGTTCTCATATAACAAATTCTCCTTTAGAGATGTTGAAGTTTGAGAATTGTTGTCACATAACATATTCTCAAAAAATTCAACTTCTCTAGATTCAATCACAATATTAGACTCTAAGTCTAATAGTCTATAAGCATTACTACCGTTGGCATAACCAACAAAAGCACACTTTATGGCTCTTGAACCTAACTTTGTTCTATTAGGTTCGTTTTTCTTACAATATGCAAGACACCCCCACACTTTGAAGTACCCTATGTTGGGTTTTCTTCCTTTCCATAACTCATATGGAGATATCTCATTTTTCCTCATAGGTATTCGATTAAGAATGTGACAAGCGGTTAAAAGCGCTTCACCCCATAAGTTAAAGTTCAACTTGGAAAACACCAACATAGAATTTATCATCTCTAGATAAGTCTTATTTTTCCTTTCGACAATACCATTGTGTTGTGGTGTATAAGGTGCAGTGCACTCATGAATTATACCATTTTCTTCACAAAATGTATTGAATTCATTAAGAAGTACTCTCCTCCTCTATCACTTCTTAGCACCTTAATCTTTTTATTTAGTTGATTTTCAACTTCTAATTTATACAATTTAAAAGCATCAAAAGTTTCATCTTTATGCTTTAAAAGAAACACATAGGTATATCTACTAAAATCATCTATAAAAGTAAGAAAATACATTTTACCACCTCTAGTTAAAACACCATTTAATTCACAAAGATCACTATGGATAAAATCTAGTAAATTAGATGATCTTTCTACACGAGGAAATGGTTTCTTAATCATTTTTGCCGTAACACATGTTTTACATTTACCATAGTTTTTAATATTGCATGCAATCATACCACATTTTACTACTCTTTTCATGGTTGAAAAACCTATATGCGATAGTCTAAGATGCCACAAAAATAGAGAATCATACTCAACAATATAGGCAGAATTAACATTTTTATTGATAACATTGAAAGTTACATCATTGGTGCACAATTTAACCATACCCTCACAAGAGTACCCCTTTCCCAAAAATACATTTGATTTGGTAAGTATAAGTTTACCGGACTCAAAAATGACTTTAATGCCGGGCTTGCCAAGCAAATCACCACTTACCAAGTTTTTACTCATTTCGGGAACATAAAGTACATCCACTAATGTAACTTTCTTGTTGGAGGTGAAAAAGACTTCAATGGTACCTTTGCCAAGTACCTTGGATTTTCCCTCATTGCCCATTTGAATCTCATGGTTGCCCTTTGACTCTTCAAAGGTCTTGAACAATGATTTGTCATAGATGACATGGGCAGTGGCACATGTATCATACCACCACCCTTTCACCTTGCCTTGGACCACATTCACCTCACTAAGGGTAGCAACTATGTTTTCCTCTTTAGTTGCATTCACCTTAGGTCCTTGTTGGTCTTTTCTATGCCTACACTCTCTAGCATAGTGACCATTTTTCCCACACACAAAGCAAGGACCTTTCTCGCCCTTAAACTTGTTTGGGTTTGTTTTTGGACCCAAAGGTTTCTCGTTACCCTTTTTCCCTTTGTTTTTGGGATGTTTTGGTTGTGACACCGCATTTGCTTTGGAAGTCTCTCCATTAGACCCCTCCACAAGTTTATCTCATTTTTGTGAAGGATTCTTTTCCTATAGATCTTCCATGTTGGTGGTAATTTAGCCACTATAGCACCAACTTGAAAGGCCTCAGGAAGCTCAATCTTTAACACTTTAAATTTTTGAACAATTATTTGCAATTCATGAATTTGAGGAAGAATAGGTTTATCACCAAAAAATTTGAAATCAAAGTAGTGAGATATCAAAATCTTTTTGGTACCTTCCTCTTCTGCCTTGAACTTTTTCTCAAGTGCATCCCATATCTCCTTGGCTAATTTGGTGTCGGTGCAGAGGTCATAGAGCCTATCGGAAAGGTCATTGAGGATATGACCCCTACAAAGGAGATTGTCCTCCTCCCTCTTCCTTCTTTTCTCCACCTCCTCGGGAGTGTCCTTGTGGGATGGCGTTGGGAGAGGTTCTAGAGTGGATTCTAGAGTGTAGGCGATTTTGAGAGTGGTCAAAAGGAATCTCACCTTGTCTTGCCACCTAGTGAAATTGGACCCATCAAACCTATCCAACCTCACTCGTTCTTGATTCATGATTTTGATGGTCTCACCTTCAATTGAAACAAACAAGGGTACGCTTTTGAATGTTAGGAAAATATGTATTTGCCTCAATGGAAATGGTAAGAAATTACAACTCTATGCAAAATATTACAATATACAAGGATTGATTAAATAAAGTGTTACAACTCTATAACTGAAAATACAAATGAACAAACGAAGAAGAAGAAGAAGAAGAGAATAGTAAAATACAACTCTAAGCAAAAGATTACAAATAAATTAAAGTGTTTGAAACAAAATAAAAGAAAAGATTACAACTCTTAAACAAGAAATACAAGTAAATAGAGAAGAAGAATATAAAGATGAAAAGCAATAAAATGAAAGAAAGGAACAAGAAACAAAAGATAAACAACTCTAACTCACACTACCAAAGTGAAGAGTGTTGGGGCTCACCAACTTGAAGAAGGTTTGAAACCTTTGTCGAAAAGCTTATTTCCCCCTAACTCAAGCACTAAGAGATCTCTCACAGATAATAGGAAATGCTTTATGGAATTATCAAGCCTCAACGTGTTTCTAGCCAAGTGCTCTAATGGATAGAAAAATCTTGTGTCTTTCAAGTGAGCTATAGGCTCCTATTTATAGAGTTTAGAGACACCCTTTGAATTTCAAATTCTACCAACCCCCATGGCTGTTACCAATGTTTAATTTGATTAATATGGAATTAAAAATGAGATTTGGGAGTTATTTGGGTTTTTGAGCCGTTCAACAAAGATTGAAAAAACTGAAAAATGGTCAGTTTTGGCTTGTGGCCGCAGCCAGAGACATTAGTGGCCGCGGCTACTACTCTCTGTCCCACTGGTCGCAGCCACCAACATTCAGTGGTCGCGGCCACTGACCATTTTCAGCACAAAATAATGTGTTGTTTTCCAAACAGTTCCAAACCCTCCCAAATGATTTTGTAACCCCCAAAACACATTATTGGGGTTAAAATCATATCTGTAACAGCAATTTCATATATGGCTTTATGAAATTCATCTCAATATTGTGTAGCACCAAATTTACACAATAAAGGGTAATATTTGGAAGTTACAAATTTGTAACACCAAATATGTTACATTATTTCGATATATCTCAAATATCTAAATATTGTAACTCTTTATTATATGTTACAATATGTGACACTCTTTGTCACATTTATTTAATCTAAAACATTTTATTATAATATAATATAATATTACATTATATTATAAAATAATATAACAGTTAAAGTATTTGATCTGAGGCACGAGTGGGAGGTCCCAACTCCAGCAGACATTATGTATTTCTTTTGCCTCAGGGCAAGTCCCGACCAGAAGGGGCGAGGTGATAATTTCTACTACCTCACTCGTTTTCCCAACTCAGCCTCCATCATCGACCTCCCCAGCTATCCAAGTGACTATAAATACTTTTTCTCTATGTCAAATGGGTTCAATAATTGCGATCATCGATACTTCAATCACCCTCGTAAGTCGTCTATCTTTATAACTTCAGCCTGTGAACTTTATTATTACTTTCACACTTTTTTTAAGTATTCTAACTGAGTTCATTCTTTGTGCAGCTATATTCGCGAGGATAGAGCGGTTGGTGACCCTTGGGGGTCAATATGAGACTTTGTCTAGTCTTCCTCTGAAAGAGAAAGACTATCATCAGGTTGTGAATGACGCCACCATGGTGGCTTGCAACCTTATCAGCAAGGTCCAGACATTGGCTCTCAAGACCCAAGTTCCACTTCCTGTTATCCCCGAGCTCCCCACCCCCCCCCCCTGCCTCCTGAAGAAGCCTTACCAGCCAATCAGGGGCTTGATCTAGAATGAACTGTGTTTGAGGCAGAGGAAGACGAGGCACCGCTGGTGCGCAAAAGGCGAGATCCCGAGGACAATCAGGGGCCTGATCCAGAACGAGATGCGTCCAAGGCTAATTTGATTCAACCCTCGTCCAGTGTGTGGACCATTTGGTGGTATGCTATGAACATAGCTACCCCAAAGGTACCATCATGGTTGACAACACTCTCAATTTTATTTCAATCATTTTTGAAGAGTATAGGACAAACCATAGGACCTTGCCTTCCCTACGTTAGGGTGCATATGCCTCTGATTTTAGGCAGTACGTAGATGAGTCCATCCCCCAGGAAGGACCCGAACTCCCTAGGATCCAGGAAGTCATAAGTTTAGATTGTCCCCAACCTCTGTTAATCCAAAAGTTAGAGGTTGTTCCTAGCCCGGTCAATAACCCCGAGCGGATCAAAGTAGATTCCTCCCGTAGCTCGGAGAGTAGAGTTCATGCTCCTTTTCTTGTGTTTATATTACCTTCAATAATTATTTTTTAAATCTGAACCCTCTATTTTCTCTTTTTCAGGTGAAGAAATCGAGCTGCCAGAGGCCCTGGGTTTGAAGGGTGCTTTTAATGCTAGTGGGACCGGAGCTGGTCCCATGGGGAAGAGGGCCAGAGTGACAAAGAAACCAACTCCGAAGACTGGGGGTACCACCAAGTCTCTTCAAAGCTCTCTTCGGTTATGTGCCCCTCCAAGAAACCATAACGTATAAATGTTCTTTGTTGCTTTTACAAAGTGAGCTTGTGATAACCAAATGATAAAATTGGTTACATAATAATCCAACTGTTATTAAACAGAAATGGATTTTATAAATAAGCCTTACATAAATGGTAATTCCAAAAACATTAAAGACATCAAAACTATTGATAATACTTTTTTAAGTGTAGGGCATTCCTGGTACGTGAAACTATTTATCCACTCAACCGGGCTAGCTTGAAAGTTCCTTCACGTAGGATCTCCACAATCTGATATGGTCCTTCCCAGTTTGGCCCTAACACACCGTCCTTGAGATCTTTACTTGCTAAAAAGACCCTTTAGAGAACCAGATCGCCCAATACAAGTTTGCGTCCCTTAACCTTTGAATTGAAATAACGAGTGATCTTCTGTTGATAATGGATGAGCTGTAATTGTGATGCCTCTCATTTTTCTTCGATTATATCGAGGGATGCACTAAGTAGCTTGTGGTTATGATCATGATCAAAGGTCTTTTCTTTGTGAGTCATCACCATCGCTTGAATAGGGAGCATAGCCTCACTTCCAAAAGTCAAGGAAAAAGGGGTATGTCTCGTGGAGGTTCGATGTGAAGTCTGGTTGGCCCAGATTACTTGTGGGAGCTGCTCGGGCCATAATCCCTTAGCCTCATCCAGCCCTTTCTTCAAGCTTTCCTTCAAGATCTTATTTACGGCCTCGACCTATCCATTGGCCTGTGGGTATGCTACTGATGAGAAACTTTTGGTTATGCCATATTTTTCACAAAATTCTGTGGAAAGATCACTATCGAACTGAGTTCCGTTGTCTGACATGATCTTTTTCGGGAGTACAAATCAAAATATTATATTTTTCACAACAAAGTCCATGACTCTCTTTGAGGTGATTGTTGCCAAAGGAATTGCCTTTACCCACTTTGTGAAATAATCGATGGCAACAATCGCATACCGAACTCCTCCTTTTCCTGTTGGCAAAGAACCAATTAAGTCAATTCCCCATGCTACAAATGACCAAGTGGATGAGAACATGGTTAGCTCGAGGTAGCAGCTCAGGCTACTATGGTGAAGCGTTGGCATTTGTCACATTTCTAAGGTAGCATCTCGGGCTACAATGATTTGATAACAGAATAGAATATACTCCTTCAATCCCGGATAATAAATGATAGTCATGCAATACAAGTCGTGCATTAATGAGCCTATAATGAGCCTCCGAATCTCTTGGGATCCTTCAGTATGTGTTTTGATCAGGTTTCCACAAGCTGGATATCCCACCTGAGCTAGAGTTCAAAGACTATCTGAACCATAGTTCATATTAAGCTCAAAGTGCCCAAATGTGGATCTGGCCATTTTAGGTCTTGAATTGGATTGTTATCCTAAGAGGCGGTCTGATAACAAATTTTACATCATGTTGTCAGGTCACATCGTTGTTAACCAGAGGTTCTACTTGGCTGCTTCTCTACGTATTCAGCTACCAGCTATACCCGAACTGAGTGACAAAACTAAAACCAATATTTTAAAATTAATTAAAGTAAACTAAAATCCTAATGTTTTTTTAAGTTTTAATTAAAGTATTTTTATTTGAATTTATTTTAAATTTTAGCTTTTAAGTTTAGGGTTTTGGTTTTAATTTTTTGGTTTAAGTTTAAAAGTTAGATTTAATTTTTTATTTTTGTTTATTTAAATTATTTCAAAGTTTTAATTATAGGTTTTTTTGTTTTATTATTTCATACAATATTTTTAAAACATTTTAAAATAACAAAAACAAAAAGAAAATCAAATAAATCATTAAAAAAGAGGGGCTATATGGTCATATTTGAAATATGAGTTGACCAAATTGCAGCAAAGGGTGCCAAACTGGTACGAATTGTAAATAGATGGTACTAAATGATCATTATTATAAATATAGTGTACCAAGTGTGTATTTCAATAATACACAGTGTATCAAATTAGTATTTTTTTTTAATTAATTTAACTTTTGTTAGGTCATTTAGTTAGTGCCCTAGGGTTTGCCTATATGTAGCATTAAGTGTTAAGCAATTGAAGCAGTCAATTGATTTATTTTGGCAAGTGAATTAGATGAAAACTCTAAACACTCTATCCTATTCTTGGTTTCCCAACATTTTTTCTCTTTCCCTAGTATTCTATCTCATGCGTTGAAAACATTCCCACACTAGTTTAGGCTTAATCAAAGATAGATGAGGAAGACTATGAATAAAGTCGTTTCTTTTCTTCATAATACGTACATTTATATGGCAAAAGGTTCGAGAATAGATTGGGTGAAGTCCATTGTTCTGCTGCAGATCTCGTAAGTAATCTATTCACAATATTCATATTCTTTGTTTTCTTATTTGTGCTTTTTAAGAATTATAGGAAGCATGCATCTAGACTGTGAAATTGCAGATCCTACCGTTCTCACCCCAAAGAACACGAAATAGGAATTCAAGAGAGAACCAAATTTCACAAGGAGGGTCCTAATACAAAAAGGCACCTCATAAAAAAAAGTCCTCTAGATTAACGATGGGCAACCCCATGAGAGGAAGAGAACAACAAGATCTCGCTAATTGTAACGTCCTAATTTCCCTAATAAGGCTTAGTGCTTTGATTAGGGGGCCAGGAGGGCAATAATTGAATATTATGTGCATGTTTGTGATTGTGCATGATTATATGAATTATGTGAGTTATATTATAATATGAATATATTGGCATGTTTAGGTGTATTAAGCATGCATGTGGGCCCGTTCTTATTAGAAGGGCATTTTCGTATTTTGGCTTGTTGAGGGCATATTTGAATATATATACATGTATATATGTGTGTGTGTGTGTTTTATGATTGAGACCGCATTGTTATGTGGATATATATTTGAGTTATTTAGCATGAGGCGATCCTAGGGAGTAACTTAGTGGTTTAGTCATAACGGGCTCAAATACCCGGCTCGGGGTGAGCCTAGGGGTATTTTGGTAATTCAGTACATTATCGGTATTTATCAGGTAATGACAAATTATTTGGTGATTATTTGAGTATATTTGAATTAAAGTGAAAATTATGAGGCGTTAATTGAGATTAGCAGGAAAAGTGGCAAAGGACTAATTTTCCCTTGAGGGTATTGAAGCGCACATTAGTGGGCAAGGGGCATTTTGGTCCTTTCCTTCCTAGTAGTGACTTAGTAACTAAGTTCCTTTAGAGGTAGGAAACACAAGAACACTCTGAAACTCAACTCACTCTCTCTCTCTCTCTCTCATGTTCTCTCTCAATCTCTCTTGAACAATGGGTGGTTTTGAGGAAACTAGTGGAATTTAAGGCATGGAAGCTTGAAGTTTGGTGCTAGGAATTGGTTAGCTGCAGCCTAGGGTCGTTCTTATCAATTGAGGTAATGTTCTTCACCTTTTAAATTATGAGTTTGTGGAGTTTTAGAGTGTGCTTGAGTTCTTAAACTCAAGGGTTAAATTATCAGATTTTGATTGAGTTTTGATGTGTTTTTAAGGTTGTTTACTGTTTGTCTGAGATGTCGAGTCCATTTTTAGGATTGGATTGGATTAAATCTTTGTTTTGGGGTGGATTTGGGAGACTTGCGATTTCTAAAAATTGCAGTTTTTCTGAGTTCGCAAGGTCGCATCGTGGCCTTGTTCTTGGGGCGTTGCGACCCTCATGAACTCAGAGAGCAGAGGAGGTGCCTCAAACTGCCTTGGCGCCGCGACGCTAGGCAGTTTGCGCGCAATGCGTGTCTAGTGATTTAGGGCACGAGTTCTCTGACTTGTGAAGAGATGCGACGCTTAGTGAGGGGCGTCGCAGCTCAAATTGGGGTTATTGGCCACAGTAGGTTTTGGGTGACGGGAACTCAAACCTAAGGGCTCTAGAAGAATTCTACTACCCGGTTGAGTAGAATTCAAGGTCCTGGAGACTAGGACTCGGTCCAGAAGTCTTTATTTATTCAATGGATATCGCTTATTATGGTTGTGACTAAGGTACTGCTAGGTCTTAGGATGAGATTGTGCTTGGGGATCGTTGTTAATTAACTTGTGCCTGGACAACAGGTAAGAAAACTTCACCTAATACGTGATATATGTGACTAGGGCTTGGCTCGGTTGTGAAATGTAGATATGATTAGGGCTTGGGCCTTGTGAGAAAGCATGAATATGATTTAGCCTGTGATTGCTTGATTAAGCATGCTTGAATGCTCTGTATCTAGATAATTGTTAAATGATGTATGCTTGTTTTCATTATCTTATTGAAAGCATTGACTTATAAGTCAAGGACGACGGTAGCGCTGAGCGCTGGTCGAAAGCATTATTTATAAGTCAAGGGCAGCACTAGTGCACTCAGCACTTGTCAATATGGTTAGGCCTAATCAGGAGCGTGATATACGCTTGACCGACCCTATGGTCGTTGGAAAATTGAAGTGCTAGGTACGTTGGGCCAAATCTAAGGCTGATTATATAGAGGATATGGAAATGGCCCCGGGGTGACTCTATATGTAACGCCCTGGATAGCCAAGACCGTTACACTGCGTGTTTATAAAGGTACAAGACTTGCTAATCAAGTCATTTAATTCAAAACGTGTTACTGAAACTATGGTTGAACTAGGGTTAAAAGATTTTGGTCTCAAAAGCTGCATTTCTTATAAATAAACAGTATTCTTTTTACATGGGATCCCAATAGTAATAAGCTAAAGACTGGTTACAAAAGATTCAAGACTTAGATACAGTGATTAGCCATTCTAAGGCAAAACATACAGTTAGACATTTCTCATCCTGTTCCACTCCTCGGTCGTGGCGGCCGAACAGCTGGCTATGTACATTCAGCCCCGTAGCTCTCCATCTCAGGATTGGTCCAACTTGCCTTTGCCTTTACCTACACCACGAAGCACCCAAGTGTATCAGATAATCAGATAACAGAGCACAATCATTCAATAGACAATCAGATAACTCATATCGCATAAGTATGTACTCAACAATGTAAGCATTCATGTTATTCAAGTATTCAACATACCAAGTATATCATTCCATAACAATAGTCAATCCACATAAGATAACTAGGGTTAACGCCCTTAGGCCGCACCCTCTATTTATCCCACTGACTCCGGCCTGCTTAAACCGAACTCAGTGAATATTAAGCTGTCCTCGGCTACCAGTGGTTGAGCCGCGCCCTGTGCGCAAGTATAATTTACGGCACCCTTAGGTCGTTTATCACATGTCCCATGGCGTAATACCATCTATGACATTATACAGATATCGGGAGCACTTAGTCCCATCACAAACACATAACCGGATGCAGTTTTCTTACCTTTAGATTTGCTAGCTTTGTTTGATTTGATCCTCAAGCACGATCCTTCTTGAGCCCTAGCGTACTCCTAGTCACAACCATAGATCAAAATCATCACCAAACCTCAAGTCCAAAACCTAGCCTCGTGACCAATCCCGAGCCCTCGGGAAGCCCCAATTCCACCAAACGGGGTGGTGGAATCGAACCCCCGGGCAAAAACCATTGAAATTAACCCAAAAACCCCTTTCTAGAAACAGGGTAGCGCTACAGTGCTCTAACGAGAGCGCTACAGCGCTACAAACAGAGCCAAAAGGCTCAGAAACTTCAGGGCCTAGCGCTACATCGCCCAGTGACTAGCGCTGTAGTGCTAGTCACAGCACAGCCCTGCACAGCATTTTCTCCTTCGAATTTTCCTGAGCCAAACCTTAAGCTCCTTTGGATTCTAGCCTCAAACCTCCAGAAGAAAATGGTGAGGAAGTCCCAAACCGACCTTAGAAATTGCCCTGGTTTTCTTTTCCTTTTTCCTTCTCTTCTTTCTTTTCTTCAGAATTCCAGCCCTTCTTACACAATCCACTAAGTATAAAGCCTAATAACATTTATCCCTTATAAGCCAAATGACCACAATACCCTCCCATAATTCCTAAGCCTTTTAATCCACCTAGGGGCATTTTGGTCATTTCACCCAATTCCCGCTAATTCCTCGAGTGTCTCTAATATTTACCACTTACTTCCCGACACCTAACTAATCACCAATTATATTCCTCAATGTCAAAATTGACCCTAATATATTCTCTAAATTCCCAGAAATACCCTCAGGCTCGCCCTGAGCCGGGTATAAATCCCCGTAGTGACTTTTTCGCTAAACTGCTCACTAGGATCGTCTCAAGTCACAGATTACAGATATATCCACATAATAATGTGGTCTCGACAATTTATCGCATATATATACAGTTATGCCCTCAATGGGCCAAAATTACAATTATGCCCTTCTAACCTAATCAGGGCCTACATGCATACTAATACACATAGTCATGCATCACATATATTCAAATAGTCATATAACATGCGTTTAATCATTAAATCACATATAATATAGTGATGCCCTCCCGGCACACTAATCAAGGCCCTTAAGCCTTACTCCACAACACACAATCAAGAATTTAGCAATTCTTAACATTCACTTATTCAGTGATAAAAATTAACAAACTAACAATTTTTCATCCAGATAATCAACATATCATATCTATCAGATTGCAAATCATATGCATAATTAACAATTTATCTCAATCATTACACAATATTTAGGGTCGGCACCCTTAGGTCGCTCCCTCTGTTTAACCCACTGTCTACGGCTCACTTAGGCCACCCCCAGTGTAATACCCATTGACTTCGGCCAGCTTAACTGAGCTCAGTGATTAATAAGCTGTCCTCGGCTACCAGTGTCCGAGCCGCGCCATGTGCGCAAATATTAATTACGGCACCCTTAGGCCGTTTATCTTATGTCCCAAGGCATAATACCATCTATGACATCATACAGATATAGGGAGCTCTTAGTCTCTTCACAATCACATAATAATGCATACAAATATAGGGAACACTTAGTCCTAACCTAACAACATAATCGGGTGCAGTTTTCTTACCTCTTGTTCGAGCGATAAAGACTTTACGAATGACCCTCGAGAGCGATCGATCTTTTAATCCATTAGCGGTCACCTAGTCATAACCATATATGGAATCCAATTAATGAAAATACCAATAAATGAGTCTTAACCTAAACCTTACTCCAAGAACCCCAAATAGTACCCACATGGTGAGTAGATTTGATCCCGAGCCTAAAAGATTGAAAACTCGAGCCAAAAACCCTTACAAACACCCAAAATATGCATCTGAGGAAACAGGGTAGCGCTACAGCGCTACCCCCCTAGCGCCCCAGCGCTACAACCAGGGACATTTTGCCCTAGCTAGTGCTGTAGTGCTACCCTCTGGGCGCTATAGCACTAGGACTTGGTTCTTCTTCCTTCGAGTTTTCCATTTTCAACATGTTTCAAAAGCTTCCAAACACAATTTAAACCCCCAAATGAACCCAAATACCATATATACTAGTCCTAGGCATCATAACCTACCCAACCTTCGCCAAAAACCCCATTGGATTCTCTACTTTCAAACCCAAAATCTCAACTAAACTCATTAATAAAACAGAGCAGAAAACCAGAGTTCTAGTGGTTGGAAAATTACCTCAAGCTCGGTATGAACTCCTCTTCAATGATGGAACACTACCCTAGATCCTCAACACTTGATTCCCAGCTTAATTCCCCAAAAGAAGCTTCAAAAATTGAAGAAGAAAAAGGAAGAAAATGGCAGTCGGTTGATGAAGCAAGAGGTGCTCTGTTTTCAACTACAACCTTCTACTATTTTCCACCCTAAGTATCAATATATATCCTTAAAGGTAAAATGACCTAAATGCCCTCAAGATTAATTAAAGTCCTTAACAGCCACCAAGGGCAAAATCGTCCTTTCGCACCTATCTCGTTAATCATAAGTAACACCCTCCAATTCCCGGTATTCCCAATATTCTCAAATACCAATAATTTATATCCCGTTACACCTTAACTCCCGACAACGCTCTAATCACCAAATTACCCAAGAACTCACCGCGAGCCCCAAACTTAACCCCGTTATGACCAAACTGCTAACTAATACTCAACAATCGTCTCATGTCCAAAAGCTCGAACAAATCCACATTATAATGTGGCCTCAACAATAACTACCAATATACAAACAATAATACAATTACGCCCTCAACGGGCCAAATTACCAAAATGCCCCCATAGCAAAATATATACCCATATGCATGCATTCATCATCATATAATAATATGCTCCACATAAACATGCATATAATCATGTAATAGCACAGATAATCAATTTGGGTCGATACCCTCCCAGCCTCCTAATCAAGGTCCTTAACCTTATTAGGAAATTTGGGTCGATAAAACTATCCCCTCCTTACAGAAATTTTGTCCTCGAAATTTTATCTGAACTGCCCAGAATATATGTTCCGCACTACTGATTCCAGTTTTCCCAGGTCATTCCTTGACCTCACTATTTCTAAAACATTACCGTAACTCAAGGTACAATCCTGTTCCTCAAAATCTTATTCTTTCTACCTCGTAACTGAACTGGTCACTCCACATGGAATAACTCCATCTTCAACTATAGATTCCCATAAGTCAACACATGAGTTTCTCCAACTCATGTCCTCAACAAGGAGAACAATATACACCGCGTACGACCGACAGTGCCAAAACTATTATCAACATAAAAACAACCTCACTGATCCTTTCCTGGATCCAAATAGTCTTAATACTCTGGGGTCCAACTAGCCCTTCACCCCTTTATCCTTGGTGATATCCTAAGGAAGATACAATCTTCTACTTGGAACTCCATATTCCTGTTTTCCAATTCAGTAAAACTTTTCCATTTACTTTGAAAAGTGAGCCTCCAAGCTCTAACCTTTTAATTATCTCAACGATCCCCTGAACTACCTCAGGATCCAAATACAACATCTCACTTATCTCATTCCAACGAATGGATGATATACATTTCTTATTATACCCCATCTCATAAAGTGTTCTTCCAATAATTGGATAACTCCTTTTCTCTCTAATTTACCATCAGTCTGAAGTAATAAAACGCACCAGATTTTAATTATCTATCCATCATCTTCCTTAATCCTTCCAAGACCTGAGAGTAAAAAAAAGTCCTCATTTGATGAAATAAACCCTGAATTCCTTGAAGGCTTACCATCCATCTCACATAGAGTTCTGAGTACTGATCAGCTGTGTAACTTGTCCATACTAATAAAAGCAAATTCACCCCAAATGCGGGTCCATCAGATTCCAGATCCGATCCTTGTATTTTAATACAGTTATACCTGACACTGTAAAATCCAACTAAGACTTTGCCTTCAATTCTTTCCATCTGGGATTTACTTATCCGTCTTTATTTAATCCTTTATGAGATAGTAATTCCATGTATCAAACTGGCTATCTAGCCCCCTAGAAACTCCACTCTAGTTCTAGTCGGATCCTCTAACCAACATCATGCATAGACCATCACTTCCTCCTGTCTTTGAGGTGTCATAGCAACTCACCAATTGATTCTAACCTGTAAAAAGACGTAGAACTCCACCTGAAATACATGTACCACCATGCCTGCCTAAGGAAACTCCTACTCCTAAGGCATTCCTTAACCTTGGAAAAGTTCCAACCAGAACACATCACTACACCGTCGATCAAGACAATCACAAATCTAATTCAGATAATCTTTGAATACTCTGTTCACCTATTTCACAAAAACAATTTGGCATTGACCAAATCCTCAACACATGACTCAGAATCCTCAGTGCCCTTATCTAATATAATAGTAATCTCCTGCCTATCCTTTTCCCTGATCCCCAGCTGGTAATAACCAGATCAAAGATCCCTAACCGTCCCTGATCTCTAGATGGTAATAACCAGATCAAAGATCCTTAACTGTCCCTGATCTCTAGCTAGTAATAACCAGATCAAAGATCCACCTTGAAGAACATCATCTTCCTCAACAATTGAGACTTTAATTCTCACAACTTTGTTGAAACCGTTCAATACAGCGTCCTAGATCTGATTCCATCCCTGACACCAATCTAATCACCATTCCATCTCTTTATGCAGATGGACCTCTTGACAAATTCCTTGGAAACTTATCCGGAAACTCACAGACTAATCCAGTCTATCTTTGTCCCACTGGTACAACTCGAGTAATGGCCATCACACTAGATAAGGTTCTAACCATCCCCCTGCAGTAGATCTCTCACTCTACGTACAAATGTTAACCACTGCAAGGGTTTCCCCTTTTTAAACTCGAGAGTTACTGTTCCTTTCTTACAATCCATCACTGTTCCCATACTTGACCAACTCTTCATATTCACAATCCTTACGTTGTAACTGTCTTCGAAGATACTTCAAGTAATAGCTGATATGTTCACCAATCTTAACATGCTTCCGATCAACTTCCTTCATACCTGATCTCTTCCATTCCTGTACTATAACCTTGAGTACCCTTAAGAAACGAAGTTAATACCTTCTCAAACCTTACCTCTGACCCTGCTGCTTAGTTGTAATATCATCAGTGTAGTAGTCGCTCACGTTCTGATTCTAGCTTGGGAGTAGTTCAACACATCGCTAGTGAACCTGAATGCAACCCATCCATGTCATTTCTCTATTCTCTGCTTGTAGGACTTACCCATGTCATTGAAGTATAAAACGATTAGGAACCTTTACTATTAATGCATCACACCCCACTCGATACAAGTAATAATTCCTAAGATGTCTCTTTCCTTGATCCTTATATGGTAATAACCAGATCGATGATCAAATCATGAAGACATTGTCCTGTCTTGTAACGGGGCATTTAAACTCTTCATCCTTAGCAGGCAATGTCCACGAGTCCCATGATACAATGTTCTGTCCAATTCACTTATAAGTCACATACTTCTTCAGGTGATCCAATAATTTCTTCATAGCGTTCCTGATACCAAATCCTTCCATACCCAAGTTTCGAACCATATCCAACAACCTCTTGCATACTCAGCTACATGCTTACTGACCAATTTAATTTCCCTTCAGTCTAATCACTATACTTCGAGAGATGTCCTCGACTGTCTAGGGTTGTCCCTTATGTAATACATTAATTTCCCTCAAGTGAAAACTCTCATATGACAAGCTCAACCACTTCCCTATGAACCCCTTTATCACTCTTATTCCAATTCTTCCTTGTAGAGTTGCTAACCCTTTTCTTAACAAGTACTCATACCTGAAGCCTTTCCTATAACAACTTTGTGGTATGTACTTCATATCTAAATCTTTCCTGGTGACACGCAACACTGAATTCTTCAAGCTTGTTATCTAACCAAAAACAAAGACTATCAAATCCACTAGTCACTTCTGAGTAACTAGCCTTGAGCTCTGAATGTACAAGGCATCCCAGTCTTCCCTTTTATACTCCTGGGAAATCTGCCCTAGCGTAAAAATCATCCAATATAGAGAACGTGCCCCTACCTGGCATCTTTACAGGCAGTGTCTTCTGCTTCCGATGCATACCAAATGACATCATTAGGCCTCATCCCTGTCTCGATGGCCAATTTGTAAACTGGACCCCCCTTCTCGTCAAAACTAGGAGCCATAGAACCATCAAAGTTTCTTCTTTTCCGGTATCCAAGTATCCATTCTTACTAAATCCCACGAAGAAGAATGTCATCACTTTACAGGTTAAATAACATAGCCTTGACCCTCCAACTCATTTAAGAGTTTAGTCCATAAATAAATCATCATCTCTGATCTACATCAATCTGTAACATAATCCAAAGTGGATTGACCAACCCACCAAACTCATTGACATACACTGTCATTATCTTACCACTTTTGGCATCCTTCTGCCACAAATACTTAATACAACTACTCTGCCTCAATTTTTCCTCCTCATATTATTAAGAATGGGATTAACTATACCCATTTACTAACCAGTTCCTGAACAAGCCCAAACCTTCCTCAAAACGAGAGGATAATGCTTCCAAAGCCTTCCATACAATAATCCCTATATGTTTCCCCTTCGAGCTAAACCAACACTGGTGCCTAACACGATCATGGTATACAAAGCAGCTTGTTTTCTCCCCAGTAACCTGCTGCAAAAACTCAGGAGCAAATGAAGGATTCCAACCCTATCTATTATCTGCAACCCTTATTAAAACAAAACCAGGTCCAATTAACCATTTTGAGCAAAAACAATCTGAATTAATCTGTCTTTGTTGACCCAGAATTTGGTCAACTGACACGGAGTCAGAATATGCTTGATATAAATGAATGTGTTGATAATAACGTAATGACGAAAAAGTAATAAGAACACGATATTTTTATAGTGGTTCGGCCCCAGGATCTGGTAATAACCTACGTCCACTTAGACTGTTATTGATATAGGAATCAAAGGAGTGATACAATAACAAGGGCTCAATGAGTTTCACTAGCCTCTGAAGAACAATACAATATTCCAAGGAGAATTACTCTAATCTCAAATAATTCAAAAGCCAAAAGTCCCTTCCTTGAGCTATCTTTTGCTATTTATAGGCTCAAGGGGGATTACAAAAGATTGTTACAGATACTCTCCCCTGAATCATCGGATATTCCGGAGATTGAGTGAGTTAAATTCGGGATTTACATTGATCTTCACAGTAATGTTACTTTGTACGCGGAACCATCGACCAGGCTGGTTGCAGGTAAGACCGGGCGGCTTACTGCTTCTAGTGCATCCTCTGGTCGATACCCTAGCAGAGCTCTTCCAGGTGTCAGCCACGTGTCTAGGGATCACTTGCCACGTCATCAATGCTAATTTTTTGGATAACATTTGCCCCCCAAGTTTATTTATCACGAGCAATAAATAATCTTTTGAGGGAACGACTCTTTGGTAACCCCACCATACGTGTCAGAACCCTTCGTGTGTTCTTGGAAAAAGTAACCTACTTCTGTCTAATCATGACTTTTCGGTTCCCCTGTAATAATTCGACGGCCATTCCGCTTCCCCATACTTCGAAAAAGGGAAACTGATGATTACACCTTTTCAATGCCATAGACAAACTTATATAATACCTTCAAAATCTTCCTTTTCTCTTTACACACGCCATTGTCCTCACAAGAAACCATAAAAACCAAAGTTTTAACCTTCTCCGGAGATCGTTCTTCTGCATTTTCAAGATTCAGTGCGAGAGTTCCCTGACCTCCGAAGACCCTTTTTCCATCTCCACGATCATTTTCTTGGTGAGTTTTCGAATTCTTATGCCTCAAATTTTCATGATCCATGCTTCTGTATGTTGACTGTTTAAGTGCATCTGTTTCTGGTTTGAGACGCTTGTGAGTAGAATATTTTGTAGGCAAAAAAGGGTTACTTGTTAGTGTAATAGTCGGGATCATACTTTTAGGACGTAAAGTCGAAGTAAAAATTCGATCTTTAGTGTAACGCCCTGGTTACCCCAGAACAGTTACGGTGAACAGTGAACTGGAAATTTGACTCGCTACCCGAGTCCTTTGGTTAAAAACGTGATCTAAGTGCTATTATCAGGTTAAGGTGAAAAACCAGTAAAAAGGAAAGGATACACTTTATTAAGTAAATAAACTGCTCATGAGCCTTTCAAAATGTTTACAAGTAGTTCGTAATACAAAAGAGTCGCTATTGTTTCAATTTACAGTCCCCGCCGGCCTAAGCGGCAAAAATAGGGTAAACCCCTAGTCCCTCTGAGAACTCCTTGACCGTGGCGGTCAAGCGGCCCTGTATGTACACAACATCGCCCAAGCTCTCCACTCAGGGTTGGGTGAGCTTCTCTTTCCCTTTACCTGCACCACAAAGCACCCATGAGCCAAGGCCCAGCAAGAAAACACAATAAAGCATGATATAATATCAACAACGATCATAATAACCATTTAGGACTATCAGTCCAGGCGAATAGGTGACAATAGCCAAAAGTCACAATAATGAGCATCGCTCCCTCTAGCCATGTGACGATAGGGTCACCAGGGCTTAACTGATAAGTAGTTCTTGCATAAGTTTGATCAGGACAGGTGCATGGTGATTAGTCACTAACATAACCTTCCTCTCGACCCTAGAGTCGGAGCTATGGACAACGTCCCCTAGCCATGTGACAAACGGTCTCTGGGGTCATATACCTTGGCTATAGTCATCTGGTCGTAGACCAGGCAAGCGCTTATAAGTTCTTTGACCTTAGGGTCGGTCCCGCATTAATGCCATAGAGCCATTCAATGCGTGATCATCGACTTTAGAGTCGGTCCCTGACTAGTCAGTGTCTCAAACAGGTAATCAGCGTTCACTAGCATTTAATATGCAATCCATGTCCACATATATCAACCAACATGCATCAATATCAAACCATGCATGTCATATACCTATACAGGGTGAAACTGTATTCATACACTGTTTTCTTACCTCAGATTCGAGCTAGAAAGAGTAAAAGAACGACCCGTGAGAACGATCAACCTTTAGTCCTTTAGCGGTCACCTTATTAAAACCAAACATGTGACATCATTAATAATAATGATCAACATAGGTTCGCACACCAATATCTAGCCTCTGGAAGATCAATCCCAACTAATCCAAGTAGTAGGAACACTCCCGAGGCCTATAACTAAGTTCCCGGGGTCAAAACGAGCAAACGGGTCGAAAACAGGGCAAGGGCTGCGGCCCTAGCACCTTGGGCCGCGGCCCCTAGGGTTCCCAGAAGCAAGGGCCGCGGCGCCCAGCAAGCACAAAGCCTCCACCTGCTTCTTCAAAGAAGGGTCGCGGCGCCTCAAGAACAGGGCCGCGGCTCTCCACCCTGGGCCATTCCCAAACGTGATTGTATCACTCCAAAGCCTCCAAAATCATACCTAAACATTCCCCAATCATCAAAACAAAGTTCCCAAGCTTCCCCATGCATCAAAACCCTCAAAACTCAAGGTTCAAACGAATCGGACACTCAACAATTCACAAAATCAATTCAAAGCTTAGAAACCCGAAAAAACTCAAAACTTAAACTTCGATTACCTTCGATTGGGTTGTTTTCCGTCAATTCCTTCGGTTAAGAAGCTTCTAATCTTTCCTAGGATCGCTATGCCTCAATCCTTGCTTGATTCCGACTCCTAGAACTCGAGATATCTTCGAAAATGCTCAAACGGTAAAACGGGCTATCAAAAGGAAGAACAAGAGGTTTTCTTATCGTACGATCTATCTGACAGCTACTTCAAGCTTAAGTAACCTCAAATAAAACCTAGTGCTCGGGGTCCCAAAAACACCCCCGGGGACATTATAGTCAAAACCTCTGAAATTTCACCCTGATCTCAAATATTCCCAATTTTTCATCAAATAAGCATTTCAATTACCCCAAAATTGACCCCGTTATGACAAAACCTCTAATCCATCATATATGACCGTCTCATGCCGAATAGCTCGAATATATCTCCATAATAATGGGATCTCATTCACAAATCAAGTTATGCACACAAATACACAAATTCACCCTCAATGGGCCAAATTATCAGAATAGCATAATTATTTAAATGTGGACCCACATGCACGCGTATAACATCATATCATAATATAATTCACATATACATGCATAAACACATTTAATGGCATAATTAAACAGTTATGGCCCTCCTGGACTACTAACCCGGCCATTAAACCATATTAGGAAATCCGAGGCATTACAACTATCCCCTCCTTACAAAAATTTCGTCCTCGAAATTTACCTGAACAGCTCGGGATACTGACTCCGCATATCTGACTCCAGCTCCCAGGTCGCCTCCTCGACCTTGCTGTTCCTCCACAATACCTTAACCAAAGGTATTGTCTTATTCCTGAGGACTTTATCTTTCTGATCAAGTATCTGAACAGGCTGCTCCTCAAAGGAGAGATCTTGCTCAAGCTCCAGATCTTCATAACTCAAAACATGTCTCTCATCAGATACATACCTCCGAAAAACGGATACATGGAACACATTATGCACAGCCGACAACGCCGGAGGCAATGGTAGCCTGTAAGCTACTTGACCAATCCTCTCCAGGATCTCAAATGGACCCACAAACCTAGGACTCAGCTTGCCTTTCTTCCCAAACCTTCTCACCCCTTTCCATGGCGAGACTCTAAGGAAGGCATAGTCTCCTACCTGGAACTCCACGTTCCTGCGTTTGGGATCTGCATAGCTCTTCTGTCTACTTTGAGAAGTAAGCATCCGAGTTCTAATCTTGTCAATAGTCTCACTGGTCCTCTGAACCGCCTCAGGACCTAAGTATCTCCTTTCACTTGTCTCATCCCAATGAATGGGAGATCTATACTTCCTACCATATAGCATCTCATAAGGTGCAACACCAATGGTAGACTGATAACTGTTATTATAGGAGAACTCTATCAAAGGCAGATACTTACTCCATGACCCACCAAAGTCCAGCACACATGCCCACAGCATGTCCTCCTATATCTGGATCGTCCTCTCAGATTGCCCATCTGTCTGAGGATGATAAGCTGTACTGAACTTTAGTCGTGTACCCATGGCTGTCTGTAAACTCTTCCAAAACTTGGAAGTGAACGTAGGGTCCTGATCTGACACGATCGACCTAGGAGCTCCATGGAGGCACACGATCTCTCTCACATAGAGATCTTCATACTGGTCAACAGTATAGGTAGTCCTCACTGGTAGAAAGTGAGCTAACTTGGTATAGCGATCCACTATCACCCAAATGGAATCATGCTGACCAACCGTCCTGGGCAAGCCCACCACAAAGTCCATTGTGATGTCTTCCCACTTCCACTCTGGGATATCCAGAGGCTGCAGTAACCCTGCCGGCCTCTGATGCTCAGCCTTGACCTGTTGACATGTCAAGCACTTAGCCACATACTCTACTACATCTCTCTTCATCCCTGGCCACCAATACAATAATCTCACATCCTGATACATCTTCATGGTGCCTGGATGCAAAGAGTAAGGTGTAGTATGAGATTCATCCAGAATCTCTCGCCTCAATGCAGTGTCTAACAGAACACATATCCGTCCCTTGTATCTCAGCAACCCCAAATTAGACATTGTATAATCCCTGGATGCTCCAGCCAAGACATCCTCTCTAATCTTGATCAGCTGTGGATCACCCAACTGACCCTCTTTGATCCTCTCTAGCAGCGTAGACTGTAGCGTACTATTGGCCAACTGGCCCACCAGCAACTCTATACCAGCTGTGGTCATATCATCAGCTAACTCTCTGGCTATCAGCCTAATACCATGAATCTGTCCCGGACCCTTCCGGCTTAAAGCATCAGCTACCACGTTGGCTCTCCCTGGGTGATACAAAATCTCACAATCATAATCTTTTACTAATTCCAGCCAACGCCTTTGCCTCATATTCAAGTCCTTCTTGGTGAAGAAGTACTTCAGGCTCTTGTGGTCTGTATAAATCTGACACTTCTCTCCATAGAGATAGTGCCTCCATATCTTTAAAGAAAAAACCACCACTGCCAACTCTAAGTCATGAGTAGGATACCTCTTCTCGTACTCCTTCAGCTGACGAGAAGCATAGGCTATAACCCTCTCTGATTGCATCAAAACACAGCCCGAACCCTGATGAGAAGCATCGCAGTAAATCACAAACTTCTCCTGGTCTGTCGGAAGACTCAGAACTGGAGCTGTAATCAACCTCTGTTTCAACTCCTGGAAGTTGTTCTCACATTTGTCTGACCACACAAACTTCTGACCCTTGCATGTCAGCTCAGTCAACGAAGTAGTAATCTTTGAGAACCCTTCCACAAAACGCCTGTAATACCCTGCCAATCCAAGAAAACTTCTAATCTCAGAAGCATTCTTCGGCCTTGGCCAATTTCTGACCGCTTCAATCTTTGATGGATCTACTTTAATCCCCTCCTTACTAACAATATGCCCAAGAAAGGACACCTGAGACAACTAGAATTCACACTTCTTGAACTTTGCAAACAATCTATGTTCCCTCAATCTCTGTAGAACCAACCTCAGGTGATGTTCATGCTCTGACTCAGTCTGAGAATATACCAGAATATCATCAATGAAGACGATCACAAACTGGTCTAAATAATCCTTGAACACTCTGTTCATCATATCCATGAAAGCAGCAGGGGCATTAGTCAACCCAAATGACATAACTAGAAACTCATAATGCCCATACCTGGTACGAAATGCGGTCTTCGGTATATCTCCCTCCTTGACCCTCAACTGATGATAACCAGAATGAAGGTCGATCTTAGAGAATACCGTCTTACCTTGTAATTGATCGAACAGATCGTCTATCCTTGGCAAAGGATACCGGTTCTTAATTGTCAACTTATTCAGTTCTCTGTAATCTATACACATCCTCAGAGAACCATCTTTCTTCTTTACAAACAGAACTGGCGCACCCCAAGGTTAAAAGCTAGGTCTGATAAAACCCAAATCCAACAGCTCTTGCAACTGCACCTTTAATTCTTTCAACTCAGCTGGGGCCATTCTGTATGGTGCTCTAGACACTGGCTCCGTCCCTGGGGGCCAGTTCTATAACGAACTCAATCTCCCTGTGTGGTGGCAACCCTGGAAAATCCTCTGGAAACACATCCAGAAATTCACATACAAGTCTAGTATCCTCTGGTCTCACTGGCATGACCTGGGTGGTATCAACCACACTGGTTAAGAATCCAATGCAACCCCCTTGCAATAAATCCCTAGCCCTCAATGCAGAAATCATAGGAATACGGGGTCCATGCATAGCACCAACAAATACAAAAGGATCCTCACCTTCAGGCTCAAAGGTGACCATCTTCCTTCTGCAGTCAATGGTTGCCCCATACTTGGCTAACCAGTCCATACCCAGTATCATATCGAAGTCAGTCATAACTAACTCTATAATATCCACTGACAACTCTCTGCCCTCCACTATCACTGGCAAAGACCTGACCCACCTCCTGGATACAACCAACTCCCCAGTGGGTAACAAAGTACCAAACCCCACAGCATAGAAATCACAAGGTCTACACAACCTATCAATAACACTACTAGCAACAAAGGAATGTGTAGCACCAGAATCAATCAATACATTATAAGCAGTTCCTGCACTAAGAAGCTGACCTGTAACAACTGAGGGGGAAGCCTCAGCTTCTGCTTGAGTCAATGCAAACACTCGCGCTGGGGCCGAGCTGTCTGCCTTCCTGGGTTCCTCCTTTCTTGCCTTAGGGCAATCCTTTTTGAGATGACCCACTGCTCCACAAGAGAAGCATGCCCTTGCCTTACACTCTCCCAAGTGAAGCCTCTTGCATCTAGGACACTCAGGATAAGACCTCCAGGATTCATTCCCACCTGGACGACCCATAGAAATACCGCGAGGCTGTCTGTTAGGGCTTGGAACTGGGAAGGTATCAGGAACCTTCCTCTTCTGATCATTGGGGCCAACGCCCCTACTAGAACCCACAAATGGAGGACCTGGCCTCCTGAAATCCCTTCTGGCTGCATTGTCATGCCAGATCTTAGTCTCTGCAGTTTCAGCTGTAAGTGCCTTCTCCACCACCTGTGCATAAGTAGTCACTCCTGCCACAGTGGTGATGCGTACATCTCGGGCTAACCTGGGCTGTAGCCCCTGTAAGAAACGCTCTCTCCTGGTCCCATCAGTGGGCACCAACTCCTTGGCAAACTTTGCCAAACAGTCAAACTTTAAGGCATACTCGGTTACTGATAAGCTTCCCTGAAGTAGCCTCATAAATTCATCAGCTTTCGTCGCTCTAATAGCATCATTATAATACTTTTCATTGAATAAGGTCTGAAATTCCTCCCAGCTCAGGAGATTAACATCCTTGGTCTGGCCGACCACTTCCGACCAAATCCGGGCATCATCCTGAAACATAGAGGCAGCACAGGCCACCCTCTCAGTACCAACTACCCTCATAAAGTCAAGAATTGTGGTAATCATGCTCATCCATTGTTCAGCTTTGGTAGGAACGGCACTGCCTTCAAACGCTGGAGGTTGTTGTTTCCTGAACCGCTCATAAAGAGGTTCCAATCTGTTTTCAACCCCAGGCAGCTGCCCAATAACTGGCACCGACACAGAAGGTGCCTCTGCAACACTGGCCACCACAAGCACTTGCTGCTGTCTTAGGAGACGAAGCTCCTCCCCCTGTTTTAACACTGTTGCCTTCAAATCATTAAACATCTGCTGCTAGTTTGCAGGTACTGGCTGTGGAACCTGAGATTGGTCATTCTCTTGACCCTGACTGTTGTCATTATTCTGACCCTGACCACTCTGGCCAGCTGCAGTGTCTGTTTGTTCTGGGTTCATTCTGTCACTGATACCTTACTGAAACAATAATCAATACGGCCAGTCAGGTAGTAATAACTAAACCTCTTGCCGCCTTACGGTCCAAGAACAAATAGACAATAATCACATTCCACAATCGTTCAGTATTCACAACAGATACATGTTCATGGCATTCAGCACTCAGCATGTATCACATAATAAATTATAAACAACCATACTAATAAGCAGGTGCCAGCAATCTCAGTACTAATTAGCACACATTTGCTGGAGATATAGTATTTCAGGGCACAGGCTCAGCATAGTATCTCATGCTCACAAGTAAAGCATATATATCACATTTAAACAATTATACATGTAACCACATAAATAGTTACCAAACCATGAGTCGAGCTTGACTTCGGTGATGTGTGTACATACCCAGCTAGTCTACAGGAACCCTAACCTTGGCATTGCTCTGATACCAAGTTGTAACGCCCTGGTTACCCTAGAACAGTTACGGTGAACAGTGAACCGGAAATTTGACTCACTACCCGAGTCCTTTGGTTAAAAATGTGATCTAAGTGCTATTATCAGGTTAAGGTGAAAAACCAGTAAAAAGGAAAGGATACACTTTATTAAGTAAATAAACTGCTCATGAGCCTTTCAAAATGTTTACAAGTAGTTCGTAATACAAAAGAGTCGCTATTGTTTCAATTTACAGTCCCCGCCGGCCTAAGCGGCAAAAATAGGGTAAACCCCTAGTCCCTCTGAGAACTCCTTGACCGTGGCGGTCAAGCGGCCCTGTATGTACACAACATCGCCCAAGCTCTCCACTCAGGGTTGGGTGAGCTTCTCTTTCCCTTTACCTGCACCACAAAGCACCCATGAGCCAAGGCCAAGCAAGAAAACACAATAAAGCATGATATAATATCAACAACGATCATATTAACCATTCAGGACTATCAGTCCAGGCGAATAGGTGACAATAGCCAAAAGTCACAATAATGACCATCTCTCCCTCTAGCCATGTGACGATAGGGTCACCATGGCTTAACTGATAAGTAGTTCTTACATAAGTTTGATCAGGACAGGTGCATGGTGATTAGTCAACAACATAACCTTCCTCTCGACCCTAGAGTCAAAGCTATGGACAACGTCCCCTAGCCATGTGACAAACGGTCTCCGGGGTCATATACCTTGGCTATAGTCATCTGGTCGTAGACCAGGGAAGCGCTTATAAGTTCTTCGACCTTAGGGTCGGTCCCGCATTAATGCCATAGAGCCATTCAATGCGTGATCGTCGACTTTAGAGTCGGTCCCTGACTAGTCAGTGTCTCAAACAGGTAATCAGCGTTCACTAGCATTTAATATGCAATCCATGTCCACATATATCAACCAACATGCTTCAATATCAAACCATGCATGTCATATACCTATACAGGGTGAAACTGTATTCATACACTGTTTTCTTACCTCAGATTCGAGCTAGAAAGAGTAAAAGAACGACCCGTGAGAACGATCAATCTTTAGTCCTTTAGCGGTCACCTAATTAAAACCAAACATGTGACATCATTAATAATAATGATCAACATAGGTTCGCACACCAATATCTAGCCTCTGGAAGATCAATCCCAACGTATCCAAGTAGTAGGAACACTCCCGAGGCCTATAACTAAGTTCCCGGGGTCAAAACGAGCAAACGGGGCGAAAACAGGGCAAGGGCTGCGACCCTAGCACCTTGGGCCGTGGCCCCCAGGGTTCCCAGAGGCAAGGGCCGCGATGCCCAGCAAGCACAAAGCCTCCACCTGCTTCTTCAAAGAAGGGCCGCGGCGCCTCAAGAACAGGGCCGCGGCTCTCCACCCTAGGCCATTCCCAAACGTGATTGTATCACTCCAAAGCCTCCAAAATCATACCTAAACATTCCCCAATCATCAAAACAAAGTTCTGAAGCTTCCCCATGCATCAAAACCCTCAAAACTCAAGGTTCAAACGAATCGAAAACTCAACAATTCACAAAATCAATTCAAAGCTTAGAAACCCGAAAAAACTCAAAACTTAAACCTCGATTACCTTCAATTGGGTTGTTTTCCGTCAATTCCTTCGGTTAAGAAGCTTCTAATCTTTCCTAGGATCGCTATTCCTCAATCCTTGCTTGATTCCGACTCCTAGAACTCGAGATATCTTCGAAAATGCTCAAACGGTAAAACGGGCTATCAAAAGGAAGAACGAGAGGTTTTCTTATCGTACGATCTATCTGACAGCTACTTCAAGCTGAAGTAACCTTAAATAAAACCTAGTGCTCGGGGTCCCAAAAACACCCCCGGGGACATTATAGTCAAAACCTCCGAAATTTCACCCTGATCTCAAATATTCCCAATTTTTCATCAAATAAGCATTTCTATTACCCCAAAATTGACCCCGTTATGACAAAACCGCTAATCCATCATATATGACCGTCTCATGCTAAATAGCTCGAACATATCTCCACAATAATGGGATCTCATTCACAAATCAAGTTATGCACCCAAATACACAAATTCACCCTCAATGGGCCAAATTATCAGAAAAGCATAATTATTTAAATGTGGACCCACATGCACGCGTATAACATCATATCATAATATAATTCACAAATACATGCATAAACACATTTAATGGCATAATTAAACAGTTATGGCCCTCCCGGCCTACTAATCCGGCCATTAAACCATATTAGGAAATCCGGGGCAATACATTTAGGCTAGTTGGAAAATAGGTTTTTTCCCGCCCTAAGGGGAGTTGAAAAAGCTTTCTTGAAAAACTTTTTACTTTCACCCTTTGATCCGTCTTTCAAACTGTTCGTGCGGAAAATTTAGCTTTTTGTTAGAATGCTGATGTATAAAAGCTTGGCTTTAATACTCGACCAGCGTTATTCTAAAAGGCCTTTAAAAATTCTTCATCCTCACCTCCCCATTTTTCTGTTTGTAGACATTGATGCCAGATTTGTGGGGAGGTGAACGGCCCATCGACGACGATCTTCTCGCCCAGCTTCTCGAAGGCGAAGAACAACCGGCCGACTGAGTCTATGAGATTCCCTTCTCACGACCCTCCTTCTGACCTCGTCCTTCTCCTCCTCAAATGGCCCGTTCCAAGTCTGTAGGCAAGAAAAGACCTGAATCTGATAATAGCCCAAACCTTCATGCCCAGCCTGATTTGCAGGCTAGGGCTCCCTCGACCAGTGGTCGAGACGATCATGTTCCTGACCCTAACATCCAAATTAGAGCCCGCCCTCGTCATCAGAATCTGCCTAATGTCGAGTGGTATACCTCCCTGACCAGCGTAGTGACTCTTCGGATGGTTGCTAACTATTTCAGGAAGTGTCCCCTCACAGGGGTTACTATCAAAATTTCTGCCGCAGACCAAAGGGCTAACCTCCCCGTAGGTATATACCGCGCCTGGTCTCGGTATCACATAGAGGTAGGGGCTTTCCTCCCTCTACATCCTTTTTATCAGGGGGTGGTAAATTATTTCGACGTCGCCCCCTTCCAAATTACTCCAAATGGATATAGAATGCTGGCCACACTTTATATCTTGTACAAACTTAAAAATGGCCAGAACCTTCTCCCCACGAGGTCAATTATCTTTTCGACCTTAAATCCAACCCGCAACAATATGGAACGGGTTTCTTCCACTTCTGTCACCAGGAGACAAACCGGACATTCTTGGGTGACACTACGCACATATCGAACGTGGGGCAGTACAGTAAGGAGTATTTCCTTACACCGGACATAACCAGCAACAACTTGGCCTTCGCTCGAGGAGGTAAGTGTCGTCTTTGGCTGGTCGATACTTTTAATCAAAGAGTCTCCTTTCATTTTTCTCAAACTGTACTTTGTCTTTCAGGCCCATGGTTACGCCCGACCCCAACACCAGACATGGTGTTGAGGTCCAACACATTGGCCAGGATGACAGACACAGCAAAAAGCGTCAAGTCCTTGGTTACCGATGAAAACTTGAGGCTGTCTGGCCTCCTGGCTCCTCGCCATGAAACTAGAGGGTCCGTGGTAGACGATGCCACTGCCGAGGGGTTTCCCGAGCAGCAACCTCCCGTGTCTCCTCCTCGAAGGAGGCCAACGGGGGTTACAATCAGGGAGCCCATGGGCAATCCTTCCGCAGAAAGGCCTTCTGCTCCCCAAGGCAAGGGGAAACAAAAGGCCAAAGAGCCAGTTGTGGATCTGGGGGAATCCTCTGATGAGAACGGTAAAATTATTTTGCTTTTAAATAGTTTGCCAATTCCCTGTCATTTATTTGACGGGGAGGGAAACTTTACATATACTCCAAATCTAGGGCCAGACTTCTTCATGCCAGATAGTGAGTGTGTGACTAATAGGGTCTATTGTATAGTGACCAGTAGTTGTAGCTCGGGTACTAACTCTGTGACTTTCTTTTTCGTTTTGATAAAGAGTCTTCATCTGCTTTTATCTTTACCCTTTGCATGTTTTTACTTATGTGCAGATATGGCCACTCCCAATGTCTTCGACTTATACCAGGCTAAGAAGGAAGAGGAAGTTCCTCAGCTTCGGAGAAAATCGTCACGGAGACATACTGGCGAGACGAGCCAGGGACCTGCAAAAAAGAGTCGAACAGAAGACCCTCCTAGAGGCGTGCCTACTGGGCAAACTTCTACTCATCCTCCGACCCCTGCTGAGAAGGAGACTCCCCCTGCTCCAATGAACCCACCTCCGGCTACGCCCAGAAGGGAACAAGACAAGCGGGAAGAAACTCTTGGGGCCAAACTCTCGAGCCGTGCCGTACGAGCATCCAAAGACCGTATTGTGCACATTGGGAAAAATGACCGCGTCAAGGATGCAATGGTTGAGGCAGAGAGTATGACGGTCGACCTGATTCTGAACAGGACCCTGAACGAAATAACCAGCGTAAGTACTTCTTTATCTTTTTGGCTTCAGTCTTTTAGTCTTTGCCGCAGGTTCTAACTTTTATCCTCTGTCCTCAGGCTTTGCTGTCTGCCACCACTGCTCGCACCCGCACCCAAGCCACCATCGAACAGGCTAAGGCAAAGGCTATCGAGAGGCACCAGGTGAAGGCAGCCGAGGAACTTTCGGCTGCAGAGGCCAGGCGCGCAAAGGAGTTGGAGGCGATGGCTCAGCAGAGGGATGCTGCAGTGACAAAGCTATCAGAGGCCGAAGCTACAAAGGCAGCTATAATAAAGCAGAGGCAGGATTATCAAGATGCTAGCCGAACCCATCTTCGCGAAGTCAAGAGGTTGGAAGAGGTGCTTAAGTCCAAGGACGAGGCCATCGCCACTCTTGAGGGCCAGGTGGAGCAGCTGAAGCTCGACAACTCCAAAAATCTGGACAGGTATAAGAAGACGACGCTTCGGTGTTTTTTCTGGAAACACAATCAGGGTGCCGACTTCAGCTATCTTTCAGAGGATGTCCGGACTGCTGAGCTGGCTCGCTGCACTGCTCAACTGGCTAAAGAGGAGGCAAGAGCGAGGATCCCTGCTTCCCCAAGCTTGGCTGGTGCTGAAGAAGAAGGGGTTGTTGAGGACGCGTCCAATCAGAATGCTGATAAAGACCCTCCTGCTCCCAGTGCCTCTTGAGTTTTTTTTTTCTCTATCTTTTGATTACACGACCCACGGGTCGTGATGTAAAGACAATATTTTTATTTTAAACTTTGCTGCATGGGCAGTAAACCTTTTCTTTTACTTGGACAGTTACATCCAAGCAGTGATGCTTGCGGTGTAAAAGATTGGCATGATTTTACAAAATATTATAACATTTGTCTGTATGACCGAACTTAGCATAGTACTTTGGCATGATTTTACAAAATATTAAATTTTGAAAAATACTCTAAGTACCTTAGCATGCTTTCACTCATTTTGTTCATGTGTTTACATACCTCATGGTACGCTTTACTATCGATGTGCCTTATATGCCCCCCAAGTGATCGAGGAGCTTTAGGTCCTTGGTCACTTGCCTTGACCATGACCTGTTCGAACATTTCTGCTCGGGTGAAAAAGTAATACTTGTAATACAGCAAAACAACACACGTAATGAACAAATACTTGTAAATATAAATTCACAAAGGTTGGCAAGAATGACTGGCTGCGCACAGTCCCTTATAATCTCGTATTAAAAATGGACTAAACATGTCTTTACGAGCGATTCTGAAATAGATTCTTACATATACGAGCGATTAACCATACAACGTGGCTAACCCTCTTTGCTAAACTTGTAAAAAGAAAAATTAATACAAGCCAGTCCTTTAAAAAGGATTGTTCACTGATAATACTTGCGCAGGTGTTCTCCATTCCAATAACGTGGAACGAGATCTCCGTTTAAGCGTGCAAGTTTGTAGGTGCCCAGATGAAGGACTTCTTCAATCTGGTAAGGTCCTTCCCAATTAGGTCCGAGCACTCCAGCAGTAGGGTCGCAGGTATTTAAGAAAACTCATCGTAGCACCAAGTCTCCGACGTTGAATTTTCTTTCTTTAACTTTGGAGTTAAAGTACGGGGCGACTTTTTGTTGGTATGCAGCAACTCGGAATTGGGCCTTCTCCCGTATCTCGTCAATCGAGTCTAGGGATTCCATCATCAGTTGGCTGTTCTGGTCCTGGTCGTATGTTAGGCGTCAATGTGAGGGGGGATCTAATTCGACAGGAAACATTGCCTCATATCCATAGGCTAAGGAAAATGGGGTATGTCCTGTCGTTGTTCGGTGAGACGTTTTATACGACCAGAGGACTTCAGGCAGTTGCTCTGGCCACGCTCCCTTAGCTATTTCAAGCCTCTTCTTTAGGGTGTCATTAAGAGTTTTATTCACGGCTTCGACCTTCCCATTCGCCTGGGGGTGTGCAACTGAAGAAAAGCTTTTCATGACTCCATGTCTTTCGCAGAAATCGGTGAATAAATCGCTGTCAAATTGGGTTTCGTTGTCTGAAACTATCTTTCTAGGCAATCCATATCGACAGACAATGTTCTTGATAACAAAGTCAAGAACTTTCTTGGTTGTGATGGTAGCGAGCGGTTCAGCTTCAACCCATTTGGTGAAGTAATCGACTGCTACGACTGCGTACTTTACTCCGCCCTTCCCCGTAGGTAGGGATCCAATAAAATCTATCCCCCATACTGCAAAAGGCCACAGACTTTGCATCTGTTTTAATTCGTTCGGAGCTGCTCGTGGAATCTTGGAGAATCTTTGACATTTATCGCATCTTCGTACAAACTCCATTGAATCCTCGTTCATAGTTGGCCAGAAGTAGCCTTGCCTTAGAATCTTCTTTGCCAAACTCTGCCCCCCAGCATGATCCCCACAGAAGCCTTCATGCACCTCTTTCATGAGTTCCTTAGCTTTTTCTGGTGTAACGCATCTGAGTAGCGGCAAGGAATATCCTCTTCGGTTCATAACTCCACCGACCAGTATGTACCTAGCAGCTCGCCTTTGTAGGGTTCTGGCTTTGTTTCTATCTGCTGGTAGCGTACTGTTTATCAGATACTCCAAATAAGGTGCCATCCATGTATCCTCCATTCGAATCTCCATACTGGATTCGACCGCTTGTATGCTTGGCTTACTCAGTCTTTCTACCGGCACAATGTTCAAAGTGTCAGCATCCTTCGCGCTCGCGAGTTTGGCTAAGGCATCTGCGTTTGAATTCTGATCTTGCGGAATTTGCTGAAGGGTGTACTCCATAAATTGGGCTAGCAAGTCTTTTGTTTTATTTAAGTAGGCCACCATTTTTAAGCCTCGTGCTTGATATTCTCCTAGAACTTGATTCACCACCAGCTGTGAATAACTGTAGATATCAAGCGTCTTTATGCTCATATCTTTCGCCATTCTCAACCCAGCGAGGAGTGCTTCGTATTTCGCTTCATTATTTGACGCGGCGAAGTCGAACCTGATGGCGTAGTGAAATCGATGCCCTTCCAGCGTTATCAATATCACTCCTGCTCCAGCATGGGATTCGTTGGATGACCCATCCGTGAATAACTTCCACGAAGGAGCTTTGTCTTGAGGCTCAGGCGCTTTAGGCTGTTTGCACTGTTCACTGTCTGGGAGTTTTCTGAACTCTGCAATAAGGTTGGCCAAGACTTGTCCCTTGACTGCTGCTCGCGGTGAATTAGTTATGTCGAACTGCCCTAATTCGACAGCCCATTTTAATAATCGCCCAGCCGCCTCTGGCTTTTGGAGGACTTGCCGAAGGGGCTGGTCAGTTAGAACCGTAATAGGATGGGCTTGAAAGTAGGGGCGTAGCTTCCTAGAGGCCAGGATTAGGCAATATGCTAACCTCTCGATTGGTGGATATCTCAATTCTACCCCAATCAGTCTCTTGCTGACATAGTAGACTGCTTTTTGTACGCCGTCTTCCTCTCGCACTAGTACCGCGCTAGCAGCAACTTCAGTAATCGCCAGGTAAATAAACAAAGTTTCTCCTTCGATTGGCTTTGATAAGATGGGAGGTTGTGCCATATGGGCTTTCAAGGCCTGGAAAGCTTGCTCACAGTCTCCTGTCCATTCAAACTTCTTATTTCCTCTAAGTAGGTTGAAAAAAGGGACACACTTGTCTGTTGACTTCGAAATAAATCTACTTAGGGCTGCAATTCTCCCGGTTAAACTTTGTACATATTTGATCCTTTCTGGCGACTTCATGTCGATCAAGGCTTTTATCTTGTCGGGGTTGGCCTCGATTCCTCTTGAATTTACAATAAACCCCAAAAACTTCCCTGATCCAACTCCAAAGGAACTTTTGAGGGGATTTAACTTAATTTGGTATTTGTTCAATACATTAAAGCACTTTTGTAAATCCCTCACATGTCCTTCTGCCTTCTTAGACTTTACCAGCATGTCGTCTACATACACCTCCATGTTTACTCCGATCAGCTCCTTAAACATGTGGTTGACTAGCCGTTGGTAAGTTGCACCTGCGTTTTTCAGTCCCAAGCGCATTACTTTGTAACAGTATAAGCCTGTATCGGTCCGAAAACTGGTGTGATCCTCGTCAGGGGGGTGCATGCTAATCTGGTTGTAGCCCGAATATGCATCCATGAACGAGAGGATCTCGTGACCTGCAGTTGCATCGACTAGATGGTCGATCCTTGGGAGTGGGAAGCAGTCTTTTGGGCAGGCTTTATTGAGGTCTGTAAAATCCACGCAGGTCTGCCACTTGCCATTAGGCTTGGGAACCAGCACTGGATTGGAGACCCACGATGGATAAAATGCCACCCTGATGAACCCATTCTCCTTTAGTCTTTCAACTTCTTCTTTTAAGGCTCTCGATCAATCTTTATCGAGCAGCCTTCTCTTTTGTTGCACGGGTGGAAAGGTCTTGTCTATATTCAGGACATGGCTGATAACTGTGGGATCTATCCCAGCCATGTCTTTATGCGACCAGGCGAAAACCTTCTGGTTCTTTCGCAAAAATTCCACCAGTGCGTGCTTCGTGGTAGGCTCTAAGTTTTTCCCAACCTTTACGGCTCTGGTCGGGTCTTCTTTGTCAAGTTGGACCTCCTCCAGGTCCTCGACGGGTCCAACATTTTCTTCAAAATCCTCAAAGCGAGGATCTAAGTCTCTATCCTCACTTTGGGAAACACCCTATTTGGTGACTTCATCACCGGATTGGGCTTGTGTATCTCCTGCCATTTGCAACCTATCTGAGGTAGTGCTCTTCGACGTTCCATTCTTCACCTTTGTGATTGAGGCGTTGTAGCACTCCCTGGCTTCCCTCTGGTTTCCCAACACGCGTCCTACCCCCGCGTCTGTTGGGAACTTCATGGCCAAGTGCCACATAGAGATGACGGCCCGTAGATAAACCAGTATAGGCCTTCCAATAACGGCATTGTACACCGAGGGACAATCGACCACTACAAAAGTGGCGAGTAATGTCCTTGTTGCAGGCATTGTACCCGTCGTTACTAGCAGTTTGATCAACCAGGCGGTGGCGAGTCCTTCTCTAGAGAAGCCGTATATCGTCTGGTCGCAGGGCCCCAAGTCCTTAACGGACAATTTCATGCGTTCCAGTGTTGATTTATACAGGATATTCACTGAACTTCCTGTATCGACCAGTACTCTCTTCACCATCATGTTGGCCATCTAGATGTCCACGACTAGCGGATCGGAATGTGGGAACCGGACGTGTTGGCCATCGCCATCAGAGAAGGTTATCTCACCTTCCTCTGACCGAGCCTTTTTTGGTGCACGATCCTCCACAGTCATCATCTCGATGTCCTGGTCGTGGCGCAGAGTCCGCGTGTATCGTTCCCTGGCCTTTCCGCTATTTCCCGCGAGGTGCGGGCCTCCACAGATGGTTAACAGTGTGCCAGTCACGGGGGCAGGCTGTAAGGGTGGCAAGCGTTGGCGCGTGGGTGCCTGCTCGTTGCTACCCGAAGCTTCTCGTTGGGAATTTCCCGAGGCCCGTACGTATCTTCTCAAGTGTCCTTGTCTAATAAGGAACTCGATTTCGTCTTTTAACTGGTTGCATTCATTGGTGTCATGTCCGTAGTCGTTATGATAACGACAGAACTTGGTAGTGTCTCTTTTCGAAATATCCTTTCGAATGGGGCCAGGTATTTAGTAAGGCACACTAGAACTTGTGGCCTGATAAACCTCTCCCCGAGACTCAACGAGGGCAGTGTAGTTAGTGAACCGAGGTTCATAACGATTACCCTTGGCTCGTTTATTGTCAGAGGTGGAAGGCTCGTTATACGGCCGTTTTCCACCATTCTTGCCATTGCCGTTTCCTTTTCCGTTGCCATTAGGTTTGGAACCATTGGCGGCTCTGGCAGGTTTGGAAGCCTTCTTATCTTTGTTTGAGGGCTTTCCATCGTCAGCAATGGCTTCTTCGAGCTTGATGTAGCGATCAGCCCGGTCCAAAAATTCTTGGGTAGTTCTCACTCCCTCCTTTCGGAGACTTTTCCAGAGGGGAGAACGACGTTTAACCCCTGCGGTTATGGCCATCATTTTGCCCTCGTCCCCCACCATTTTCGCTCCAGCTGACGCTCGCATAAAGTGCTGGATGTAGTCCTTCACTGATTCTCCATCCTGCTGGCGAATTTCAACCAGCTGGTTTGCTTCGGTCGGATGCACCCGGCCTGCATAGAACTGTCCGTAAAACTCCCTTACGAACATTTCCCAGGAAACTATGCTTGCGGGAGGGAACTTAAAAAACTATTCCTGCGCGGCTTCAGAAAGTTTTGCAGGGAAGATCTTGCACCGAGCGTCTTCAGACACTTTCTGAATGTCCATTTGTATTTCAAACTTATTGACATGAGACACTGGGTCTCCATACCCGTCAAAGTTTGGAAGCGTAGGCATTTTGAACTTGCTTGGAGTTTCGGCATTAGCTATCCTCTGTACGAAAGGAGTGCCTTTCCTCCTATCGTGGTCGATATAAGATGTCCTTCCCCCGACCAGCTGTTGCACTGCTTGGTTGAGGGCGTCTATCTGGGCCTGTACAGTGGCAGGAATCACTGTGGCCTCTGTTGCTGGGGGGACGTTCTCGCCATACTGCTCGCGGCGATCGTTGAGTACGTCACGCAAATCTTCGTCTCTTCTCCGCTGCTCGCTACCCCCGAGCCGGTTGAAGACATTATTTTGCTTGGGCTGCCCCCCAGCATCCCGTCTATCGGGTTGGTCATCTTGAGGTACCTGGCTTCTGCCTTTACCTCTTTCTTCATTCCTTCGGCCAGCGTTTCCCTTGCCTGAGTCGGCCTCATTATACCCATGGCCATCCCTAAACCTTGATTGGCTATGGCGGGACTGACTGTTCCCCCGATTTCCATCCCTGGCTGAAACGTTCCGAACGTTAGAGGGTGGCCTGCGCTGGTCGTGGTGTCCTCGTGCATTATCATGCCATGGGGGCCCCCAACCGCAGAGCCTAACTTTGAGTCCCTCCTGTTACCAGGGGGTACTGACCTCTGTTCGGTAGGTTTGGCTCATCGCCCCTACGGCGTCTAGGACTATGAGGCTGATGCTCGGCCCTATTCTGCCTCTGTTGCGGGGGATTTTCGCGACAAGCTTCGGATGGTGGATGCGCCTCAGGGTCCAGTGGGACATCGTCATGGGGCGCTTGAGGCTGCTCGGGCCTTTGTGGACTCGAAGGCTGGATCGGTGGGCTTGGATTAGGACCCCTCTGGGGTGGCCCATTGACAGGTTGGTCAGGCTGCGAAACAGGTGCGCCCTGATTCCTTGCCAGCTGCATGGCTGCCTTGAGGGCTGCCATGGCTTCGCTCTGGCGGCGGTCCATCTCCGCCTGCCTTTCGCTTAATTCCGCGCGCTGCCGTTCAATTTCCTGCTGCTGCCGCGCCACAACTTCGGCAGCAGTCTCTTGACTGGCTTTCAGACTAGCCAGCTCCTCCTGCAACGCCCCCAGGGTACTCTTCAACGTTGCATCATCCATTTCTTCCTCCTCAAAGTCCATATGTGGCTCATCCTCCGCCACGCTTGCAGGGGGAGGAGGAGGTGGATTTGATGGCGCAGCAGCGGCCGCCTGTCCAACTTTCCTTCTTGTTTTTGCCATTAGTTTTCTCAGCAATGATAAATCAAGCTCTCGATGAAAGCACCATAATGTTGACCTAGAATTTGGTCAACTGACACGGAGTCAGAATATGCTTGATATAAATGAATGTGCTGATAATAACGTAATGACAAAAAAGTAATAAGAACACGATATTTTTATAGTGGTTCGGCTCCAGGATCTGTTAATAACCTACGTCCACTTAGACTATTATTGATATAGGAATCAAAGGAGTGATCAAAGAACAAGGGCTCAATGAGTTTCACTAGCCTCTGAAGAACAATACAATATTCCAAGGAGAATTACTCTAATCTCAAATAATTCAAAAGCCAAAAGTCCCTTCCTTGAGCTATCTTTTTCTATTTATAGGCTCAAGGGGGATTACAAAAGATTGTTACAGATACTCTTCCCTGAATCATCGGATATTCCGGAGATTGAGTGAGTTAAATTTGGGATTTACAAAGATATTCACAGTAATGTTACTTTGTACGCGGAACCATCGACCAGGCTAGTCGCAGGTAAGACCGGGCGGCTTACTGCTTCTAGTGCATCCTCTGGTCGAAACCCTAGCAGAGCTCTTCCAGGTGTCAGCCACGTGTCTAGGGATCACTTGCCACGTCATCAATGCTAATTTTTTGGATAACAGTCTTCACCAACTAAACTCCTCAGCCCTGACGTTTATACCCAAAACCATCCCAAGAGCAGATCCAAATGACCATAATAATCAAACACACATAAAGCATACCAAACACCAATATTATGCATAAATTATCAGATTTCATTATCACTAGATGCACTCATACCTACTATGCCTTCCATACTGATAAACAGGTATAACATATAAGTTCAATTTAAACATATAATATCCTGCAATCCATATACCATCATTATCCACGTATTCATCCACATGCAAGAGCAATGCTAATCAACAGGCCTTAATATCATCACACAGCAGTCAAGGGCCAGGCCCCATCAGTATCTCATGCTCCCTCTTAATCATACCAATTAATACACTCATATTTTATTCAAGCACTTAAGCAGACAGTTTCATGTATTCCATTACAAACCCTTGAGTCTAGCTTGTCTTTAGTGGTGAGTGTACATGTCCAGCTAGTCTTCAGGAACCCATAAACCTAGACCGCTCTGATACCAAGTTGTAACGCCCTGGGTAACCAAGATCTTTACACTGTGTGTTTAAAATAGTGCAAGACTTGCTAATCAAGTCATTTGAACAAGCTGTGAGTCTAAAGTCGTCAACTGATCAGGAATAAAAGATTTTGGTCATAAATAAGTTATTTTCGTTATAAATGAAAGTTTAATACATAGACTCTCAAAACAGGGTTTGGATGACATATTTACAAAATTCTAGAAGTTATAAACAACTCAAGCCACTCTAATGGAAAAATATGCATTTTAGCTTTCTGTCCCTGTACAATCCCTCGACCGTGGTGGCCGAGCAGCTAACAATGTACACCTCGCCCCCAGAGCTCTCCAACTCATGGTTGAATCTACATGCCCTTACCTTTACCTGCACCACGAAGCACCCATGAACCGAGGCCCAGCAAGAAAACGTAATAACATAGCATGATCAATATCAATAACCAGATATTCCACAACACATAATCCAGAATTTAGCAATTCTTAACATTCACTTATTCAGTGATAACAATTGACAAACTAACAATTTGTCATCCAAATAATCAACATATCATATCTATCAGATTGAAAATCATATGCATAATCAACAGTTTATCTCAATCATTACACAATATTTAGGGTCGGCACCCTTAGGTCGCTCCCTCTGTTTAACCCACTGTCTTCGGCTCACTTAGGCTGCCCCCAATGTAATACCCACTGACTCCAACCAGCTTAACCGAGCTTAGTGATAAATAAGCTGTCCTCGGCTACCATTGTCCGAGTCGCGCCATGTGCGCAAATATTAATTACGACACCCTTAGGTCAATTATCTTATGTCCCATGGAATAATACCATCTATGACATCATACAGATATAGGGAGCTCTTAGTCTCTTCACAATCACATTATAATGCATACAAATATAGGGAACACTTAGTCCTAACCTAACAACATAATCGAGTGCAATTTTCTTACCTCTTGTTCGAGCGATAAAGACTTTACGAATGACCCTCGAGAGCGATCGATCTTTTAATCCCTTAGCGGTCACCTAGTCATAACCATATATGGAATCCAATTAATGAAAATACCAATAAATGAGTCTTAACCTAAACCTTACTCCCGGAACCTCGAATAGTACCCACACGGTGAGTAGATTTGATCCCGAGCCTTAAAGATTGAAACCCCGAGCCAAAAACCCTTACAAACACCCAAAATATGCATATGAGGAAATAGGGTAGCGCTACAGCGCTACCCCCTAGCGCCCCAGCGCTACCCCCTAGCGCCCCAGCGCTACAACTAGGGACATTTTTCCCTGGCTAGCGCTGTAGAGCTACCCTCTGGGCGCTATAGCGCTAGGACTAGGCAGACATGGCCCTGGTTCTTCTTCCTTCGAGTTTTCCATTTTCAACCTGTTTCAAAATCTTCCAAACACCATTTAAACCCCCAAATGAACCCAAATACCATATATACTAGTCCTAGGCATCATAACCTACCCAACCTTTGCCAAAAACCCCATTGGATTCTCTACTTTCAAACCCAAAATCTCAACTAAACTCAGTAATAAAATAGAGCAGAAAACCAGAGTTCTAGTGGTTGGAATATTACCTCAAGCTCGGTCTGAACTCCTCTTCAATTATGGAACACTACTCTAGATCCTCAACACTTGATTCCCAGCTTAATTCCCCAAAAGAAGCTTCAAAAATTGAAGAAGAAAAAGGAAGAAAATGATAGTCGGTTGATGAAGCAAGAGGTGCTCTGTTTTCTCCTGCAGCCTTCTACTATTTTCCATCCTAAGTATCAATATATATCCTTAAATGTAAAATGACCTAAATACCCTCAAGCTTAATTAAAGTACTTAACAGCCACCAAGGGCAAAATTGTCCTTTCGCACCTATCTCGTTAATCATAAGTAACACCCTCCAATTCCCGTTATTCCCAATATTCTCAAATACCAAGAATTCATATCCTGTTACCCCTTAACTCCCGGCAACGCTCTAATCACCAAATTACCCCAGAACTCACCCCGAGCCCCAAACTTAACCCCGTTATGACCAAACTGCTAACTAATACTCAACGATCGTCTCATGTCCAAAAGCTTGAACAAATCGACATTATAATGTGGCTTCAACAATATCTACCAATATACAGACAATAATACAATTACGCCCTCAACGGGCCAAATTACCAAAATGCCCCCATAGCAAAATATATACCCATATGCATGCATTGATCATCATATAATAATATGATCCACATAAACATGCATATAATCATGTAATAGCACAGATAATCAATTATGGCCCTCCCTGCCTCCTAATCAAGGTTCTGAACCTTATTAGGAAAATTGGGTCGTTACAACATGAGTCACATTTGAGACGTACTTTCGGAGCATAGAAACATGGAATACATCATGGACTTCTAACAATGATGGTGGCAAGGCTAACCTGTAAGCCACCTGACCAATCCTTTCCAGGATCTCAAAAGGTCCAATGAACCTAGGGCTTAGCTTTCCATTCTTTCCAAATCTTCTCACCCCTCGCAAGGGTGAAACTCGGAGAAACACATGGTCCTCAACCTGGAACTCCACGTCCTTACGCTTGGGATCTGCATAGCTTTTCTGTCTACTCTGTGAGGCGAGCATCCTATCTCGGATCTTCTCTATAGCTTCACTTGTCCTCTGAACCATATCTGGCCCCAAATACTTCCGCTCACCCATCTCATCCCAATGAATGGGTGATCTACACTTCCTCCCATATAACATCTCGTAGGGAGCCACTCCAATTGTTCACTGGTAATTGTTATTATTATATGAAAATTCAATCAACGGGAGATACTTACTCCATGATCCCTCGAAGTCAATCACACACGCTCTGAGCATATCCTCCAACACCTGAATCGTCCTCTCAGACTGTCCATCAGTCTGAGGATGAAAGGCTGTGCTGAACTTCAACTGAGTTCCCATTGCCTTCTGCAAACCACCCCAAAACTTGGAAGTAAAGATAGGCTCTCGGTCTAACACTATAGACTTAGGAACCTGATGGAGACGTATGATCTCCCTCACATACAACTCTGCATACTGATCCATAGTATATGTCAACTTTACTAGAAGAAAATAGGTTGATTTGGTGAACCTATCCACTATCACCCACATCGAGTCATGAAGCCCTACCATCCTGGGTAAACCTCTCACAAAATCCATCGTAATATCCTCCCATTTCCACTCGGGAATACCCAAAGGCTGAAGCAACCCTGCTGGTCGCTGATGCTCATCTTTCACCTGCTGACAAGTTAAGCATCTGGCTACGTACCACACCACATCCTTCTTCATCCCGGACCACCAATATAACATCCGTAGATCCTGGTTCATCTTCGTAGTACCCGGATGAAGTGAGTACGACGTCGTATGAGACTCATCCAGTATCTCTCGTCTGATCCCCTCATCAGCTGGAACACAAATCCGCCCCTGATACCGAAGCAAACCAATCTCGGAAATAGAATAGTCCTTAGCTACTCCCGCTAAGACATTCTCTCTAACCACTTGTAACTGAGCATCTACAAATTTTCCCTCTTTAATCCGCTCTAGCAGGGTCGACTGCAGAGTAATATTGGCCAACCTACCTACCTCCAATTCTATCCCTGCTCTGACCATCTCATCAGCTAACTCTCTCGAGATCTGGGTGGAACTTTATAACTGACCTGGCCCTCTCCATCTCAATGCATCCGCTTCTACGTTGGCTTTCCCCAGATGATAAAGAAAATCACAATCATAATCTTTCACTAGCTCTAGCCAATGCCTCTGTCTCATGTTCAAGTCCTTCTATGTAAAGAAATACTTTAGACTCTTATGGTGAGTGTATACCTTGCACTTCTCCCCATACAGATAATGTCGCCAAATCTTCAGTTCGAATACCACCGCTACAAACTCCAAATCATGGGTAGGATACCGCTTCTCATACTCCTTTAGCTGTCGTGATGCATAAGCTATGACCTTCTCATTTTGCATCAACACACAGCCTAGACCTAACCTCGATGCATCACAATAAACAACAAACTTCCCTTCCCACGAAGGAAGACTCAACACGGGCGCAGAGATAAGTCGTCGCTTCAGCTCTTGGAAACTTTCCTCACATTTGTCTGACCAGATAAACTTCAAATTCTTTTGTGTCAATTCTGTCATCGATGCCACTATCTTCGAGAACCCCTCCACAAACCATCTTTAATAACCCGCTAGACCAAGAAAACTCCGTACCTCCGAGCGTTCCTTGGCCTCGGCCAATCTCTAACTGCCTCAACCTTAGACGGATCGACCTTAATCCCATCTGCGCCCATAATATGTCCAAGGAATGTCACTTCTGGTAACCAAAATTCACATTTCTTAAACTTGGCATACAATTGATGCTCCCTCAACCTCTGAAGAACCTGTCGAAGATGAATGTAATGCCCCAAATTTCCTGATAAGGGTTAGGACCTTTATTAGGAGTCCGGGAGGGCCATAATCGCTTATTATATTATTAAATGATAATATGCATGTGTTAGGTGTATTAAATATGCATGTAAACTCATTTCTGAGTAATTGGGTGATTTTCACATTTTGGCCCATTTAGGGCATATTTGTATATTTGGGTGCATATTGTAATTTGTGAATGAGATTTAATTGTTAGGGAGATATCTTCAAGCTATTCGGCATGAGACAATCTTATATTATGAGTTAGCGATTTCTTCATAACGGGGTCAATTTTTGGGTAATAAGAATGTTTATTTGATGATAAATTGGGAGTATTTGAGGTTAGGAGGAAATTCTAGAAGTTTTGACTATAATGTCCTTTGAGGTGTTTTCGGGACCCCGAGCACTAGGTTTTATTTGAGGTTACTTAAGCTTGAAGTAGCTCGTCAAATAGAACATACGTTAGAAAACATTTCCTCTCTCCTTTGTTAGTTCATTTTACCGTCCGAAGCCTTTTTGAAGAAATCTCGAGTTCTAGGAGTCGAAATCAAGCTCGGATCGAGGCATAAAAATCCTAGGAAAGATTAGAAGCTTCTTAACCAAAGGATTTGACGAGAAACAACCCAATCAAAGGTAAACTAAGTTTAAGTTTTGGGTTTTTAGAGTTTCTAAGCTTAGAACTGGATTTTGTGAATCGTTGAGTTTTTGGTTCGATTGAGCTTTGGGTTTTGATGGTTTGGGACCATTTGGAAGCTTGGGAACTTTGATTTGATGATTTGGTTGGGGGTCGCGGCCCTGTTCTTGGGCGCCGCGGCCCTAGCTCGAAGAAGCAGGTGGAGCAGTTTTGCCCTTGCTGGGCACCGCGACCCTTGGTGTTGGGTGCCATGGCCCTTCCTTCTAGAGTGGCTGGGGGCCACAACCCAATGTGCTAGGGCCGCAGCCCTTGAGCAGGGTTGAGATCGTTCTCAAGGGTCATTCTTTTATTCATTCTCACTCGAATCTAAGGTAAGAAAACTGCACCCTGTGTATGTATGACATGCATGGTTATTATTGACGCATGTTGGATTATTAAATGTGACATGCATGGTTATTATTGATGCATGTTGGATTATTAAATGTGCCATGCATGGTTATTCTTGATGCATGTTGGATGTTTAAATACGATGCATGTGATGCACGAGAAATATGTGATTAGGGCATGCTATGATTATTGAATATGAGAATGTTCAGAGCTTGAGCCTTTGTGTTTATGCATGGACCTAATTATGCTAGTAATTGTTGAGTAAGCATGCTGAATGCCATGTATTCAAATATCGGATATATGTGATATATGTTTGGTGGCATTGCTTACTTATTTATGGTACTGACTAGTCAGGGACACTGGCCTAAGAGTCAGAAACGACAATAGCGTCATGAACGCAGGGGCGAATGAAGATTAGATCTAATCGATATCAGCATTGAATGGCACTAAGGCATTAATGCTGGACCGACCCTAATGTTGACGAAACTTATAAGCGCTTGGCTAGTCTAAGACTAGTTACTCAGAGCCAAGGCCTAAGGCCCAGGTGACCGTTTGTCACATGGCTAGGGAACGATGTTCCAGGGTTATGACTCTATGGTCATGAGGAAGGTTATGTTGGTGACTAGTCATCATGCACCTATCTTGTATAAGCTAGTGAAAGGATCACTTATCTATAAGCCCCGGTGACCCTAACGTCACATGGCTATTGGGAACGGAACCCCCCTTAGTGACTGTACCACTGTCACTCTTTTATATTGGGCTAAAAGCCCTGGATGATTATTATGATAATTGTTTGATGTGTTATACTCAACATTACGTGAACTCATTTTCCTGCTTGAATAGGGCTATATCTGCTAGGCGTGTGCCTTATGATCTGATGACATGTTATAACTGTTCATGAGCATATTAAGTTTTCTTGCTGGGCTTTGGCTCATGGGTGCTATGTGGTGCAGGTAAAGGCAAAAGAAAGCTAGACCATCCTTGAGTTGGAGAGCTTAGGTTATGATGTGTACATATGCAGCTGCTCGACCACCACGGCCGAGGTTTGAAGAGGAACTAGGGTTAAACCCTGTTTTGCCGCCTAGATTGGCTGGTTGTAAATATTTTCTTGTAATAGACCTTTAAATTATATTTTTGGGATCCTAATGTATATAATAAACATTCTAATGAAATGTCACATCTTAACCAAAATTTTTAATCCCTAAACCGCTAATCATACTTAGTTACATGATTTTGGCCAAATGACTTGGTTAGCGAGTTTTGCACTGTTTACAAGGCACACCGTAACGATTCCTGGAGTATGGGGTGTTACAACTTAGTATCAGAGCGAGCCAAGGTTTATGGTTCCTGAAGACAAGATGGGCATGTACACTCATTACTGAAGATAGCTTCACTCAGGGAATGGTAACTATTTCTGTAGTTATGTGCTTAACTGCTTAAATAGAATGTGAATGCTTTACCTGCACATTGTATTAGGGAGAATGAGATTCTGATAGAACCTGGCTCTTGACTATATGATTATATGCTCCGTGAATATATATGTGGATGTGATTATGTGATTACCTACTCCATGAATTTAATTAATTGTGGTATTTGCATGCTAGAGTTGGAGGCATGGTATGAATATTGGAAGAGCAGGGATTATGATTGATGTATGAATGCCATGGGCATGTTTTTAGCACTGCAGTGGTTTGTGATTGTGTTGTGGTAAGATTTATCCCGTGGGGAATGCTCTTGATATGCTCATCAAGATTAATGGGTCAAGTTATTGACTGCAGATTCAATCAACAGGTTTATAGCCAAGGCAGATAATGAGGCCTGGTGGTGGTTATAATGAGGCTGGGAGTTACAGCTAGGCTATCAGTTCTTCATTTGCATCTATGAATTTTCAGTAGATGCTTAAAGATTTGCAATCAAAGTTGCAGAGGCATGAGGAAGAGATTAGGTGTTTGAAGCAACAGCGGAATCTGTTGGGGAGCACCTCTTCCTTTGCTATGCCAGGAGTGGCATCAGCCTTAGCTCAGCCTAGGGTTGAGAATAGATGGGAATTTCTTTGTGGAAGATTCTCGGAATATTACCCTCCAGTCTTCGAGGGAGGCCTAGATCCATTCGGAGCCGAGCAATGGATAGGCATGATCAGTTCCATTCTAGACAGTATGGGGTTGGTAGGTCACGATAGGGTGATCTGTGCGACTTATGTATTGCGGGATGATGCCCGAACGTGGTGGGAGGTAATGTCCCAGACACAAGAAACAACTGTGATGGATTGGAAAGAGTTTAGGAATCTGTTTAATAAGTATTACTGTGATGCAGCTAAGACTGCTAAGATGAATGAGTTTCTGAATCTCGTTCAGGGTAAGGCAACAATAGCTGAGTATGTTAATAAATTTGATGGGTTGGCCAAGTTTGCTTTTGACATGGTACCCACAGATATAGTTCGGAAGGAAAAGTTTGTTCAGGGATTGAATCCTGGAATAACTTAGGGCATTAGAGTTGCGCCAGTGCATGAAGTATCTACCTATGCCCAGGTGGTAGAGAAGGTTCTTGATGTTAAGAGCATAAGAAATGAGAAGAAGAGTGCCAGGGAGCACGGAGCTCAGATAGTGGTATCTCCACTTATTAGAGCAAGTAAGAATGAAAGCTAGAAAACTCGTCCAATATGCACGCGGTGCAAGAGGCATCATCTGGGAGAATGTCGAGCAAGGGCATGTTTCGCATGTGGCATGGTTGGACATTTTAGAAAGAATTGCCCAAGGCTAAGAGAGCATGAGAAAAAGGGGATAGATAGCTCGATTCCAACTCGAGTGTTTATTCTGAGGCAATCAGAGTCTGAGACTGAGACTAGTTCCTCAGGGGCGGCAGGTCAGTTTTCTAGTTCTGATTTCTTTGTTATGTTGATTGGTTTTGGTGCCATTCTCTTCCTTTATCTGTTGTATATGGAAAGGTATAGAGTTGCTATGCAGATCACATGGTTATGTTGTGATGGGAAGATGGTACAGTATCGGTAATCCAAGAGATGAGTTGGATTGCGATGAAAGAGGACTTATCAGTGATTTTGATAAAGCTGGTTATGACTAGCTTTGGTTTGATCTAGGGTATGGATTGGCTAAGTAGTTATGGGGTAATTTTAAATGGAAAGGAAAGTATAGTAACTCTTAGGCTTGAGAGTGGGAAGCCTTGTGATAGTTGGCATGGTATATGATAGTGAGAGCTAGAGTTTTATTGCAGGGAGATGCATAGAACCCTTAGCTAGTGTGGTGGATACCACTTAGATCGTGCTAGTGAGATCAGGATAGACTGGATTAGTCTGTGAGTTCTGAATGTGTTTCCAGGTGGTTTGCCAGGGTTTCTTTTATATGAAAGGAGACTAGAATGGTGATTGGATTAGTGACAGGGATGGAATCAGATGTAAACACTATTTTGAGTGGCTCAATAGAGTTGTAAGAATTAAAGGTTTTGTTATGGAGTAAGATGGAATTCTCTAAGGTGGATCTTGGATCTGGTTAGGACTAGTTAGAGATCAGAGAGGAAGTTATATAATAGATTGTGTTTGTAACAGATAAGAGCACTGGGAGTGCTGAATATGTCTTGAGAATTGTTTAATGCCATGTGTTTGTGAATCAGATGAACAGAGCATTCAAAGGTTTATTTGAATGGGATTTGTGATCGTCTTGGACGATGGTATTGCGGTGTTTTCTCTGCGGAGATTTGCCAATGTTGAAGAACACCTTAGGGGCAGGAGTGTCCTTGGGTGGTAAAGATATTGCAGGTGCCTTGGGAAAGAGTTTTGAGTCTTCTTACAGATCAGAATCAGTTTGAAGGTCATTATGTCATCTCAGTGACAAAGAAAATTAATTGCTTATGCAACATGTTGGTTAAAGGATCTGACCAGAACTAGAGTAGAGTTTCTGGTGGGCCAGGTGGCCAGTTTTATGTTTGAGATTATCATTTCGGAAAAGATTAGAAGGAAAGATGATTAAGTGAACCGCAGATAGAAAAGATTGAATAGAAGGCCTTAGCTAGATTAGCTATGGGTTGTGTAGTGTCAGATATGAATTTATTGTGATATAAAGATCGGATTTGGAATCCGATGGACATTGAGATTAATTGGGAGATTCTGGATGAATCTCATGTTATTCTTTTATTCTCTTCATTCAGGCATTATGGAAATGTAACAGGATATGAAAGCTTTATAGTGATGGCCTGAGATGGAGAGGGATGTAATGGAATGCGTGGTAAAGTTCTTAGCCTAATAGCAGGTCAGATAGAGTGTCAGAAATTGGTGAGGCCATTATAGCCTTTGAGTATTCCACAATGGAAGTAAGGGAGCAACGCGATGGGTTTCGCGGTGGGATTTTCAGGTTAGTGGGTCACGTGAGTTGGCATTGGGTCATTACGAACCAGTATTTGAAGTGAGTGAACTTCTGTCAGTAAGGATAAGTAAATAATACGGCTGATTAGTATTCAAATCTCTTTGTTAGAGGGATAGAGTGCCTTCTTGAGAACTCAAGGTCTATCTTATCAGATGAAGACTCTATTGTGACTTCCAAGTTTTGGAAGGGTTAAGAAGGTGATGAGTAGATAGATGGAATTCAGTACAGTTTACTACTCTCATACTGGTGGTAAATCAGAGAGAGAGGGTTATCCAATTATTATTGGAAGAACATCTTATAAGATGAATGAGTTAGTATATATCTGAATCCTGAGGTGGTTCACGGGACAAGTGAGATTATTAAAGAGTGAAGCTTGGATGCTCACTTCTTAGAATAAGTGGAAAAGTTTTACTGAATTGAAAAGTAGGAATGTGGAATTCCAGGTAGAAGAATGTATCTTCTTTCAAGTATCACCATGGAAAGGGGTAAGGAGTAAGGGCAAGTTAAGCCCTAGATTATCTCGGTAGTTGAATCCTGTATAGGTCTGGTTAGGTTGACTCTGGATCAACCTTATCTTTGGCACTGTCAGGTATATACAGTGTATTTTGTATTTCCATGCAGTGGACATCGGTTAAAGGAACTCATAAGTTAAGTTATGAGAATCAAGGGATTGAGGCTGAATAGACAGTCTAGATATGAGACAAAAATAATAAGGTTCTCTAGAACAAAGTGTACTTTGAGTTAAGATAGGTTACAGAATCAGTGTGGTCGAAGTAACGACCTGGGAAACTGGAATCAGTTGTGCGAAATTATATATTCTGACAGTTCAGGTAAATTTCGAGGACGAAATTTCTGTAAGGAGGGGATAGTGGTAATGCCCCAAATTTCCTGATAAGGGTTAGGACCTTGATTAGGAGGCCAGGAGGGCCATAATTGCTTATTATGTTATTAAATGATAATATGCATGTTTAGGTGAATTAAATATGCATGTGAACTCATTTCTGAGTAATTGGGTGATTTTCATATTTTGGCCCATTGATGGCATATTTGTATATTTGGGTGCATATTGCAATTTGTGAATGAGATTTCATTATTATGGAGATATATTTGAGCTATTTAGCATGAGACGATCTTATATTATGAGTTAGCGGTTTTGTCATCAATTTTTGGGTAATAAGAATGTTTATTTGATGATAAATTGGGAGTATTTGAGGTCAAGAGGAAATTCATGAAGTTTTGACTATAATTTCCTCGGGGGTATATTCGGGACCCTGAGCACTAGGTTTTATTTGAGGTTACTTAAGCTTGAAGTAGCCGTCAGATAGAACGTACGTTAGAAAACATTTCCTCTCTCCTTCGTTAGTTCATTTTACTGTCCGAAGCCTTTTTGAAGAAATCTCGAGTTCTAGGAGTCGGAATCAAGCGAGGATCGAGGCATAGCGATCCTATGAAAGATTAGAAGCTTCTTAATCGAAGGATTTTATGAGAAAAAACCCAATCAAAGGTAAACTAAGTTTAAGTTTTGAGTTTATAGAGTTTCTAAGCTTAGAATTAGATTTTGGGAATCGTTGAGTTTTTGGTTTGATTGAGCTTTGGGTTTTGATGGTTTTGGACCATTGAGAAGCTTGGGAACTTTGATTTTATGATTTGGTAATGTTTAGGCATGATTTTGGAGGCATTGGGGTGTTGAAAATCATGTTTGGTGATGGCTCTGGGATTGGGGGTCGCGGCCCTGTTCTTGGGCGCCGCGACCCTAGCTCAAAGAAGTAGGTGGAGAAGTTTTGCCCTTGCTGGGTGCCGCAGCCCTTAGTGTTGGGTGTCGCGGCCCTTGCTTCTGGAGTGGCTGGGGGCCGTAGCCCAAGGTGCTAGGGCTGCAGCCCTTGAAATGGGTTGAGCCGGTTTGTGTGTTTTGGCCCCGGGAACATGGTTTTAGGCCTCGGGATCATTCCTACTACCCGGATTAGTGGGGATTGATGTCCCGGAGACTAGATCTTGGTTTGGGAACCCTTGATTATCATTTTATTGATGGTTTTCCGTATTTGGTTATGACTAGGTGACCGCTAAAGGACTAAAAGTTGATCGTCCTCAAGGGTCATTCTTTTATTCATTCTAACTCGAATCTAAGGTAAGAAAACTGCACCCTGTGTATGTATGACATGCATGGTTATTATTGACGCGTGTTGGATTATTAAATGTGACATGCATGGTTATTATTGATGCATGTTGGATTATTAAATGTGACATGCATGGTGTTGATGCTCATAATATCATCAAGAGAAAATGTAAGGCCGAGGCAGGGCCCTAAGGCCACCGTCGTCTCGGCAAGCCATCGCACCATCCCGACACGAGTCTGGGTATGCTCATCGTGGAGTCGATGCCAGGTGGCCCACATTGGCAAGGCACGGGTGCCAAGACTCAGTAGCCTCGTGAACCCCCATCTCGCGAGGCCCCCATCTTGCGAGGCCGCCACATGGGTGAGGCCAACCATGGGCGAAGCCACCCCGTCTCGCGAGGCCACCATCTCGCGAGGCCACCACATGGGCGAGGCCAATCATGGGCGAAGCCACCCCATCTCGCGAGGCCACCATTCCGCGAGGCCATCACATGGGCGAAGCCATCCCATCTCGCGAGGCCATCACATGAGCAAAGCCACCCGTCTCGCGAGGCCACCATTCCGCGAGGCCATCACATGGGCGAAGCCACCCCGTCTCACGAGGCCACCATTCCGCGAGGCCATCACATGGGTGAAGCCATCCCATTCCGCGAGGCCATCACATAGGCGAAGCCACCCCGTCTCGCGAGGCCATCACATGGGCGAAGCCATCCCATCTCGCGAGGCCATCACATGAGCAAAGCCACCCGTCTCGCGAGGCCACCATCTCGCGAGGCCATCACATGGGCGAAGCCACCCCGTCTCGCGAGGCCCTTGGGCCACTCCCACCATGCGAGGCCGAGGGAGGCCGCAAGGCCCTTGGGCCACTCCCACCATGCGAGGCCGAGGGAGGCTGCGAGGCCCTTGGACCACTCCCACCATGCGAGGCCGAGGGAGGCTGCGAGGCCCTTGGACCACTCCCACCATGCGAGGCCGAGGGAGGTTGCAAGGCCGTCAACGGCGCCCCATGCGCGAGGCCGCGTAAGGTCCCACGGGCACGCGCCCCGGGAGGTCCATCAGCCCACCATCTTCTCAGGAGGCCGACACCCCGTCACTTGACACATATGGGCCCAAAGGCATCTTGCCTCGCACGCTAAGACGTAGAGCGAGGCCACGCGCTTATCGCCCGCGCCCGTGGGTGACCTTAGGGTGCTTCAGGCATCTCGTGCTAAGGATCCAAGATTCCAACTCAACGCCACGGCCGGTACAGGCACCAAGGGTCCCATTCCTTACACCTCGAGATCCCTATGCTTAGGAGATCCAGTACGAGTCGAATGAGACATATTTGTACGACCAAGTACTAAGTACGGATACCAGTGCCAGTGAGATTGCTGGGGTAAGGATCATGGTCCGTACGTCTACAGCCATAGGTCAGAGCCGACACCACTACCTCCTGCGCCAATACGCCTGCCACCACGCATCAGACATGGGTACAGACAAGTAGTGGAGACATCCTCCTGACACCTGCTCCTGTACGGGATGTACAACCACAACGTCTGAAGCCACTACCCTAATACAGTATGTATGTACCACTTGGTCCCCTAGACCACTATGTACCTAAGGCCATTAGAGCCTACTATAAAATGAACTCCAAGGCCACCTGAAGGGGGGTTGGAAATTTTACTGTAGCAGAAGCTTAAGTGTGAATGAAAGACTAAGTTCTCCATTATTGATCCATCATTGTTCCTGAGTTTTTGTTCAAGATTATACAGATTTCTGATTAGCGATCTTAATTTGATAATTTTTCCAACTTAACTTCGTTGACGAGTTCTCACCGTCAACACATGGTTATTCTTGATGCATGTTGGATGTTTAAATACGATGCATGTGATGCACGAGAAATATGTGATTAGGGCATGCTATGATTATTGAATATGAGAATGTTCAGAGCTTGAGCCTTTGTGTTTATGCATGGTCCTAATTATGCTAGTAATTGTTGAGTAAGCATGCTGAATGCATTATATTCGAATATATATGTGATATATGTTTGGTGGCATTGCTTACTTGTTTATGGTACTGACTAGTCAGGGACACTGACCTAAGAGTCAGAAATGACAATAGCGTCTTGAATGCAGGGCCGAATGTAGATTAGATCTAATCGATATTAGCATTGAATGGCTCTAAGGCATTAATACTGGACTGACCCTAATGTTGACGAAACTTATAAGCGCTTGGCTAGTCTAAGACTAGTTACTCAGAGCCAAGGCCTAAGGCCCAGGTGACCGTTTGTCACATGGCTAGGGAACGATGTTCCAGGGTTATGACTCTATTGTCATGAGGAAGGTTATGTTGGTGACTAGTCATCTTGCACCTATCCTTTCTAAGCTATTGAAAGGATCACTTATCTACTCGACAGGTTTATGCTGGTGACTATTTCACCAGATACCTATCTTGTATAAGTTAGTGAAGGGATCATTTATCTATAAGCCCCGGTGACCCTAACGTCACATGGCTATTGGGAACGGAACCCACCTTAGTGACTGTACCACTGTCACTATTTTATAATGGGCTAAAAGCCTGGATGATTATTATGATGATTGGTTGATGTGTTATACTCAACATTACGTGAACTCGTTTGCCTGCTTGAATAGGGCTATATCTGTTAGGCGTGTGCCTTATGATCTGATGACATGTTATAACTGTTCATGAGCATTTTAAGTTTTCTTGCTGGGCTTCGGGTCACAGGTGCTATGTGGTGTAGGTAAAGGCAATAGAAGGCTGGACCATCCTTGAGTTGGAGAGCTTATGTGATGATGTGTACATATGTAGCTGCTCAACCACCACGGTCGAGGTTTGAAGAGGAACTAGGGTTAAACCCTATTTTGCCACCTAGATCGGCTGGTTGTAAATATTTCTTGTAATAGACATTTAAATTATATTTTTGGGATCCCAATGTATATAATAAATGTTCTAATGAAACGTTATATCTTAACCAAAAATTTTAATCCCTAAACCGCTAATCATACTTAGTTAAACGATTTTGGCCAAATGACTCGGTTAGCGAGTTTAGCACTGTTTACAAGGCACACCGTAATGGTCCCTAGTGTATGGGGCGTTACAATGAAGCTTGTGCTCTACCTCTGAACTGGAGTACACTAAGATGTCATCGACGAAGACAATAACGAACTGATCTAGAAAGTCCTTGAACACCCTGTTCATTATATCCATGAAGGCTGCTGGGGCATTGGTCAAACCAAACGACATGACCAGGAACTCATAGTGCCCATACCTCGTTCGGAAAGCCATCTTCGGTATGTCCTCATCCTTGATCCTCAGCTGGTGATAACCAAATCGAAGATCAATCTTCGAGAACATCGTCTTACCCTGCAGCTGATCGAACAAGTCATCAATCCTTGGTAGGGGGTACTTATTCTTGATAGTCAACTTGTTTAATTCCCTGAAGTCTATGCACATTCTCAAAGTCTCGTCCTTCTTCTTCACAAACAAAACTGGAGCACCCCGCGGCGAGTAACTAGGCCTGATGAACCCCAAATCCAGAAGCTCCTGCAACTGTATCTTCAATTATTTCAGTTCCGCCGGTGCCATCCTATATGGTTCCCTCGACACTGGCTCTGTCCCTGGCGCTAATTCAATGACAAACTGAATCTCTCTACGCAGCGGCAACAACGGCAAGTCCTCAGGGAACACATCTAAGAACTCACAAACCAATCTGGTCCCTTCTGGTCCTACAGGCAAAACCCTGGTGGTATCCACTACACTAGCCAGAAAACCTATACACCTTCCTTGTAAACGATCTCTGGCTCTCAACACTTATATCCTGGGTACGCGGGGTCCATGCACCGCTCCCACAAAACAAAGGGATCTTTGCCCTCTGGCTCAAAAATTACCATCTTCTTTCTGCAGTCAATAGTAGCTCCATATCTAACCAACCAATCCATACCCAAAATCATATCAAAGTCCTCCATACTCAACTCAATCAAATCTGCTGACAACTCTCTACCGTCTACTATCACTAGCAGTTCTCTAATCCACCTCCTAGACACTACCAGTTCCCTATAGGAAAAATAGTCCCAAACCCTGAGGTACAATACTCGGTCTACACCGTCTATCAATCACCTTACTAGAAACAAACGAATGTGTAGCACCAGAGTCAATCAATACAGTAAAAGGGGAGCCAGCACTAGAAAGTTGACCTGTCACTACCGAGGGGCTAGCCTCGGCCTCTGCCTGTGTCAGGGTGAACACTCGAGCTGGAGTCAAGCTATCCACCTTCCCCGAATCTCCCTTCTTCATTGTCGGGCAGTATTTCTTGAGGTGTCCCACCACCCCGCACACATAACAGGCCTTAGCTCGACATTCACTCGGATGGCGTATTCTACACCTCGTGCACTTAGGATAAGTCCTCCATAGATCACCGCCTCCCTGATGGGCACCTTGAGTACCCCGACCTCTCCTATCAGGATCAGGAATGGTCGGAGCATCAGGGGTCTTCCTCTTCAAATCACTGGGGCCTCCGCCCTTACCAGAACCAGAATATGGAAGCACCGCCCTGCGGCCATCCCGTCTCGCTGCACTATCTCTCCATATCTTATTTTCCACTTCCTCAGCGGTAAGACCCTTCTCTACAACCTGGGCATAAGTTGTCCCTCCAGGTACTGTTGTAATCCTCACATCTCGGGCTATCATAGCATTAAGCCCTCTAATGAACCTGTCTTGCCTAGCTGCATTAGTAGGCATAAGTTCGGGTGCAAATTTCGCAAGTCTATCAAACTTTAGGGCATATTCTGTAACTGTCATGTTGCCCTCAACCAGCCCCACAAACTCATTTACCTTTGCTGCCCTGATGGCAACATTATAGTACTTTTAACTAAATAAGTCCTCGAATCCTTCCCAAGCCAAGGCAGTAACATCTCTGGTCTGTGATGCCACCTCCCACAAGATTCGGGCATCCTCCCTCAGCATATATGTGGCACAGGCCACTCTGCCATGTCCCTCTACCCTCATAAAGTCCAGAATGGTAGTAATCATAGTCATCCACTATTCAGCCTTCGGTGGATCAGGTCCTCCCTCAAAGATCGGGGGTTGCTGCTTCATGAACTACTCATACAACGGTTCCAATTTATTCCCAACCTCTACTGGTTGTATAACAGGTACCACTGCCGGTGGCACAGTGGGGGCAACACTCCCTGATGGAGGCAGCTGCCACAGAATTCGGATCTGTTCGTCTTGGCTCTGTAGCCAAGCCTACATATCTGCCATAAGCTGCTGCCAGTTTTCAGGGACTGGCGGAGGGGTTTGGCCCTGGTCATCTTCTCTAGTCTCAGACCTATGGGCTAGTCGTGTAGATTTTCTTGGACGCATAATTATCCAAGTCAATCTGCAATCAACGACTCGGTAATAAGACTATGACGATAGGATAATAATCCTTCCATGGTCCATCACTGGAACTCCAATCATTCACAAGCAATCAAATTATAACAGTTTATGCAAATATTCATCCATATATTCATTCACATACATAGCAGTGTTGATAAGCACGCCTCAATATCATCGTGCAATAGTCAAGGGTCAGGCCCTATCAGTATCTCATCCTCCCTATTAATCAAGCAGATATCAACAATCATATCTCATTCAAATCATTTAAGAACATAGTCATGTATACACAATTTACCAAACCCTGAGTCGAACTTGGCTTTCGCGGTGAATGTACATGTCCAGCCAGTCTTCAAGAACCCTTAAACCTAGGACGCTCTGATACCAAGTTGTAACGCCCTGGATAGCCAAGACCGTCACACTACATGTTTATAAAGGTGCAAGACTTGCTAATCAAGTCATTTAATTCAAAACGTGTTACTGAAACTATAGTTGAACTAGGGTTAAAAGATTTTGGTCTCAAAAGCTACATTTCTTATAAATAAACAATATTCTTGTTACATAGGATCCCAAAAGTAATAAGCTAAAGACTGGTTACAAAAGATTCAAGACTTAGATACAGTGATTAGCCATTCTAAGGAAAAACAAACAGTTAGACATTTCTCGTCCTGTTCCACTCCTCGGTCGTGGCGGCCGAACAGCTGGCTATGTACATTCAGCCCCGCAGCTCTCCATCTTAGGATTGGTCTAACTTTCCCTTGCCTTTACCTGCAACACAAAGCACCCATGAGCCAAGGCCCAACAAGAAAACACAATAACAGAGCACAATCATTCAATAGACAATCAGATAACTCATATCGCATAAGTATGTACTCAACAATATAAGCATTCATGATATTCAAGTATTCAACATACCAAGTATATCATTCCATAACAATAGTCAATCCACATAAGATAACTATGGCTAACACCCTTAGGCCGCACCCTCTATTTATCCCACTGACTCCGGCCCGCTTAAACCGAGCTCAGTGAAAATTAAGTTATCCTCGGCTACCAGTGGCCGAGTTGCACCCTGGGCACAAGTATAATTTATGGCACCCTTAGGCCATTTATCACATGTCCCATGGCATAATACCATCTATGACATTATACAGATATCGGGAGCACTTAGTCCCATCACAAACACATAACCGGGTGTAGATTTCTTACATTTAGATTTGCTAGCTTTGTTTGATTTGATCCTCAAGCAGGATCCCTCTTGAGCCCTAGCGTACACCTAGTCACAACCATAGATCAGAATCATCACCAAACCTCAAGTCCAAAACCTAGCCTCGGAACCAATCTCGAGCCCCCGGGAAGCCCCAATTCCACCAAACAGGGTGGTGGAATCGAACCCCGAACCCCCGGGAAAAAACCCTTGAAATTAACCCAAGAACCCCTTTTTGGAAATAGTAGCGCTACAACGCTCTAAGGATAGCGCTACAGCACTAAAAGCAGAGCCAAAAGGCTCAGAAACTTTAGGGCATAGCGCTACAGTGCTCCGTGACTAGCGCTAGTCATAGCACAACCATGCACATCATTTTCTCCTTCGAATTTTCCAGAGCCAAACCTTACCAAAACTATTCCAAACTTCAACCAAACTTAAAAACAAGCCTACCAACATCCTCCACTCATCCCAAACATCCTAACCACACATAATTCATTCACATGCACCCCTAATCAAAGACTTCACCATAGCTGGATCTAAAGCTCAGAAACTCAGCAAAACCACAGAAATCACAAAGCTTAAAACTAAAGTTCCCTACCTCTGATGGATGAGCTTAGCCTAGGTTGTCTCCCACTCTTGTTCAGCCTTCTCCTCCTCAAATCGTCAGCCTCAACTCCCTAGGATTCCCACAGAACTTTGCTTAGAAAAACCAGCTCAACACCAAAACTAGGAACTGAAATATTAACCTCAAAGTCTTACCTCAACTGATGAACAACCTCAGCTAGTTTCCCCACCCTGATCAAGACCTCAAGCATACAATCTCAGCCTTAAACTCCTTTGGATTCTAGCCTCAAACCTCCAGAAGAAAATGGTGAGGAAGTCCCAAACCGACCATAGAAATTGCCCTGTTTTTCTTTGCCTTTTTCCTTCTCTTCTTTCTTTTCTTCAGAATTCCAGCCCTTTCTACACAATCCACTAAGTATAAAGCCTAATAACATTTATCCCTTATAAGCCAAATGACCACAATACCCTCCCATAATTCCTAAGCCTTTTAATCCACCTAGGGGCAGTTTGGTCATTTCACCCAATTCTCGCTAATTTCTCGAGTGTCTCTAATATTTACCACTTACTTCCTGACACCTAACTAATCACCAATTATATTCCTCAATGTCAAAATTGACCCCAATATATTCTCTAAATTCCCAGAAATACCCCAGGCTCGCCCCGAGCCGGGTATAAATCCCCGCCGTGACTTTTTCGCTAAACCGCTCACTAGGATCGTCTCGAGTCACAGATTATAGATATATCCACATAATAATGTGGTCTTGACAATTTATCGCATATATATATATACAGTTATGCCCTCAACGGGCCAAAATTACAATTATGCCCTTCTAACCTAATCAAGGCCTACATGCATACTAATACACCTAGTGATGCATCACATATATTAAAATAGTCATATAACATGCGTTTAATCATTAAATCACATATAATCCAGTTATGCTCTCCCGGCACACTAATCAAGGCCCTTAAGCCTTATTTGTAAATTTGGGTCGTTACACTATAGTCCAATATCCTAGTGTAATGGCCTCGGTGTGACTCTATGGTCACATATTTAGGGCGGTGTTACACTATAGTCACTTAGCTTAACAAAATGCATGCATGAGTAGTGTTATTACTTATAGGCATGCTTATTATTATTGTGTAATATGTTATTAACTACTTATGAGCATGTTTAAGTTTTCTTGCTGAGCCTCGGATCACGGGTGCTTTGTGGTGCAGGTGAGGGGAAAGTGATGTTGGACCAACCTTGAGTTGGAGAGCTTTGGCAGCGATCTGTACATATGCTGCTGCTCGACCCACACGGCCGAGGTTTTTAAGAGGAACTATGGTCAAACCCTATTTTTTCACTTAAGTCGGCTGCTTGTAACTTTTGAATTGTAATTAGCCTTTTGTAATGCCCCGAATTCTCCGATTTGGTTTAGTTGGCCTAGAGGGCCGTAATTGTTTAATTGCGCCATTAAATGAATATATGCATGTTTATGTGAATTATATTATAATATGATGTCATATGCATGCATGTGGGTCCACATTTGATATATTATGATGTTTTGATAATTTGGCCCATTGAGGGTAATTTGTGTATTTCGGTGCATGATGTGATTTGTGAATGAGATTCCATTATTATGGAGATATACTTGAGCTATTTGGCATGAGATGGTCATTTTTAGTGGATTAGCGGTTTTTTCATTAAGGGGTCAATTTTGGGGTAATAGGAATGTTTATTTGATGATAAATTAGGAATATTTGATATCAGGGTGAAATTCTGGAAGTTTTAACTATAATGTCCCCGGGGGTATTTTCGGGACCCCGAGCATTAGGTTTTATTTGAGGTTACTTAAGCTTGAAGTAGCTGTGAGATAGAACGTACGATTAGAAAACCTCTCGTTCTCCTTCGTTAGTTCAGTTTTGCCACCCGAAGCATATTTGAAGAAATCTTGAGTACTAGGAGTCAGAATCAAGTGAGGATCGAGGCATAGAAATCCTAGGAAAGATTAGAAGCTTCTTGACCAAAGGATTTGACAGAAAACAACCTAATCGAAGGTGATCTAAGTTTAAAGTTTTGAGTTTTTAAAGTTTCTAAGCTTTGAATTGGACTTTGTGAATTGTTGAGTTTTCGATCCATTTGAACCTTGGGTTTTGAGGGTTTTGATGTATTGGGAAGCTTAAGAACCTTGTTTTGATGATTGGGGAATGTTTAGGTATGATTTTGGAGGTTTTGAGAATTTGAAAACGCGTTTGGGAATGGTCCAGGGTTGGGGGCCGCGGCCCTATTCTTGGGCGCCGCGGCCCTTGGGTTGGGCGCCACAGCGCTTGCCTCTGGATTTTCTGGGGGCCGCGGCACAAGGTGCCAGGGCCGCGGCTCAGGTGCAGGGTTGAGCCCATTTGCATGTTTTGACCTCGGGATCTTGGTTTTAGGCCTCGGGATCACTCCTACTACCCGGATTAGTGAGGATTGATGTCTCAGAGGCTAAATCTTGGTTAGAGAACCTTTTATTATCATGTTATTGATGGTATCCTATAATGTGTTATGATTAGGTAACCGCCAAAGGACTAAAAGCTAAACCGTTCTTAAGGGTCGTTCTTTTGTTCATTTTAGCTCGAATCAGAGGTAAGAAAACTGCACCCCAAATGTGACATGCATGGTTATTCATGAGGCATGTTGGTTGTATAAATGTGGAAATGAATTGATTGTGGAATTCTTAGCAAATGTTGCTCACTTGTGCATGGTACTAACTCGTTAGTCAGATTTGGCAAAGGTGTTAGTATCAACTATGAAGCTGTGACTTATTAGTCAAGTTCGGCAGTGGTACTGGGCACTGGTCACATTGCGCTGACTTATTAGTCAGGACGACCTTAGCGTGTTCAATGCAAGCCAATAAAGATTAGATTTAATCGACCTTCTGCATTGAATGACTCAAAGAGCATTAATGCCGGACCGACCTCAAGTTCGATGAATATTATAAGCGCTTGAAGGCTAGTGGCTTACCCAGCAGCCACTCTTCCATTTGAATAAGTGACTTGCTTTTCAGTCACTCAGTATGGTTTACCAGAACCTCAAGTGATATTCACTCATCTGTTTGAAAGCTATGAGCTCTGTGTGATTATAATGATAATCATTTGATGATGTTTACATATAATGTTATGTTTTCTTGCTGGGCTTTGGCTCATGGGTGCTATGTGGTGCAGGTAAAGGAAAAGAAAAGCTCACCCAGCCTTGAATGGAGAGCTTAGGTGGTGATGTGTACATATGCGGCCGTTTGACCACCACGGCCAAGGAGTTCTCAGAGGAACTAGGGGGTTTACCTTATTTTTGCCGCTTAGGTCGGCGGGGTTTGAAATTTTGGAACAGTAATGACCTTTTTTTGAGTTGTAAATGTTCTTGTGGGCCCATGAACAATTTTATGTATCAATAAAACATATCCTTTCCTTTTTTATTGGTTTTCACCTTAACCTGTTAATAACACCTAGAACACATTTTTAACCAAAGGACTCAGGCAATGAGTCAAATTTCCGGTCACCATTCACCGTAACTGTTCTGGGGTAACCAGGCGTTACACCTTTTAAATGTTATTTTGGAATCCCATGTATGGAATTAAACGTTTGAATGAAATGGGTAGTTTTTTGTACCAAAATTTTTAACCCTAAAATGTTAATCAAGTTTAGTTACGTGTTTATGGCCAAATGACTCGTTTAAAGAATGAGCACCATTTAAAATACACAGTGTAACGGTCTTGGCTATCTAGGCCATTACAACTTGGTATCAGAGTGTGCCAAGGTTAAGGGTTCCTAAAGACTGGCTGAGCATGTACACTCGCCTCTAAAGACAAGATTGACTCAAGGTTTTGGAACTATTTATGTGGTTATGCGTTTAACTACTCGAATAGGATATAAAGCCTTATCTTCTTGCCTTATTAGGAAGAATGAGATATTCTGATAGGGCCTGGTCCTTGACTATTGTATTATTGATAAAGACATGCTTACTAGCACTGATATTGCTTGTGAATGTTAAAGAAATGCTTATTAATGTTGTTATATGTATATGTAGGCCAGGAAATGCTTATTAGCACTGTTAATATTGGTAAACGTTAAAGAAATTCTTATTAGAATCACTATTTGTCTATAAATGCCAGAAAATGCTTATTAGCATCGTTATATGCTCAAAATGTCAGGAAGTGTTTATTAGCACCATGTTTGAGTGTGAATATGAATCAACATGCTAATCAGCATGATTGTTGAATGTGAATGCTTGTTTATTATGTCTTGGACCGTAGGGCGGCAAGAGGTATTTTTATTACTACCTAATTGTCGAATTGATTATTGCGGCAAGGTATAAGCTTGGAAGTATGCTTCCAGGGCAGTCAAATCTACAAGTCGACCAAGGAATATAGCCCGAAAATGATAATCAGGGTCAAACCCTCCACCAGCTCCTAAGAACTAGCAGCAAATGCTTGTTGATATGCAAGTTAGATTATAGAGGCAGGAAGAAAAGATCTGCCTCCTGAGAAGGCAACAGATTCCTGCAGGGAACGTTCAGCCAGAGGTGCCACCTGTGTTGGTGCCAGCAGTAACAGCCGTCAGAGGCTGGGAACAGACAGAAACCTCTCTATGAACAGCACCCTCCAATTTTTTACAGCAGTGCAGATTCGCCCAAGACCGAACAGTGGATGAGCTTGATTACCACTATCCTGGATTTCATGAGGGTAGTTAGCAATGAGAGGGTGGCTTGTGCCATATATATATATTTCAGGAGGATGCCCAGATTTGGTGGGAAGTGATATCTCGGACTAGGAACGTGAATACCCATGGATTGGGAGGAGTTCAGAATGGTATTCAATGAAAAGTATTACAATGATGCAGTTAGGGCTGCAAAGGTAAAGGAATTCAGTATGTTGCTGCAGAGAAATATGTCAGTGACAAAGTATGTACTAAGGTTTGACAGATCAGCCAAGTTTGCTGCAGACTTGGTACCCACTGATGGGACAAGGAAGGAAAGGTTCCCTTAGGGGCTACAACCTATGATAGCCCAGGATGTTCACATTACCACCGTGCCTGGAGTGACAAAATATGCACAAGTAGTAGAGAAATCCCATACTGCAGAGGGCACAGAAAATAAAAGCTGGCGCAAGAATGGGGACAGGATACACACCAGGAAGATGGGACATCCATTTATGGGTTCAGGTAGGGGCGGAGGCCCCAGTGACAAGAAAAGGAAGGATCCAGATAACTTTCCAGCTTCAGGCCCTGAAAAGAGGCCAAGGGTTATACAAATAGGCTGCCATGAGGCAATGAGGGCTGGAGGACTTACCCAGAGTGTGCTAGATGTAGGAGGCGCCATGTGGAAGAGTATCGAGCAAAGGCTTGCTTCCTGTGCGACATAGTGGGTAATTTGAAGAAAAATTTCCTTAGAGAAAGAAAGGAAGAACTAAGGAAGGCGGACAACTCGACTCCAACTCAAGTGTTCGCATTGACGCAGGCAGAGGCTGAGGCTAGTCCATCAGTAGTGACAGTTCAGCTTTCTAGTGCTAGATCCTATTATATTGTTTTGATTGATTCTGGTGCTACACACTCTGTTGTTTCTAGTAGGATAAGTGATGGACTGTGTAGACCATGTGTTTATTATACTGTGCAGTTTAGAACTCTACTACCCACTAGGGAGTTAGTAGTCTCTAGGAGATGGATCAAATCATTTCCAGTGACAATGGATGGCAAGAATTGTCAATTGACTTGATAGAGTTGGTTATGAATGACTTTGACATGATTTTGGGCATGGACTGGTTAGTAAAGTATAGGGAAACCATAGACTGCAAGAAGAAGATGGTATCCTTTTGAGCTGGAGGGTGAGGATCTCCTTGTATTTGTTGGAAATGTCCATGGACCCCGTGTACCTATGATATCAGTATTGAGAGCTATAGACCTACTGCGAGGTTGTTGCATAGGATTCCTAGCCAGTGTGGTAGATACCACTCAGGTTGTGTTAGTGGGACAAGAAGAGAGTAGATTAGTCTGTGAGTTCCTGGATGTGTTTCCAGAGGATTTACCAAGGTTTCTGCCACACAGAGAGACATAGTTTGTTATTGAATTGGCACTAAAGACAGAGCTAGTGTCTAGGGCACCGTACCGAATGGACCCAGCAGAGCTGAAAGAACTGAAGGTGCAGATATAGGAGTTGTTAGACTTGGGTTATATTAGACCTAGTTTCTCTCCATGGTGTGCGTCAGTCCTATTTGTAAAGAAGAAGGATGGTTCTCTGAGGATGTGCAAAGATTATAGGGAACTGAACAAGTTAACCATTAAGAATAAATATCCTCTGCCAAGGATAGATGACATGTTTGATCAGTTGCAGGGTATGATAGTATTCTAAAAGATAGATCTTCAATCTGGTTATCACCGCCTAAGGATCAAGAAGGAAGATACATCGAAGACTGCTTTTTGTACTAGATACATGCATTATGAGTTTCTAGTCATGTCATTTTGTTTGAATAATTCCTCAGCAACTTTTATGGATTTGATGAGCAGGGTGTTCAAAGACTATCTGGATCGGTCTTTGATCATCTTCATCGATGATATTTTGGTTTATTCTTAGTCAGAGGTAGAACATGAGCATCATCTCAAGTTGTTATTGCATAGACTAAGAGAATACAGACTCTGTGTGAAGTTTAAGAAATGTGAGGTCTGGCTACCACAAGTGATTTTCCTTGGTCACATTGTCAGTAGAGATGGGTCCAAGGTAGGCCTAGCTAAGATTTAGGCAGTCAGAGATTGGCTAAGGCCAAGGAATTCCTTAGAGATTAGAAGTTTACTTGGATTGGCAAGTTATTACAGACATTTTGTGGAAGGGTTCTCAAAGATTTCTACCACATTGATGAAACTGACACACAAGAACTAGAAGTTTGCGTGGTCAGATAGGTGTGAGAACAACTACTAGGAGTTGAAGCGGCTATTGATTACACCTCCAGTACTGAGTCATCCAATAGATCATGAGAAGTTTTTGGTGTACTATGATGCCTCGAGAAAGGGTTTGGGTTGTGTTCTTATGTAGACAGGGAAGGTGATTGCCTATGAATCACGACAACTAAAGGATTATGAACAGAGATATCCTACTCATGATTTTGAATTAGCAGTGGTGATCTTTGCATTAAAGGTATGGAGGCATTAACTTTATGGGGAGAAGTGTGATATATACACTAACCATAAGAGCCTGAAGTATTTCTTCACTAAGAAAGACCTGAACATGAGATAGAGGTGTTGGTTAGAGCAGTTGAACGATTATGACTGTGAAATCATGTATCACCTAGGAAAAGCCAACATGGTGGCAGATTCCTTATGCTCAAAGGGGTCAGGGCAATTACATAGTGCGAGACAGATATCCAAGGAATTAGTAGAGGATATGACCAGAGCATGAATAGAGTTAGTGGTGGGCCAGTTAACAAACATCACACTTCAGTCTACTCTTTTGAAGAAGATAAAGGAGGTCCAGTTGAGTGATCCACAGCTGATAAGGATTAAAGAGGATGTCCTAGCTTGAGTGGCTAGGGACTATACAATGTCAGGTATTTTCTTGTTGAGAAACAAGGGTCGAATATGTGTTCCGATGGATATTGTTATCAGACGAGAGATTCTAGACAAATCTCATACTACCCCATACTCTTTGCATCCAGGAACCACAAAGACGTATCAGGATCTGAGGGCTTTGTATTGGTGGCCTGGGATGAAGAGGGATGCGACCGAATATGTGGCTAAGTGCCTGACATGTCAGCAGGTCAAGGCTGAGCATCAGAGACCAGCAGGGTTATTACAGCCTCTGGATATCCCATAGTGGAAATGGAAGGATATAACAATGGATTTTGTGGTTGGGTTACCCAGGATCGTGGGTCAACATGATTCAATGTGGGTTATCGCGGATCGATACACCAAATCAGCTCACTTCTTACCAGTGAGGATGACTTATACAGTTGACTAGTACACAAATCTCTATATGAGAGAGAAAGTGTGCCTTCATGGGTTTCCGATGTCGATTGTATCAGATTGGGAGCCCACATTTACTTCTAAGTTTTGGGGAAGTTTGTAGAAGGCTATGGGCACACAGCTGAAATTTAATACCGCTTATCATCCTCAGATAGATGGTCAATCTGAGAAGACGATTCAGATATTAGAAGACATACTGCGAGCATATGTGTTGGACTTTGAAGGGTCCTAAAGTAAGTATTTTCCTTTGATAGAGTTTTGCTATAATAACAGCTACCAGTCGACCATTGGAGTGGCTCCTTATGAGATGATATATGGTAGGAAATGTAGATCGCTCATTCACTGGGATAAGATGGGACAAAGGAAATACTTGGGTCCTGAAGCAGTACAGAGGACCAATGAGGCTATTGAGAATATCATAGCTTGGATGTTCACGTCTCAGAATAAACAGAAAAGTTATGTAGATCCGAAGTGCAGGAACGTGGAGTTCCAAGTGGGAGACTATGTCTCCCTTAGAGTTTCACCATGGAAAGGTGTAAAGAGATTTGGAAAGAAGGGAAATTTGAACCCTAGGTTTGTAGGACCATTTGAGATCCTAGAGAGGATTGGTCAGGTGGCCTATAGATTGGCCCTACCTCCGGCATTGTGGGCCATACACAATGTGTTTAACAGAAGTGACTCATATATTGAGTTACGAAGATCTGAAGCTACAGGCAGATCTTTCTTATAAAGAACAACTAGCCCAGATACTAGATAGGAAGGACAAGGTCCTGAGGAACAAAACCATACATTTGGTTAAGGTATTATGGAGGAACAGTAAGGTCGAGGAGGCGACCTGGGAATTAGAGTCCAACATGCGGGATCAGTATCCCGAGCTGTTCAAGTAAAATTCCGAGGACGAAATTCCTGTAAGCAGGGGATAATTATAATGTCCCAATTACCCTAATCAAGGCACAGGGGCCAGGAGGGTAATAATTGAATATTATGTGCATTTTTGTGATTGTATGCATGATGATATGAATTATGTGAGTTATATTATAATATGAATATATTGGCATGTTTAGGTGTATTAAGCATGCATGTGGGACCATTTCTTATTAGAAAGGAATGTGTGTGTGTGTGTGTGTGTGTGTGCTTATGATTGAGACCACATTATTATGTGGATATATTTGACTTATTCGGCACGAGGCGATCTTAGGGAGCAAGTTAGAGATGGTGTAACAACCCAAATTTCCTAATAAGGCTTAGGGCCTTGTTAGGGGGCCATGATGGAAAATCTTGGAATTTATATGATTATGTTTATCATTATGTAATTATGTGAGTTATATTATAATATAACTAGATATGCATGTTTATGTGTATTAAATATGCATGTGAGCCCATTTCTGTTTAATTGGGAAAGTTTCATATTTTGGCCATTTCAGGTATTTTTGGGATATATGTGGTATGTGTGTGGTAATTCATTATTATTTGGTTATGCTTGGGTTTCTTAGGACAAGACGATCCTAGGGGGACAAGCTAGTGGGAAAGTCACAACGGGATTCATACTTGTCTCGGAGTGAGTTAAGGGGTATTTAGCACATTATTGGGATATTGGGTAATGGGAATAAGCATTTGAGGATAAATTGGGAGTTAGTGAGATCAAGGGGAAATTCAGAAAATTTTGATTATTTTTCCCTAGGGGCGTTTTTGGGACCCCGAGCATTAGGATTGCCTTGAGGCTACTTAAGCTTGAAGTAAACTGCCAGAAATAAAAAGAACATTCACTGCGTTCTCTCTCTCTCCCGTTCCCTTTTTGACACCAATCGCATTTTCGAAGGAAACTCGAGTTTTACGACGCAGATTCAAGCAAGGATCGAGGCATAACAATTCTAGGAAAGATTAGAAGCTTATTAGCCAGAGAATTTACTTGGGAAACAACTCAATCGGAGGTAATCCGCGTTTTAAGTTTTAATTTTTCAAGTTTTTAAGCTTCGATTGGATTTTGTGTATTGATGAGTTTTTGAATGAATTAAAGCTTGGTTTTTATTTGTGTTGGATAATTAGGATGTTTGGGAACTTTGATTTTTGGATTTGGAGATGCTTGAATAGGTTTCTGGAAGGTTTTTATATGAAGAAAATGAGTTTTTCTGCTGGGTTTGTGGTTGGACCGAGGCCTTGTTTCCTTAAGTACCATTGACTTTACTAGTGAATGTTAATTCATAACTAAATTATCAATTTGAGCTCAATAACCTTTCAGTCCCAAAAGTCAACCCTTAAGAGAACCTTTATTCAATCTCTTGCGAGAAGGCATAGATTCCATATTTGTATACTATGTCCCCAGCCATTTTCATTAATGAGTTCCCAAAACAAAAGTTTCAAGCCTGATCATTCTGACAGACCCTAACGAGTGAATCAAAGAACTCTTATAACATAAATTGGAGTTCATAGTAACTTCAAGATTAAGATCTATTTGTATATGATCATCAATTGATATAAATAATTAATACTTCGAAACAGTATTTAACTAAGTATTAATAAATATATCTGGTCCAGTTCTATATATTCTATAATATATAAAGTACCTCTACTAAAGTGTCCTACTACACTAGTGATCTGGATCTAGATCACATGTATTGATAATACTACTGGACCGTACTTGCAGTAATTAATCTAAAGATTCCATAACTTTATTTTACTGCAAATTATTCAAGTTCATTTATCTTAAACACAATCCTCCCGTACCAATACGTGTTTGAGATCATATATATGAACTTAGGAATTTTTATGATATTTACATAATATTATCATAGAATAATATAGTCCATAAAATATATGCATAACAAATTCAATTTATTTATTTAATTCATAAAACAATGTCTACTACATATGCTTTCAGGGCACAATTCCCAACAAGTTTTGCCCATACTTGGTTTTTAGTCGTGGGAACTTAACTCTAAGGGCCTGGGATCAATCCGACTACCCAGTTGAGTAGGATTCAACGTCCTAGAGGCTACGTTTGGGTCTGGAAGTATTTATTTACTCATTTTGATGAGGTTCTATATTGTGGTTGTGACTAGGTTATCACTAGGGGCTTGGAAACAAGATCATGCTTGTGGCTCTTTTATTAGTAACCTGTGCTTGGAACAAAGGTAAGAAAACTGCACCCAATATGTGATGCATGTGATGCATAAGATACATGTGATTAGGGCATGGCATGAATGTTGAATATGAGATTGATCAATGCTTGAGTCTCTGTAATTGGGCATGATTATGATTATGCTTGTGATTATCGATTAAACATGTTGAATGCCTTATATCTGGATGTTTGAATGTGCATGGTTATAATTATGCTAGTAATTGTTGATTAGGCATGTTGAGTGCTCTATACACGGACATTGATTGCATAGAAAATGCATAGCAACTTTTCTTATCTGTGTATGGTACTGATTTATTAGTCAGCAACGGCAATGGTGTCAGTATAGATTATGAAGCTGTGACTTATTAGTCAAGTTCGGCAGTGGTACTGGGCACTGGTAGTATGGTATTGACTTATGAGTCAAGAACGGTATTAGCTTGTTTAATGCAAGCTGAAAAGATTAGATCTAATCCACTTAAGCATTATCAACATAAGCATGAAATGCTTGATTGACCCTAAGTTTGATGAAAACAAAAGCGCTTGTCTAGTCTAAAGGTTGGTCATTTAGAGCCAGTGCTATAAGCTTTGGTGACTTAAATGTCACATGGCTAGGAGGGCGTGGAACCTCATAGATAGACTTATCAGTTATCTACATAGAGATAGACTTATTAGTCATCTACACAAAGTTAGACTTATCATTCATCTACTCAGAGATAGACTTATTAGTCATCTACTCATAGATAGACTTATCAGTCATCTACATAGAGATAAACTTATCAGTCATCTACATAGAGATAAACTTATCAGTCATCTACATAAGGATAGACTTATTAGTCATCTATACAGAGTATGACTTATTAGTCATCTATTAAGAGAGAGACTTATTAGTCGTCTACCTCAGAGTGAGAGACTTATTAGTCATCTACTCAGAGCGCAGGACTCCACAAACATTTATTTGTACCTGCTTGCATGCATGAGTAGGGTTATTACTACTAGGCATGCCTATTATGATTTAGTGACATGCTATTACCTGTTTATGAGCATGTTTAAGTTTTCTTGCTTAGCTTCGGCTCACGGGTGCTATGTGGTGTAGGTCAAGAAAAATAAAGCTGGACCATCCTTGAGTTGGAGAGCTTAGGTGACGATGTGTACATATGCAGCTGCTGGACCACCACAGTCGAGGGTTTAAAGAAGAACTAAGGTTAAACCCTATTTTGCCACTTACGTCGGTTGGTTGTATATATTTGACTGTAATTAACCTTTAAATTATATTTCGGGATCCCAATGTATACAGTAAACGTTTTTGTGAAATGTTATATCTTTAACCAAAATTTTTAACCCTAAATCGTTAATCACATTTAGTTACACGATTTTGGCCAAATGGCTCAGTTAGCGAGTTTAGCACTGTTTAAAATATACAACGTAACAGTCTCAGGGTAGTAGGGCGTTACAACTAGGTATTAGAGTAAGCCAAGGTTAAGGGTTCCTGTAGACAAGCTGGGCATGCACACTCATCACTAAAGACAAGCTTCACTCAGGCTATGGTAACTATTTCTGTAGTTATGTTCTTAACTGCTTAAATATGATGTAAATGCTTTACCTGCATATTGTATTAGGGAGCATTAGATTCTGATAGAGCCCGACTCTTGATTATTGATATGATTACATGATTACCTGCTCAGTGAATATGTAAATGTGTTATTTGCATGGTGGAGTTGAAAGCATGATGTGTATGTTGGAAGAGCAGGGGTTCTGAATTAATGTACAAATGCTATGGGTATGTTTTAGCACTGCAGTGGTTTGTGAATGTAGTGTGGTATGATTGTTCTCATGGAGAAGGCTTTTAAATATGCTCATCCAATTTTATGGGTCAAGTGATTGACTACTGATTCAATCAACAAGTATGTATCCAAGGAAAATAATGAGACCTGGTGGTTGTTATACCGAGGCTGGGAGTTACAGCCAGGGTTTGAGTTCTTCACCTGTCCCTAAGAATTTCCAGTAGGTGTTTAGAGATATGCAATTAAGATCGTCGAGGCAAGATGAAGAGATTAGGTGTTTGAAACAGCAACAGGTTTTGTCAGGGAACACCTCTTCCTTTGCTATGCTAGGAGTGGCACCAGTATTGGCTTAGCCTAGGGTTGAGAACGGATGGGAATTTCTCTATGGATGATTCTAGGAGTATTACCCTCCAATCTTTGAGGGAGGCCTAGATCCATTCAGAGCTAAGCAATGGATGGCCATGATCAGTTCCATCCTCAATAGTATGGGGCTGGTAGGTCACGATAGGGTGATCTGTGCTACATTTGTATTGCGGGATGATGCCCGGACGTGGTGGGAAATGGTATCTCAGACACGAGATACAACTGTGATGGATTGGAAAGAATTTAAACAACTATTTAATGAAAGATATTACTATGATGCAGTCAAGGCTGCTAAGATGAATGAGTTTCTGAACCTCGTTCAGAGAAATGCAATAGTAACCGGGTATGTTAATAGATTCGATGGATTGGCCAAGTTTATTTTTATTATGGTACCCATGGATGTAGATCAGAAGGGAAGGTTCATCCAGGGATTGAATCCTAGAATAGCTCAAGGCAATAGAGTCGCCCCATTGCATGAAATCTCTTTCTACGCTTAAGTGGTAGGGAAGGCTCTTGCCGTTGAGCGCACAAGAAATGAGATTGAGAAGGAGAATGCCATAGAGCGCGAAGCTCAGACAATGATATCTCCATTTATTGGATTGAGCAAGAGCAATAATTGGAGACTTTACCCAAAATGCGCTCGGTGCAAGAGGCATCATCTGAAGGAATGTCGAGAAAAGGTATGTTTCTTATGTGGGATAGCTGGGCATTTCAAGAAGGTTTGCCCAGGACGGAGGACAGATGAGCAAAAGGGGTGGATAGGTCGACTCTAGATTGAGTATTCACTCGATGCGGTCTGAGACTGAGACTGAGACTGAGGTTGGTTCCTCAATGGTGGCAGGTCAGCTTTCTAGTTTTGATTTTTTTATTGCGCTGACTGGTTTTGGTGCCATGTTGTTCTTTGCTTGTTGCATCTAGAGAGGCCTAGACTTGATATGCAGATTACATGGTTATGTTATGATAAGAATATGATTGGTAATTTTAAGAGATGAGTTGGATTGTTGTGGAAAGGACTCATCAGTTGGTTTGATAGGGTTGGTTATGACTGACTTCGATATGATCCTGGATATGGATTAGTTAGCCAAGTGTGGGGCAACGATAGATTGCAAGGAAATGATAGTAACTCTTGGGCTTGAGAGTGATAAACTTTTGTAATAGTTGGCACTGTGCTTATGACATCTGTATTTAGAGCTAGAGATCTATTGCAGGAGGATGCATAGAACTCCTAGCTAGTGTGGTGGGTACTACTTAGGCCATGCCAGTGAGATTAGGACAGACTGTATTAGTTTGTGAGTTTCTGGATGTGTTTCCATGGGATTTGCAAAGATTACCTCTACACAAAGAGATAAAATGGTGATTAGGTTGGTGTCGGAGACGGAATCAGGTCTAGGAGACTGTATCGAACGACTTCAGCAGAGCTGAAAAAAAAAAGCTAAAGGCTAAGTTATTGAGTAAGATGGTATTCTCCAAAGTGGATCTGTGATCAGGTTATTACCAGCTGAAGATCAGAGAGAAGGATATGCAAAATACTGCTTTTATATCAGATGAGGGAACTTGGAGTGTTGAGTTATGTTTTGGAGGATTTGATTAATGTCGAGTTGTTTTGATGGATTAGATGAACATAGTATTCAAAGATTATCTGAATTGGATTTGTGATCGTCTTGATCGATGATATTGTGGTATACTCTCAGTTGGAGATTTGCCGAGGTCAAGGAACGCCTTAGAGGTCGGAGTTTCTTTGGACAGGCAGGATATTACATGTGCTTCGATGAAGAGCTCTGAGTCTTCTTACAGATCACAACTAGTTTGTAGGTTATTATGACACCATAATGACAGAAAAGGGTGATTTCCCAAGCAACATGTTTGTTGAAGGGTGTGACCAGAACTAGGCAGAGTTACTGGTGGGCCAAGTGGCTAATATTATGTTTGACTTACTCTTGTAGAGAGGATCAAAGGAAAAACAGTTAAGTGAACCCATAGATGGGAAGAATTAAGGGGAATGTCTTAGCTTGATTAGCTAAGGATTATGAAGTGTCAGGTATGAATTTATTGTGGTATAAGGATCAGACTTGGAATTCGATGGACACTAGGATTAAACAAGGGATTCTGGATGAATCTTATACTACCCCCTTATTCTCTTCATCCAGGCATCATGAAGATATATAAGGATTTGAAAGCTTTATATTGGTGACATGGGATGGAGAGGGATGTAACAGGATACATGGGAAAGTTCTTAACCTGTTAGCAGGTCAAGACAGAGTATAAGAAAATCAGTAAAGCCAATATGGCCTTTGTGCATCCCATAGTGGAAGTAAGGAAACATCGCGGGGGATTTTGCGATGGGGCTGCCCAAGATAGTGGGTCAGCATGATTTGGTTTGGGTCATTATGGACCAGTATTTAAAGTCAGCTCTCTTTTTATCAATAAGGATAAGTAGCATAGTTGATCAGTATGAAGATCTCTATGTGAGAGAGATAGTACGCCTTCATGGAATTTGAGGTCTATCTTATTAGATGAAGACTCTGCTTTTACTACCAAGTATTGGGAATGGTTGTTGAAGGCGATGAATATATAGTTGGAGTTTAGTATTGTTATCCAATAAATTAGCATTGGTGACGTGGAAAATAATCTCTTGACACGTGGCTGATACCTGGAAGCATCTGCTAGAGTATCGACCAGGAGACACAGTAGAAGCAGGGCAAGCCTGTCTTACGCGCAACCAGTCTGGTCGGTAGTTCCGCATACAAGGCAACATTTATGGGAAGATCTTTATGAATCCCGAATGTGTCTCATACAATCTTCTGGATACCCGATTATTCAGGGAATAATATCTGTAACAATCTCTTGTAACCCTCCTTGAGCCTATAAATAAGAAGAGATAGCTCAAGGGAGGGGACTTTACTTTTGACTCTGGAATCATAGGAAGCAAGAGTAATTCTCCAAGTAAATATGTATTTTTCTTTAGAAGAGAGTGAAACTCATTGAACCCTGGTTCTTTGATCACCTTTCTGATTTTATATCAATATTATTCTAAGTGGATGTAGGTCATTACCAGATCCTGGGGCCGAACCACTATAAATTACTGTGTTTTCTTTACTTTTGTCATTGCGTTCTTCTCTATACATTCGTCCATATCAATCACGTTTTGACTCCGTGTCAGTTGGCCAAATCTCTGGTCAACATTCTGGTGCTTTCATTGAGAGATTGATTTGTTGCTGTTAAGAAAACCAATGGTGAAAGCAGGAAGGAAAACTGGGCAGGCAACCGCCGCTGCACCGTCGAATCCACCACCTCCTCCTCCCCCTGCAAGCATGGCGGAAGATGAGCCGCAACTAGATTTTGAAGAGGAGGAAATGGACGATGCGACGCTGAAGAGCACCCTAGGCGCGTTGCAGGAAGAATTGGCTAGTCTGAGGGCCAATCAAGAGACTGCCGCAGAAGTTATGGCGCGGCAGTAGCAGGAGATTGATCGGCAGCGTGCGGAATTGAGCGAAAGACAGGCGGAGGTGGATCGCTGCCAGACCGAAGCCATGGCCGCCTTCGAAGTAGCCTTGCTGTTGGCTAGAAATCAGGCCGCACCTGCCTCGCAGCCTGACCAACCCACGAATGGGCCACCCCAGAAGGGTCCCAATCCTAGCCCACCAATTCAGCCTTCAAGTCCGCAAAGGCCCGAGCAGCCTCAGACGCCACATGACGATGTCCCGTTGGACCCTGAGGCAAATCCACCATCCCAAGCTGCTCGGGGTAATCCCCCGCAGCAAAGGCAGAATAGGGCCGAGCGTCAGCCTCGTAGTCCTAGGCGCCATGAGAATGATGGACAAAACCTAGCGAACAGAGGTCACTACCCTCCTGGTAACAGGAGGGACTCAGAGCTAGGCTCTGCGGTCCGAGGACCCCCACAGCATGACAATGCACGGGGACAACGCGACCAGCGCAGGCCACCCTCTAACGCTCGGGGCGTTTCTGCCAGAGATGGGAATAGAGGGAACAGTCAGTCTCACCATAGCCAATCAAGGTTCAGAGATGGCCACGGATACAATGAGGCCGACTCAGGCAAGGGAAATGCTGGTGGGAGGAATGGAGAAAGAGGTAAAGGCAGGAGCCAAGTACCTCAAGGTGACCAGCCAAATAGACAAGATGCTGGGGGCAGCCCAGACAAAATAATGTCTTCAACCGGATCGGAGGTAGCGAGCAGCGAAGAAGAGAAGAGGACCTGAGAGATGTACTCAACGATCATCGCGAGAGGCACGGCGAGAACATCCCCCCAGCCACCGAGGCCACTGCAATTCCTGCCGCAGTGCAAGCCCAGATAGACGCACTCAATCAGGCTGTGCAGCAGCTGGTCGGAGGAAGAACTTCTTATATCGACCACGACAGGAGGAAAGGTACTCCTTTCGTCCAGAGGATAGCTAACGCCGAAACTCCCAGCAAGTTCAAAATGCCTACGCTCCCGAACTTTGATGGATATGGGGACCCAGTCTCGCATGTGAATAAATTTGAGATTCAGATGGACATTCAGAAAGTGTCCGAAGACGCTCGGTGTAGGATCTTCCCTGCAACACTTTCTGAAGTAGCACAGGAGTGGTTTTTTAAGTTCCCGCCTGCAAGCATAGTTTCTTGGGAAATGTTCGTAAGGGAGTTCTACGGACAGTTCTATGCGGGTCGTGTGCACCCAACCGAAGCAAACCAGCTGGTCGAGATTCTCCAGCAGGACGGAGAGTCAGTGAAGGATTACGTCTAGCGCTTTATGCGAGTGGCAGCTGGAGCAAAAACAGTAGGGGACGAAGGCAAGATGATGGCCATTACGGCAGGGGTCAAGCATTGCTCTCCCCTCTGGAAGAGTCTCCGAAAGGAAGGAGTTAAAAACAACCCAGGAGTTCCTGGACCGAGCTGATCGTTACATCAAGCTCGAGGAAGCCATTGCTGATGATGGAAAACCCTCGAACAAGGGTAAGAAGGCCGCCGAACCTGCCAAAGTCGCCAATGGTTCCAAACCTAATGGCAACGACAAAGGCCACGGAAACGGCAACAGTAATGGCAAAAATGGTGGGAAACGGCCGTATAACGAACCTTCCACCTCCGACAACAAACGAGCCAAGGGTAATCATTATGAACCTAGATTCACTAACTACACTGCCCTCGTCAAGTCTCGGGGAGAGGTTTATCAGGCCACAAGCTCTAGTGTGCCTTACAAGAAATTGGGACCCATTCGAAAAGTCATTTCGAAAAGAGACACCACCAAGTTCTGTCGTTACCATAACGACTACGGACATGACACTAACGAATGCAACCAGTTAAAAGACGAAATCGAGTTCCTTATTAGACAAGGACACTTGAGAAGGTACGTACGGGCCTCGGGAACTTCCCAACGAGAAGCTCCAGGTGGAAACGAGCAGGTGTCTGCATGCCAACGCTCGCCACCATTACAGCCTGCCCCCGTGGCCGGAACACTCTTAACCATCTGTGGAGGCCCGCACCTCGCGGGAAATAGCGAAAAGGCCAGAGAACGATACGCTCGGACTCTACGTCACGACCAGGACATCGAGATGATGACTGTGGACGACCGTGCACAAAAAAAGGCTCGCTCAGAGAAGGGTGAGATAACCTTCTCTGATGACGATTCCCAACACGTCCGGTTCCCACATTCCGATCCACTAGTCGTGGACATCCAGATGGCCAATATGATGGTAAAAGGGATACTAGTCGATACAGGAAGTTCAGTGAACATCCTGTATAAATCAACACTGGAACGCATTGTCCGTAAAAGACTTGGAGCCCTGCAATCAAATCATATACGGCTTCTCTGGAGAAGGACTCGCCCCTGCCGGAATGACCAAGCTTCCAGTAACGACGGGTACATCGCCCGCAACAAGGACATTACTCACCACTTTTGTAGTGGTCGATTGCCCTTCAGCATACAACGCCGTTATTGGAAGGCCCATACTGGTTGATCTACGGGCCGTCATCTCTATGTGGCACCTAGCCATGAAATTCCCGACAGACGCGGGGGTAGGACGCGTCTTAGGAAACCAAAGGGAAGCCAGGGAGTGCTACAACGCCTCGATCACAAAGGCGAAAAGTGGGACATCGAGGAGCACCACCCCAGATCGATTGCAGATGGCAATAGACACACAAACCCAATCCGGTGGTGAAGTCACCAAATAGGGTGTTGCCCAAAGTGAGGATGGAGATTTGGATCCTCGCTTTGGGGATTTTGAAGAAAATGTTGGACCCGTCGAGGACCTGGAGGAGGTCCAACTCGACAAAAAAGACCTGACCAGAGTCGTAAAGGTTGGGAAGAACTTAGAGCCTACTATAAAGCAAGCACTGGTGGAATTCTTGCAAAAGAACCAGGAGGTTTTCGCCTGGACGCACAAAGACATGGTTGGGATAGATCCTGTGGTAATCAGCCATGTCCTAAACATAGATAAAACCTTTCCACCCGTGCAACAAAAGAGAAGGCTGCTCGATAAAGAAAGATCAAGGGCCTTGAAAGAAGAAGTCGAAAGGCTTAAGGTGAACGGGTTTATCAGGGTGGCGTTTTATCCGTCGTGGGTCTCCAATCCAGTGCTGGTCCCCAAGCCTAACGGAAAATGGCGGACCTGTGTGGATTTTACGGACCTTAATAAAGCCTGCCCAAAGGACTGCTTCCCGCTCCCAAGGATCGACCAGCTGGTCGATGCAACTGCAGGACATGAGATCCTCTCGTTCATGGATGCATATTCAGGCTACAACCAGATCAGCATGCATCCCCCTGACGAGGATCACACCAGCTTTCAGACCGATACGGGCTTATACTGTTACAAAGTGATGCCCTTCGGACTGAAAAACGCAGGTGCGACTTACCAACGGCTAGTCAACCACATGTTTAAGGAGCTGATCGGTGCAAACATGGAGGTATATGTGGATGACATGCTGGTAAAGTCTAAGAAGGCAGAAGGACATGTGAGGGATCTACAAGAATGCTTCAATGTGCTAAGCAAGTACCGGATGAAGTTGAATCCCCTCAAGTGTTCCTTTGGAGTCGGATCAGGGAAGTTTTTGGGTTTCATAGTAAGTTCAAGAGGAATCGAGGCCAACCCCGACAAGATAAGAGCCCTGATCGACATGAAGTCGCCAGAGAAGATTAAGGATGTACAAAGTTTAACTGGGACGATCGCAGCCCTGAGTAGATTTATCTCGAAATCAACTGACAAGTGCGTCCCATTCTTCAATCTACTCAGGGGGAATAAGAAGTTTGAATGGACGGGAGACTGCGAACAAGCATTCCAGGCCTTAAAAACTCATATGGCGCAACCTCCCATCTTATCAAAACCAATCGAAGGAGAAACTTTGTATATTTATCTGGCGATTACCGAAGTTGCTGCTAGTGCGGTACTAGTACGGGAGGAAGAAGGCGTACAGAAAGCAGTCTATTATGTCAGCAAAAGGTTGATCGGTGCAGAATTAAGATATCCGCCAATCGAAAGATTAGCATATTGCTTAATTCTAGCCTCCAGGAAGTTGCGCCCTTACTTCCAAGCCCATCCTATCACAGTTCTAACCGACCAGCCCCTTCGGCAAGTCCTCCAAAAACATGAGGCGGCTGAAAGAGTGTTAAAATGGGCAATTGAACTAGGGCAGTTCGATGTAACTTATTCACTGCGGGCAGCAATAAAAGGACAAGTTTTGGCCGATCTTGTCGCGGAGTTCACCGAACTCCCAGGCAGTGAGCAGTGCGAACAGCCTGAAGCGCCCATGCCTCAAGACAAAACTCCTTCGTGGAAGCTATTCACGGACGGTTCATCCAACGAATCCTACGCTGGAGCAGGAGTGATATTGATAACGCCGGAGGGGCATCGATTTCACTGCGCAATCAGGTTCGACTTCGCAGCATCAAACAATGAAGCGGAATACGAAGCACTCCTAGCTGGATTGAGAATCGCCAAAGATATGAGCATAAAGACGCTTGATATTTACAGTGACTCTCAGCTAGTCGTAAATCAAGTCCTGGGAGAATATCAAGCACGAGGCTTAAAGATGATGGCCTACCTGAATAAAACGAAGGATTTTCTAGCCCAGTTTACAAAGTACACCCTCCAGCAAATCCCGCGGGACCAGAATTCGAATGCAGACGCCTTAGCTAAACTCGCGAGCGCGAAGGACGCCGACACTTTGAACATTGTGCCAGTGGAAAGATTGAGCAAGCCAAGTATACAAGCAACTGAGTCCAGTATGGAAATTTTAATGGAAGATACATGGATGGCACCTTACTTGGAGTATCTGACAAATGGTGCACTACCAACAGATAGAAACAAAGCCAGGACTCTGCAAAGGTGAGCCGCTAGGTACATACTGGTCGATGGCGTTATGTATCGAAGAGGATATTCAATGCCATTGCTCAGGTGCGTTACACCAGAAAAAGCTAAGGAGCTCATGAGGGAGGTGCATGAAGGCTTCTGCAGAGATCATGCTGGGGGGCAGAGTTTGGCAAAAAAGGTTCTAAGACAAGGTTACTTCTGGCCAACAATGAACGAGAATTCAATGGAGTATGTACGAAGATGCGACAAATGTCAGAGGTTCTCCAAGATCCCACGAGCAGCTCCAAATGAACTAAAGCAGATGCAGAGCCCGTGGCCCTTCGCAGTTTGGGGGATAGATTTGATTGGATCCCTGCCAACAGGGAAAGGAGGAGTAAAGTACGCAGTTGTGGCAGTCGATTACTTCACAAAATGGGTCGAAGCTGAACCACTCGCAACCATCACGACCAAAAAAGTTCTTGACTTTGTCATCAAGAACATTGTATGCCGGTATGGATTGCTCAGGAAAATAGTTTCAGACAACGGGACCCAATTTGACAGTGATTTATTCACCGATTTCTGCGAAAGGCGTGGAGTCATTAAAAGTTTTTCTTCAGTCGCACATCCCCAAGCGAATAGGCAAGTCGAGGCCGTGAACAAAACTCTTAAGGACACCCTGAAGAAGAGACTTGAAGAAGCCAAAGGAGCATGGCCAGAACAACTGCCTGAAGTCCTCTGGTCATATAGAACATCCCACCGAACAGCAACAGGGCATACCCCATTTTCCCTAGCCTACGGATATGAGGCCATGTTACCTGTCGAGTTAGATCCCCCCTCACATCGGCGTTTGACTTACGACCAGGACGTGAACATCCAGCTGATGATGGAGTCCCTAGACTCGATCGACGAGATGCGAGAAAAATCTCAACTCCGAGTTGCTGCTTACCAGCAAAAAGTCGCCCAGTACTTTAACTCCAAAGTTAAAGAAAGAAAATTCAACATCGAAGATTTGGTGCTACGACGAGTTTTCTTAAATACCCGCGACCCCACTGCTGGAGTGCTCGGACCTAACTGGGAAGGACCTTACCAGATTGAAGAAGTCCTTCACCCAGGCACCTACAAACTTGCACGCTTAAACGGAGATCTCGTTCCGCGCTATTGGAATGGAGAACACCTGCGCAAGTATTATCAATGAACAACCCTTCTTAAAGGACTGGCTTGTTTAAATTTCTCTTTTTAATTTTTACAAGTTTTGCAAAGAGGGTTAGCCACGTTGTATGGCTAACTGCTCGTATATGTAAGATTCTATTTCAGAATCACTCGTAAAGACATGTTTAGTCCATTTTTAATACGAGATTATAAGGGACTGTGCTCAGCCAGTCATTCTTGCCAACCTTTGTGAATTTATATTTACAAGTATTTATTCATTACGTGTGTTGTTTTGCTGTATTACAAGTATCAGTTTTACTATGAACAGGAATGTTCGAGCAGGTTATGGTCAAGGCAAGTGACCAAGGACCTAAAGCTCCTCAATCACTTGGGGGGCATATAAGGCACATCGATAGCAAAGCATACTTCTCAAGGTATGTAAACACATGAACAAAATAAGTGAAAGCATGCTACAGTACTTAGAGTATTTTTCAAAGTACTATGCTAAGTTCGGTCATACGGACAAATGTTGTAATAAGTAAAGATATTATAGGATCAAGATTTAAGCTTTTACACCGCAAGCATCGCAGCTTGGATGTAACTGTTCAATTAAAAAGATTTGTTGCCCGTGCAGCAAAGTTTAAAAAGAAACTACTGTCTTTACATCACGACCCTTGGGTCGTATATCCAAAAAGAAGAAAAAACAAATGAGAAGAATTCAAGAGGCATTCGGGGCTGGAGGATCCTGGGCAGCATCCTGGTTAGTCACGTCCTCAACAGCATCTTCTTCTTCCAAACCAGCGACGCTTGGAGTGGCAGGGGTCGCGGCTCTTGCCTCCTCTTCGGCCAGTTAGGCAGCACATCGGGCCAGCTCCGCAGTTCTGACTTCCTCTGAAAGGTAGCTAAAGTCAGCACCCTGATTGTGTTTCCAGAAATTGTAGAAACATCGGAGTGTTGTCCTCTGGTACTTTTCCATATTCTTGGAGTTGTCAAGCTCCAACTGCTTCACTTTGCCCTCGAGGGAGAGAATAGCCTTATCCTTGGTCTTGAGTACCTCCCCCAGATGTTTGATTTCGCGGAGATGGGTTTTGTTGAACTCCCGGTACTCTTGTCTCAACTTGACCGCTGCTTCCTTCGCAGCTTCAGCCTCGGACAGCTTAGTCACCGCTACATCCCTCTCTCGGATCACTGCTTCCAACTCCTTAGCATGCTTAGCCTCAGCAGCCGAAAGCTCCTCTGCCGCCTTCACCTGAAACCTCTCGATGGCTTTTGCCTCGGCCTGCTCGAGGTAAGCCTGGGCTCGGGTACGGGCAGTAATGGCAGAAAGTAAGGCCTGTGCACAAAGAAAAAGGAGTTAGAAGTTATCACGAGGACTAAAAAACTAAAAACTTGAAGAATAAAGAAACACTTACGCTGGAGATTTCGTTCAAAGCCCTGTTCATGATCTGGTCGACTGGCAGCTCTTCTGCTTGAACCATTGCGACCCTAACACGCTCACCTTTACCAATGCGATCGAGGCGGTCCCTGGCAGATCGAATGGCATGGCTCATGAGTTTGGCCCCATGAGCCTCTTCACGAGAAAGCTGCTCCCTGGCAGGCGCAGCTGGAGGATTCGGCCGAACGGGAGTAGTTTGATGTTCAGAAGGAGCTGGAGGAGGAGTAGGAGTTCGTCCAGTTGGCACAGGACTTTGCCCAGTAGGCGTACCCTGAGGAGGATCTTCTGATTGACCCTTCTTGACTGGAGGGCCTCGACTGGATTCACCAGTTCTTTTCTTAGGCTTCCGTTGGAGTTGAGGAACTTCCTCTTCCTCCTCGGCCTGGTACATGTCAAAAATGTTGGGAGTTGACATATCTGCATGAAGATAAACATAGCAAGTTTATAAAAAGGAGGCAGGTAAAAATAAGTTAGACAATTGAAAGGAGGTACCAAAGTAAATACCCGAGCTACAACTACTGGTCGCTACACTATTGACTCTATTAGTCATATACTCACTATCTGGCATGAAGAAGTCTGACCCTAAGTTTGGAGCATATGTAAAGTTACCATCCCCGTCAAACAAGTGACAGGGAATCGGCAAACCATTTAAAAGAGAAATAACTTTACCATTATCATCGAAAGATTCTCTCAAGTCAACAATAGGCTCTTTGGCCTTTTCTTTCCCCTTGCCTTGGGGAGCAGAAGGCCTTTCTGCGGAAGGGCTACCCATGTGTTCCCTGATCGTAACTCCTGTTGGCCTCCTCCTAGGAGGAGGCACAGGAGGTTGCTACTCGGGAACCCCCTCGGCAGTGGCTTTGTCCACCACGGACCCTCTATTTTCATGGCGAGGAGCCAGGAGGCCAGACGACCTCAAGTTCTTTTCGAGTGTCAGGGTCTTGACACATTTTGCTACATCAGACATCCTGGCCAGAGTGTTAGACCTCAGCCCCATGTCTGGTGTTGGGGTCGGACGTAACCAAGGGCCTGAAAAACAGATTAAGTTTGAGAAAAAATGAAAGGAAACACTCTATGTTAAAGTATCGACCAGACGAAGACAAGTTTATACCTCCTCTCGCGAAGGCCAAGTTGTTACTGGTTATGTTCGGAGTAAAGAAGTACTCCCTTTTGTAGTGCCCCACGTTTGATATATGGGTAATACCACTCAAGAATGTCCATCCGGTCTCCTGGTGGCAGAAGTGGAAAAAGCCCGTCCCGTTGTGCTGTGGGTTGGACTTGAGGTCAAAAAGATAGTTGACCTCGTGGGGTGAAGGTTCTGGACATTTGTTAAGTTTGTACAGGACATAGAGTGCGGCCAGCATCCTATATCCGTTTGGAGTTATTTGGAAGGGAGCGACGCCGAAATAATTGGCCACCCCCACAAAGAAGGGATGAAGAGGGAGATAAGCTCCCGCCTCAATGTGATACTGGGACCAGGCGCTGTTCGCCCCTCCTGGACGGTTAGCCCTCTGGTCCGCGGTGGGACGTATAATGGTTACCCCCGTAAGGGGGAATTTCCTGAAGCAGTTGGCAACCATTCGAAGGGTCACCGAACTGGCTGGGGGAGTATACCACTCGACATCAGGCGGATTCCGATGACGAGGACGAGCCCTAGTTTGGATATTAGGGTCAGGAACAAGATTTTCTCGACCGCTGGTCGAGGGAGCCCTAGCCTGCGAATCAGGCTGGGCAGGAGGAGTAGGGTTGCCTTCAGACTCAGGCCTTTTCTTGCCAGAAGACTTGGAGCGGGCCATTGGAGAGGGAGGATGTGGTCTAGAAGAGGATCGCGAGAAAGGAATCTCGTGGACACGTACAGCTGGTTGTTCTTCCCCCTCGAGCAGCTGGGCAAGAGGGTCATCATCGATGGGTCTTTCACCTCCCCACAAATCTGGCATTAAGGTATGCAAACAGAAGAATGGGGAGGTGAGGAAATAGAACTCTAAAAAGCTTTTTAGAATAACGCTGGTCGAGTATAAAAGTTAGGCTTTTATACAGCAGCATTCTATCAAAAAGCTAGTTTTTCGACACGAATAGATTGAAAAGCGGATAAAAGGGTGAAAGTAAAAAGTTTTTCTGTGAAAGCTTTTTCAACTCCCCTTAGGGCGGGAAAAATTTATTTTTCAACTGGCTTAAAAATCGAAATGTTACTTCGGTTTTACGTCCTAAAAAGCATGATCCTGGATTTTTAAACTAACTCGTAACTCTACTGCGCCTACAAAACATTCTGTCTACAAGCATTTTAAACCAGAAACAGAAAGACTTAAACAGTATACCACCAGAAGCATGCATCACGAGAAATTAGAAGCATGGGGTTTCGAAAACTTACCAAGAAAAGTGATCGTGAAGGTGGAAGGAAGGTCTTCGGAGATTAAAGAGTCCGCGGTCTGAGTCTTGGAAGTGCAGGAAAATGGTCTCCGGAGAAGATTAAAGCTCTGGTTTTTAGGGTTTTCTGCAAGGATGATGGCGTGCGTAAAAAGAAAGAAGAGGCTCCGACGGTCTTATATAAGTTTGTCTCTGATATTAAAAAAGTGTAATCATTAGTTTTCCTTTTTCAAAGAATGGGGAAACGTGATGGCCGTCGAAATCGTTTCTGGGGAACTGAAAATACATGATTAGACAGAAGTGGGTTGCTTTTTTTTCAAGAACACACGAAGGGTTCTGACACGTCAGGAGGGGTTACCGAAGAGTCGTTCGTTCAAAGTTTATTTACTATTCGTAGTAAATAAACTTTGGGGGGCAAATGTTATCCAATAAATTAGCATTGGTGACGTGGCAAATAATCTCTTGACACCTGGCTGATACCTGGAAGCGTCTGCTAGAGTATCGACCAGGAGACACAGTAGAAACAGGGCAAGCCTGTCTTACCCGCGACCAGTCTGGTCGGTAGTTCCGCATACAAGGCAACATTTATGGGAAGATCTTTATGAATCCCGAATGTATCTCATACAATCTTCTGGATACCCGATTATTCAGGGAATAATATCTATAACAATCTCTTGTAACCCTCCTTGAGCCTATAAATAAGAAGAGATAGCTCAAGGGAGGGGACTTTACTTTTGACTCTAGAATCATAGGAAGCAAGAGTAATTCTCCAAGTAAATCTGTATTGTTCTTTAGAAGAGAGTGAAACTCATTGAACCCTGGTTCTTTGATCACCTTTCTGATTTTATATCAATATTATTCTAAGTGGACGTAGGTCATTACCAGATCCTGGGGCCGAACCACTATAAATTACTGTGTTTTCTTTACTTTTGTCATTGCGTTCTTCTCTATACATTCGTCCATATCAATCACGTTTTGACTCCGTGTCAGTTGGCCAAATCTCTGGTCAACAAGTACAGTTTATTATCCTCAGACTGATGGTAAATCAGAGAGAGTTATCCAGTAATTGTATAGGCACCTTATGAGACATTGTATGGTAGAGAATGTATATTACCCATTCATTGGAATGATATGGGTGAGATGTTATATCTGGATTCTTAGGTAGTTCAGAGAATCATTGAGGTTATTGAAAGGTTAGAGCTCAGATGCTCGCTTCTTAAAGTAAATGGGGAAGTTATGTAATTTGAAATGTAGGAATGTGGAATTCCAAGCGGAAGACTGTATCTTCCTTAGAATATCACCGTGGAAAAGGGTGAGGAAATAAGAGCAAGTTAAACCCTAGATTAGTAGGACCGTTTGAATCCTGGATAGGATCAGTCAGGTTGCCTTTGGGTTGACCTTAGTTTTGGCACAGTCGGCCGTACACAGTGTATATTATATTTCCATGTTGAGGGCATGGGTTAGATGAGACTCGTGTGTTGAGTTATGAAAGTCTGGAGACTAAGGCTAAGTTATCCTGTGAGGAATATCCAGTCCAGATATGAGACAGAAAGAACAAGGTTCTGAGAGACAAAGTTATACCTTGATTAAGGTATTATACAAAAATAGTAAGGTAGAGGGAGCGACTTGGAAACTGGAATCAGATATGCGAAATTGATATTCCGGGCTGTTCAGATAAATTTCGAGGAGGAAATTTCAATAAGAAGGGGATAGTTGTAACGACCCAAATTTCCTAATAAGGCTTAGGGCCTTCATTAGGGGGCCAGGATGACAAATCTTGGATTTTATATGATTATATGTATCATTATGTGATTATATGAGTTATATTATAATATGACTATATATGCATGTTTAGGTGTATTAAGTGTGCATGTGAGCCCATTTCTATTTAATTGGGCAAGTTTCATATTTTTGCCATTTCGGGAACTTTTGGCATATATGTGGTATCTGTGTGGTGCTTCATTATTATTTGGTTATGCTTGGGTTACTCAGCATAAGACGATCCTAGGGGGGCAAGCTAGTGGGAAAGTCACAACGGAATTCATACTTGACTCGGAGTGAGTTAAGGGGTATTTAGCACATTACCGAGATATTGGATAATGGGAATAAATATTTGAGGATAAATTGGGAGTTAGTGAGATCAGGGGAAAATTCTGAGAATTTTGATTATTATACCCCGGGGGGTATTTTCAAGACCTCGGGCATTTGGATTTGCTTGAGGTTACTTAAACTTGAAGTAACCTATCAGAAATATATAGAACATTTAGTATGTTCTCTCCCTCTCCCGTTCCCTTTCTGACACCGATCGCATTTTTGAAGGAAACTCGAGTATTAGGACTCAGATTCAAGCAAGGATCGAGGCATAGAAATTTTAGGAAAGATTAGAAGCTTATTAGCCGGAGAACTTAGTTGCGAAACGACTCAATCAGAGGTAATCCGAGTTTTAAGTTTTATGTTTTCAAGTTTTTAAGCTTCGATTAGATTTTGTGTATTGATGAGTTTTTGAATGAATTAAAGCTTGGGTTTTATTGGTGTTCGATAATTAGGATGTTTGGGAACTTTGATTTTTGGATTTGGAGATGTTTGAATAGGTTTTTGGAAGGTTTTTAAATGAAGAAAACGAGGTTATAGCTGGGCTCGTGGTTGGGTCGGGGCACTGTTCTAGGGCGCCGCGGCCCAGGCTTGATGAAGAAGGTGAAGTTTGTTAATGGACAGTTAGGGCTGCGACGCTAGGCACAGGGAGAAATGGGTTCAGCCTTTGTTTGGAGGAGGGCCACGACGCAAGGTTGGCGGAGGGCCTTAGGGCTAAAGGGCAGTTTTGCCCAGACTTGGTTTTTAGTCGTGGGAACTTAACTCTAAGGGCCTGGATCGATCCTACTACCCAGTTGACCAGGATTCGACGTCCCAGAGGCTAGGTTTCAGTATGGAAGTATTTATTTACTCATTTTGATGAGGTTTTATATTATGGTTGTGACTAGGTTATCACTAGGGGCTTGAAAACAGGATCGTGTTTATGGCTCAATTATTGGTAATCTGAACTTGGACCAAAGGTAAGAAAACTGCACCCAATATGTGATGCATGTGATGCATAAGATACATGTGATTAGGGCATGGCATGAATGTTGAATATGAGATTGATCAGAGCTTGAGTCTTTGTAATTGTGCATGAATATGATTATGCTTGTGATTATCGATTAAGCATGTTGAATGCCTTATATTTGGATGTTTGAATGTGCATGGATATGATTATGTTGGTAATTGTGGATGAGGCATGTTGAGTGATTTATACATGGACATTGATTGCATAGTAAATGCATAACAGTTTTGCTTATCTGTGTATGTACTGACTTATTAGTCAGCAACGACAATGGTGTCAGTATTGATTGTGAAGTTGTGACTTAATAGTCATGTTGGGCAGTGGTACTGGGCACTGGTACTATGTTATTGGCTTATGAGTCAAGAACAGTATTAGCGTGTTTAATGCAAGCTGAAAAGATTAGATCTAATCGACTTAAGCATTATCAACATAAGCATGAAATGCTTGACCGACCCTAAGTTCGATGAAAGAAAAAGTGCTTGTCTAGTCTAAAGGCTAGTTATTTAGAGCCAGTGTTATAAGCTCAAGTGACTGAAATGTCACATGGCTAGGAGGGCGTGGAACCTCATAGATAGACTTATGAGTCATCTACATATAGATAGACTTATTAGTCATCTACTTAGAGAAAGACTTATTAGTCATCTTCTCAGACATCAACTTATCAATCATCTATACATAGATAGACTTATTATTCATCTACTTAGAGATAGACTTATTAGTCATCTACGCTGAGATACACTTATTAGTCATCTACTCATAGATAGACTTATCATTCATCTATACAGAGATAGACATATCAGTCATCTACATAAGGATATACTTATTAGTCATCTATACAGAGTATAACTTACTAGTCGTCTACATCAGAGAGACTTTTTAGTCATCTACCTCAAGGTAAGAGACTTATTAGTCATCTACTAAGAGCGCAGGACTCCACAAACATTTATTTGTACTTGCTAGCATGCATGAGTAGGGTTATTACTGCTAGGCATTCCTATTATGATTTAGTGACATGTTATTACCTGTTTAGGAGCATGTTTAAGTGTTCTTGCTGAGCTTCGGTTCACGGGTGCTATGTGGTGCAGGTAAAGGCAAAAGAAAGTTGGACGATCCTTGAGTTGGAGAGCTTAGGTGATGATGTGTACATATGCGGCTGCTCGACCACCACGGCCGAGGGTTTAAAGAGGAACTAGGGTTAAACCCTATTTTTCCACTTAGGTCGGCTAGTTTTAAATATTTTACTATAATTAACCTTTAAATTATATTTTGGGATCCCAATGTATACAGTAAACGTTTTAGTGAGACGTGATATCTTTAACCAAAAATTTTAACCCTAAACCGTTAATCACATTTAATTACACGATTATGGCCAAATGGCTCAGTTTGCAAGTTTAGCACTGTTTAAAATGTACAACATAACAGTCCTTGGGTAGTAGGGCGTTACAGGTGTAGTCATAACGGGGTCAAATACTCGGCTCGGGGTGAGGCTAGGGTTATTTTGGTAATTCAGTAGATTATCGGGATTTATACGATAATAGGAAATATTTTGGTGATTATTTGAGGATATTGGAATTAACGAGGAAATTATGAGGCGTTAATTGAGATTAACGAGAAAAGTGGCAAAGGACTAATTTTCTCTTGAGGGCATTGAAGAGTACATTAGTAGGCAAGGGGCATTTTGGTCCTTTCCTTCCTAGTAGTGACTTAGTCACTGAGTTCCTTCAGGGGTAGGAAACAAAAGAACACTCGGAAACTTAGCTCACTCTCTCTCCCTCACGTTCTCTCTCATTCTCTCTTGATCCTTGGGTGGTTTTGAGGACAGTAGTGGAATTTAAGGCTTGGAAGCTTGAAGTTTGGTGCTAGGAATTGGTTAGTAACAACATAGGGTCGTTCTTATCAATTGAGGAAATGTTCTTCACATTTAAATTCTTAGTTTGTGGAGTTTTAGAGTGTGCTTGAGTTATTAAACTCAAGGGTTTAATTATGGGTTTTTGATTGAGTTTTGATGTGTTTTTAAGGCTGTTTACTGTTTGTCTGGGCTGCTAAGTCCATTTTCTGGTCTTGGATTGGGTTAAATCTCTGTTTTGGGGTGGATTTGGGAGACTTGTGATTTATGAAAATTGCAATTTTTCTGAGTTCGCAGGTTCACCCCACATCCCTATTCATAGGGCAACGCGGCCCTCATGAACTCAGAGAACAGGGGAGGTGCCTCAAATAGCCTTGGTGGCGTGACGCTGGGCAGTTTGCGTCGTGGCGCCTGTCTAGTTATTTGGGGCACAGGCTCTCTGACTTGTGGAGAACCGCGACGCTTAGTGAGGGGCATCATTGCTCAAATTGGGGTTATTGGCCAAAGTAGGTTTTGGGTGGCTAGTGTTAGGAACGAGTTTCCTAATACGCAGCGGAAAGGTGGTGTGGTTGGCCCAGTGTACAACAAAATTTTTTGTAACATATTTAAACTACCTTTAAATATGCGGATCCATTAATATACATACATTAATCTTAAACAAGATACTAATAGAAATCATACCTCTTGAAGCCTATCAAGTGTCCTTGCTATCTTTTCGTATATAGAACGATCTTCCTATCCAAGCCGCTCCCACGTACTCACACCAAGATCTTCCAATGCGTTCTCTACACCTCAAGAAATGTGTGGGCACTTAGAGAATGAAGGATAGTTTATTTGTGATTCTTCTTGATGTACTCAACTCATGAGATCAAGAGTATAGGCCTGACAATTGGTTCTTTATTTTCAGGGAGAGAGAAAACTATCGTTCTATTTTTCACAGAGCGAATGTTCTTAGTTGTCTCCTCTGAATAATTTTCTGATCAGTCATACTTATCAGAAAAAATTCAAAATTTAAAAATTAAAACTGTAACCAATTTACAATTTAATTTTAATTAATTAATTATTCCATTAATGGAAAAATACGAAAAACCAATTTTTGAATTATCCATTAATTAATTAATTAAACAAAAAATTGAAAAACCCATCCCTGAAAAAATACTGCTCTACACGCCACACACAGTCTATGGACTGTGTGTGAACGTGTAGCTTCCTAATTTCTAGGGATATTAGTTTTTCAAATTTTATTTAATTATTTATTCAAATTTCTTTGTCAGATAAGATCTAACAACCTGATAGCTAATTCAAATTTGAATTCAAATTAACTATCTTTTTAATTAATTATCAAATATAATTAATTATTTGAATAAATATCAATCTTTTAAATTCAAATCCAATTTGAACTTATCAGATTATTTTCTCCCACTCAAATAAAGATATTTAATTAATTCTACAAATTTAATTAAACCCAAATTTTCGAAAATAAATATTTAATTAATCATAATTTCGAAAATTACAATTAATTAATTATTTAATTAAATTTCAAAAATTAATTTAATTATTTAATATAATTTCGAAAATTATATAATAATTAAATATTAATTAATTTTGTTAACTACAACTAATTTGTAATTAATTAATTAATCACTATTATCATATAATTGCATATTTGGCCTGAAGAACAAATTTCTTCTTAAATATGTCTTTAAACTATTTTCCCTTCATATCAACTCTTACCTTGAACAGTGTTGATAGAGCCGCTATGAGGACCTATGGACCTATAATTCCAAGCTCCAATAAATTTGAGATTATTAATTAAACTCTTTAATTAAATAATCTTAATTTATTAATCTCATGATTATTCCACTATAAATATGAGACTGCACTCTTGTAATTATAGACATTTCATTTACTGAGTACTTTATAATCATAAAGCGTCCATTGATATAATCATTGCATACAACTTGACCCTCTAATAATGGTTCATAATTAATCGGGAATAAAATTACCGTTTTTCCCTTTTAATTATCTCTTGTTTCCTTAAGTACCATTGACTCTACTAGTGAAGGTTAATTCATAACTAAATTATGAATTTGAGCTCAATAACCTTTCAGTCCCAAAAGTCAACCCTTAAGAGAACCATCATTCAATCTCTTGCGATAAGGTATAGATTCCATATCTGTATACTATGTCCCCAGCCATCTATATTAATGAGTTCCCAAAACAAAAGTTCTTAGCCTGATCATTCTGACAGACCCTAACAAGTGAATCAAAGAACTCATATAACATAAACAGGAGTTCATAGTAACTTCAAGATTAAGATCTATTTGTATATGATCATCAGTTGATATATTTAATTAATACTTCGAAACGGTATTTAACTAAGTATTAATAAACATATCTGGTCCAATTCTATATATTCTCTAATATATAAAGCACCTCCACTAAAGTGTCCTTCCACACTAGTGATCCGGATCTAGATCACATGTATTCATAATACTAGTGGACCGTACTTGCAGTAATTAATCTAAAGATTCCATAACTTTATTTTACTGCGAACTATTCAAGTTCATTTATCTCAAACACAATCCTCTCGTACTAATACGTGTTTGAGATTACATACATGAACTTAGGAATTTTCCTGATATTTACATAATATTATCATAGAATAATATAGTCCATAAAATATATGCATAACAAATTCAATTTATTTATTTATTTCAAAAAACAATGTCTACTACATATGCTTTCAGGGCACATTTCCAACAATCTCCCACTTTCCCTAAAGCAAATGATGCATCTCTCTCATTCCCATGTTTCTTACATGCTCCTTAAAAGATTTTATGGATAAAGTCTTTGTGAAAGGATCTGCAAGATTATGCTCTGAAGCTATCTTCATAACTGCAACATCTCCTCGATGTGCTTTCCCCTCTTGTGACTCCGTGGTTCCTTTGAGTTAGCTACTGCCCCACTGTTGTCACAGTATAGGACTAGTGGCTTATCCACATCTGGTACAACTTCCAGATCGGAATAGAACTTTTTGAGCCACACAGCCTCCTTAGCTGCATCACAAGCTGCTATATACTCGGCTTCCATGGTGGAGTCTGCAATGCTGGTTTGTTTAATACTTCGCCAGACTACCGCTCCTCCTCCAAGAGTAAACACTGATCCAGAAGTCGATTTCCGACTATCTCTGTCTGATTGAAAATTAGAATCACTGTAACCAGTGGGGTTCAGGTCTCCACCTGAATAAACAAGCATATAATCTCTAGTATTTCTAAGATACTTGAGAATATTCTTTACTGCAGTCCAATGACTCAATCCAGGATTGGATTGATAACGGCTGACTATCCCTACTGCATAACAAATGTCAGGTCTTGTACACAACATGGCGTACATTAGACTGCCTACTGCTGAGGCATAGGGATATTGTCTCATGTCTTCCTCTTCCTGAGGTGTTTTGGGACACTGCTCTTTGGAAAGGAATACTCCAGAACGGGTTGGCATATCACCCTTTTTGGAGTTTTGCATATTAAAGCGTTCTAGCACCTTATCAATATAAGTTGCTTGAGACAATGCCAAAGTTTTGTTCTGTCTATCTCTAAGAATCTTAATGCCCAGAACATACTTTGCTTCTCCCAAATCTTTCATTTGGAATTGTTCTGCTAACCAGTTCTTTACTTTTGACAATGCTATTACGTCATTTCCAATCAGTAATATATCATCAACATAAAGAACGAGGAATACTACTACACCATCTTTGATTTGTTTATAGACACAAGGTTCGTCAACGTTTTATTCAAAACCAAACGTTTTAATTGTGTCATCAAATCTAAGATTCCAAGATCTAGAAGCTTGTTTATGTCAAAAGGTACAAACTTCCTCCATTAAAACTTAAAATGATTACAGGGATCCCTACATGAGTTTTAAAATGAAAAAGTAATTACAATCAAAGTTACAATAGTAGATAGCTTAAGCGGCAAAATAAGGTTGGTAACTTAAGTTCCTCATACGACTCGACCGTGGCGGCCGAGCTGACTAGATATGTCCATGCCGCTCCAAAGCTCTCCAACCTATGGCCGATTACGTCTAGTTCAAGAAAAGTTCCACAAGACATGCATAGTAAGTACAGCATGAAACATATAACAACCAATATAGATAGCAGTTCATTTAATTTATAAAACATGGTCACACATATAATCAATAACGAATATAACATTATATATTAATCAATATCAAGTAATCTGCATCACTAGCAACATATGTACGGCCTAATAGAGTGTCTCCCGGCACTAGGATTACAGTAATGACCGCATACTTTGCATCACAACACCATATGTACGGTCAATGCCTAATATAGCGTGTCTCTCAACACTAAGATCATAATAATAGTTTCATATTCACAAACAATCAAGGTATGTAATAACCATACACCATCTAGCTCATATAGTTGATGCAATATGGCTAAAGCCTGCTCTATGTGCAAATGTCAACTTTTCTTACCTCAAGTCTTGCGCAAATGGTGAAACAACCCTAAGCGTGATCCCTGACCCAAGCCTTGTGGAAACCCTAGTCACAATAGGAGTGTACACTTACCACGAATCAAATCTAGGTCCCGAATTCCAATCCACAACCTAACTCTTGAAACCAATACTCTCAGGCAACGGGATGATAGGAACGTCCCCCGAACCCCCAAGCGGGCCCTCGAAACCATTCACAGAAACCCCAAGTCTTAACCTAAATCTTCATAAAAACACCCTTTTGGGGCACCTGGCGTGGTCATGCCTGCTCGTGGCACGGTCGCACCCACAGAAAATTTGGGCTTTCTGGGGTACTAGCGCTATCACACCCTACCCTAGCGTGGTCGCGCCACAAGTCTAAAAACACCAAATCATAATCAAAATGTCACTCTTTCTGGGACACTAGCGCGATCACACCACAACCTAGCGCGGCCGCGCTAGGTCGCCAGAAATCCAAAATAAATCTAGAATTCATATGTTCTTCCCCAATACGAACCCACGAGTTCCCCCTACAAAATGAGACTCAAAATCCGACCCAAACATGTATTTCCAGTAGTTTTTGACCACAAACTACCTCATATAACATAGATTTAATACTCCCAACACCAATTTTAACACACAACGTACTCAAAACAAAATCAAACACAACTTGCCATTTTTTGGTCTCAACTAAAGTCTTCTCTCTATAATTTGAGAATCACATCCCTAAGCATGAATCCTAGTAGCAACCAAGCATCAACAACAAATAGAAGCCTAATCTTATACCCATTTGTCACACTTAAACAATCAAAAATAAGAAAAACTGAAAAGTCAAACCAAAGTTTCAAAGAAAATTCAAGAACATCCTCAAGAACAAGAAACCACAAAGAGAAGGCATAAGAATTTTACCTCTGAATTTTGAAATCCTAACTTGAATTCAAAGTCTTCAGCAACCTCCAATCCCATTTCTTGCTACTAAGTTCCTTCAAAAATTTCCCTTAAGGCTCACCAAACTTCCTTTTCAAGCCAAGTTTCCAACACTTGAGAGAAACGAGAAGGAAAAGAAAAAGAGAGTAATGTGAACTTACTCTTCCCCAAGGCTGCTGCTCATTTCACTAATCAATAGGTCAAGTGACTAACCCCGAGCTTGGTATAACTCCCTGTTGTGACTTTTCCGCTAGATTGCTCAAAAGGATCGACTTCTGCCGAATATCACAATTATATCCACATAATCATGTGGTCTTAAGCATATAACACATAAAATACAATTATACCACCCAACGGGCAAAATTACGAAAATGCCATTTTTTAACAAAAGCAAGCCTTTAAGCATATTTGATACACTTAAACATGCATAATAAGTCATAACATAATATAACTCATATAATCCACATAATCACAATTTTATTCAATTAATTAACACATAATTATTCCACGTGCCCGCCCGACACGCTAATCGAGGCACTAAGCCTCATTAGGAATTTTGGGACGTTACACAGAAATAGTGCACTGAGCCCTGGTTGATATGATTAGGCCTAATGAGGAGTGTGATGTAACGCCTTGGATAACCAAAATCAATACACTGTGTAGTTAAAATAGTGCAGGACTTGCTAATCAAGTCATTTGAATAAAAATGTGATCCTAGGGTCAACAACTAGATTAAGGTTAAAAGATTTTGATTATAAACGTTTAATTTTTCAATAAAATAGACGTTTGGTACATGGGATCCCAGAAACAAGGTTTGAGAGACAAAGCTACAAAATTCTCAAAAGTTATATACAATCAGTGGCCACTCTAATGGAAAAATTACAAGTTTTAGGTTTCCAAATCCTCAATTCATCCACTTCCAACTTCAACCCTAAGCACCTCAGTCCTTCAATTCCTTCAACTGCTTAAACTCAATCACCAAGAAAGAGAGAAGGGAGAAATCGTAAGAGAGAAGAGAGAGAGAGCTTTCCTTCAGTTTCTCGTTATTTCTTAGAGTTACTGAGTTTATCCCAAGGGTTTTGTCTAAGTATATCCTTGCTTAACAAAAGACTATTTTCCCTATCAAGCCTGTTAGTCTTCAAATTGTTCCTAGGGGTACATTGGTCATTCCACTCCCAGTTCCCGCTAATTCCTCAAGTGTTCCTAACATTCACCAATTAACCCCGTCATGTCTAACTATTTACCAATCAATTATTCAATATCTAATAATTCCCAAAATATTCTCTGAATTCCAAAAAATACGCCTAGGCTCCCCCTAGCCGGGTATTAAACCCCGCTGTGACTATTTCGCTAATCTGCTCACTAGGACCGTCTCGAGCCATACACTGAAAATATATCCACATAATAATGTGTTCTCAACAATTTATCACACACAATCACATTTATGCCCCTAACGGGCCAAAATTACAAATATGCCCATATAAGCTAGAAAGGGCCCACATGCATATTTAATACTCATAAACATTCATATCACATAATCATATTAATCATGCATGCCACTTAATCATGCATTTTAACCATTTAATCACACATATACCAATTTTGCCCTCCAGGCACACTAATAAAGGCCCTTAAGCCTTCTTAGTGATTTTGGATCGTTACAACTATTCCCTCCTACTAAGAATTTCATCCTCGAAATTTACCTGAATAACTCAAGATATTGATCCTGCATCGCCTACTCAAGCTCCCAGGTCGCTTCATCGACCCTATTATTCCTCTACAATACTTTGATTAGAGGAATTCTCTTTTTTGTAGAACCTTTTCTTTCCTGTCTAAGACCTAAACCAGTCGTTCTTCATAAGAAAAATCGGTCTGCAGTTCTAAATTTTCATACTTCAACACATGCATCGTATCTGAGACATACTTTTGAAGCATCGAAATGTGGAATACGTCATGAACTCTCGACAATGACAATATGTAGGCCACCTGCCAGATCCTCTCCAGGATCTCAAAAGGTCCAATGAATCTAGGGCTCAACTTTCCCTTCTTCCAAAACCTTCTCACCCCTCGAAGTTGTGAGACTCGCAGAAAGACGTGGTCTTCTACCTGGAACTCCACGTCCCTATGCTTAGGATCAGCGTAGCTTTTCTGTCTGCTCTGTGAAGCGAGTTGTAGAGTCCTAGAACTTTACTTAGCTAGTTAGATAGTAGTACTAATAGTAATAGCTAGTAATAGTTGTAGTATTTTTGTAACTGTGGATTTTGGTTCAAGCCGAGACTTAGTTGAACACTCGTAGTAACACTTGTAGATTTTTTAAGTTTAACCTATAATTTAAGAATATTAATTATAACCCAAGGTTTGATTAATATGACTGATTATGAAGGTAATATTTATTATACTATAAGGTTTAGATAGACCCAATAAGATATTTACACTTGTCTTGTGTATGTTTAATGAGAATTAAGTATTTTTGAGGAATAAGTTTATTAAGAGCAATATTTGAAAATCCTAGGGTTTGCTAGCAACTCTGAAATCCTTAAAGGACTTAGTCAAGGTTGTTTACTCAATTCAAATTAGGCAGAAAAAGTGTAATTATGTGTATAATATTTTAGCGTATGCCGATATATCGCAGCTCTAGGGGGCGATATATCGCCATACGGGGATACAAAAAACACGTAGCTTTGCACGACCACCTTGACGAGCATCGGGAGCATCAGTATAGGCGATCTATTGCCTAGCATGGGTGATATATCGGCTGTGGTGCATGGTTTTCAAACAATTTTGAAACCGAGCTCATTTTAATCCTTAACCTCTTGATAAGTCCAGAATCTTTCTGACCGAGTCTTCAGCCTCTACTGAATGATTATTCAAATGTTTTTCAATTAAAAAGCCATTATTTTATTCAAGCTAAATAAAGATCTTTTCATTCTTGAACTCTATAAATAGGACCTAATACCCAGCCATTCCTTCATTCATCAAGTTGAGTTCAGAGCCTACAAGCTGCTAGGATTACTTTGGAGTGTTAAACACTTGGGTTGGGGTTATAAGCTTTATCATTATAAGCTTAATAAACACTTGGGAAGTAAGGTTTATAGTATATTTCAGTTCGAGGTGTAGTTCGGTCATAGAAGCATTCAAGGTATTCCTTATTCTAGTTCATTTATGTATTGATTCTTATAGTTTTTCTGCTCAAATCCTAACCCGTATTCTCTATTCGTGGTTAGGCATCTAAGATCTTGAACGTAAGATTCTTGTTGGTAAGTATCTTTTCGATGGTGTAGTTCATTATTTTCATCTCTTTTCCTTAGTATTCTCACCTCTCTATAATGGTTTTTAGGAGTGTTCCAAAGTCCCGATCTTGTTCTCACATCCCGATTTTCGGTAAGGAAAATAGGGTAGATTTGTATGTTTTTATATATGTTTATGTTATGAGTATGGTATGTTTTTAGTTGTTTTAGTATATGAATTGTTTAGATAACAATCACATAATTTGTTTAGATAACAAATATATAACTTGTTTAGATAACAAGTCCCAATAGTAGATTCCTTGGGAATATGATTGTTTAGATAACAGCCCCATAAATTTATATGACGTGTTTAGATAACTTGCCCCATAAATTTATGGGCATATGATTGCTTAGCTAGCAAGTCCCAAGAAGTATGATGGCCATTATAATAGATGTTGTATTTATATAGTTATATGATCATAGTTTACAGTTTATAGTTTATGTGTATGTATATGTTTCATGCTGGTAGTAGATTTTCCTTGCTGGGCATTAGGCTCACTCCTTTATGTTTTATATGTGCAGGAAAATAGTTATGGCAGTGGGAAGGTTCTTGGCAGCTTGGGGATGTGTATTGAGGCAGGATGGAATTGGTGGATTGCGCGTTCGATTAGAGGATGAAGTTTTTAAGTCTTTTAGTTATGATTTCTATGTATCATTTTTCCGCACTTAATTTTGTAATCAGTTTATTTAAGTTATGTTTTGTTTTATTTTCAAAACAATGGGATCCCATATCCTAAGTGAAATATTTATGTATTTAAACCTTTTCTTTGCAGTTTTAAAAAAAGTTATGGTGTTTTCATATGTACGTTTTCTTAAGATTAGTATAATAGTTATTAATGGTCCAAGGTCTAGAATAGTTGGGTCGTTACAGTTGGTATCAGAGCAATGGTTCATCCGCATGATGTTCTCCTCAATACACACACTCAAAGCTCCGAATATGACCGCCAAGTAAGTATGTATGATTATAGTTATTACGTTTATATATAGCTAACAATTGTAGCCTTTATGTTTCAGTTAAGAATGAACGGAGCATTAACCTATGGGGATATCCGAGCCATTAAGGCTTTAAAAAGAATTAGAGAATTAAGAAAGACCGTAGGAAGTGCGAGAAAGAATCAGCCGGAGGCTGGTTTTGTTCCACAGAGAAATAGGTCATCTCCAAGAAACTAAGCAGATCATGATGAGAGCAACAGAGCAATATGTTTTAGTAATAAGACTATTTAGAGATTATCGTACCATAATTGCAGCCTTAGAGGAGATATGGGAGACAATGGATAATGAAGACAAATTGCCGGTAGCAATGAGATATTATTTTCTCTTGATTAGGTTCACTTCAAAAATGGAGTTTCAGTTTACAAATGACCAAAAGCATAGGATTTTTAAGAACCTTCCTCGAGGGTATTTTGAGGCACATGATAATGTGGACTATGAGGAAATAGAAGATGATATGCTAGATGAAGGATCGGATATAGAAGATCCCGATTTTTAGAATAGTTAGTTTCATTGTTTGTTGTTATTTATTATTTGTTTTCTTTTATGGTTGTAAATAGTGAAAAATTTATTTTCCAAATTAATATCAATGTTATTTTGTTAACAAGTATGATTTTGATTTGCTTTCGCAATCATAATAAATAATAAATAAAATAAATAATGACTAAGTTCGGTGAGGGTGGATACAAATCAATGAACCAAGTTTCTATATTGAGAGTTAGGGGGCCATAGTAGTGGGAACGATTTTACTGATCCCAGCCCTCCCTCAATATGGTTAACTTTGGAACAAAGATGAGTTTCGAGCCTGAGAATTAAGTCATATAGGATGATTAGAAACAGACTTAGAAAAAAATAAAGATGGCTTGTTTTTATAAGTATAGAAACCCACTCTAATAATAAAGAAGACTTATATAATTTTCATAAGAAGTCATAATCAATAAGTTCGAGTTATGTTTGTTTTAGAATAAGTGTTGCCTTAGAACCTATTAGGGTAAAGTTCTGACATGTTTCTCTCAACTGTTAGAACACTGTTGCAATGTCGCTCCGAAGATCTGCTCGCACCAACGGAAACACCTCCAACGCTGCTCCAGTGAACAATGAAGCCCCTCCAGTTTGCAGAAGAAGAGTTCGTGCTACTTCCAGCCGCAACCACCAGTTGACAATGCTACAGAGATCGCCAGACTGCGACAACAAGTCGAGGAACTATTGCAGCAACAGCGACAATAGGCTCAGCCCCAGACTCAGCCTCCGCCTCCGCCGCAGCCACAGCCACAGCAAATGGCCTCAGCACCCCAACAAGTTGGTCCATATGGGGGATGGCTAATGGTGAATTATGCGTTGTATCCAGTACTGCACATGGATCCAGTTTATGAGCGGTTCCATAAGCAGCATGCTTTGAACTTTAAAGGGACTACAGATCCCTTCAAGGCAGAAGAGTGGCTAAGGAACGTGGAGCCAATCCAGACATACATGAACCTCAGCAACACGGACCGCATATCCTGCGTTTCATCCTTGCTCAAGAAAGATGCCAGGAAATGGTGGGACTTAGTCCAGCAGACGCATGATGTTGCCACCATGACGTGGACTCGATTTGTGGAGCTGTTCCACAAGAAGTATTACAATTCGACTATACTCGCTTCAAGATTTGAGGAGTTCACTGGCTTAAAGCGAGGGAGTTTATTTGTTGCAGAGTATGCTCGGTGTGGCGTGCTGCCCCTTTGGCACACCCACATGGGGCCATTTTGTAATGAGCATGCCTTGGTGCTTGATCATTAGTCAAGTCTTGCACCAAGCAACCTCATGGGATAGGGTAGTGTCAGTTTTGTAATACTGCATATGTCTCCCAGACAAAAATCATATATGTTCCTGGGAAGACTTTATTTCCCTAGAAGGCTCCTTAAGGGGAGGTGAACTGGTGACTTAGGGAAGCACCATGGCCATCAGCAGATAGGGGCCAAAGCTGTGTACTCCCTTGCCCTATCAAGGCTATATATTAATGAAATAACATTTATCCATACTTTCCCCTGTGTGCTTCCTTGTTGCTTATGTGTTACTTGTTTGTTAGCTTCGTTAGGCCACTGTGTGCCATTTGCCTTGTTGTGTGCTTTGTGTTGTGTGGACGTTCCTAGGAATGACTTGCTTTGTGCTTGCTCATACTTTGTTATTGCCCGTTGCATGTCCGAGATGTATATGTGGCTAACTGCTGAGTTTGTTTGCCTGTAGGTGTGTGTTGTAGGCTGACTTGCTAGCTTGAAGAGTCTGCAAGTGCTGCACGTTTCGTCTAGTTGGAGTACCCAAATAGCCGGCCCATGACAGTTGGTATCAGAGCCAAGTTAGAAAGCGCTTGGGAAAAACACACTATGGTGAGCAACACTCAGAGGATCGAAGATCTTGAGAAGCAGCTAGGGGAACTAGATGGCCTGGATGAGAGGGTCAGGGATCTTTCCTCTGCAAGTCAGGACTCGGGATCGTCTGATGCAAACAATCGCATAGCTGCGTTGGAAAAGGAGAATGATGTTCTCCTATCCATAATTATCGCGTTGGAGAAAAGAAACACTCCAACAAGTACTTTTGTTTCCCCTCGGTGGGAAGAGCGCATCGCGGCAGTGGAGCGCATGCTAAAGGAACAAGAAGTTTCCATAAATGACACGACGGAAGACTGCAGGGAGACAGTTGGTGTGCTCAGAGAAGAAATGGCTGAGCTATCTGCCAAGGTAAACCTGACCATGCGAGCGGTTGGGAATGCCCCTGCAGCAGGGCCGATAGGTATGGAGTATGGCCGAGCCAAAGTACCCGAGCCGAGGCCCTATAACGGGGCCAGAGACGCAAAGGATTTGGAGAATTTCCTCTTTGACATGGAACATTACTTTAGAGTCGTGCGGGCTGATTCGGAAGACGGAAAGGTCGCCATGGCTACCATGTATTTGTCGGGGGATGCCAAGGTGTTGTGGAGGACCAAGTATGATGACATAGAGAATGGCAGGTGCACCATCACATCTTGGGCAGACCTGAAGAGAGAATTAAAGACGCAATTTCTGCCAGAAAATGTTGCTTACATAGCTCGTCGCCAGTTAAGAGAGCTCAAACAAGTCGGGACAGTCCGGGAATAGGTAAAGAGATTTTCGGGACTGATGCTCGATATTAAGGACATGTCCGAAGTGGACAGGCTCTTTTGCTTCCTTGAGGGATTGAAACCGTGGGCCAAACAAGAACTTCAGAGACAGCGTGTGTCTGATCTGGCCACCGCTCAAGCTGCTGCCGAACGCTTAACAGATTACACTTTGGAGAGCAGCCTGCCGAAAAGGCCTACTCCTCCAACCAGCTCAAGTAGTGCTGGGAGTAAGAAGTCTGGGAAGTCCTGGGCGGGTAAGAGTGGGGGAGAGAAGAGGACAGTTGAGTCCAATTCTTCAAGTGGGACAGATGCTGCTGCAGGGAAGAAGCCGCTAGCTTGTTGGCTTTGCAAAGGCTCACATAAGTCGGCAGTTTGCCCTTACAGGGGCCAGCTGAATGCCCTCATTGGCCAAGGACAACAGGGTGAAGGAGAAGAGGAAGACGAAGAGTACGCGCACATGGGCGCTGTCCGCCTGTTAAACGCTCTCAAGAAGCATGGAGAGAAAGGGAAGAAGACCCTGGGGAAAGGGCTAATGTTCGTGGATGCCACTATCAATGCCAAGCCTGCCAAAAGCGTGATGATTGATACTGGTGCCAGCCACAACTTCATCTCTGAACTTGAAGCAAAGCGACTGGGACTGAAGCTGGAGAAAGATGCAGGCCGCATGAAAGCGGTCAACTCCAAAGCCTTGGCCACAACTGGCGTGGCTAAAGGGGTAAAAGTGAGAATCGACACACGGGAAGGGCAGACTGACTTGGTGGTCGTCCATATGGATGACTTCGATGTAGTTTTGGGAATGGACTTTCTAACCAAGAAAGGTGTTGTTCCAATTCCTGCCAGTGGAAGCTCACTCATAATCGGAGAGACTCCTTAAATGGTACCTGCAAAGGTGAAACCACCCCCTGGTGTGAAGCTTCTATCAGCTTTACACTTCAAGAAGGGTGTGAAGAAGCAGGAGCCCACTTATGTAGCTGTACCCACCGTGTTCGAAGAAGTAAAGGAAGAAATTGTTCCACTAGAAATTACGAGGGTCTTAAAGATATATGGGGATGTGATGCCAGATAAACTCCCCAAAGCCTTGCCACCAAAGAGGGGGATTGATCACCAGATAGAGCTGGTGCCCGAAGCGAAACCTCCAACAAAAGCGCCATACAGAATGGCACCCCCTGAGCTAGAAGAATTGAGGAAGCAATTAAAAGACTTATTGGAGGAAGGCTTCATCAGACCATCGAAGGCGCCATTTGGCGCACCGGTGTTATTCCAGAAGAAGCACGATGGGAGCTTGAGATTGTGCATCGACTATAGGGCTCTCAATAAGGTGACAGTTCGCAACACCTTCCCCATCCCTCTGATTGCTGATTTGTTCGACTAGCTAAGTGGAGCCAAATACTTCACAAAGTTGGACTTGAGATCGGGCTACTATCAGGTGAGGATTGCAGATGGGGATGAACCAAAGACTACGTGTGTTACTCGATACGGAGCATTTGAGTTTCGAGTAATGCCGTTTGGGTTGACAAATGCACCTGCTACCTTCTGTACACTAATGAACCAAGTATTCCACGAGTATCTAGATAAGTTCGTGGTGGTGTACTTGGATGATATCGTGGTTTATAGTGCCACGATTGAAGAGCATCAAGAACACTTGGCTCAAGTGTTTCAGAAGTTGAGAGAGAACAAGCTATATGTGAAGCGCGAGAAATGCTTCGTTGCATAGGAGAGCATCAAGTTCTTAGGCCACGTTGTGGAACGTGGCCGAATTCGTATGGATCTGGAGAAGGTGAGGGCAATCCAGGAATGGAAAGCCCCCACAAATGTGAAAGAACTCTGCTCCTTCTTGGGCCTAGCCAACTACTATAGACGATTTGTGGACGGCTACTCAAGAAGGGCGACACCCTTGACCGAGCTTCTGAAAAAGGGTGTGATTTGGGCGTGGACTGACAAGTGTGCTGAAGCGTTCAGAAGATTGAAAGAAGCCATGATGAAGGATCCTGTTCTTGCCTTGCCAACTATTAGCAAGCCCTTCGAAGTACAGACGGATGCATGAGATTATGCTCTGGGAGGGGTACTAGTACAAGAAGACCACCCGGTCGCATATGAGAGCCGCAAGCTGTCTGAAGCTGAGAGGAGGTATACTGCCCAGGAGAAGGAGCTCCTCGCAGTTATACATTGCTTGCGAGTGTGGAGGCATTACTTGCTGGGGTCAAAGTTCATGGTGAAGATGGATAATGCAGTTGTGAGTCATTTCCTTACTCAACCGAAGCTGACCCCTAAGCAGGCTCGATGGTAGGATTTTGTGGCGGAATTCGACTTCCGTTTTGAGCACAGGGCAGGACGCTTGAACCAGGTAGCTGACGCCTTGAGTCACAAAGCGGAGTTGGTGACTCTAAAGATCTTGGCTAGTCTGTCGGCTAGCGTGGTGAACACTCCACTCAAGGAACGCATCAAATAAAACCTGGAGAAAGACCCAGTTGTCAGGACCATCCTGAAGCTCGTGAAAGAAGGCAAGACTCGCTAGTTCTTGGTGGAGGATGATCTTCTGTGGGATAAAGGGGGGCGCTTGTATGTTCCAAAAGCTGGAGATTTGCGAAGGACATTACTAAGCGAGTGTCATGACACCCTGTGGGTAGGTCATCCAGGGTGGCAGAGAACCCACGCACTCTTGAAGCAGGGGTACTACTGGCCACAAATGCGAGATGATGTAGTGGAGTACACCAAGACCTGTCTCGTCTGTCAGCAAGACAAGGTCGATAGGAACAAGACACCTGGTTTGTTGGAGCCCTTGCGAGTCCCAGGCCGACCATGGGAAAGTGTGTCTCTTGACTTTATCACTAGTCTTCCGAAGACAGGGGATTTAAGTGCGATCTTGGTGGTCGTGGACAGATTCTCGAAGTATGCAACATTCATCCCAGTGTCGAAGTACTGTTCGGCAGAAGAGACAGCCAGATAATTTTTCAAGCATATTGTCAAATATTGGGGAGTGCCCCAGAACATCGTTAGTGATCGAGATGGAAGATTCACTGGGACCTTCTGGTCCGAACTATTCAATCTCTTGGGGTCACAACTAAACATTTCCTCGAGCTACCATCCACAAACAGATGGGCAGACAAAAAGATTCAACGGGATGTTGGAGGAGTACTTGCGCCACTTTGTCAATGCCAATCAGAAGAATTGGCCGCAACTACTCGATGTAGCTAAATTTTGCTTCAACTCTCAAAAGAGTTCTTCATCGAATAAGAGCCCTTTTGAAGTTGTTAATGGACAGCAGCCACTGTTACCCCACACAGTGGATGAATATCGCGGTCGAAATCTGCGAGCCTTTCACTTCACAACAGATTGGAAGAAAATGACAGAGATTGCCCGAGCTTATTTAGAAAAAGCATAAAAAAGAATGAAGAAGTGGGTTGATCAGAAGCGCAGACCATTGGAGTTCAAAGCAGGTGACTTAATGTTAGTCAAGCTGAGACCCGAACAGTTGAGATTCCGAGGGGACAAAGACATCAGACTCGTTCGCAAGTACGAGGGTCCGGTATCAATCATCTCAAAAGTTGGCCTAACTTCCTACAAAGTCAACGTACCAGCCTGGATGAAGATACACCCAGTCCTTCATGTCAGCAACTTGAAGCCGTATCATGAAGATCCAGCAAATCCAGCGCACAACCAGTCAACCAGAGGAGGAGTCATCATTCAACCAAGGATCAAGCGTGAACCTGAAGAAATCCTGGCGGAAAGGACGGTCACCACTGATCGTAAAAAGCATAAAGAATATCTGGTAAAATGGAAGGGGCTCGCAGACGACGAGATCAGCTGGGAGAGGGCGGAAGACTTGAAGAAGCTCATGCAGAAGATTGAAGATCTACAAGCTACTTCGTCGAGGACGCCGAAGGATTAAGTGGGGGAGAGTGTGGCGTGCTGCCCCTTTGGCACACCCACATGGGGCCATTTTGTAATGAGCATGCCTTGGTGCTTGATCATTAGTCAAGTCTTGCACCAAGCAACCTCATGGGATAGGGTAGTGGCAGTTTTGTAATATTGCATATGTCTCCCAGACAAAAATCATATATGTTCCTGGGAAGAATTTATTTCCCTAGAAGGCTCCTTAGGGGGAGGTGACCAGGTGACTTAGGGAAGCACCATGGCCATCAGCAGATAGGGGCCAAAGCTGTGTACTCCCTTGCCCTATCAAGGCTATATATTAATGAAATAACATTTATCCATACTTGCCCCTGTGTGCTTCCTTGTTGCTTATGTGTTACTTGTTTGTTAGCTTCGTTAGGCCATTGCGTGCCATTTGCCTTGTTGTGTGCTTTGTGTTGTGTGGACGTTCCTAGGAATGACTTGCTTTGTGCTTGCTCATACTTTGTTATTGCCTGTTGCATGTCCGAGATGTGTATGTGGCTAACCACTGAGTTTGTTTGCCTGTAGGTGTGTGTTGTAGGCTGACTTGCTAGCTTGAAGAGTCTGCAAGTGCTGTACTTTCCGTCTAGTTGGAGTACCCAAATAGCCGGCCCATGACACTCGGCAGTTCGACCAATTAGCTAAGTTCGCACTGGAAATGGTTACAACTGACTATCTGAGGGTGTCTAAGTTTGTTAGAGGACTTCGACTGAAGATCAAACTAGGGGTTAAGCTAGCAAACCCAGGAAACATTACTTATGCCGACGTTCTAGAGACGGCAATAGAAGTAGAAAGGCTACAGGCTAATGTTAGTAAAGAAGAAGCCAGTAAGCCTGAGCCTAGACAGCAGAATCAACCTCAGACTAGTCGGAACAACAACCATAGCTGCAGTAATCAGTCCAGCCACAACAACCACAATCAGTCCAGTAACAACAACAATAATAGTCAGAAAAGAAGGCATCCTGACAATAAACAGTCTGATAGCGATAAAACGGCACAGACGAATAATGGAGGTAGTAGGCCAGGTTATGTAGAACACCCGCCATGTGCTAAGTGTCAGAAGAAACATCCTGGTGAATGTCATGCAAACACTAAAGGATGCTTCAACTGTGGTCAGGAAGGTCACCAAAAGAGGCAATGTCCCCATCTTAAGCCAGAAGGGAAAAAGGAAGACAAGATGGTTCCTGCCAGGGTATTCGGCTTAACCCAAGGATAGGTTGATGCTAGCAATAAGGTGGTCACAGGTCAGGTTTTTGTCCTCAATAACATATGTAATGTATTATTTGATTCGGGAGCCACTCATTCGTATATCTCGTTAGGAATGATAGAAAAACTAGACAAACCTTGTGAAAGATTTAGAACTTGGTTTGTAACTGAGTTGCCTTCGGGCAAAGTAGTTCTATCATCACGGATATACGAGGCGTACCGATCAAGATTGAGGGCGTAGAACTAGAAGGATACCTGATAGAACTGTAGATCAAGGACTTCGACGTAATACTAGGCATGGACTGGCTAGCACGACACGACGCAACCATCGACTGTAAATGCAAGAAGGTGACGTTCGAGACTCCTGACGGCCAGAAACTATGCTTCATGGGACAAGCTTCAGGACTACGCACCCCATTAGTATCATCTTTGAAAGCCCAAAGAATGATGGAAAAAGGATGTCAAGCGTTCTTAGCCAGCATCACAGATGTGGTAAAGGAAACACCACTTAAGGTTGGAGACGTCCGTATTGTAAGAGAATTCCCAGAGGTATTTCCCGATGACTTGCCAGGATTACCGCCGACTTGGGAAATTGACTTCATGATAGAATTAGTACTGGGCACCGAGCCTATCTCCAAAGCACCATATCGGCTGGCACCTACGGAACTCAAGGAATTAAAGACACAGCTGCAAGAACTCCTAGACTTGGGTTTTATTAGGCCAAGCTATTCGCCATGGGGAGCTCCGGTTCTATTTGTGAAGAAAAAGGACGGAAGCATGCAGATGTGCATAGACTATTACGAGCTGAATAAGGTAACGATTAAGAATAAGTACCCGCTACCCCGGATTGATGACTTATTTGATCAACTTCGTGGTGCAACCGTATTTTCAAAGATTGATTTACGGTCTGGGTACCATCAACTCAAGGAGCGGGGAGAGGATATTTCTAAGACAACTTTTAGAACTCGTTATGGGCATTACGAGTTCTTCGTTATGTCTTTTGGTCTTACCAACACATCAGCCGCATTTATGGACTTGATGAATAGGGTCTTCAAGGACTACCTAGATAAATTCATCGTAGTGTTCATCGACGACATCTTAGTTGTTATCCAAAGAGCAGGCGTGGATGACGTGGCAAAAATTTTTAACACGTGGTTGACACTTGGCAAAGGTTCTGTTCGACCATCGACCAGGGAGATTCCCCTGACATATCATTTGGATTTTATATACGACCAGCTTGGTCGTATACTCCATGTATTTTGAAAAGATCTTGTGCAATTGTAATCATATCTGAGATTATCTCCTATGATTCCTGATGATCCGATTATTTAGGAAAGAATATCTGTAACTAATTCATGTAATCCTCCTTGAGCCTATAAATATAGAAGAAATGGCTCAAGGGAGGGATCTGGATCTTTGGACCTTTGGCTAATTTGAGTTTATGCATTACAAGAGAAATATAGCTATTATCTTTCGATTGTATTATTCATCCCTCTAAGGCTTGTGAAACTCGAAGAACCCTAGTTCTTTGATCACTCCTTTGAGAATCAATATCAATAATAGCTTAAGTGGACGTAGGTCATTACCAATTCGTGGGGCCGAACCACTATAATTTGTTGTGTCATTTACTGGTCTTTCCATTAGATCTATTTCAATACCTTCTATCACATTAAGCATTTGACTCCATGTCAGTTGACTAAAACAAGGGTCAACATTCTGGTGCTTTCATTGAGAGCTTGAGACGAGGTTGTTGAAGCACTAATGGCAAAGACAACAAGGAAGACTGGGCAGGCTGTGCTGCACCATCTCAACCTCCTCCTCTGAACATGGCTGAGAATGAGCCACACTTGGAGTTTGATGAGGAGGAACTGGACTCCGAAACGCTGAGAAATACTCTGGGAGTATTGCAAGAAGAATTGGCCAATCTAAGGGCCAGTCAAGAAAGTGTTGCGGAGACAATGGCACGACATCAACAAGAAATAGAGCGTCAGCGCTAAGAGCTGAGTGAAAGACAGGTGGAGATGGACCGTCGTCAGAGGGAGGCCATGGCAGCCCTCGAAGCCGCCCTACAATTGGCTAGGAATCAGGCTGCACCTACCTCGCAACCTGACCAACCCCTGAATGGGCCACCTCAAAGAGGTCCCAATCCTAGCCCTCCAATTTAGCCAAGAAGCCCTCAAAGGCCAGAGCACCCACCAATGCCTCAGAATGATGTCCCACCTAGGGACCCTGAGACGCAACCTCCATCCCAGGCTGGTCGAGGCAATCCTCTATATACAAGGCAGAATAGGGCTGGGCAGCAGACCACAGCCCTAGACGCCAGGGGGGTGAAGAGCCATACCCACCGAGCAAGGGGCAGCGTCCTTCTGGCAACAGAAGGAACTCAGAGACAGGCTCTGTGGTTAGGGGCCCCCCACGGCATGAAAATGCACGGGGACCTACCGACCAGCGCAGGCCTCCCCCTAACGCTCAGGATGTTCCAGCCTGAGGAGGCAACCAAGGAGACAGTCGGTCCCACCATAGCCAATCGAGGTTCAAAGATGGCCATGGCTACAATGAGGCCGACTCAGGCAGAGCGAATGCTGGTCGGAGGAATGAGGAAAGAGGTGGAGGTAGAAGCCCACGACCTAGAGAAGACCAACAAGCAAGACGTAATGCTGGGGGGCAGCCCAGACGGAACAACGTCTTTATCCAGCTCGGAGCCAGCGAGCAACGGCGGAGAGACGACGATCTAAGGGATGTACTCAACGACCGTCGAGAACGGCACGACAAGTACATTCCCTTGACACCAGAGGCCCCGGCAATTCCAGAAGTCCTTCAGGCCGAGATAGATGCCCTGAACCAAGCAGTGCAACAGCTGGTCAGGGGAAGAATGTCTCACATCGAGTATGGCAGGAGAAGGGGCATTCCTTTCACTACTACAAAAAAGGTCATTAATGACATTTTTTGTTGGTGATGAAATATTTTTAATGTCCCTACAATGTTGGTCATTATAGCAGGAGACATTAAATGTGCATTTTTAATGACCAACAAAATTGGACATGATAAATTAAGGAGAAAATGCGTTTTTTACTTTTTTTTTTCTTTTCAATTTGATGACGCCCTTTGGGCGACCTTAAATGGGGCATTTTATCAGATTTTAACTATTATTATTATTATTTAAATAAAACTTAATGTCACCCATTGAGTGACCTTATATACCTCCATTTGATGACGCCCTTTGGGCGACCTTAAAACTATTATTATTATTATTTAAATAAAACTTAATGTCACCCACCAAGTGACCTTATATACCTCCATTATAATTGTCTTTTTATTCTATATATATATATTGAAACCAGGTTTTTTTTTTGTTATATATTCAAATCAGGTTTTTTTTTTTAAACAAATATACTCAAATCATATTATATTAGAAACGTGCTTATATATTATTTATATATTTCATAATAATAATTAATTTTTTATTAATAAATAATATATATTTAATAATTACTTAAATTAAAATATTTCATTAAATAGAAAATATTTTTTAGCTAAATATTAATAGAAAAAACAGTAATTGCAAATATTTTCACATAATCAAAATAACAAATATTGTACTCTATGGCTAGATGTTGACACCTATAATAACAAAAAGAAAAAGTCAACAATTTTTTTCTTTTTTTTAAAAAAAAAAATAAGGTTGAAACTATAGTCTTCCATATATTCAATAAAATGGGAAAGCTGATCTATTCAACAACAACAAAAAGCCTAGGGGCCTAAATTTGATGATTTTGGATGAACGGTAGCATATCTTTGGCCCATTCTTCTCGCATCTCATCAATTTTTGATTGTGAATATGGTCTTTTGTTATTGAGCTGCAAAATAATAATAATATATATATATATATTAATTAAAGTGACAAAATGTGTAAGTTTAATATTAATAATATTTGATACATAGTTTACATATCGTTTCATTCAAATAGGTAGACCGATTGTTAGATTGAACCAAGTCCTTCATCATTCTCATTATGTAATATCCACATTCCTTGTTACCTGGTTGTTGTTGACACTAATAATTAAAAATTTAAGTAATTATACTAATAACTTGATAAAATTTGAATATTCAAAGTATAAACTAAAATTAAAATTTGTAAAAGCATACCAATGGATTTCGATAATTCACTTCACTTGGGATTGATTGTTTGTTAGCCCTGAAGTATTTGGCATAAGCATCAAGGATTGTTTCTCCAATTTGTGGACGATTGGACATTGGTGCGTTAACCGAATCCAAAAAACGAATGTGATATGCATCAGGAGCCAATAGTACCAACATCCAATGGTCGTTTCATACGAAACATAAGATTAGATCAACTACTATTTAGTAATGCCAATATCATACTTATTAAAGAATATAATATATAGTTATACTAACCCATGGTTCCAAGGAGTAATCATGAATTGTTTTTTTGAACATAACCTAGCGAATTGCTTAAACAAACGATCAACACGATCAATTTCTCGAGTTGTTTGAGTGGCCACGACATTAGGATTGACAAATAGAAACATATGCTGCTTATGATGGTCTAAGAGCCATTTGTAGAGTGTCCTAACAAAAGTATATGAAAACATAATTAGCTAGACTTATTAGTCAAATAAATAAAGTTAAATAAACTAAATTTGTAAAATGATACCTAATGTAGGAGACTATAATAGTTTGGCCAATTTTTTCACCTCTGACGAACTCAAGTATGTCGCTCTTCAATATATACAAGCCTGACATATCCGTAGCGAATACATCATAGTCAATGCATGCATTTACACACTCACCGTCAGGCCACTTTGATACTATATTATAAATCTCTCTCAAGTAAGGTGGTAACTGAAGCTCTTGTTGAACCTCTTGTGTTAAAGGTTCTTGTGGATGTCTTAAACGTTCTCTTCGTTGTTGGGCTTCAGTTACTAATGGTTGCTTTGATTTTCCTTTGGCTCTTAAACCATCCTGTAAACATATAAATAATCAATTAATGAACATATAAATACTAAAATAAAAAATTAATTAATATAATATAAGCACAATATTACCTGTTCATCCCAATCAGAAAACATAACTAAATGTCTAGGCCATGCTATTGGGACATTAACAGCTTGAAAAACTGTAAAAATCTCAATGTCAGGAACGGGGTTAGGGAGTCTAGCCGGTTCCTTAAGAGCATATTTTATCACCACGCGATAATTTGTGTCTCCCAGTGGTACGCAGTGGAGATTAGTTTCCCCAGTCTCAAAAAGGACTCCCAAGGCAACAATATTTTCAAGTGACCCAACAGCTAAACGACATTTACGTTCCTATAATACAAAATATACATGTTATATATATAAGTGATGATGTAATAGTAAGAAAAATCAATATTCTTTATCTAAACAATTATTACCAGTACAGAAGGCGTTTCATAGCAAGGTGGTTCTTGTAGAGGTGGGTCGGGTACATAAAAGTCCACTCCTGCTACCCCATCCATAGGAGGTTGTGTAGGTGGGTTTGATACGTTAAAGTCCCCTCTTGCTACCTCGTGAGTAGTAGATTGTGGTGGGTCTGGTACGTAAGTCCCCTCAAATGGTACTCCCGATGGAGTCGAACAAGAACCATGCCAACTTTGCTGGGATTTGTTGGCTTCAATCAACTTGTTGATAAGTTCTTCTTGTTTACGATATCGTTCATCCATTTCACGATATTTTTCTTCTTCTTGATGATTAAGGCGTTCTTCTTGTTCGCGAAGACGTTGCTCGAAACCATCTTTTTGGTCCTCTTTCGTTTTCCTTGACGTTGGCCTCGGAGTGTCAAAGAATTGTGTGGGAGTCACATCTAGACCTAAACCACGAACACGCCCTCGGGCCTCAGGGGTGCCCAACGCCATTGTCAACACATCATTAGGGCCGTCAGGCTCCTATTTACCTTCTGTTTGGAGCTGTCGGTAATGATCCTGTGAAATGAGATACATTAGTTAATAATATTCGTCCTTTGTCAATGAGTATTAGTAATGACAATCATGAAACATATAATTATACACTTACAATTCTCTTTTGTATCTCTATTGCACCCCCAACAAGCTCTCCTTTCTTGTTCTTCCTAGCTAATGCCCACAAATCAGCCCTATCTAATTCAAACACTTGGTTCCCAAGAACCTCTCGAGCACGCTGATATCCTCCTCTAGAGAGTTTGTGGTTGTATTCATTCTTTGCTCATAAAGCTTGCATCTTCTCTCTTATAATTTTCCAATCATTACTCAATCTCTTATTAACAAAATCAAGCCAAACTTCTGGGGAGATAATAGACTCATATCCTCTAGGTCTTCGAGGAGGGAACTCATTTGGAATTTTTTCCATTTGGTCGACTATGAATCTTTTGGTTAGATAAGTTCTCCAACTTCTAAATCGCTTAGCTGCTTTAGTCAACAATCCTTTTTTGTGTGTATGGTCTAACCCAAATGTTTCCTGCAAGTTTAAAATGTGAAACATATTATAAAAAATTTACTTGTCACTTCTGCATTTCCATAATATACACCAATCTTGCAAAGTCATGAGCTTAAAAGTTAAATTAGTACATAAAACTAGGAAGTAAATAAAAGCTGAATAAGATAATAATGAATCAAGGTAAAAGAATATATGACTTGTAAGTGGGAAACAAACATAACCAAACAAACTCAGAATAATAAAGTTAAATAATTATATAAATATATATTTATATTGATTTGGCTGGTAGCCGTCACTTTAAAGCTCATCAACTATTTTAATTTATGTGCATGGTCTAATTCTTGTTTTCATGCTCTAAAAAGTATTAAGGGAAAAAATTGTAAAGATATTAAACATATATATGCAATCAGTATAACTTTGTATCTGTTGATTCTTCACTTAAAAGTATCTATCTACTATTGAAAACAAAAAAATCTAGTAGTTTACGTACCTCCATTATCTCCCATATTTGTCTTTTCTTTTCTTGAGGTACTGCTACCCAATCTTTATACTCTATCGATATAGTTGTTCGTACAATAGACCCTAGCTTTGATGCCAAGTCTACCCTCCCATCACCGATTGCTTGACCAAACTCATTATACTCAACCTTAATTTGCTTCCCTTCACTTCTCAATTTGCTAATTTTTTTCAAAAAGGATGGCCCCCTACTCGGTATATCACCCTCCTCCATATGCTCTTCTTCTCTAACCTCCTCTTCATTTTCTTCTTCATTGGAATCATTAGCCAAAGGATCATATGAAGACATCTGTGATTAAAAAATGAAATAAATGAATTAATAAACAAACAAGTAATAATGCTCTCTTCAAACAAGAACAACTTCTAAATGCCACAACAAACCCATACCTCAAATCTTATAAATCAATCCATAAACCTTCTCCATTTTGACGACAACAAGAACTACCACCATCAATTTGATCATCATTTTCAGGTAAAGTGTATGTGACATGTTGTCCAACAAGAGGTATATCGTGCAAATCACCGTCATTACTATTCCAATTTCTTGATTGTGTTGTGAGCACGACAGACCACTGTATTTGCTGGATCATCCACATAAAATACTTGTGTGGCTTGGGTAGCCATTATGAATCGATCAGTTTTGTGCCCTAATAGATTTAGATTTACTAATGTGAAACCTAAATCTTCTTTTTTGACTCCACTATCACTCTTCACCCAATCACAAAAGAAAACAGGCACTTGAGTTATGATATAGTCTAACTCCCATATTTCTTTAATTACACCATAAAAAGACATATCACATTCAATAGGATTTCGGTCTTTCGATGTAGATACTTGGAAAGTTGTAGCAATAAGACTTACACCACTATTTTGTGTGTTTTATATTTTTATCACGCTCCATAGTAGTAAACTTAGTACCGTTCACCATATATGATGAAAATTTAGTGACATTAAGAGAAGGACCTCGACAAATCCACTTAATAATGTCTGACACATTATTTAATGGGTTTCTCAAATCATTCACAACCTATTGAAAAAAAACATTTATCAAAACAACATACAAAACAAACAAACATTAGACTAAACTCAAGAAATATTGAAAACAAAATACCTTCTGCTCTAGCCAACTACTAAAAGTACGATAATGTTCGTCTTGTAACCATTTTTTGTTCTTAGACCTAGATGGAAATTTTGTCTTGATCCAGTTGAAATGTTGTCTAAACAAAAATTTACGTGTTATTAGTATGATAATTGTGATATTTTACAACAAACACAATACATGCATTATATGAAAATAAACTTACTCAATGTAAGGTTGAATTTCATTAGTATTCTGTAACACAAGACGATGTGCTTCATTTAGTTCATCTCGCGTAACTGTGCATACAACACTACCTCGACGACTCTGAATGTCAGCATTAATTACTTCATTAAGCCTAATTCTTTGTACACCAGACATGTATTCAGAACAAAATTCAATTGCCTCTTCAACAATATAACATTCAATGATGCACCCTTCGGGCCGACTTCTATTCCTTATATATCCTTTAAGAATCTTCATATATCTCTCAAATGGATACACCCATCTGAAGTAAACTGGACCACAAAATTGTACCTCTCTAACTAAGTGGACAGTGAGATGAATCATTATATCAAAAAAGGCAGGTGGGAAGAATTGCTCCAGTTTACACAAAATATAAGCGATTTCATGTTGTAGCTTGTCTAGTGTATACACATCAACCTCCTTGGAACAAAGTGACTTGAAAAACAAACACAACCTTGTGATTATCTCTCGAACATTTTTAGGTAAAACTGATCGAATAGCTATTGGTAGTACATGTTGCATTAGAATATGACAATCATGAGATTTCATGCCAGTCAAAGTACAAGTTTTCATGTCTACCAACGACCTTATATTTGAACAATATCCATCAGGGACTTTTATATTGAACAAACAATCATAAACTTCCCTTTTTTCATCTTTAGTCAATGTGTAACAAGCAGGTGGCAAAAATGTCCGACCATTGCCTGGCTTTGGAGCTAATTCATTACGTATTTTCAATGCAGTCAAGTCTTCTCTCGCCTTAATTCCATCCTTACTCTTTCCAGGAATATTCAACAAAGTTCCAATCAAACTATCACATACATTTTTCTCTACGTGCATGAAATCTAAATTATGACGCACAAGTAAAAGTTCCCAATATTCAAGCTCGAAAAATATCGACTTCTTTTTGTAACAAATTTTTGGTTCCTCCACAACCTTCGCCTTTCCACGACCTTTCCGCTTCTTAACTATACTTACTTTAGACTTCCCCATCTTGAAAATGATTTTAGACATCTTCTCGAGTACTTGGCTTCCACTTAAAGGTCGGGGAGCCTCCCCAAACTCTTGTTCGCCATTAAATGCCTCTTCCAAGTTCGAAGTATATGATTACTCTTCAAGAACTTCCTGTGTCCCATATAACAAACTTTACGGGAGTGTTTCAAGTACTGAGAGCATGTTTCTTCTTCACAAATGGGACAAGCTTTATAGCCTTTCACACTAAAACCTGATAAATTTCCATAAGCGGGAAAGTCATTGATTGTCCACAACAATGTCGCTCTAAGGCTAAACTCTTCTTGCTTGTATGCATCGTAAACCCTAACCCCTTCATTCCACAAAGTTTTTAAGTCATCAATAAGAGGAGCTAGATAGACGTCAATGTCATTCCCTGGTTGTTTAGGTCCCGATATCAACAAAGTCAATAAGGTAAACTTCTTCTTCATACACAACCATGGGAGCAGATTGTATATAACAAGCATGACAGGCCAACAACTGTGCTTACTACTAAGGTTATTATGTGGATTTATTCCGTCAGTTGAAAGACCTAGACGAAGATTCCGAGATTCATCGCCAAAAGAAGGCCACTTCAGATCAACTCTCTTCCAAGCTATACTATCAGCTGGATGTCTTAATTTACCATCCTTCACTCTCTCATTTGCATTCCATGACAAACTCTTAGCAAGTTCAGCATTTCTAAATAGTCGAATGAAACGGGGTATAGGTGGAAGATACCACAAAACATTGGCGGGTATTCCTTCCTTAACATCCTCACCATTCCTTTTCTTTTTCCATCGTGACTCACCACAAGTAGGGCATGATTCTGCATCAGAAAGCCTATTTCGGTATAGTATGCAATCATTAGGGCATGCATGGATTTTTTCATACTCCATGCCTAATGAACATATTGTTTTTTCGGCCTCATAAAATGACATTGGCATCTCATTACATTCAGGCAACAATTCTTTCAAAAAACTAAGTAATTCTGTCAAACTTCGATCACTCCATCCATGTTTTGCCTTCAAATTAAACAACCTTAGAAGCATCGATAACTTTGTAAATCTTTTACAATCAGGGTAAATCGGTTTCTCAGCGTCACTAAGTAGTGTCTCGAACTTGTTTGGGTCTACTGTTGATCCATAACGTGCATCATCAATCATTTCATCCAATGAATCCCAATTCACTTCATCTCTATTCCTCCTAACTTTACTAATCCTACTAGGGGGATCTGGTATATTAGGGGGTTTCTCCCCATGACTATACCATATCTTATAACTTCTGTCAATCCCATTAAAGAATAAGTGTTCTTTGATCTTATTGAAACTCAACTTTGTTACATTAAAACACTTTAGACATGGACAACAAGTAAAGTTTGGGTCTCCCCCATTCTCCAAACAAAACCTTAAGAAAAAATCAACTCTGTTCTTGTACTCCTCAGATAACCTATTCACTGACATCCATTTTTTATCCATATCTTCTCTTCTATACAAATTAAAAAAGGATAAATAAATAAGCATATTAGCTTATTTAATAAATAAGTATGCTAGCTCTTCCCCTATATTACTAACCTAACCATTTGTTAATTTATATCAATCAAACACATGTAAGAAGATAAAACAAAATTAGAAAGAAAAAAAAGGCAACATTTTCTCTATAATACTGACCAAGCCATCAATAAAAAGTAATTCAAACAATAAATTTGTTTCCTTATATCTCCCAGCAGACAAACAAGCCCAGAACCTACTTCACTAAGGCACACAAGTTCTCAACCTTCTGTTATCACCGCAGCACACAATTTCTCAGAACCTACTTCACTACGGATGAATATCTAAGATATTCAAACTCTTCTAACATTTGCAAAATATTAATAAAAGAATTAACAAAATATATTCATACGTACCTCTTTCAATTTAAAAGGTGATCAAGCTAGCTAATTAACTTTCCAACGCTCAATCCTTGTCAATTGGATCTACAACCTAAAGAATGTAATCAATACCTATAAGATTAATATAGAATAAAAATTAAAGAAAACTATAGTGTTTCTAATTGAAGTGATAAAGGAGGCAAGAAGAGAAGGGGATGGGGAGAAAAGAAAATTGCCAATGTCATTGCATAGCAGTATGGTATCAGAATTCATACTTCCTCATGTGCAATTTATTATAAAACTATTAACCTTTGAAGAAATTATATCAGCAAAATCAATATAGTGCATACATTAAAAATTAGCTGAGTTGTCCTGTGGCTGAACTAAATATATATTGTAGATTTCATGAGCACCATCGGTTTCACATCAGATAAATTATTAAAATACTTTGTGTTTGTTGAATATGCAACATTTAGGAAAAGTGACATTACCCGTTGAAGGGCTCTAAGGTTCATCAGAATATAAACTTTCATGGCTCTTGAGTGGCATGGTTTTTGCAAATTGTGGTTTCATTTCAAGCTTTCCCTTTAATTTTAAATCAGCACACTCACATATCTACAATTCTTCTTAACTTTTTTTCTTAATTTTTATGGTACTCTGTATATCTTTTGTTCCCCACCCTTTGGTAGCGGCCATTCTGTGCTTTTGATAAAAAAAATTTACAGAGACAAGAGGTGAAAGAAGCTCCAAACTAGTAAAAAAAAAAGAAAAAAGCTGGAATTCCCCTAGATGTTGGTAATCCATTTATTAAAAATATCATAAAGTGTAGAAGAAAATGCATTCTTCAATTCTACAGTAAAAATATGGTGCTTACTTTAATATGTCTATCCACTGGGCATATGTGCACATTTTCCAGCTTCAATTCTGTATGGACAAGTCCATGGCTGTGCAAGTAATTCACCTGAAGAGAAAAGAAGAAGAACAAATATTAAAGAGAGACACACATCCTTAATTTCAACAATTCGTTCATTTCTAGAGAGCATATACCAGGCCTTACAACTAGTTTTGAGATCCAAAAATACAATTATTATTATTATTTGTTAATTAATATATAAATATATAGATGCGTTGTATTAAACAAAAGAATATGGTTGATAGCACTTTCACTGAGCAGAGACTGAAACAGATGTTTTTGCAACTAAAATTATCAGTTTGAGCAAAAAACACAAAAAAGAAGCTCATGACGAAAATGATGATGTTATATGGATATGACTAAACCATTCAAGTTGTTGCATCATATGCACTAAAAATCATCAGTTTGCAACTAAAATCATCAGTTTGTTTTAGCAAAAAAAAAAACACAAAAGGAACTCATGATGAAAATGACAAGTTAAATAACCATTCAAGTTGCACACATATTAATAGATATCAAATAGCTTGTTCATTCAAAATTCTCCAACCATTATCAACCACAAAATCATCAAATCAATAAATATGTAAAATATAAATTTAACATACATATATGTATATATGAATATACAAATAGGGATTGAGCCATAACTAAAAGGTACATGCATGCACACGTGACCACCATCTTCACACACACCTTTGGCCTCTCTCTCTCACGCCTTGCCCGACCTCATGGTTCAACATCAAGGCAATCATGGCTTCTCCTCTACACCACCACAACCATCTTCTCGGCCACCACAACCAACCCATCACCACCACCGACCTTAACTCTTCTTCCACGTCAACCATGGAGCCAACTTCCATGTCCGTATCTACCATTCATCACCCATCACCAAAACATCACAAACTTCAAACCTTATCATATTAAACCATTTCTAACCCCTTAATGACTGTTTCTAGTCCCAAAACACAGATTAAATCCATATAAAATGCCCCACAAATTCATAGCCATCCTAGGAAATGAAAATATAAAATCGGAACCGTAAACTACGAAGGAAATCTATGAATATATAACTCTTACTGTGGCCAGTTCTTGGTGTGTTCTTTCTTTTCCGCAACTTATTACACAACACTATGAACACAACAAAACTATTTTACATGAATTTTGTACTCAGAATCTAAGAGAAAAATCAACGCAAAGGTATGTTCGGACTTACGTTTTTCTTTTGACTATTCTTGTACCGAACTCCCAAGATCATTCTCTCCTTTCCTTTGCTTTCTTCTACAAGGGATTAAGAGACTAAATAAACATGTTCAAGGTCTGTATCTTCAATGGAAACCCAAGAAAAAACACTCACCTTGCTCTTAACTCCTTGGACCCGATCGTACCCTCAAGAACACCAAGTGTTCTTCGTTTGTTTCTCTCTCGGTTTCCCTTTAAAGTTCTAACATGGCTGAAGCAAAATGAGATAAACATGGCACCCCCTCACAACCAAGCTCTAATAACTGAGCCAACTTCCATGTCCGCCTCTACCATTCATCACCCATCACCAAAACATCACAAACTTCAAGCCTTATCATATTAAACCATTTCTAACCCCTTAATGACGGTTTCTAGTCCCAAAACACAGATTAAATCCATATAAAATGCCCCACAAATTCATAGCCATCCTAGGAAATGAAAATATAAAATCGGAACCGTAAACTACGAAGTAAATATATGAATATATAACTCTTACTTTGGCCGGTTCTTGGTGTGTTCTTTCTTTTCCTTAACTTATTACACAACATTATGAACACAACAAAACCATTTTACATGAATTTGGTACTCAGAATCTAAGAGAAAAATCAAAGCAAAGGTATGTTCGGACTTACGTTTTTCTTTTGCTTCCGATGAAGGAATGTTGTGCTCCGCGTGGGGAGATGAAGATGCCGTTGAATCCGAAAACTGGAGGTCTTCGAATGGTGATCGTGGGGACTTCTATTGTAGAGGCGAAGAGGGTACAAAGATGAGGACAGGCAGAGGTATCTATGGAGATTTCAAAGCCAGAAAAAAATGGCTCTTTGCCATTTCAAAGATAGAGAGAAAGAGCAATATGGTGTAGCGGGAAAGAAGAACAAAAATTTCAGAAAATGGTAGGGGAAAGGGCGCGCGGGCACAGGGATTATTTCATGTCGCTTGGCCTTTTTTTTTTTTTTAAAAAAAAAAAAAAGTACACAGAAATGTAAAATATAAAATATAAAATTTAAAAATTATATATAATGACCCACATTACATTATATCTCTTGTAAAGGGGGACATGATACACAGAAATGTAAAATATAAAATATAAAATTTAAAAATTATATATAATGACCCATATTACATTATATCTCTTGTAAAGGGGGACATGATATATAATATTTCATGACCCTCATTAACGGACATGAAATATGCTCTACAAATTTTCATGACCTTCACCACAAGTGTAGGTCATTAAAAAGAGTCATTAAATAGTTAGATTGTTGTAGTGTTTCGTCTAGAGGATTGCTGTGGCGGAGACTCCCAGTAAGTTTAAAATGCTCACACTTTCGAATTTTTACAGGTATGGTGACCCGGTGTCTCATGTCAACAAATTTGAGATACAAATGGACATTTAGAAGGTGTTCGAAGACGCTCGGTGTAGGATCTTTCCTGCAACACTTTCTGATGCTGCACAGGAGTGGTTCTGTAAGTTCCCTCCTGCAAGTATTTTATGTTGGGAGATGTTCGTAAAGGAGTTTTACGGACAATTCTATGTGGGTCGTGTGCACCCAACTGAGGCAAACCAGCTGGTCGAGATACGCCAGCAAGAAGGAGAACCACTGAAAGACTACGTCCAGCGTTTTATGCGAGCTGCGGCTGGGGCCAAAACGGTGGGAGATGAAGGCAAAATGATGGCCCTAACTGTAGGATTTAGGTGTCGTACGCCTCTTTGGAGTAGCCATAGGAAGCATGGGGTTAAAACTACCCAAGAATTTTTGGATAAAGCTTATCAATACATCAAGCTTGAGGATGCAATTGCTAGCGAGGGAAAGACCCCAAATAAAGATAAGGGGACTGAAGACCCCGCCAAAGCCGCCAATGGGTCAAAGCCCAATGGCAACGACAAAGGTAATGGGAATGGAAACGGCAAGAATGGGGGGAAGAGGCCCCATAACGAACTCTCAACCTTTGAGAGCAAGCGCGCTAAGGGCAATCGTTATGAGCCACGGTTCACCAACTACACTGCCCTTGTCGAGTCTCGAGCAGAGGTGTATCAGGCCATAAGTTCCAGTGTGCCTTACAAAATACCCGCTGCCATTCGAAAGGATATTTCGAAAAGGGATATCACCAAGTTCTGTCATTTTCACAATGACTATGGACACGATACGAACGAGCGTAACCAGCTGAAGGATGAAATCGAGTTCCTTATCAGACAAGGACACTTGAGGAGATACGTGCGGGCCTCGGGAGCTTCCCAACGAGAGGTTCCAGGTGGCAACGAGCAGGCGCCTACATGCCAACGCTCGCCACCTTTACAGCTTGACCCCGTGGCTGGCACCTTGCTCCCCATCTGCGGAGGCCCGCACCTTGCGGGAAACAGCGGAAAGGCAAGGAAACAATATGCTCGGACCCTATGCCACGACCAGGACATCGAGATGATGACTGTGGAGGATCGGGCATCAAAGAAGGCTCGGACAGAGGACGGTGTAATAACCTTCTCTGATTGCGATGCCCAGCATGTCTGGTTCCCACATTCTGATCCGCTGGTCGTGGATGTTCAGATTGCAAACATGATGGTGAAAAGAGTACTGGTCGATACAGGAAGTTCAGTTAATATCCTGTATAAATCTTCGCTGGAACGAATGAAGTTGTCTGTCGAGGACTTGGAGCCCTGCAACCAAACAATTTATGGTTTCTCTGGTGAGGGACTCACTCCACCAGGGTCAATCAGGCTTCCAGTAACAGCAGGTACTGTGCCCGCTACCAGGACATTACTCACTACTTTCATAGTAGTTGACTATCCTTCGGCCTACAATGTTGTAATTGGAAGGCCCATACTGGTCGACCTTCGGGCCGTCACCTCTTTATGGCACCTGGCCATGAAATTCCCAACAAACGCAGGGGTAGGACGCGTATTGGGAAACCAGAGGGAAGCAAGGGAGTCCTACAATGCCTCAATCACTAAGGCCAAGAAGGGTATGTTGAGGAATGCTCCCCCAAAAAAGTTGCAGATGGCCATTGATGTACAAGCCCAATCAGGTGATGAAGTCACCAAATAGGGTGTTGCCCAAAGGGAGGATAGAGACTTAGATCCTCGCTTTGGGGATTTTGAAGAAGATGTAGGACCCGTCGACGACCTTGGGGAGGTCCAGCTTGACGAAGAGTATCTGACCAAAGTTGTAAAGGTCAGCAAAAATTTAAAAGCAACAACAAAATACGCACTGGTGAAATTTTTGAGGAAGAACCAGGAAGTTTTCGCCTGGTCACATAAAGACATGGCTGGGATAGATCCTGCAGTCATCAGCCATGTCCTAAACATCGACAAAATCTTTCCACCCGTGCAACAGAAAAGAAGGCTGCTCAATAAAGACAGATCAAAAGCCTTAAAGGAGGAAGTTGAAAAACTAAAGGAGAATGGGTTCATTTCAGTGGAGTTTTATCCATCATGGGTCTCTAATCCAGTACTGGTTCCCAAGTTGAATGGAAAATGGCGAACCTGTGTGGATTTCACAGACCTTAATAAAGCCTGCCCTAAAGATTGCTTCCCACTCCTAAGGATCGGCCAGCTGGTCGATGCAACTGCAGGCCATGAGATCCTCTCTTTCATGGATGCATACTCAGGATAAAATCAAATTAGTATGCATCCCCCTGACGAGGATCACACTAGCTTTCGGACCGATACAGGGCTATACTGTTACAAAGTAATGCCCTTCGGATTGAAAAACACTGGTGCGACTTACCAGCGACTAGTTAACCACATGTTTAAGGAGTTGGTCGGGGTAAACATGGAGGTGTACGTTGATGACATGCTGGTAAAGTAAAAAAAGGCAGAAGGACATGTGGAGGATTTACGAGAGTGTTTCAATGTTCTGAACAAATATCAGATGAAGCTAAATCCTCTCAAGTGTTCCTTCGGAGTAGGATCAGGGAAGTTCTTGGGGTTCATTGTTAATTCGAGAGGAATCGAGGCTAATCCCGAAAAGATCAAGGCCCTGATCGATATGAAATCGCCAGTAAAGATCAAAGATGTGCAAAGTTTGACTGGAAGGGTTTTTGCGCTCAGTAGATTTATTTCAAAATCAATAGATAAGTGTGGCCCTTTCTTTAATCTACTTAGGGGCAACAAGAAGTTCGAGTGGACTGAAGGCTACGAACAGGCTTTCCAAGCCTTAAAAGCCCACATGGCGCAGCCTCCCGTCTTATCAAAGCCTGTAGATGGGGAAACTTTGTTCATATACCTGGAGATCACCAAATATGCTGCTAGTGCGGTGTTAGTAAAAGAAGAAGAAGGCGTACAAAAGGCGGTGTATTATGTGAGCAAGAGGTTAATCGGGGCTAAATTAAGATATCCTCCCATTGAAAGATTAGCCTATTGCCTAATTTTGGCCTCAAGGAAGTTACGTCCTTACTTCCAAGCCCATCCAATCACGGTCTTGACTGACCAGCCCCTTCGGCAAGTTTTGCAAAAGCCAGAGGCTGCTGGTTGTTTGTTGAAATGGGCAGTCAAACTTGGATAGTTCGATATAACATACTCACCGCGAGCAGCAATAAAAGGACAAGTCTTGGCTGATTTCATTGCCGAATTTACTGAACTCCCAGACAGTGAGGAGGGTGAAAAGCCCAGTGCGCCCGAGCCTCAAGTTGGAGCTCCTTCGTGGAAGCTATTCATAGACGGATCATCCAATGAATCTCACGCAGGAGCAGGAGTGATATTGATAATGCTGGAAGGGCATCGATTTCACTGCGCAATTAGGTTTGATTTCACCATTTCAAAGAACGAAGCCGAGTATGAAGCCCTACTCGCTGGGTTAAGCTTAGCCAAAGACATGAGCATAAAAGTGTTGGATATTTACAGTGATTCACAGTTGGTAGTGAATCAGGTCTTTGGAGAGTATCAAGCACGAGGCCTAAAAATGGTGGCCTATCTGAACAAAACAAATGATCTGTTGGCACAATTTGAGAAATATACCCTCCAGCAAATACCCCGAGATCAAAATTCAAACACAGATGCCTTAGCCAAACTCGCGAGTGCAAAGGATGCTGATACTTTAAATATAATGTCAGTTGAACGGCTACGCGAGCCAAGCATACGAGCAGATGAAACCAATATGGAGGTCCGATTAGCAGATACATGGATGGCACCATACTTGGAGTATCTCACGAGCAGTATACTACCAACAGATAGAAACAAAGCCAAGACCCTTCAGAGACAGGCTGCTAGGTATATACTGGTCGATGGTATTCTATACTGAAGGGGATAATCAATGCCACTACTCAGATGTGTTACACCAGAAAAGGCTAAAGAACTGATGAAGGAAGTACATGAAGGTTTCTGTGGATACCACACTGGGGGGCAGAGCTTATCAAATAAAATTCTAAGGCAAGGTTATTTCTGGGCAACAATGAACGAACATTCGATGGAGTTTGTGGGAAAATGTGATAAATGTCAGAGATTTTCCAAGATCCCACGGGCACCTCCTAATGAGTTAAAGCAAATGCAAAGTCCATGGCCCTTCGCAGTATGGGGTATTGATTTAATCGGGTCCTTACCAACAGGAAAAGGTGGGGTGAAATATGTAGTGGTGGAGGTCGATTACTTCACCAAATGGGCTGAGGCCGAGCCACTCGCAACCATAACGACAAAGAAAGTACTTGATTTTTTCATCAAGAACATTGTTTGTCGATATGGATTGCCAATAAAGATTGTCTCGGACAATGAAACCCATTTTGATAGTGACATGTTCACAGACTTCTGCGAAAGGCATGGCATAATCAAGAGTTTTTCTTCAGTTGCTCATCTGCAAGCAAACGGGAAAGTCGAAGTAGTAAATAAGACATTGAAGGATACTCTGAAGAAAAGGCTTAAAGAAGCTAAAGGAGCATGACCAGAACAGCTGCCTGAAGTACTCTGGTCGTATAGAACTTCTCACCGAACAGCAACAGGTCATACCCCATTTTCCTTAGCATATGGGTATGAAGCTATGTTGCCTGTCGAGTTAGATCCTTCCTTGCATTGCTAAATCACATACGACCAAGACCAAAATAGCCAACTGTTGATGGAGTCCCTAGACCTGATCGAGGAGAAACGAGAAAAAGCCCAACTCCGAGTAGCTGCATACCAGCAAAAAGTCGCTCGGTATTTTAACTCCAAAGTAAAAGAAAGAAAGTTCAACGTCGGAGACTTAGTGCTTCGAAGAGTTTTCTTAAACACCCGCGACCCAGCTGCTGGAGTACTCGGACCAAACTGGGAAGGACCTTACCAGATTGAAGAAGTCCTTCATCCAGGCACCTATAAACTTGCACGCTTAAATGGAGATCTCGTTCCACGTTATTGGAATGGAGAACACCTGCGCAAGTATTATCAATAAACAGTCCTTCTTAAAGGACTGGCTTGTATTAATTTTTACTTTTTACAAGTTTTGAAAAAAGGGTTAGTCATGTTATATGGCTAATCACTTATAAGTGTAAGATCTTTCAAAGATCACTAATAAAGACATGTTTAGTCCATTTAAATACGAGAATTATAAGGAATTGTGCGCAACCAGTCATTCTTGCCAAACTTTTTAATTTTTTACAAGTATTTGTTCATTACGTGTGTTGTTTTGCTGTATTATAAGTTTTACATTTTATACCAAGCAGTAATGTTCGTACAGGTTGTGGTCAAGGCAAGTGACCAAGGACCTAAAGCTCCTCAATCACTTGGGGGGCATATAAGGCACATAGAAAGCAAAGCATACCAAGAGGTATGTAAACACATGAACAAAATAAGTGAAAGCATACTACGGTACTTAGATTATTTTTAAAAATTTATATTTTGTTAAATCAAGCCAAAGTACTATGCTAGGTTCGGTCATGCGAACAGATGTTATAATAAAGCAAAAATATTATAATGTCAAAGGAATCCTTTTACACCGCGAGCAGTACTGCTTGGATGTAACTGTTCAAATAAAAGTAAAATAGCTGCCCTTGCAGCAATAAAAAATATTGTCTTTACATCACGACCCGTGGGTCGTGTAGTTGAAATAACAGGAAAAAAAAGGTTAAGGAGCTGGAGGGTCTTGAGGAATGTCTTGGTCGACAGCTGTGCCAGCTTCAGTGTCTGCACCATCTATCCCTGCTGCCAGGGAAATCTCTGGGGAAGCAGGCACTGCCGCCCTCTCTTTTTCTTCCAGACGAATGGCACACTGCGACATTAAAGTCCTCCTCAAGCGTTCTGACAAATAGTTGAAGTTAGCCTCCAGGTTGTGCTTCCAGATTTCGTAGAAGCAAAGATGAGTGGCTTCCTTGTATTTCTCCAAGTTCTTAGCTCCAGCTTCCTCAAGCTCTTTCACTCGTTTTCTGAGTTCCTCCGCCTCCTGCCTGCTTGCGATCAGATCAAGCTCGAGCTATACAACTTGTTGATTGTTGAGTGTGGAGCTTTCCCTGAATTTTTCCCTGGCTTAGTTGGATTTCTTCAGAGCGTTCTGGGTTTCCAGCAGCTCCTCGGTCAGAGTAGCTTTTTTCTCGAGCAGTTCTTCTTTCTGCTTAGACAGCTCCGTGTTCTTCGCAAGAAACTCGCCATTCTATTTGGTAAGCTCGTTGTTTTTAGCTTCGAGTGCTTTCTTAGCCTCAACGAGCCTAGTATCGAAATTCCTACCCTGAGACACCAACGCCTCAGCACGGCGCTAGCCAGCAGTTATGGTCAGTATTCCCTGAAGTCAGATAGAAAAAGATAAAATAAAGGCAGGGAATCGAAAATAAATGTGACATCATCAGGAGTTGACTTACGCTAACTATCTTGTTCAGCCCTCTATTGATAAAATGATCACTCTCCATAGAGGTAGTTTCAGTAATGGTTGCCTGACTGCATTTATGCTTGGAGAGCTTATATATTCTCTCCCTGACAGAGCTGACCACGATACTGGGCAGGGATCCTTCGGGCGGAGTGTGCAATGTTTGGCTGCTAGGAGCCTTAGGAGAAGGCTGCTGGTCGGCGGGTATTGCAGGATTAGAAGTTTGATCGACTGAAGGAGTTGAGGCTGGCTGCTCGAGTGGCGATGGAGGTGGTGTGTTCTCCTTTGAAGGGGCAGAAGTCGGACGGTCGTCAGTTCGGGTCTTCTTTGAGGCAGTTTTACAGCTCTCCCCTCGAGCCCTCTTGCTGTTCTTCTTCTGGCCAGAAGAGGCGGTGGCAGCCCTGTAATGCTCGAACACATCCTCAAAGTCCATATATGCACAAAAGGAAACAACGCGGGCAGTGAGACAAGATGGTCACACAGGGCCAAAAAATGAAAGTGAAGATATTACAAGTGAAGTACCCGCGCTACAACTATTGGTCGCTATATTGTTTACTGAACTACTTACTGCCTGGAAGAAATCTGAATTTAAGATTGGAGCATTCTTAAAGATGCCATCCCCGTCAAACAGATAACAGGGAATTGGAAAATTGTTTAAAAGTGAAATTACTATACCGTTGTCATCCGACGAGTCATCAGAGAGTTCGGTAGGCTCGGCGGCCTTCTGCTTTCCTTTTCCTTTGGGAGCCGAGGGCCTCTCTGCTCGAGGAGTGCTAACAGGTTCCCTGATTGTGACCCCAGTTGGTCTCCTCCGTGGAGGAGACGCCTGAGGTTGCTACTCGGGTTCCCCTTCGGCGCGAGCACTCCCTGACGAAGGCCCCCTCGTCTTTGATTGGGGGGCCCAAAGGCCGGCCAACCTAAGGTTAGCCTCAGTAGCCAGAGCCTTGACACTCTTTTCAGCATCTGGCATGCCAGTTAAGAGTGCTGCCCTCAACACCATTCCCGGAGTTTGGTTTGGTCGAAGCCACGGGCCTGGAATACATCAAGAGTTTAAGATCTTGCGGAGTAAAAAACCAAGAGAAGAATTCAGCTAGTGATAAGAAAGTTTTACCTCCACGAGCGAAAGCCAAGTTGTCTGCGACCAGGTCAGGCATAAGGAAGTACTCCTGGTGGTACCTCCCCATGTTTGAGATGTGGGTCATGTCAGTCAGGAAAGTGCACCCGGTTTCCTGATGACACAAATGGAAGAACCCCGTGCCTTCTTGGTTGGGGTTAGACTTGTGGTCGAACAGGTAGTTGACCTCATGTGGCGACGGCACGTGCCATTTTTTCTGGCTATACAAGATATAGAGTTCAGCGAGCATTCTATATCCGTTTGGGGTAATTTGGAAGGGGGCAACTCCAAAATAGTTGGCCACCCCCTGAAAGAATGCATGAATAGGCAAAGTGGCTCCTGCCTCAACATGAAACCGCGACCAGGCGCTGTAAGCACCTCCAGGCAGATTAGCCCTTTAGTCTGGGTTAGGTTTGACTAGGGTCACCCCTGTCAGATTGTATTTATTTAAGTAGTTGGCGATCATTCTGATCGTCACCCTACTTTCAGAGACTACATGCCACTCGACATCCGGCTGAGTAGCATGTCGAGGGCGGGCATGCCTTTGCACATTTGGATCGGGGGCATTTTCGTCTCGACCACTGGTCGAGGGAGCATCAGCAGTAGGCTGATGAGAAGTGTTGGAAGTTTTTCTTTTTCTAGCTTTGGTTTTGGTACGAACCATGTTTTGAGTCAAAACTAGGGAAGTGTTTAGGTTAATGCGAGAAAAAGGAATATCTGATATCAATGTTGAAGGTTGTTCTTCGTCTTCAAGAAGTTGAACTAGGAGGTCATCGTCAATGGATCTTTCTCCTCCCCATGGGTCTTGCATATGAACTGCAAACAGACAAAGGAGGAGATAAGACGCACAGCCTGGAGGCTTATGTTGAAAGTTGCAATAACGTTGCTCGCGTCTATCGACCAACATCATTCTAACCGAAACACTGAGTTTTATGCTAGCAGTTTGAAAAACGGATCAAAAAGTGAAAGTAAAAAGTTTTCTAAAAAGAAGCTTTTTCAACTCCTAAAGGGCATGAAAAACCTAGTTTTTCAACTAGCCTTAAAATCGAATTTTTACCTTGATTTTATGCCCTAAACCTATGATCCTGACTATCAAACTGATTCCTAACTTATATAGAGAAAAAATACACTACCCTATCAAGCATCAACGGTATATGCAAAATCTTCACAAATTTCTACCCAAGAACGCAAAAAGTTTCAGAGCACAGAAGCATCATACATGGCATCTCAAAAGGTCAAACGTCAAAGAAGATTTACCTGAACGAAGATTGGAGATCCTAAAAAATAAAAGCTTTGGGTTTGCAGGCGAAAGATCCTCGGCAGAGTATCTGAAAGCTTCGAAGTTCTGGGTTCTGGAATATGGTTCTTGAAAGCTCTTAGAAAAAAGATAGCGAGTAAAAGGTTGAAAGAAAAAGGTGGGGGTTACTTATAGAAGCTGAGGTGTGCCAAAAAGGGGTAATCATGGATTACCTTTTTCGAGGTATGGGGGAGTGTAACAGCCGTCAAGAATGGTTTCTTGGAAGCCGAAAATGTGCGATTGGACGTAGTTGGTTCACAGTTTCTGAGAATGCACGAGGGATTCTGACACATTCCGTGGGGCGTAGGAAAGGTTATTTTCCCAAGTTTACTTATTATTGGTCGCAATAAATAAACTTGGGGGGAAAATGTTATCCAAAGAGCAGGCGTGGATGATGTGGCAAACATTTTTAACACGTGGTTGACACCTAGCAGAGGTTCTGTTCGACCATCGACCAGGGAGATTCCCCTGACATAACATTTGGATTTTATATACAACCAGCTTGGTCGTATACTCCGTGTATTTTGAAAAGATCTTGTGCAATTGTAATCATATCCGAGATTATCACCTATGATTCTTGATTATCTGATTATTTAGGAAAGAATATCTGTAACTAATTCATGTAATCCTCATTGAGCCTATAAATAGAGAAGAAATAGCTCAAGGGAGGGATCTGGATCTTTGGACCTTTGGCTAATTTGATTTTATGCTTTACAAGGGACATATAGCTATTATCTTTTGATTGTATTATTCATCCCTCTAAGGCTTGTGAAACTTGAAGAACCCTAGTTCTTTGATCACTCATTTGAGAATCAATATCAATAATAGCTTAAGTGGACGTAGGTCATTACCAATTCGTGGGGCCGAACCACTATAATTTGTTGTGTCGTTTACTGGTTCTTTCCATTAGATCTATTTCAATACCTTCTATCACATCAAGCATTTGACTCCGTGTCAGTTGACCAAAACAAGGGTCAACATTACTATACTCAAAGGATGAAGTAGAGCACGAGGAACATTTGAGATTGATTTTCTCACGATTAAAATAGCATCAACTCTACGCCAAGTTCAAGAAATGCGAGTTTTGGCTTTTGCAAGTGGCATTACTTGGGCACATTATATCCTAGGACGGAGTTGTAGTAGACCCATCAAATGTAGAGGCCATGAAGGATTGGCCAAGACCAAAGAATGCACCCGAGGTAAGGAGCTTTCTTGGATTAGCAGGTTATTATAGGAGATTCGTAGAGGGATTTTCTAAGATAGCCACTCCGCTCACCAACCTGACCCAGAAAAAGCAAAGATTCAATTGGAAAGATAGATGTGAAGAAAGCTTCCAGTTGCTTAAGGATAAACTTTGCTCAGCACCAGTACTCTGTGTACCAACACCCAACGATAAGTTCGTAGTCTACTGTGATGCATCGAAGCAAGGGTTGGGTTGTGTGCTGATGCAGAATGACAAGGTGATAGCCTATGCCTCAAGGCAGATGAAGGAGTATGAACAAGGCTATCCAACGCACGATATGGAGTTGGCAGCGGCAGTCTTTGATTTGAAAATCTGGCGCCATTATCTTTACGGAGAACGGTGCGAGATTTATACGGACCACAAAAGTTTAAAATACTTCACTACTCAAAAGGAGCTTAACATGCAGCAGCGCAAGTTGTTAGAGCTAGTAAAGGATTATGACTGCGAAATCTTATACCACCTAGGAAAGGCAAACGTAGTTGTCGATGCGCTAAGTAGGAAAAGTTATGGAAGTTTAGCAGCTCTAGTCGGAATAGAAAAGTCACTGCAGTAGGAGCTGATCAATGCCGGAATAGAGGTAGTTATCGACAAGCTGGCTAACTTGTCTATCCAGTCAAATCTGCTAGAAGATATCCAGATTGAGAAAGGGCATGACGACACACTAGCGGCACATATGGATGCAGTTAGAGAAGGCAAGGCCATAGATTTCTCAATATCTGTTCAAGGATTATTGAGATATAAGGATCGGGTATGTGTCCCAAATAATCAAGAGATTAAGATGGCGATTCTAGAAGAAGCACATAGTACTCCTTACTCAGTCCACCCAGAGTCGACCAAGATGACGCATGACATCAAGGAAATATATTGGTGGCTAGGGATGAAGAAGGACATAGCGGAATTTGTGTCTAAGTGTCTAGTATGCCAGCAAGTAAAAGCAGAGCATCAGCGGCCTGTAGGCTTATTGCAACTGCTTAGCATACCGAAATGGAAGTGGGACGATATAGCTATGGATTTCATGACGAGTTTGCCACGAACGAATAAGCAGCATGATTCGGCTTGGGTAGTAATAGATAGACTAACCAAGTTCGCTCATTTCATACCTGTTAAGACTTCATATACAGCAGACCAATATGCAGACATGTATGTCCAAGAGATAGTACGGAGGCATGGAATCCCCAAGACAATAGTGTCAGATAGAGGATCGGTGTTTACATCGATATTTTGGGGAAGTTTATAGCAAGCCATGGGTACTAAGTTAAGTCTTAGTACAGATTTTCATCCTCAGACAGACGGGCAGTCCGAGCGTACGATTCAGATTTTAGAGGATATGTTATACACTTGTGTACTTGATTTTGGAGGATCAATGAATAAGTACTTGCCACTGATAGAGTTCTCCTACAACAATAGCTACTAGTCAACGTTATGAGTTGCACTGGGACGAAATAGGAAAAAGCCAGCTTCTCGGTCCCGGAGCTGTTAGAAAAGCTCAAGAAGCAGTAGTACTAATTAGACAGTGTATGCTTGCTGCTTAAAGACGTCAAAAAAGTTATGTGGGTACTAAGTGACGCAATGTGGAATTCAAGGTCGGAGATCAAGTCTTCCTGAAGATATCTCCTATGAAAGGTGTGAAGCAGTTTGGGAAGAAAGGCAAACTTAGCCCCCGATTTATAGGTCCTTTTGAGATATTGGACAAAGTGGGAGAAGTTGCGTATAGACTAACCTTACCGCCAGCCCTAGCAGATAATCACAACATGTTCCATATCTCCATGCTACGTAAGTATGTGTTAGACCCATCGTACGTCCTCAAGTACGATACGATATAACTCCAGAAAGACTTGATTTACGAGGAATGACCGATTAGCATCCTAGATAGAGGGATGAAGCAGTTACAGTCCAAGAGTATTCCAATAGTCAAAGTCCTATGGAGTAATAGTTCAGAACGAGAGGCAACGTGGGAGTTGGAGGAGGACATGCAAGGCCAGTATCCATATTAATTTGGTAAGTAAATTTCGAGGACGAAATTCTTTTTAGTAGGGGAGAATTGTAGAGTCCAAGAACTTTACTTATCTAGTAAGATAGTAGTAGTAATAGTAATAGTTGTAGTATTTTTGTAACTGTGGATTTTGGTTCAAGCCGGGACTTAGCTGGACACTCGTAGTAACACTAGTAGATTTTCTAAGTTTAACCTATAGTTTAAGAATATTAATTATAACCTAAGGTTTGATTAATATGACTGATTATGAAGGTGATATTTATTATACTATAAGGTTTAGATAGACCCAATAAGATATTTACGCTTGTCTTGTGTATGTTTAATGAGAATTAAGTATTTTTTAGGAATAAGTTTATTAAGAGTAATATTTGAAAATCCTAGGGTCTGCCAGCAAATTTTAAATCGTTAAAGGACTTAGTCAAGGTTGTTTACTCAATTCAAATTAGGCTGAAAAAATGTAATTACGTGTATAATATTTCAACGTATGTCGATATATCGCTGCTCTAGGAGGTGATATATCGCCATACGGGGATACGAAAAACACGTAGCTTCGCACGACCACCTCGACGAGCCTTGGGAGCATCATTACAGGCGATATATTGCTGTGGTGCATGGCTTTCAAACAATTTTGAAACCGAGCTCATTTTAATCCTTAACCTCTTAATAAGTCCAACTTTCTGACCGAGTCTTCAGCCTCTGCTGAATGATTATTCAAATGTTTTTCAATTAAAAACCCATTACTTTATTTAAGCTAAATAAAGATCTTTTCATTCTTAACCTCTATAAATAGGACATAATACCTAGCCATTTCTTCATTCATCAAGCTGAGTTCAAAGCCTACAAGCTGCTAGGATTACTTTGGAGTGTTAAACACTTGGGTTGGGGTTATAAGCTTTATCATTATAAGCTTAATAAACACTTGGGAAGTAAGGTTTATAGTACATTTCTGTTCGAGGTGTAGTTCGGTCATAGAAGCATTCAAGGTATTCCTTATTCCAGTTCCTTTCTGTATTGATTCTTATAGTTTTTCTACTCAAATCCTAACCCATATTCTCTATTCGTGGTTAGGCATCTAAGATCTTGAACGTAAGATTCTTGTTGGTAAGTATCTTTTCGATGGTGTAGTTCGTTCTTTTCATCTCTTTTTCTTAGTATACTCACCCCTCTATTATGGTTTTTAGGAGTGTTCCAAAGTCCCAATCTTGTTCTCACATTCCGGTTTTCGGTAAGGAAAATAGGGTAGATTTGTATGTTTTTATATATGTTTATGTTATAAGTATGGTATGTTTTTAGTTGTTTTAGTATATAAATTTTTTAGATAACAATCACATAATTTGTTTAGATAACAAATATATAGCTTGTTTAGATAACAAGTCCTAATAGTAGATTCCTTGGGCATATGATTGTTTAGATAACAGCCCCATAAATTTATATGACTTGTTTAGATAACTAGCCTCGTAAATTTATGGGCATATGATTGCTTAGCTAGCAAGTCCCAAGAAGTATGATGGCCATTATAATAGATGTTGTATTTACATAGTTATATGATCATAGTTTACAGTTTATAGTTTATGTGTATGTATATGTTTCATGGTGGTAGTAGACTTTCCTTGTCGGGCATTAGGCTCACTCCTTTATGTTTTATATGTGCAGGAAAATAGTTATGGCGGCATGAAGGTTCTTGGTAGCTTGGGGATGTGTATTGAGGCTGGATGGAATCGATGGATTGCGCGTTCGATTAGAGGATAAAGCTTTTAAGTCTTTTAGTTATGATTTCTATGTATTATTTTTCCGCACTTAATTTTGTAATCAATTTATTTAAGTTATATATTTAAACCTTTACTTTACAGTTTTAAATAAAGTTATGGTGTTTTCATATGTACGTTTTCTTAAGATTAGTATAGTAGTTATTAATAGTCCAAGGTCTAGAATAGTTGGGTCATTGTGGATGCCGAAAATCCACCAAATAAGAAAAACACACAAAAGAAGTTTCTAGTCCCTTAAAGAAGTAAATAGCTAAGGGGCACCAAGGGCGCCAAGTACGCAATGAAGGCAGAAGGTAATTATAGGCCATCGAAGTGTTAGACACTCGCAGAGCTCTAGGCCTCATGAGGTCATTCCAGGCCTCCAAGCTGCATCACCTTGTTAGACGTGTTTGTCATGCACACATGGCCCTTATCCGTGCCCCTCGAAGTTAAGGCCCCAGCCTCGCGAACGCCACTCCAGCAGCACCCCGCCCATGCCAACACCTCATGCGCCTAGCCTTGCCCCGAGGTGTCCCACACCAAGGACCTCACGCCAAGAAGACATTTCGCACCTAGGATGTATCCCATGTCTCATCAAGGCATGCGTCTCGCGCCCCGCGCGCACCAGGGGCCTCGCGCCCATGCGCCTCGCGCCCCGCGCGCACCAGGGGCCTCGCGCCCGCGCGCCCATGCGCCTCGCGCCTCTTGCCCCGCGCGCACCAGGGGCCTCGCGCCCCGCGCGCCCATGCGCCTCGCGCCCCGCGCGCACCAGGGGTCTCGCGCCCGCGCATGCGCCTCGCGCCCCGCGCGCACCAGGGGCCTCGCGGCCCGCGCGCCCATGCGCCTCGCGCCCCACGCGCACCAGGGGCCTCGCGCCCCGCACGCCCATGCGCCTCGCGCCCGCGCGCATCAGGGGCCTCGCGCCCGCGCGCCCATGCGCCTCGCGCCCCGCGCGCAACAGGGGCCTCGCGCCCCGCGCGCACCAAGGGCCTCGCACCCGCGCGCCCATGCGCCTCGCGCCCCGCGCGCACCAGGGGTCTCGCGCCTGCGCATGCGCCTCGCGCCCCGCGCGCACCAGGGGCCTCGCGCCCATGCGCCTCGCGCCCCACGCGCACCAGGGGCCTCGCGCCCCGCGCGCCCATGCGCCTCGCGCCCCGCGCGCACCAGGGGCTCGCAATGAGGTATGGCCTTGCCCATGGCCTCTCCCATGGCCTCGTCCATGGCCTCGTCCATGGCTTCGCCCATGGCTTCGCCCATGGCCTCGCCCATGGCCTCGCCCATGGCCTCGCCCATGGCCTCGCCCATGGCCTCGCCCATGGCGTCGCCCATGGCGTCGTCCATGGCCTCGTCCATGGCCTCACCCATGGCCTCGCCCATGGCCTCTCCCATGGCCTCGCCCATGGCCTCGCCCATGGCCTCTCCCATGGCCTCGCCCATGGCCTCTCCCATGGCCTCGCCCATGGCCTTGGAGGTGAGAATACTCACAAAGGGCAAGGTACATGCATGAATATGGAATGTGCCTACAAACCTAAAGAAGCAGAGTACGGATATAGTACCCTTACCAGACAAGTAGTGGGAATGCCAGGAGTGGTTATGCAAGAATAGGAGTTATGGTCCGTACGTCTACGGCCATGGGTCAGAGCCGACACCACTACCTCCTGCGCCACTACGCCTGCCACCACGCATTAGACATGGGTACCGACAAGTAGTGGAGACGTCCTCCTGACACCTACTTCTGTACGGGGTGTACGACCACAACCTCTGAAGCCACTCCCCTGACACAGTACGTATGTACCACTTGGTCCCCTGGACCACTATGTATCTAAGGCCATTAGAGCCTACTATAAAAGGAACCCTAAGACCACCTGAAAGGGGGTGGGAAAATTCATTGTAAGGAGAGGCTATTGAGAAATATACCAGGATTTGCTCCATCATTTATCTGTGTCTACTTTTTCTTAAAGTTTATTCTTAGTTCTTACAAAAACCTCACTCGACTTACCTTTGAGTTTTCCGATCTAATTTCGTTGACGAGATTTCACCGTCAACAGTTTGGCGCCGTCTGTGGGAAGAACAAGCATCAAGCCAGTGTTCTTCCTTCATTTCCAACAAAGAAAGATGCTAAGACGTTCAAAACGCCTACGGCAAATACAAAAGGTGGAGGTTCACCGAGACGAAGTAGAGCGGAGGCCTTCCAAGAAAGACCCCCCTCTGCCCGAGCATGGAGATGGACCAGAAGAACCTCTTCCCCTGGAGGAGGAGAGGGAAGCATCGTCCTCAGCTACCCAGCCCGACGGAGGTCATTCAGAGCCGCTAGTGTATCCACTTAACCGGCCCCTGTTGACCCCACGCTCAGGCCACCGGGACCCCAGTCCCTCGACGCACTGGCCAGGCAAGGGTCCCGGGGTACGCTCGGTAAGTTACAGCTCAAGGACGCGCTTCTACAAGGATGAGATTCACGAGTTGCATAAAAAGACTAGGAGGCTGGAAACCATGATGGAGAACATGCAGAAGGTTTTAAACAACCTACGGCAAGGGAAGTCAAGCATGCCCCTCCCAAAGCATAAAGGGAAGAAGCATGAAAAAGGGGAAAACACTGTCCCCATAGACGGTGGGGGAACCCAACTTTCCGCCAGTGAAACCCCCCAGGCAAAGTACCATGGGGGACATAGGCCAACGAAGTGTCCCCAGGAGCATAGGCAGAGAGAAGATGAGGGTCATAAGAAAGATGCCGAAGTCCCCCCAAAAGGGTCACCCCCTGGCCTAAGAAAAGGGCTCCATGAGGAGAGGTCAGAAGTGAGAGACGCACCCCCCGCGGTTCCACCGAGGGACACAACCAAGGCGAGGGATCAGCCCGAGAACCCGCAAAATTCCTTATACGAAAAGAGGAGGGGACTAGACACCAAAATGCGATGCCCTCAAGGCAAGATCACCACTGTACTTGGGGGGCACATGGATGGCGGAGAATTCGACCGTGATTCACCCTTCACAAGGGAGATTCAGGCTGAACAAATGCCCACTGGCTTCAGAGAGCCTCGCATGACTCCGTATGAGGGTACTACAGACCCAAAATATCACTTAGACTCCTTCAATAACTTGATGAGGTTAAGGGGGGTCAACAGCAGAGCAAAATGTCATTGCTTCGTCGTTACTCTTAAAGGAGTGGCGTACAAATGGTTCAGGAGGTTAAGGCCAGGAACAATCAAGTCATGGCAACAATTCTCTGATGAATTTCTTCAGCAACACCATGCAGCGTGTGACTACGTCATGCCAACTACCAGCCTCGCTAACATCAAACATGGCGAGAATGAAAGTTTGAAGGACTACATCCATAGATTCGGTATAGAAGCAACAAAGGTGGGATGTTTAACCAAAGCAGAGCTCAAGATGGCTATTACAGCCGGAGTTCGTCCAGGAAGCAAGTTATGGAGTAACATGCTCAAAAGAGAAGTTTCGGATTTGGACGACTTCTTCGAGAGAGCACAGAAGTGCATACGTGTGGAAGAGGGCCATAAGAACTTCCATGTCGAAGAGAGCGAACCTTCCTCCAGTGGCCATACTACCAGTATGTCTGGGGATTCCATATAGAAGGGGGGCATCGTGCTAAAGGGGTCCCTGACCAAATTAGAGATCGAACGAAGACCATCTAGCCATGAAAGTCTCCACCAAAAGGGGTCTACAAATTAGACACCTCCCAAAAGGGGTCTCCAAAGTAGACACCTCCAAAAAGGGTCTCCAAAGTAGACGCTTGCAAAAAGGGTCTCCAAAGTAGGCGCTTGCAAAAAGGGTCTCCAAAGTAGGCGCTTGCAAAAAGGGTCTCATAAGTAGACACCACCAAAAGGGGTCTACAAAGTAGACACCCACCAAAAGGGGTCTACAACGTAGACACCTCCCAAAAAGGGTCTCCCAAGTAGACGTTATCCAAAAGGGTCTCAAAGTAGACGCTTCCGAAAAGGGTCTCAAAGAAGACGCTTGCAAAAAGGGTCTCAAAGAAGACGCTTGCAAAAATAGTACTATGCCTAATGACGAGAAGGACGCTTCTCGCAAGATATAATAAGCGCGCGCGAAGATATATAAAAGGATAACTAGAACCCAAGGGGTCAATATATCCTTACAGGTGCAACTAAGACGCATCACAGAGAGGCCTACCAAACCCCCTTTTCGCGTGGGTTCCAAAGGACCTCGAACATGATAAATATATAAAAAAAAAAAAAGAAGAAGAATAAGAGAATAATAAAAAGGAACGGAAGAGTCTACAAGAACGCCTAAAGGCCTCCCTATAGACTGGGGGGTAAGTGTGGATGCCGAAAATCCACCAAATAAGAAAAACACACAAAAGAAGTTTCTAGTCCCTTAAAGAAGTAAATAGCTAAGGGGCACCAAGGGCGCCAAGTACGCAATGAAGGCAGAAGGTAATTATAGGCCATCGAAGTGTTAGACACTCGCAGAGCTCTAGGCCTCATGAGGTCATTCTAGGCCTCCAAGCTGCATCACCTTGTTAGACGTGTTTGTCATGCACACATGGCCTTATCCGTGCCCCTCGAAGTTAAGGCCCCAGCCTCGCGAACGCCACTCCAGCAGCACCCCGCGCATGCCAACACCTCATGCGCCTAGCCTTGCCCCGAGGTGTCCCACACCAAGGACCTCACGCCAAGAAGACATTTCGCACCTAGGATGTATCCCATGTCTCATCAAGGCATGCGCCTCGCGCCCCGCGCGCACCAGGGGCCTCGCGCCCATGCGCCTCGCGCCCCGCGCGCACCAGGGGCCTCGCGCCCGCGCGCCCATGCGCCTCGCGCCTCGTGCCCCGCGCGCACCAGGGGCCTCGCGCCCCGCGCGCCCATGCGCCTCGCGCCCCGCGCGCACCAGGGGTCTCGCGCCCGCGCATGCGCCTCGCGCCCCGCGCGCACCAGGGGCCTCGCGCCCCGCGCGCCCATGCGCCTCGCGCCCCACGCGCACCAGGGGCCTCGTGCCCCGCACGCCCATGCGCCTCGCGCGCCCATGCACCTTGCGCCCGCGCACATCAGGGGCCTCGCGCCCGCGCGCCCATGCGCCTCACGCCCCGCGCGCACCAGGGGCCTCGCGCCCCGCGCGCACCAAGGGCCTCGCGCCCGCGCGCCCATGCGCCTCGCGCCCCGCGCGCACCAGGGGTCTCGCGCCCGCGCATGCGCCTCGCGCCCCGCGCGCACCAGGGGCCTCGCGCCCCGCGCGCCCATGCGCCTCGCGCCCCGCGCGCACCAGGGGCCTCGCGCCCCGCGGGCAGCAGGGGCTCGCAATGAGGTATGGCCTTACCCATGGCCTCTCCCATGGCCTCGTCCATGGCCTCGTCCATGGCTTCGCCCATGGCCTCGCCCATGGCCTCGCCCATGGCCTCGCCCATGGCCTCGCCCATGGCCTCTCCCATGGCCTCGCCCATGGCCTCTCCCATGGCCTCGCCCATGGCCTCTCCCATGGCCTCTCCCATGGCCTCTCCCATGGCCTCGCCCATGGCCTCGCCCATGGCCTTGGAGGTGAGAATACTCACAAAGGGCAAGGTACATGCATGAATATGGAATGTGCCTACAAACCTAAAGAAGTCAGAGTACGGATATAGTACCCTTACCAGACAAGTAGTGGGAATGCCAGGAGTGGTTATGCAAGAATAGGAGTTATGGTCCGTACGTCTACGGCCATGGGTCAGAGCCGACACCACTACCTCCTACGCCACTACGCCTGCCACCACGCATTAGACATGGGTACCGACAAGTAGTGGAGACGTCCTCCTGACACCTGCTTCTGTACGGGGTGTACGACCACAACCTCTGAAGCCACTCCCCTGACACAGTACGTATGTACCACTTGGTCCCCTGGACCACTATGTATCTAAGGCCATTAGAGCCTACTATAAAAGGAACCCTAAGACCACCTGAAAGGGGGTGGGAAAATTCATTGTAAGGAGAGGCTATTGAGAAATATACCAGGATTTGCTCCATCATTTATCTGTGTCTACTTTTTCTTAAAGTTTATTCTTAGTTCTTACAAAAACCTCACTCGACTTACCTTTGAGTTTTCCGATCTAATTTCGTTGACGAGATTTCACCGTCAACAGTCATTACACGAGCATTCGAGCTCGGATCTTCTCGATAACCTCATTATTCTTCTGAACCATCTTCGGTCCCAAATACTTCCTCTCACCCATCTCATCCCAATGAATGAGTGATCTGCACTTTCTTCCATATAACATCTCATATAGAGCTACTCCAATCGTTGATTGATAAATGTTATTGTATGAAAACTCGATCAACAGGAGATACTTCCTCCAAGACCCGTCAAATTCTATCACACACGCTCTGAACATGTCTTCCAATACCTGAATCATCCTCTCAGACTGTCCATCTGTCTGAGGATGAAAGGTCGTACTGAACTTCAGCTGAGTCCCCATAACCCTCTGTAAACCACCCCAAAACTTGGAGGTAAATATAGGATTCCGGTCAGACACTATGGACATGGGAACCCCATGGAGACGTATAATTTCCCTCACATACAAATCCGCATACTGATCCACAATATAGGTCGTCTTCACTGGCAGAAAGTGAGTTGACTTTATGTATCTGTCTACTATCACCCACACCGAGTCATGAAGCCCAACTGTCCTAGGTCAACCTCCCACAAAATCCATCGTATTACCCTCCCATTTCCACTCAGGAATACCCAAAGGTTGTAGCAACCTTGTTTGTCACTAATACTCAGCCATCACCTGCTGACAGGTCAAACACTTGGCCACGTACTCCACTACATCCTTCTTCATCTCAGGCCACCAATACAACGTCCGTAGATCCTGATACATCTTCGTGGTGCCTGGATGGAGTGAGTATGGTGTAGTATAGGATTCATCGAGTATCTCTCGTCTAACCCCCATATCATTCGGGACACCGATGTAATCCTTATATCTTAGTAATCCTATCTCTGAAATGGAATAGTCCTTAGCCACTCCAGCTAAGACATTCCCTCTAACTTCTTGTAATTGTTCATCTACCAACTGACCCTCTTTTATCCTCTCCAGAAGGGCCGATTGTAAAGTGATATTGGCCAACCAACCCATAACCTATTCTATCCTCACTCTAGACATCTCTTTTGCCAACTCTCTCGATATTTGTGCAGAGCTAAACAACTGTCCCGGGCCCCTCTGGCTTAACGCATTCTCTACTACGTTGGCTTTCCCTGGGTGGTAAAGGATGTCACAATCATATTCCTTCACTAACTCTAGCCAACGCCTCTGCCTCATATTCAGATCCTTATGGGTGAAGAAATACTTCAAAATCTTATGATCGGTGTATATCTCGCACTTCTCCCCGTACAGATAATGTTGCCACACCTTCAGTGCGAATACCACTGCTGCCAATTTCAGATCATGGGTAGGATACCATTGCTCATACTCCTTCATCTTCCGTGATTAATAAGCAATAACCTTCTCATTCAGCATCAATACACATCCCAATCCCAACCTGGATACATCACAGTATACCACAAACTTCCCTCCTTCCGAAGGAAGGCTCAATACCAGAGCAATAATCAGCCGTCGCTTCAGTTGCTGGAAGCTATTCTCACACTTGTCTGACCAGACGAACTTTAGATTCCTCCGTGTCAATTCTATCATCGGTGTAGCAATCTTCAGGAACCCTTCTACAAACCATCTGTAATAACCCACTAACCCAAGGAAACTTCTAACCTCTAAGGCATTTCTTGGTCTCGGCCAATCTCTCACTGCCTCCACCTTAATTCCATCTTCACCAGCAATATCTCCAAGGAATGTCACTTTGGGTAGCCAAAACTCACACTTCTTAAAATTGTCATACAATTGTTGCTCCCTCAATCTCTTGAAGACCTGTCGAAGATGTTGTTCATGTTTTGCCTTTGAGCTGGAGTAAACCAAGATGTCGTCGATGAAGAAAATCACAAATTGATCCAAGAAATCCTTGAACACCCTGTTCATCAAGTCCATAAATGTTGCTGGGGCTTTGGTCAAACCAAATGAAATGACCAGAAACTCATAATCCTCATACCTTGTTCGGAAGGCCGTCTTTGGTATATCCTCGTCCTTGATCCTCAGCTGGTGATAACTAGATCGAAGATCAATCTTCAAGAACACCGTCTTTCCCTGTAGCTGATCGAACATGTCATCGATCCATGGTAAGGGGTACTTATTCTTGATGGTCAACTTATTTAGTTCTCGGTAGTCTATACACATCCTCAAAGTCCCATCCTTCTTCTTCACGAACAGAACTGGAACACCCCATGGTGAGTAGCTAGGCCTGATAAACCCCAAATTAAGAAGCTCTTGCAACTGTATCTTCAACTCTTTCAATTCTGCTGGAGCCATCCTATATGGCGCCCTCGCCACTGGCACTGTCCCTGGTGCTATCTCGATGACGAACTAAATCTCCCTATGTGGTGGCAACCTAGTAAATTTTTAGGAAACACATCCAAGAACTCGCGAACCAATCTAATCTCTCTTGACCCTGCTGCCAAAACTGTGGTAGTATCCATCACACTTGCTAGAAAACCTATACAACCTCCCTGCAATAGGTTCCTAGCCCTCAATGCTGATATCATGGGAATGTGGGGTCCATGCACAGCACCCACGAAAACAAAGGGATCATTTCCCTCAGGCTCAAAAGTCACCATCTTCTTCCTGCAGTCTATTGTAGCCCCATATCTGACAAGCCAATCCATCCCCAAGATCATATCAAAATTATCCATACTCAACTCGATCAAGTCTACTGATATTTCCCTACTATCTACCATCACCTACCAGTTCCCCTGTAGGAAATATCGTCCCAAACCCCTCAGTATAGTACTCACTAGGTCTACACAATCTATCAATTACCTTACTAGAAAAAAATGAATGTGTAGCACCGGAGTCAATCAATACATTATAAGAAGAGGCAGTGCTAGAAAGCTGACCTGTAACCACAGAGGGACTAGCCTCGGCCTCTACCTGCAGCAAGGTGAATACTCGAGCTGGAGTCAAGTTGTCCACCTTCCCTAATCCCTGTTTCTTCGCTGTTGGGCAGTATTTCTTGAGGTGTCCCACCACCCCACACAGATAGCAAGCCTTTTCCCGACATTCGCCTAGATTGCGCTTCCTGCACCTCATGCACTCAGGGTAACTCCTCCATGTCTCACTGCCTCCCTGGAGACAACCCTGAGCACACTGACCCTTCCTATCAAGACCAGCAGTCGTCGAAGTGTCAGGGGTCTTTCTCTTCAAATTACTAGGGCCTCCGCGCCTACTAAACCCTGTGGATGGAAGCACTGCCCTGCGAACATCCCGTCTCACAGCGCTCTTTCTCCAAATCTTGTTTTCTGCCTCTTCAGCAGTAAGTGCCTTCTCAACCACCTAGGCATAAGTGGTTCCCAAAGCAACTGTTGTAATTCTCACATCCCAGGCTATCATAGCATTAAGCCCTCTAATAAATATGTCCTGCCTGGCTGCATCAGTAGGCACTGGATTTGGTGCAAACTTTGCAAAACTAATGAACTTCAGGGCATACTATGTAACTGTCATGTTGCCATGTACCAGCCCCACGAACTCATTCACCTTCGTTACCCTGACAGCAACGTTATAGTATTTCTGGCTGAACAAGTCTCTGAACCACTGCGAACTTAGAGTAGAAATATCTCTGGTCTGTGATGCCACCTCCAGCCAAATAATGACATCCTCTCTAAGCGTATAGGTGGCATAGGCCACTCTGTCATTATCTTCTACCCTCCTACCCTCATGAAATCCAAGATAGAAGTAATCATACTCATCCACTATTCAGCCTTCAGTGGATCTGGTCCTCCCTCAAAGGTTGGAGGATGTTGACTCCTGAACAGCTCATACAGTGGCTCCCACCTACTCCCAACCTCAAGTGTCTGTACAACTGGTGCCACAGCAGGTGGCAAAATAGGTCCAGCACTCCCTGGCGAAGCCTGTTGTCTCAAAAGACGGATCTGCTCTTCCTGACTTTGTAACCGGGCTTGCATGTCTGCAAGTATCTGCTGCCAGTTTTCAGGGACTAGCAGAGGGTTCTGGCCCTGGTCATCATCTCTAGCCTTAGACCCTGGGTCGGCTAGTCGTATCAATTTCCTTGGACATATAGCTATCCAAGTTTATCTGCAATCAATGACTTAGTGGTCAGACAATGATGACAGGGTAACCATCTTTCCATAGCTCACCATTGAAACTCAATCCACAAGCAATCAAGATGCAACCAATCATTCAAATATTCATTCACATATAGTAGCAATCCTAATAAGCATGCCCCAGAATAGTCACACAGCAGTCAAGGGCTAGGCCCTATCAGTATCTCATGCTCCCTATTAACCATACAGATTGAAGCTTTTACATTTCATTCAAGCACTTAAGCATATAATCACATATATACAATTACCAAACCCTAAGTCGAGTTTGTCTTTAGCGGCGAGTTTACATGTTCAACCAATCTTCAGGAACCCTTAAACCTAGACCGCTCTGATACCAAGTTGTAATGCCTTAGATAACCGAGACCGATACACTATGTAGTTAAAATAGTGCAGGACTTGCTAATGAAGTCATTTGAATAAAAAAGTAACCCTAGGGTCAACAACCAAATTAGGGTTAAAAGATTTTGAATATAAACGGTTAATTTTTCATTAAAATAGATGTTTGGAACATGGGATCCCAAAAAAAGGGTTTAAGAGAAAAAGCTTCAAAACTCTCAAAAGTTATATACAATTAGTGGCCACTCTAATGGCAAAATTACAAGTTTTAGGCTTCTGACCCTGTACTTTCCCTCGGTCGTGGTGGACGAGCAGCTGACAATGTACACCTCGCCCCCAGAGCTCTCCAACTAATGGTTGATCCAGCTTACCCTTGCCTTTACCTGCACCACGTAGCACACATGAGCCAAAGGCCCTGAAAGAAAACCATAACAGTAATACATAATCAGTGATGATAATCATTCAACCATAAAACAACTATTAAAATATTCAACAAGTCATAGACATCAAACTATTCTTAGTAAACATATACGTTTAGCAATTTATTTCAATCAATATTCAATATCCATGGTCATCGCCCTTAGGCCACGCCCTCTGTTTACTTCACTGACTCTGGCTTGCTTAGGTTGAGTTCAGTGTTTATCTAGCTGCCTCACCTCACAGTGGCCGAGCTGCGTCCTGTGCACAAATTATTAGCCCTGACTCTCTTAAGGCGTTCATTCTTATATGCCAAGTAAATAATTTATCCATACATGAACATGTTCAATATTGTGAATCTTAGTCCCATAATAACCACTCAAGAGTGAAGTTTTCTTACCTTGAATTCCTAGCAGAGATAATGGAATGGTCCCGAGTACGATCCTCAGTCCTGAGCCTTAGCGATAAACCTAGTTACAGTGGCCAATCGATAATGGGTAAATGTCAACGTCTAATCCAAATATATACTTAGGAGATAAAAAACTAGCCTTCGGAACCTCAATTTAGACTAAACAGGGTAGTAAAAATTGTCTCGAGTGCCTAGGTTCAAGCCCCCGAGCCTTACCAAACCTAGAAACCAATCTAGGGCAAATCCCCTAGGCGGGTCGCGACTTGGCCCAAAAGGCCGAGACTTTCCCCCAAGTTAGACACCAAGAACCCCAGGCAACAGGGGAGGCGGGTCACGACTTGCCCCCTAAGGTCGTGGTGTAGCCCCAAGTCAGAGACAAAACCCAGGGCCAAAAGGCCACACGCATTGCGGTGCCCCAGAGTTGGGTCACAGTTCGCCCCTTCGAACCCAGAAATTCTTGGTGTTCTTCACTCTTCTCCCAGCCAGTTTACCCAGAATTCAAACTCAAAGAAACCTCCCAACTACAAACAAGCCTAGCTATGGATTAGGACCTTCGACACCAAAATCTTAACAAACATACTAGAATCAATTCCCCAATTCAGAACTAACCAAGCACCTATAGTCCTATCTAAATCCAACCAAAAACTCAAAGATGAAGAGCTAAAATTTTACCTCAATTATGACTGAATATTCACAGGCTACAATCTCTAAGCCTTGAGCTTATGTCCCAACTAAACCTCCTAGTTTCTAAAGCCTCAATTCGTCTACTTCCAGCTTCAAGCCTAAGCTCCTCAGTCCTTCAATTCCTTCAGCTACTCAAACTCAATCACCAAGAGAGAGAGATGGGAGATATCGTAAGAGAGATGAGAGAGAGAAATTTCCTTCAGTTTCTGGTTATTTCTTAAAGTTACTGAGTTTATCCTAAGTGTTTTGTCTAAGTATATCCTTGCTTAACAAAAGACTATTTTTCCCCTCAAGCCTATTAGTCTTCAAATTGTTCCTAGGGGTAAATTGGTCATTCCACTCCCAATTCCCGCTAATTCCTCAAGTGTTCCTAACATTCACCAATTAACCTCGTCATGTCTAACTATTTACCAATAAATTATTCAATATCTAATAATTCCCGATATATTCTCTAAATTCCCAAAAATACCCATAGGCTCCCCCGAGCCTAGTATTAAACCCCGTTGTGAATATTTCGCTAATCCGCTCACTAGGACCATCTTGAGCCAGACACTGCAAATATATCAACTTAATATTGTGGTCTCAAAAATTTATCACATACAATCACATTTATGCCCTTAACGGACCAAAATTACAAATATGCCCTTATAAGCTAGAAAGGGCCCACATGCATATTTAATACTCATAAACATGCATATCACATAATCATATTATCATATTAATCATGCATTTTAACCCTTTAATCACACATATACCAATTATGCCCTCTAGGCATGCTAATCAAGGTCCTTTAGCCTTCTGAGTGATTTCGGGTCATTACACATGATATACGCTTGATCGACCATATGGTCGTTGAAAAATTGAAGCGCCAGGTACGTTGGGCCAACTTTAAGGCTGATTATATAGAGGATAGTTCAATGGGCCCCGAGGTGACTCTATAGTCCCATATCCTAGGACAACAACCCTTGTGTGACTCTATGGTCATGTATTTAGGGCAACGGGCCCCGATGTGACACTATAGCACTTATCTAAATAGAATGCATGCATGAGTAGGGTAATTACTGCTAGACATGCTTAGTATGATTCTGTTATTAACTGCTGTGGATGCCAAAAATCCACCAAATAAGAAATCTCTAGTCCCTGATAAGAGTAAAGGGATAAAGGCCACTTAATCATGCAATTGGACTCGAGCCTGTAGGCCCTTTTTGAATACAGGAGATTGTCTCATGAGAAATGTGGATGCTCAAAATTCAACAGTTATAAAAAGGCCAAAAGCGCGTGATAGGCTCCCATAAACGCCTCGTGGGTACTCTCGATATGCTACAGGTATATCGCACCAACTGTTTTAGGCACCCATCTCGCGCCCATGCAAGACATGGCCTCGCGTGCCCCCGCACCATGGCCTCGCGCGCCACCAAGGCCCCGCACCACGGCCTCGCGCAGCCACACTCGCACATCAGGCGGCCTTGCGCCCCAGCAGGCCCTCGACTTCGCGCAGCCATGCCCGCACACCAGGCGGCCTCGCGCCCCAGCTGGCCCTCGGCCTCGCGCAACCACGCCCGCACACCAGGCGGCCTCGCGCCCCAGCAGGCCCTCGGCCTCGTGCAGCCACGCCCGCACACCAGGTGGCCTCGCGCCCCAGCAGGCCCTCGGCCTCGTGCAGCCACACCCGCACACCAGGTGGCCTCGCACCCCAGCAGGCCCACGACCTCGCACAGCCACGCCCGCAGCATCAGGTGGCCATGCGAATGGGGGCACGTGTCAAAGGAGCCTCGCCCCCAAGGGCCACGCATACCTAGTGCCCTCGTGTGCCTCGCCTCGCGCACCGGCCACGTCAAAGGGCGCAAGAGACATAGCCTCCACTAAACACCCTTCGGCCATATACCGAGGGCCTCGTAGTGTGGGGGCTACAAAGTGATGGTTTCACAAGATGAGACCCTCATCCCATTTGTAGGCATCATGCTTCATCACACACGCAGCAGGCCCCGTTGAAGAGGCCTTACCTCTCTTCCTGAGGTAAGTGCCACCAACGGGGCACCACTCTCCCTATGAGTCACATGAGATGAAGAGCAATAGGAGAGACCCAATAACTATTAGGTATAGAGCCAATAGTGGAATAGATGACTGAGTATATCATTCATGTCAACACACTAGCTTCCCTACACTTAGTAGGACGTGGAATAGCCTTGAGCAGATACATGACTTGGAGAGGCGAGAATAACCATCGGGTACATATTACCCGTACGTGTACGGGTGCATGACGTACAACCATGAGGAGGGCAGAAGCATGACCCTGACACCTGTATCACACAGGTAGTGGAGGTACGGATTTGTACGGAGAGTGGAGGCACTATATGCATGCCTCTGACTATGTACCAGGCTGACACTATGATCTTCTGCTCCACCACTCTTCCCATACCACTACCACCTGTGCTATTACCCTGGCAGTGTACTTATGTACTATTTTGTCCCAAGGGACCACCATGTATAAGGAGCCATTAGAGCCCAACTATTAAAGGAGCTTGACCCCTCAGAATGAAGGGTTGGAAAATTCATTGTATGCAGAGGCTATTGAGAAATATACCAAAGCTTGCTCCATTGTTGATCTGTGTTTACTTTTCCTTAAAGTTTATTCTCAGTTCTTATATAGAAATATCACCTGACTTACCTTTGAGTTTTCCGATCTAATTTCGTTGACGAGATTTCACCGTCAACAACTGCTTATGAGCATGTTTAAGTTTTCTTGTTGTGCCTCGGCTCACGGGTGCTTTATGGTGCAGGTAAGGGGAAACGGATGTTGGACCAGCCATGAGTTGGAGAGCTTTAGTGGCAACGTGTACATATGCGGCTGCTCGACCGCCACAGTCAAGATTTTTCAGAAGAACTGGGGTCAAACTCTATTTTGCTGCTAAGGTCGGCTGGTTGTAACTTTTGAATTGTAATTAGCCTTTTAAATGTTATTTTAGGATCCCATGTATTGAATTAAATGTTTTAATGAAAATGGGTAGTCCTTTTGACAAAAAAATTTAACCCTAAACTGTTAATCATGTTTAGTTACATGTTTATGGTCAAATGACTCGTTTAGAGAGTCTAGCACCATTTAAAATACACAATGCAACGGTCTTGGCTATCCAAGGCGTTACACTAATATAAAACCAAATCCTGAGAACAGGTTCCTGATACACTCTTCCTTATAGAAGCAAGTCCCTGACACGCAACTACCCCAAGAACATGCCTTTAGTTCACATTTAATCATTCCCAAGAAGCATGCCTCAAATCTGACATACTACTTAAGGCATCTATTATGTCTAGGAAATAGTTGACCAAATGTACTTCTATTTGTCCCATTAGCTATACACAGTAATAACATTAAATATAATTAATGTCCTCTTCCCTATAAATAGGAAGATAAGAAACGGTCCAAAACTAGATAAAAATTATGGGTAAACCAAAAGCTTGTAACTGAAAACAATGTCCTCCAAGATATAAATTATAGGGATTTTCGCTCAAAATTATCACAATCTTTCTTTTCATCATTTCAAGAAATCTTTTCACTTATCCCACAAATTTGAAACACATAAAAACACATAGTTGGTGAAAATTCAAAATTTATTAACAATTTTATAAAAGTTAAAATCTATGTTCAAGAATAGAAAAAATATATCTGTATTTTTATTTAACTAGAACCAAAAAATTTGAAGACACTAAAAAATTTATTTTTCATCATAGGTTTTCAATTAATGAAATAATTATATATTTTTTTAATTTTCGTTTTTTAATTAATTAAAATTATTTAACTTTTTTTTCTTAAATTTGGATTTTAAATTTTAAAAAATTAATATTAAAGCTTTATTTTGTTTAATACATAAGAAATTTTATGCAATTAAAATACATAAATTTTTGGAATATTAAAATTCAATTTGATTGAAATTATGTTCAAGGGTAAATTTTTGTATTGATTTATCAAATATATGATGATATTTTGGTATTTATCAAATGAAACAAACAAGAGTGTAGTAAACTCCTTAACATCAATTTGTTTTATGGTAAAAGTCTTTAATATTTTCAATTTATTCCACTTATATAAGTCATTTTTTTATGGCAAAAGTCATTAACTTTATATTTTAGTGTGACCATTAGACCTTTATTGTCACATTTTAAAGATATGTACAATAAAATTCCTTAATATTTTTAATTTGTTGCACTTATAGACTAAATCTTATTGTTTACAGCATGTTGAGGCAATTTTTCACAATTTTTTTTTAAACCGAATGTATAAGAAATAACAAAAAGTAAGAACACGAAGCACTCGCGCGATTTTACATGGTTTAGTGGTTAAACTCCACCTAGTCCATGAGTCACTCTTATTGATCTGTTTAGGACTCTTGAGGAAATTGTTTATGACAATTACAACAGAGTTTTTGCATACCAAAAGTCGATCCGTTTTTCTGTCCATTACCCTTGTATTTATAGGAAATTCTCATGGACAGTTTTGGGTAATCGTATGTTAATATGGTAACTTACAAATTTGGGTAACTTCCCATTTACATAAATACATGTTTGTCTATTAAATTTATATATGTTATATCGGGTAATAAATACATAATAAAATATTGCCCTTTATGAGGCGTAAGAAGAATCTTGAGTCTTTTGGGATCCTTCACTATGCGTCATAGCCAAGCTTCCGCGAGCTGAACACACTTCACGAGATGAATGTTGTAGGACTAATTCGAACGGACACGGGTCACACTCAAAGTTTCATGAAGGAAATTCGGCCGATGGGTGTCTCGAACTAAGTTGTTGGCGCAAAAAGTGATTTGGAGGCTATTTTGTTGTCGTAGGTTGTCAAGTTGACTCGAGATGATCACTCCAGACTTACACAAGATACTCAATATGTACGTTTTCTTTACACACTTATCTAGCAGTTGTACCCCGTACCGAGTAATTTAGCTCGTATTTTTGGGGTACAACATTTTCCTCCGAAGCTCATGCTCGTGCATGACATCACTTCTGACATGCAATGTAAGGGCTTTTCGGCTTCTGTTATGAGAAAACATGCCCACCCACTCACTCAAGTATGGGACACGTGTCTATCTATCACAGAATCTTATTTGAGTTTTGAGTACTGTGAAAATTGTCTTGTCAAATTTTTGTTGTCGTTTGGTTTATTTAATTCTGGCCCTTGGATCTCTTTCTCCTTTAATCATGTGGCTCAAATTTGTCCCAAATGTTTACGTATAAATAGGAGAATAGAATCTGAGCCTAGCCACCTTTGCATTCGAAACTTTCCTTTCTCTTCTTACTTCTAAAAAAACAACTCTCAAACTTACTGAATCCTCTCTTTCCCAGAATCCTCATTCAACGATCACCATCTAGTTTTCTCTACAATCTTCACCATTTCCCGCTCTTCTCAACAACCTCGACCAAGAACCAGTGAGTAAGTACACTTCATCTATGGTTTAAATTCTCTTTTTTTTTTTATCTAAATGTTTTTCACAAGTTTGTGAATTTTTCCAGTAGTTTTTGCCTTATTTTGGTTCTGAACAAGTTTAATTTGGGTTATTGGACCGAAACAGATAAAACTAGGAATGGTCAAGTTAAGCGCATAAAAGTAGGTAATTTTTCTGGGTTTTATTTGGTTTAGAAGATGAACAAATGTGTTTTAGGCTGAAAGTTCAAGGGTTTTGGCTCAAATTTGGGTAGCTTAGGGGTTACGGTATTGGGGGCATTTTTTCATTAAACGGCCTTTTGAAACCACTACGTCTGAAAAGCGAATTCTGAAATTTTAGCACCTCTCCGAGATTCGGGCGCATGAACTAGAGATGTGCATTAGAACAGGTGCCGAAGCACCATGCCCGTTCATGACTCATAGGATGCATTAGGCCAAGTACTGAAGCATTAGAAGTTTAGGTCACCATTTCCTCCACAATTAGTGTTAGGATATATTCCCAGGTTGCCTATAAAAGATCATTTAGTAATTAGGCGAACTAAAATATTTATCATGGCCTCTAAGAAAAAGATTGTGACAAACTCCTCTTCTCGAGGTAAGGAGAAGCAGATCGCCCTGAAGACCTTCATTCCCCACTTTGACCTAGTGGTGGAGAGGAAGGCCGAGGTAAAACCTGATAGCTTCCTTGAGGCTGAGATGATCGTGTCTCGGATAACAACCTAAGACAAGGTCAACAAGATTATGCTGAGTCATGGGATAGAGATGAGTTCCGAGTTTTATGCACAACCTCCTTTGGAAGGCTAACAAAGTTGTGCCCCATTGAACGATGACTTCGTAGCCTGGAGTGATGATCATCTAAAAGTCAGTGCCTTGGAGGACATAGATTTTTTGAACTACGTCGAGCTCGTTCCGTTCCAACTCCTGCCCCCCCCCCCCCCTGAACTCAAATCGCCTCCTTGCGGAGTTAAAATATTTATTCCTCAAGAATGAGCGGGAGGCCCCCACTCCAAAGGACATTATGTATTTTTTATGTCAGATAGCCAACCCAAACACTAAAACCCATGGTGGCGGTTTTCACTACCTCACCCGGTTTCCCAAATCTACCAAATTCATTGACCTCCCCAGCAACCCAAATGACTAGAAGGATAAATTATTTATGTCAAACAGGTTCAAGAACTGCACTCATGGATGGTTTAATCTGTTGGGAATTTTTCCCTTAAAGCAATTATAGTTGACAAATGTTTTAAATGAAATAAATAATTGAATTGAATTATTATGTATGTATAGACCATGTCTGATATTATATTGATAATTAAAGTAAATATAAAAAAATTCCAAATTTTATCTATGTGGTCTTAATCTCATATTCGTAAGAGAGGATCGAGATTAAGATAATAAACTTAAAATAGTTCGTAGTAAAATAAAGTTATGGAATCTTTAGATTAATTACTACTAATATAGTCCACTAGTCTTATGAATACATTTGACCTAGATATGGATTACTAGTGTAGTAGGACACTTTAGTGGATGTACTTTGCATACTGAGAGTATGTAGAACTGGACCAGATGTTATTTGTTAACACTTGTTTAAAGATTGTTTCATTGTATTAATCAAACACATCAAACGATGATCATATGGACGATGATCTTAATCTTGAGTTTTCTATGAACTCCTATATATGTCATCTGATCCTTTGATTCATGCGTTAAAGTTTGTCAGAATTATCAGGCTAAGAACAATTGTTTTGGAGACTCAATGACTTTGGTAGATTTCATCAGGTTGCTGAGGACGTAGTTTAATAGATATGGAATCTATACCTTCTTATAGATTGAATAATAGTTCACTATAAGGTTGACTTTTGGAACTGAAAAGGTTATGATCGCTCACGTCGTAAACTTGTTGTGACACAACCTTCACTAGTAAAGTTAATGGTACTCTAGGAACAAGATATAGCTAAAAGGGTAAAACGGTAATTTTTTCCTTTTAATTATGAACTATCAATAGAGGATTAACGTTGTATGGAATGATTTTATCAATGGACACTTTATTCTTTTATAAAGTATCCAATAAATATATGTATGTAATTATCAAGAGTTCAATCTCATATTTATAGCGGAGTAATCATGAGATTAATAAATTGGGAAAATAGTGGCAAAAGTATCGAATGTTTTAAGAAACTAGTGATTTTGTACCCAATCTTTTTTTGTGTGGAAATAGTACCCATTGTCCACTTCCGTTGGTTTCCATCGGTACCAAGCCCAATTCTGTCTTATTTTGTCCACGTATACAGTGGAGATTAATTCACCATTTAGTATTTCAAAAACCAAAATTTGAAATTAAAAAAATTTTTATTTAAAAATTAAATAAAAACAAATTGAAAATTAAAAACAATGGCATGTCCATGAACGACTGAAGAAGAACAAACCCTAAAAACACCCCATTTCGAAAGAAAAAAACCCATATAAATCCCCAAACCCAGCCACAACTGAAGATTAAAAACAAAACACAACTGAAGAAGGAGAGTAGTAGTGGAGGAAAATGGAGGGTGAAAGTTCGTATTTTTCCAGTGGATCAAAATCAATGGCTCGAAGATGTAGGGGTGGGAGTCGATCGCGACTGCGACAACAGTGCAATTGTGGCTTGGAAAGTGTAGTCAAAACCTCTTGGACTGAAGCAAATCCTGGGAGAAGATTTCAAACTTGCTGGTTAATGAAAGTAAGTGTGGATAAATTTGTTTTGGTTTTTTTTGTATCTGGGTTTTCTTCATATAGGTTTTCTTCTTGCTTTATGTCAGTCAGAAGGGGGTTACAATTTTTTCCAGTGGATGGATCTAGAAATGGCTAAAAGTGGAAGGGTGGTCGTTCCAAACAGGAGAAAAAGAATTGAGGGAGAAACTTGGAACACTGAAGATCTCTTGAAGTTTGAAATAACAAGTCTAAATCATGGGAACTAGCCAATTATGGGTGAAGTGTCATGTTTGCAGTGCTTGTGGTCACCTCCTTAAGAAAGATTTGATTGGTATAAGTTGGGGAAAATTAGTTTTCATTGTATCTATAATTATACTAGTCTGGTGTTTGAAATATTAGACATTGTGTGATTTTGGTAAACAAAAGTACCTGATACAAGGCAATGGTGTTTGTTTCAGTTGTTAAAGTGCTAGTTTCATTGTATCTGTAATGTAGTAAGTCTAAAATGAATGAATGCATTTTGACAATTGTGCTTATTCTGGTTAAATTTTGGTCATGTTAGTTTAAGTTCATTATGCTTAATTTCACAGATGCAAATAATAATTTTGACTACATGGTATCATGTGGAAAATTCATACAAGATGAAAGGTCATAATTGGCACCCAAATTTATAGATAGATGCAATTCATAATTCATAGACAAAAAAGTCATATGAGTTTGCTAAATAAACAGGATACACAAAATACTTGGCCAAATCACAAGGTCAACACCTTATACATTTGTACACAAAATTAGGCCAAAGATACCTGAAAACAAAGGTCATAAATGACCCAAAACAGTCTTAACAACAAAAGATGACAGACACACTATAACTTAGATTCTAAGATAGTGTTGGTTTAGATGAGGAAAATGTTGTTGCTGGTTCATTCTATCATCCTCTTCTCCTCTGTTTGTTTTGTTCTTGAGATGCAATGCCTTGCAGAGAGGGTGGCGGCTGGGATGAGGAAGTTGCAGCTGTTGGTTGTCTTCCATGGGGTCTTCCACTTCTCCTAGGTGTGTGTTGCTCTTGAGATGCAATGGCTTGTTGAGAGGGTGGTGGCTGAGATGATGAAGTTGTTGTTGCTGCTGCTACTGCATCTCTTGCATTCTTTTTGGCTCTCCTCTTTCGCCTTTTCTAAGTGTCAGAATGTGGATTTTTTAGAGGTGGTCTGCCCATTTTCTTGGCAACAACAGGCTGCAATCAATAAATAAAAACCAAATTAACTAAATCATTTATAAAATCATAATTGAAAAGAAAACTAACTAAAAATAACTGAAGATTGAATACCTGTGTCACTACTGTATTATTGCAAGTGACTCTTGAATGGCTTGTTTGTTTAAAATTGCTGCAATGGTTTGGTTGCCAAACCTTCTTTTTTTGGTTGCATTGGTGTCATCTTCATCAGGTGCCTTTTTCCTTGTCTTCTTTGGTCTTCCAGGCAAGTTTGATTCAGATGGGGGGTAAATTGGATTCAAACCAGGATCTGGCCACTTATCACGACTTGGCATTGGTCAAATAATTGCAGCATATTGTGCTTGAAAGTCTTATTTTTTGTATGCATCAATTATAAAATCATAAACATTCTGGTTGGAACTCCATATATAGGCCAATGCATGCCCACATGGTACCCCACTCAATTCCAAAGCTCTACAAGTGCATGTCCGAGTAGCTAGGTTACATGAGAAGCTCTCACTACCAAGATAAGTAACCTGAAACATGTTTGCATCTGCTCTAATACATGAACAATGTCTGGCCACTTGCTTGTTCTTCTCTATGATATCTAGAATATTCTTTCCCACAAGTTGCAATCACTTTGCCATACTTTCCCATTTTCTTACTTAATCTAGCATCAACCATAACCGGATTTTCTCCAAGAAAGTTATGATGGGCTTGTCCCTTGCATCCAATATGGCAGAGATGAAACTCTCACATAGGTTGTTCAAGAGCATGTCACATTTGACATGCAATCGAAAGTGTGACTTGCTCCATTGAGTTGGAGCCTTCTTCATTAACCAATCATATGCCTTCTCATTCACCTCCTTCATTTCAGTCATCCTCTTCTTGAAATCTTCTAGTGTTGTGGCTTTTGCACAAGCCCATAACTTTTGTTGTAGAAGAAGACTTGGAAACTCCTTTTTAAAGTTGGCATGTAAATGTCTCACACAAAATCTTATCTCAACGCCATCAACACAGGGAACCTAAAGCATTTTCTAACCCCTTTTGTCTATACTAATCAGTGTATATCTCGTAGTGTCAATAACCTCCAAATCCTCCTTCAACAATTTTAAAAACCAGTTCCATGTGTCCATATTTTCCTTCTCACAAATAGCATATTCTATTGGAAACATGCCATTATTTGCATCAATACCCAAAGTAGCCAGCAACATACATTTGCAGTACCCTTTTAGGAAACAACCATCCAAGCTAATAAGTGGTCTGCAAGCCTTGAATTCCTCCTTGCAAGCTTTGAGGTAGATATAAACTCTCTCAAACAACCTCTTGTCATTGACAATGCTACTTTTGATAATGGTTGTGCTCCCAGGATTGTGGTGTAGGAGTTGTTTGCAATAATCATCCAAAACTCTATACTGCTCCTTCACAGAACCTTCCAAAATTTCTTTGGCCTTGTGCTCGGTGCTAAAGAACACAAAGGAGGATGTGTTTAAGAATTTTTTTTGCAATCAAGGTGTTGAAGTTGTTGTAAGTCATATTTGGGTTCATTCTAAAGTCTTTGATGAAATGCTTGGCCAACCAAGTAGCAATCATTTTCTTGTTGTCAAATACAATGCCACAATTATGCACATCCACCAGTGTATTGACTCTGAATGTTGTGTAGTCTTTTGTCTGCACCCTAGCATACAATGTCCAACCACAACCTTTCCCTTTACAAACTACCCTTATCTTCACAGAATTATTGGTCACATAAGTGAATTCCCTGTCAGTGCTTATGAAGTGCTCAGTTAGAGCCTCCCTAAGTTGCTCCTTACTAGCAAACTCCAACCCAAGTGTAAACTTTAAATCCTTCCAGTCAGTCCTTGGATGGAACTCTTTTTTTCCTCTCTTAACCCCACCTACTTCTTCATCACTGTTCAAACTCCTCAGGTCATCAGACTCGGATTCACTATCAGACCCTCCTATGTTTTCTTAGTTGTAGGTATCAGTCACTGAACTCCACCAACTGCTAGGGTGTGCAACATTATCCCAAAAATGCCTTTCCTCATCCTCATCTAGGGCATACTCTTCTTCAACAAACTCTGGATCAGGTTGTGATTGTGTCTCAATAGGTTGTGTCTCATCAGGCCCTCCACTTTTCCCAAAAGAAGATTCTTTATCAACAGGACCTTCACTAATGCCAATTGAAGTTTCTGTTTGTGACTCTACAACCGCTTGACTTTGCCTAGTTTCAGGTTCATAAAATCCAGCAGATTGCCAATTTTGTTGGTTCAGATTGGGCTTCTCCAAAACCATCCACGTGGCCTAAATTAATTTCTTGTTGGGCCTCATTACTTGGTTGACTAGTGTGGCTTGCTGGTTGTTGGACTTAGGCCATGTCCTCCACACCAGCTGGGACATTTTGGGCCTGCTCTTCCTCACTATCAGTATCTACCAAATCAACTATCTCTATACTCAAGTCACTTTCATACTCACCCTCATAATCTTCACTCCAATTATCAGCCTCAACATCTTGATTCCAATCATCTGGCATGTGCATAATGAACTCTTCAGAGCCTTCTGAGTCATCTTCACTAATTGGCATTTGAAATTCATTTGCCTCCAACTCTATCATCTCCTCTTTGCTCATTACATAATCATCTGATTTGGCCCAAACCCTCACATCTACCTTCACTTCGGCATCATTAAGAATCTCCTTAATACAACATCTCTTAAGTGGAGGTGGAGCTTTATCATTGACCTTATTGGTATCACCACTACTACCAATTTGAGGCACAGAGCCTTGCAGGAAAAAATACACATCAATTAATTATCTTATTTGAATATGTCAAAACAAAAGTAGTGTATCCAATGCAAACATTCTCATGTGGGTCAGCCAAAACACCCTACTTTATAGTCCAAGTCTTTCACTTTCACTAGATAAATTTGGCAAAAGTACAAGGTTGACAGTACAAGTACAATGGAAAACAGAACAAAACCCATTAAACTATTTAATTAACAACCATACACATTTAATACCCATTTACAAATTATTCAACTAAACCTACCACAAACTTCAACAAACAAAAAAAGACCACGATAAACCCATTTACTTAACCTATTAACTCAAAAAATAAAGAGTAGGCTTAAGAAAACACTTACCGTAAACTGGAACTAGCTCGTTTAGTTTCCGAAACGATGACATTCCTATTAGCAAATTGTCTTGTTCCCTCTCTTCGAAAATGAAAATGCAAAACTAGTTCTTCATTTTCGTAGCAAATGGTGGCTGGGTTTGGGGATTTATTTGGGTTTTGTTTTCAAAATTAGGTGTTTTCTGGGTTTCTTCTTCTTCAGTCGTTCATGGACATGCCATTGTATTTAATTTTTAGTTTTTTTTTATTTTGTTTTTAATTAAAAAAAATTTTTATTTCAAATTTTGGTTTTTGAAATACTAAATTGTGAATTAATCTTCATTGTACATGTGGACAAAATAAGACGGAATTGGGCTGGGTACCGACAGAAACCAATGAAAGTAGACAATGGGTACTATTGCCACAAAAAAAAAAAGATTGGGTACTAAATCACTAGTTTCTTAAAACATTGGGTACTTTTGCCACTATTTCCCCGAATAAATGTGATTATTTAATCAAAGAGCTTTGATTAACAAATTAATATTTATTGGAGCTTAATATTATAGGTCCATAGGTCCCCAGAGTGGCTCTATCAACACCATATCAATGTAAGAGTTGATAAAAGGGTATAACTGTAATTTGGGAATTTTAGAAGAATTTTATTCTTCGGGTCAAGTATGCAATTATATAATAATTGAGGTTGAATAATTAATTTGAAATTAATTGTTAATTTTCAAAAATATATTTATTAATTTAAATATATAAATTTTCAAAATTCACATATATAAATAAATAAATTTATTATATTATTTGAGTGGGAGAAAATAAAATTGGTAAGTCAAAAATATTTTTTGATTTATTTAATTTTAAAAGATGATGATAATTGTGTATCCTAATTTCAGCACGGGTCTTTCCCTCAGATCGTATGCAGCTGGCAAATAAATGCATGGAAGAAATAGCCAAGGAGTCCATGTACGTTCCATAAAGACAGCACAATTTTCATGATGGTTGTACGAGCTAGGGATGAATAAATTGATAAGCGCGAGCGTATAGTATTTATAAGGCATGGCCTCCATGATACGAGCTCGGCGGTGTGTTCAGCTCGAGGTAAATTGAACAAATGGCATGTCCGCGAATCCCCGAAGACCCGGATACTTTATACAATCGTTTATGGCCAGCCTGTGATAGTTAATGCCCCAGATATTAGGAGTCTATTTATTTCATGATCAGATCATATCCTAGTATAAATGGGAATATTCCATAATAAATGAAATAAATACACAAATCAGTGATTGACTCACGGGGTTACCCAAACTTGTCCAAGGAATTTCTCTATAAATACTGAGAATATTGGATAGGAAAGGGGATGATTATTCTATAATACCGAAACTCTGTCAAAATAGAGAGAGAAAAGCAGTAATAATATAGACTCGTGGACTAGGTGGATTTTAACCACTGAACCACGTAAAAAGACCAGTGTTCTTGAGAGTTATTTTCTTACTTCAGTTTACCATCAAGCACTAATTCAACCTTGTTATTTTTTTAATTCAATATTGGCGAAAAACTGTGTCAACAGTTTGGTGCTTTCATTGAGAGGAAATTTAGTGCTTTCATCAAAATCCCAATCAAATCTCATCATGGTGGTCACTCGCTCGATGCACGGCAATGAGATGGAACAACCTAGTGGGCAGGGGGCCCACCATACCACTGTTTCAAATGAGCATGGCCCTGAAGTTCAGCAACCACCGGGAAAGCAGCCGGTGGGCCATGTCGATACTAGGAGTTCGGTGTAATTTCCGCCGAATCCAAACCAAGACTACTTAACTGTAGTAGAACTGGAAAACATGTAGTTAATGAGCCATCTTGCCAAGCAAGCAGGAAAATCGAGGAGGTTTTGGCCTGGTTACCCCCTCTTGCAACCGATGTTAATGTCGGAAAGAGGCAAAGTGGGTCTCATAAGTCCCACAGTAATAACCGATCCAAACCAATTCGATCAGTCAGAACTGCCACCCCAAAATTTGTGCCCACAGTGCTAGATCACCAAAATTCTTAGCCTGGTGGCCCTCCCAGGGTCATCGACAGGTCAGTCGATCAGTTGCTTAGCCTAGAGCGACCACTGGCTAATTTAGTTCGCCCTGATGGGACAAGAATTGCCTCGCCAGTCAGGCATCCCCCAACACCCATAAGACATTCGACAATGCCTCGTTCTGGACGAGATATTCATGTTCATGGAAACAGCAGGAGAAATCCTTCTCCGTCTATGCGGGACATTCCTGCTTATGGGGACAGCAGGAGAAATCCTCCTCCGTCTGCCTCTACTTATGTCCTGTGGAACTGAGTCAATAGTCCAGATCCTTAGCCTCAACCGCGAGCAGTGAGCTTCGCTAATGGAAGTTATTCGACTGAGAGCCACCAAAGTGGCAGGTCCAAAGGCGATCTGAGAAATCACCTGAGTTCGGCTTAGAGTCCCTGATTCGATCCACAGCCTGATCTGCGAGATCATTTAAACTCGCAAAGAAGAAATTCAACTCGAAATGAAGGAGTTAGTTACACTCATCACGGGGGAGGTCCTTCTAAGGTACGTGATAATAGGAATGTCCCACAAAACCAAGCCCAAACTTGGAGGAACAACAACCCGCAGAACGCATACAATAGGATGGGAGTTGTTGAACAGCCCTAGAATAACCAAGGAACTAGGGACCAAACACTTGAAAGGTTATCCCAGATGGAAAAGCTAATGAAAAGGCTCTTATCGGAAAAAGAGAAAGATGAATGTGATTCAGAGGATCAGCTCGAGATTTTTGCCCTGAATATTGCGGCGACTGCATATCCACAGGGTTTTAGGATGCCACATTTGTCAAAGTTTGATGGAGATGGAGATCCGTCTAACCACTTGGGGATGTTCAACACCATGATGATGGCCCACAACTTTGGGCCCGAGCTAAGATGCTTAATATTCCCCTCGACTCTGATTGGGCCAGCTAGGCAATGATTCACACAGCACAATAGGCATTCAATCAGCTCATGGAAGAGCTTTTCCCCTGATTTCAAGTGAGCATTCAGGGCTTCTCAAGCAGCTAGGATTAAATCTGACTATCTGGAAAATGTAAAACAACAGCCTGGTGAACCATTGAAAGCATACCTAAGTAGGTTTGCCAATGTTGATGCACGAGCTAAAGACGCCGACGAGAGTTCTAAGCTCATGGCAATGAGATCGGGAATCCTTGTTGGAGGCGACCTGTGGCAAGAGCAACAGAGGAAAGGAGTTAGTACTATTGATGAGTTCTTGAGCCGAGCTCAAAGGTGGGTTAACCTAGAAGAGGGGCAAGCTTCTGTCGCAGGAACCAGCCAAGTCCCTTTCCAGCCCGTTGGAGCGGTAACGAATGTAGTGGCTACGACTCAAACCGTTACCCAGAATAACCAAAGAGGGAATAACAAGAGAAAGGGAAATGGTGACGGTGACCAGAACAGAACAAAGAAAAACAAGTTTATGGAGAAATTTAAACCGGTCTACACAACATATACCGATCTCATGAATACTAGAAAATGCATCTTCTTGGCAAATTCTGCTCGCCTTCCGTGGAAGAAACCAGAACCGTTAAATAATCAAATGGCGAAGAAAGAACCTTCAAAATTCTGTCCTTTCCACAATGATATCAGTCATAATACTAATGACTGCAGACACCTGAAGGATGAAGTCGAGAATCTCATCAGGGCAGGACCTTTGGCTTAGTACGCCGAGAATCGAACAACTCACAGTTAGCCTGTTGGACAAAACACTTCGCCAGCTCCGAAAGCTCCAATGAATCAAACCGGAGCTCAGGTGAATCAGAATAATCCTCCTCCGATAACAGGAGGAGATATAACCACCATTTCGAAAGAACCTCATTTGGCAGGCACGAGTAGAGGTGCCCAAAAGAGGTATATCAACGAGCTGAAATCTCATAACGGAGTCGAGTTTGTCCCAAAGCATTGGTTGTCAAAGCAACAACGATTGGAAAAACAACCAATCAGTTTTACAGAGGAAGATCCCAGCCATGTCCAGTTCCAACATAACGATCCTCTGGTGATAACCGTTTAGCTCGCTAACCGGAGAAGTTCCATGAATCCACTCTTTAGGTCCACCTTATAAAAAATGGGATTGTCTGTAACCGAGCTCAAGGCTATCTCCGTGATTCTATATGGGTTTTCTGGTGAAGGGTTGGGAACTATAGGAACAATCGAGTTAGTGGTAACATTGGGTGAAGGTCCATGAACTATCTCCAAGCTTCTCGAGTTTGTGTTCATTGATTGTCTAGCCGCATATAATGCAATTTTGGGCCGACCTACGCTGATGGCATTCGAAGCCATAACCTCTATCTGCCACCTGGTAACCAAATTCCCCTCATTTGCGGGAATATGCACTATCAGAGGCGATCAGCTCGCTGCCAGGGAATGCTATAGCATTCCCATGAAGGGAAAATCACAACTCGGGCAGCAAGCAATAGCTATAAGTGATGGAGTTGAGGAGTCCCCGGAAGTGGAAGTTGCCTCCGAGATGGAAGAACCTTAAGGAATAAAGGATAGAAACGTCACCCCAAATGATGACATCGATCCACAAATAGGAAAGGACAAGTCAGAGCTCCAAGCTATTAAGGAGCTCGAGGAGGTAAAAATAGATCCCACAGATGCTTCAAGAGTCGTTAAGATTGGAAAAAATCTTGGCGATGATAGGAAAAAGGAGCTGGTTAAATTTCTACAAGGGAATCTAGTTGTTTTCGCCTGGTCTCATGAAGACATGGTGGGAATAAGCCCGAGTGTGATCATGCACACCCTAAACTTGGATAAAAGTGTGCCTGCGAAATCCTAAAAACAGAGACGTTTGGGAACAATTCGAGCTGAGGCATTGATAGAAGAAGTAGCTCAGTTATTAAAGTGCGGGTTCATTCGTGAAGCAAAATACTCGATCTGGGTCGCGAATCCTGTCCTGGTACCAAAGTCGAATGGAAAATGGTAGACTTGCATTGATTTCTCCGACCTGAACAAAGCTTGTCCTAAGGATTTCTCCCATTGCTGAGAATTGATCAGTTGGTAAACGCCACCATAGGACACAAACTCTTGTCTTTTATGGATGCGTACTCTGGATATAACCAGATCGCGATGAATCCTGCGGAGCAAGAGGATACTAGCTTTATGACTCCAACGAATGTATAAATGTACTTTTGGAGTAGCGTCGAGAAAGTTTCTAGGATTCATAGTCAATACAAGGGGGATAGAGGTGAACCCAGAAAAAATCAGGTCATTATTGGAGATGCCTTCGTCCAGCTTGCGTAAAGAAGTCCAGAGTTTGACTGGAAAAGTGGCAGCGTTAAACCGATTTATTTCAAAGTCCAATGACAAGTGTTTGCCCTTTTACAACTTGCTCAGAGGAAATAAGAAATTTGAATGGACTGAGGAGTTCGAGCTAGCATTCCTCTCCCTAAAGACACATTTGACAGAACCCCCAGTATTGTCTAAGCCTATATCTGGAGAGCCCCTGTTTCTATATTTGGCCGTGACAGGAAATGCAGCCAGTGTCGTGTTAGTTCGGGAAGAAGACTATGCTCAAAACCAGTGTACTATATAAGCAAAAGACTTCTTGGGGCTGAATCACGGTATCCTTTGATAGGAAAGACAGCATTCTGCTTTATATTAGCTTCCAGGAAGCTTAGACCATACTTGTAGTCCCATTCAATCCACGTCATGACTGACCAACCTCTAAGGTAGGTTTTGCAAAAACCTAAAGCGTCGGGACGTCTTTTAAAATAGGCAGTAAAACTCAGCCAGTTTGAGATACGGTACACACCACGGACCTCGATCAAAAGCCAGGCCCTTGCTGATTTTGTGGCTGAATGCACCAGATTTCAAGAGGAGCTTTTGAGGGAGCCGGTGCAGGAGTTATGGAGAATATTCATGGATGGCTCATCTAATGAGAATGGATCCGAAGCTAGGGTCATATTGATCTCTCCAAAGGGGCATCGATTCTATACAACGCTGAGATTCAGATTCGAGGCATCAAACAACAAAGTCGAGTATGAGGATTTGTTAGCCGGGCTTAGAGTGACAAAGGAATTGAAAGCAAGGGTTTTCCAGTGTTATAGTGATTCCCAGCTCGTGGTCAATCAAGTGTTGGGGGAATATCAAGCACGTGGTGCAAAGATGGCAGCTTACCTAGCTAAGGTGAAGAGAGAGCAATCAGAATTTGAGTACGGTACCGTCGAACAGATCCCTCGCGAGCAGAACACTAATGCTGATGCTTTGGCAAGGCTTGCCACCACCAAGAAAGCTGAGACTTTGAACGTAGTGCCGGTGGAATTTTTGGAGAGTCCAAGCGTGGGAGAAAAAGTGATAGAGGTCGAGATGATTGACACAAGGCCGTCCTGGATGACCCCTATAACACAGGTCTTTTCCTCTGATCATATGCACCTGGCAAATAAATGCATGGAAGAAATAACCAAGGAGTCCATGTACGTTCCATATAGACAGCACAATTTTCATGATGGTTGTACGAGATAAGGATGCATAAATTGATAAGCGCGAGCGTATAGTATTTATAAGGCATGGCCTCCATGATACGAGCTCGGCGGTGTGTTCAGCTCGGGGTAAATTGAACAAATGGCATGTCCGCGAATCCCCGAAGACCCAGATACTTTATACAATTGTTTATGGCCAGCCTGTGATAGTTAACGCCCCAGATATTAGGAGTCTATTTATTTCATGATCAGATCATATCCTAGTATAAATGGTAATATTTTAAAATAAATGTAATAAATACACAAATCCTTGATTGACTCACGGGGTTACCCAAACCTGTCCAAGGAATTTCTCTATAAATACTGAGAATATTGGACAGGAAAGGGGATGATTATTCTGTAATACCAAAAATCTATCAAAATAGAGAGAGAAAAGCAGTAATAATATAGATTCGTGGACTAGGTGGATTTTAACCATTGAACCAGTGTTCTTGAGAGTTATTTTCTTACTTTGGTTTACCATCAAGCACTAATTCAACCTTGTTATTTTCTTAATTCACTGTTGGCGAAAAACCGTGTCAACAGTAATGATGATCATCAATTTGAATTTTGAATTTTGAATTTAAAATTTAAATTTTGAAATATGGTTGTCATATTTTCCTTAAAAAGATAAATATCTTATTTTGTGGAAGATTGATTTTTAATTAAATAATTAAATAAAAGAAAATGCAATATCCTTGAAAAGGGATATAGTAGTACACGCATGACACAGTCCAAGGATTGTGCCATGCATGTACAAACTGCACAGAAATTCTATTAGTTTTCTTTTTATTTTATTTATTTAATTATTTAATAATTTAAAAATAGTTTTTTCAAATTTGGTAAGTTAGATGTTTACCTAAATCAAATCCTATCATCATTATGATATTATTATATTACTATTATTATTAGGAATAACAAGGTAATAAAAATCTATATATATATATATATATCTATGATGTAGAAGAAGAAGAAGAGAAAAAACACACAATATACACAATAGAGAAACAACACAATTCAAAATAGTTCTCATAATTTTTGTCAGACAAAAGCTCTTGCTTTCTTCTTCTTTATTCTAGTCATTCTCTGACCATAATCCAAGTTCTCAAGTGTTGAGAAATACTTGTGATTCCTAAAATAAAAACTCATGTTCTCTATGTGCCCACACACATCTTGAGGTGTAGATAACACTATGAAAAATCGTGGTTTGAGTGCTCAAAGCTTTGGATAGGAAGATCGAAAAATATACAAAAAGACTCAAGGACACTTGATAGGCTTCAAGAGATAATAATTTATGTTCTTGAATTTATTTTGTGTTTATATGGTATATATAAATATATTGTATATTTATATATATATGTTGCATGATTAATAATATTGTATGTTAATGTTTCTGGATGTTTTCTTGTTCATATCAACTGTTTATATGAGTGATGATATTTTTTATTGTTGTTGTTTCCTAAAACAATGGGCCCACCATGCTCATTTTATTGTGTGCTCTTAATGTTTTTCCAACAATTGGTACCAGAGTAGATCATTAATTTATAAATATTATTAATTTCTATGTGGGATTATATGCATTTTTATATTATATGCGATATATGTTTAAATGGATGGATGTTTATTTTCATGATTATAGATTCTTATGGGTTGTTTTATAATGGTGCTTTTGGGTTTAGGAATTGTTCATAAAATTTCTAGATGAAATATGTAATCCATTTTTGGGCATAGGATTTTTTGTAATTTTTCCTTAAAATATTCTAGGTAAAAATTCTGTTGGAGCCCGAGCACCGAGCCCGAGTTGCTCCCGCGCACCACACCCAGTTGCACCCCTACACCAGGCATCGCGCCCCTACCGCCCAGCCAGCGTGTGCACTAGCCAGCACCCAGTCACCCCCCTGCGTGCGTCTGCCTGTTGCCCAGCCGCACCCTTGCACACCCCAGCTGCGCCCTTCCCCATGCCCAACTGAGCCCCACGCCAGACCACCCTGCTTTCACCGCACCCATGGTACACACCTAGTGTGTTGTTACCATAATTATTTTTAATTATTCATTTAATTAAAAAAATAATAAATTGAATTAAAATGGTTTTAATTTGGAAATTTCTTTAATTGAAATAATGTTGATTATTTTCCATAATTAAAAATGTTTTAATTGTTATCATCCATAATTAAAATTGTTTTAATTAAAATATCTAAAATTAAAATTATCTTGAATTTTAATTTAGTAAAATTAAATTGTTTGATTTTAATTTTTGAATTAATCTACCCAAATTCAAATTGGGCCTTAGAAACTTTTGGGTGTTAAAACCCAAAGTTTATTTATTTTAAAAAGTTTGTTTAAAATAATTAAAAAGTTGTTCAATTCAAAATGGATATGGAAAAGGGTGGCATTGGCTCAACAAGACTATATCTCAAGGTCCAAGATCAAAGTGTTCTTAATCAAGCCTTAGTTAGTCTAGGATACAGTTTCATGTATTTTTTTGCATGTGTTGTATTTTTCTAGAAATACCCAAAAGTTACCATAACCACTTTTATTTACATATTATAAATGTTTTAATGTGATTAAAATGTTTAATATTTTTTCATGCAATATAACATGTCATTCGTATACCCACACAGTATGCAATTATCATGCATTACATTTGTGTAGAAATATGCTATTAGGAACGTCCTATATATATTTTGTTATATGTTTATATATGATAATTCCTAAAATAATAAATTTAATCTTAATTAGTTAAGATGGTAAATCAAAATTAAAGTTGTTAAATATGTTGTTTTTAATGATTATTTTTATTAAAATAAAAATGATATTCTCTTAATTAAAGAAAAATTAGAATTAGAATTAAGCGTACACTTTTGTTTTGTTTTGCTTAATTAGATTAGTAATTATTAGAATATCATTAGGTAAAAATAATTAAATTTATTTTCACAACTAAACTAAAAAATATTGATTTTGTGAAAAACACAGTTTTCCAAAATAGTGGGTGGGAGAGGGAGTTATGACAATAAGTCTCATGGTCTCCATTATTGGTTGAACACCGAAAAGCATAGGAAGGGGGCATCGTGTCGCCTCCATTTTCGGCCTCCCTAAGGAAAGGCTTTTGAATATGTTTATTTTTTTCTCAAGGTTGACTTCTCTTATGAGAAAATAATTAGTGGTGTATTTCAAGTTTAACTGACCCCAAGGCACACTCTTGAGTTAAGTCATTGATTGAAAATAATGGGTTACACTCCAAAGGTGTATCAAGGCTTTCGAGCACGACTAGTGCATTTTGACCAAACTAGCGGTAGTTCATAAGTCAAAAGAGAAAAATGCATTTTTAAGTTTTCACTTATGAAATTGAGATTTGTCTCAAAATTAATTTGGAGTTAGTCTGACCTACCCTAAGGCGGTCCATTAATTTATCGTGGATTAGTATATCTTTTTATGTGTTTTTATATGTTGCATTCATGCATCAATTTAATTTTCCAAATAAAATCTGATATTTATTATAAGTTTTAATTCATTATATTTTAGTTGTTTATTTCCAACAACAATGGTTAATTCTCTTAATCCTGATCATGTATGTTGATTGATAATTTAGCCAATGACACGGAGTCACTAAAACAATAAGAATTTATAAGCTTAATGCAAGAACTAAACGACACATAGATTTATAGTGGTTTGACCCCTCAGATTGGTAATAACCTACGTCCACTTAGTATTTCTATTAATGTAAACTCTGAAACCTGCCATCAGCAAACTATGGTTCACTAAGTTTCACAAGCTCCAATGTGGAATACAAAAATCGTGTATAAAAACACTAGTTCTCTCTGAATAAAAATTATTGCCTCTATTTAAATGAATCCCATGAGTCCCATTTATAGGCTGAAGCATGTACATATAGGCCAATGGGCCGTCTTAAAACTTAGTTACAAGCATATTTGAATAATAACAGAAATTATAATAGTTACACATAAAGAGGGTCAAATATCTTAGCAATATCCGACTTATAACTGTATTTAAACTCTGGCTTCATTACTATGATCAGACCTGGTCGCATATATCAACACAAATTTCATATTGTTTAACATATTTCTTGAATCCATCAAGCAGCCGCTATCCTGGTCGTTGGTCGACCAGACTGTCATCACTAAACAGTCACGTGCTATTAACGTGCACCCCGATCATGCCACGTCAGCAAGAAAATATTTTTTGGGTAAACATTTGCCCCCCAAGTTTATTTTAATGCGATCAAGATTTAATAAACTTACTCTACTAGCAATCCATCTGACCTGTCACATCTATCAGTACTTACTTTTTAAAAATTGTAAGTAATCATGACCTTTACAGTTTCCCAAAAATATTTACAGTTATTACAATTCCCCATGCATTGAAACCCTATTCCCATTATTACTTCCATTACTTCCCCGAGCAGTATAAATATAAGCCTCTTCATCTTTTTTCATTTTTTAACCGAACATTCTCTCTCATCAAGAGAACTCAGAAAAACCTTCAAGAAAACCCAGAGACTGCAATGTGATTCGGGACGTCTTCGAGCAACTCCGAGCAAAACTTTCATGATTTCTCCGACAATCCGTACTCCAAGTAATTTTTCGAATCCGTCATCTTATCTTTGTAGCAATTTTCATGTATTTTGGTCCAGATTCACGAGTTTTTGTAACTGGGTTTCTACTGTTCTTGAGAAATTTTTGGGTAATTGGGTTTAGGCAAACATACATAGAATAAGTATGCTAGAATAGGGATTTTAGGCAGTATAAAATACTAGACAATGCTTAGAAGGAATATACGGTACAGGTACATCGATTTTGGGACCAAAATCAAAGTGAAAATTCGATTTTGAGTATTTTAGAAAAACTGGGCTTTTCCCGCCTGTTTTCGAAGTTGAAAAGCTTCTTCAAAAAAACTTTTCACATTCACTTTTTGATCTGTTTTTTCAACCTGCTCGCATGTTTATTGTGTTTTTATCAGGATGCTACTGGTCATATAAAAGCTTAACTTTTATACACGAGCAACGTTATCCTTACTTTTCTCTTTCTTCTATCTATTGGTCGTAGAATCTCACTCCCCCTTTCCTCTTCTAAGATATTCATGCATGATCCCAGAGGAGGTGAGAGACCAATAGACGACAACCTTCTCACTTTGCTATTTGAGGATCAAGAACAACCTTCTCTGCCTTTTTCTGAGCCTTCAGCCTCACACCCAAACCCTACGACCAATCCTCCTTAAAATACGTCACAGGACCAATCGAACATGGGTCGTGTAAAACACATTGCTTGTAGAAAAAAGAAACCCACAAACTCTCCTTCCAACTAGCCTACAACCAATGTCGAGGTTCTTTAAAGCGATCCTCTACCTTTAAACATTTCACCTCCAGATATCTAGCCCAAAGCTCGTCCCCGTGATGCCCCTTGAGCAGAGGTAGCCTGGTTCATTGCACCTCCTAGCGTCATATCGACCAGGATGGTGGAAAAATATCCCAAGAAGTACGGGCTTCCTGGGATTACTCAGTACAAACCTACACCCGACCAGAGGGAAAATGTGCTCGGAGGCATCTACAATGCCTGGTTGAGGTATCATATAGAAGCGGGGGAAATCTTACCCTTGCATGACTTTTTCTGGGGGCTGGCCAATTCTTTTGAGGTCGCCCCTTTCAAAATAACACCTAATGGCTATAGAGTACTTTGAGCACTCTATATCTTATATAATCACAAAAAATGACCTATGCCTACTCCTCATGTGATCAACTATCTGTTCGATCTCAAATCCAAGCCCAATCAGAACAACACAAGGTTCTTTCATTTCTACCACCAGGAATCCACTCGGACATTCTTGAGTGACATTACCTTCAAGTCCAATGTAAGAAGGTACTTCCTTATGACTGACTTGGTTGCAGACAACATGGCCTTCACACGAGGAGGTAAAATTCTAATCTCTGATCGACATTTATCCAGTCATTTTTCATCTTTACTTGTCTTTAGTTTTTTTTGTGTTGTATCTAGGTCCATGGCACCGACCACACCCTAGTCTAGAAATGGAGATAAGAGCCACAACTTGGCCAGCATGACGAATATAGAAAAATGCGTCAAGGTGCTGGTCACAGAGAGTGATTTAAGGTTGGTCAGCCTTTTTGAAACTCATTGGGAAATGAGAGAATCCATTGCGGGGAGTGCCATAGGAGAGGGCACTGAAGGACAAGAAAACTTCGAGCAGCACTAGGATGTGTCACAACCCCAGAGGCACCGACCAACAGGAGTGACCATTCGAGAACCTACCCCCAACACTTGAGTAGCTAATATTCCTTCCCAACATGGGAGGGGAAAAAAAAAACTACCATAATACACTGGCCCTATACTCAAATCTTCCAACAAGAATGGTATAAATGTCTCACTTTTAAATAAACTGCCCATCCCTTATCATTTATTTGATAGGGTTGGCAACTTTAATTTTATGACCAGTAGTTTTAGCTTAGACTTCTTCGAGGAAAATAGTGAGTGTAACAGTAGTTCTTTAGATAATGTAGCGACCTGTAATAAAGTTTGGGTATACTACTTAGAATATCTTTTTAGTTTGATTCTTTATTGTGCCAAACTTATTTCTTGACATATCTGCTCGTTTGTTTTTATTTTGCAGTCATGCCATCTGATGACACCTTCGATATCTACGCTTCTGTAGACACTCCAACGAGCAAGAAGAAGTCGAGCAGAAGAAACCCTTGAGAATGCAGTGGGGAACCTTCAAGAAATAGGGCTCGTGCAGAGGTCCCTACAGCTCCCATTCCTTATAGATCAACTACGCCTCCTCCTCCTCCTCGCATTGATCCTTCCATCGACCAGACAGGGAAATCCTTAGCTGCAAAATTGTTGAGCAATGCATGTAGCTCAGCAAATGATAAACTGTAGAGATTGGCCAAGCACAGTCACAGCCAGGAGGCCTTTGCCTGTCTTCCTTCGTTGAAACCCGACCAGGTCCTTGCTCGTGGGCTCAATGAAGTCCTCAGTGTAAATTTATTCTGTATTGTATTTTAGTTGAACAACATTTCCTTTGATTATCTCTAAAAGCTTCATTATTCCACTGTTTGCAGGGTATCTTAACCATGAGCAATGGCTGGCGCCGCACTGAGGAGGTCGATGTAAAACATGTCGAGCTGATCAAGGCATGGTAGGCCATGGAAAAGGAAACTGTCAAGGATATCAAGGCATGGGAGGCCAAGGTTAAGGCAGCTGAAGACAAAGTTGTCATTTTAACCGAGGAGTTGAAGAAAAGCCAAGAAAATCTGGCCAAGGCTGTTGCTGCCAAGGAGAAGTTTAAGGAAGCCTCCGAGACTAACTACAAGGAAGCAACCAAGCTTCAACAGGATCTGGAGGCAAGCATAAAGGAGGCCACTGTTCTAGAGGAGCTAGTCAAGCTGCTCGAGGAGAAGAATTCCCAAAACTTGGAGAGGTTCCGAGGAGCTACCTTCAACTACTTCTACATGTTTTGGAAGAATAATCCAAAGGCAAATTTCAACTACCTTCCTGAGCAGGTAAAAAAAGTCGAACACGCCAAGTGTGCTGCTCACCTAGAGGAGGAGATAAATGCTCATAATGCCTCAGATTCTCCTGAAATTTCCTTGGTGGCAAGCATCGATGGTGCTAACGAAGAAGTCGGACCTTCAGTCGGCCAACCGTCTCAGCAGGACCCCCCTTCAGCTGCACAATAAAAATTTAATTTATGTAATTAAAACACACGAACAACTGTTCGCGGTGTTTAGACAATTTGCTGCCTAAGGCAGCTTTTCTTTCCTTTTAATATTTTTAATTACATCTGAGCAACAATTGCTCACGGTGTAAAGACGTTTCATTGCGATAATATAATATATCCTCATTGTTATTATAACATCTACTCATATGACCGAACTTAGCATAACACTTTATAAAGATCTCACAAAATTAACTAAAAAATTTCAAAAATACTCTAAGTGTCATAGTATGCTTTCCCTTATTTCGCTCGTGTGTTTACATATGTCTATGTTGATATGCTTTGCTCACTAAGTATCTTATATGCCCCCCAAGTGATCGAGGAGTATAAGTTTCTTCATCACTTTCCATGACCAATACCTGTTCGAACATTACTGCTCGCATACTTATGAACGATCAATGATAATATAGCAAAACAACACACGTAATGAGCAAATACTTATAATAAATATAATAATTGGCAAGAATAACGGGCTATGCATAGTTCCTTTTATTTCTCATAATAAAATGGACAAGATTCGTGTCTGTACGAGTGATCAAAAATTGATTTTACATTTATAAGCAACCAGCCATCTAACTGGCCAGCTCTTGTTCACAATAGGGGTCTCACCCTGGCAACTTGCACTCCGCGTGCTTAACGCTGCTCCCGGCCCCATGCTGTACTCGGCCTTCGCCATTTCCCGGCCCTTGCCATTCTTAGCCTTCGCCGTTCCCTGCCCTTGCCGTTCATTTACAGATATGCAACATGTAGCATTAACTTAACAAACACTTAAACAAATACAAACATAATTAATAGGGCTACTTCCTGCAACACAATCACATAGGGTCGTGCCCTACAATACAAACTATATTACCACGCCCTGCTCTACGGGTACAACAGTTTTCTTACCTGTGTCCCGAGCTCTCCGAACACGAATATCCCGAGCACAGTCCTCTAGTCCGAGCCTCACTGAAAACCTAGTCACAACGTATCAACAACATCCTTCCATCAAGTTCTAATCCATTAAATAACTTTGGGTTATAATTCTAGTCTCTGGGACCTTGAGTTCTATCAATCCGGGTGATAAAATCAATCCCGAGCCTAAAAACTTCTTGGGGTCCAAAAACCCACTAAGTGTCATGGCCCCAAGGCCCTATGTCGTGGCCCACCTCAACCAGAGGCTCAGCCTCCATTCTTGCCTATGCGCGTCGCGACCCAACCTATAGGATGCCACGGCCCACCCCTCTTCCTGGCCTCCTAAACGTTGTAGAGGGCCGCGACTCACCAAGAACAATGCAGCGGCCCGACCTTTTGAACCTGGAAAAATCCCCCATTTTTACAACTAAAACCAAGCTAATTTACCCCAAAATCAATCCCACAACTCCACTTAATCATTAAAATAATTCTAGAATGGTCCCAGCAGCAAAACCTAACAAAACTAATCTCAAAACACACCCAAAGAGTAATTCACAACCTAGCTCACATGCATAAACTTATATTTCTAACCAAAACTCAGCAGAATTCTATTGATCACCAGGTTTTAGAGCTTACCTTTGAACCCAATTAAGTCTCTGAGTTAATCCCCTGAGTTCCAAGCTACAAGCCTCTCAAGCTCAATCCTTAAGTTCTGAATTCCTAGCTTAATTTCCTCAAAGATTCATTCAGCCTTCAAACACTCAAAGGGAGAGAAACCAAGTGATAGGGAGAGATTCAGTTTATGCCAAACTTCTAAATGTTTCTTATGTTTGTCTTACTTATCCTAAGTCACTTAAGTTACCTCCAAGGCTCGGGGTACCAAAAACGTCCTTGAGGGAAAAATGGTAAATTTCCCCGATATTCCCTCCTATACGTTCTAACTTCAAATATATCTCCAAATAGTTATTTTCATAACCCGATAACCCAGTAAAATGTCTAATGCTCGAAATACCCCTTGACCCGCCCCGAGTCGGGTATTTGACCCTGTTGTGACCTTCTAGCTAAACCGCTCCCTAGGACTGTCTCGGATTTTGCATCACAAATATATCACCATTCACACGTGGTAAAGATCACAAGTATAGCATTTATGCCCTCAACGAGCTAAAATTACAAACATGGCCCAAATAACCAAATGGGGCCCACATGCATATTTAATTCACCTAAACATGCATTTCTAATCACATACTCATCAAATTCACATATTAAATAATAAATCACTTATTTCCCTCCCGGCATGCTAATCAAGGCCCTAAGCCCTATTAAAAAATTTAGTACGCTCCAATCAACTACTATAAAAGTAGCGAGCAATGTCATGTTCGCATGTATAGCCCTTGCTGTGACTGGGAGACTAATCGGCCTTGTTTGTGCTAGCCCTTTGCTAGAAAAACCGTAGATGGTTTGGTTGCATGGCTCTAAATCTTGCACGTACAATTTCATTCTTTCCAGTGAAGACTTATACAAAATTTCGACCGAGCTTCCTGTATCCTACAACACTCATTTTACCATCATGTTGTCAATTTTAACATCCAAAACCAGAGGATCTGAGTGGGGAAATTGGACATGTTGTGCGTCCAGCTCGGAGAAAGTTAGTAATTATTCCTCTGTTCGAGCTTTTTTTGGAGTTCACTCCTCGACGTTCAGCATTTCAATGTCTTTATCGTGATGTAGGGTTCTGCCATATCTCACCCTCCCCTTACCACTGTCACCTGCAATATGTGGCCCTCCGCAGATAGTCAACAAGGTACTAGTGATAGGAGCTAGCTGTAGAGGAGGCAAGCGTTGGCGTACAGGTGCTTGCTCGTTGCCTCCATGAGCCTCCTGCTGAGAACTTCCCCCTGCTCATACTTATCTCCTCTGATGTCCTTGTCGAATAAGGAACTCGATCTCTTCCTTGAGCTAGTTACACTCGTTGGTATCATGGCCATAGTCGTTGTGAAAATGACAAAACTTGGTCGCATTCCTTTTGGATATGTCTTTCCTGATCAGGGCTAGTCGCCTAAAGGAAACAGTGGTATGACTGGCCTGATACACTTCAGCTCGGCTATTGACCAGGGCAGTGTAATTGGTGAACCTTGGTTCATATCTATTTTATTTGGGGTACTTGCTATCAGATGTCGTTGGTTCAGTGTTCGCCATTTTCCCCCCTTTCTTACCATTACCTTTGTTGTTGTCGTTGTCGTTGGGTTTACCAGACCCATTGGTGGCTTTGGTCGGGTCTTCTTTCTTACCCTGGTCATCCTTTGGGGACTTTCTGTAATGACCCAACTATTTCTAAGACCCTGGACCATTAAAACTAATAAATATAGCTACTACTTTGAAGAAACATACATAAGAAATAATCATAACTTTATTAAAAATCCAAAATGTTGTGCAAATTACAATATAAATTATAAAATGTGGTATGGGTACCCATTGTTTAATAAAACATAAAACATAACTTTAAATCATTTGTTCAAAACTAATTGCGGAATCACAAAGGAAAACATAATTCAAAAACTAAAAGAAATGCCATCCTCGATCGACTCAATGGCCATTCATTCCATTCATCCATAACACACAAGTCAAGCCACCAAGAATCCTTTCACCTTCGTATCTAGTTTCCTGCATCATTCCAAAAAAAAAATAAAGGAGTGAGCCTAACGCCCAGCAAGGAAAATCTACTAACAACATATAACATAAATCATATACATAAGACTATATCATAAACATATACTATAAAACATATATCATATAAGACTACCATGGCCATCATACTTCTTGGGGCTTGTTAACTAAGCAAGTCATATGCCCATAGATTTGTGGGGCTTGCCAGCCAAGCAAGTCATATGACCATAAATTACTGGGGCTTGCTAGCAAGACAAGTCATGAGCCCAAGGACTATAAACATACTATTCATAATGTAAACGTAACATAACATAAGATAACATAACATAATATAAGCATAACATATCATATAAACATATAAAATCTATCCTATTTTCCTTACCGAAACCGGGATATTTGAGATCAAGAGCGGGATTAGAACACTCCTAAAACCAAATGTAAGAATGGTGAGTTTCTAAAGAAAAGAGATGAAAAGGAAACTAAACCATCAAAGAAGAAACTTACCGAGAAGAACCTTAAATCAAAGAACTTAAACACCTAACCACAAAACCATAAACAAAGTTAGGATCTGAAAGAAACTTAAGGAAAACTAAAGAATCATAAAGAATAGAACTTAAGAATAATATTACCTTGGATGACTAGAACCGATCTACACTTCAATATCGAAAATACACTTTATCTCACTACCCAAAACCCAAGTGTATCACTCTATAGAAATCCTAGTAGCTTGAAGGCTGTGAACACAACTAGAAGAATGAAGAAAAATATGGTTGAGTACTAGGTCATACTTATAGAGTTCAAGGGATGAAAATATCTCCTTTTAGCTTGAATAAAATAATGAATATTAAATGAAAAATAATTGAATACTCGATCAACAAATTCTTAAGACTCGGTCAAAAATGTTTAGAGGCAAGTCAAGAGGTTAAGGGATGAATCAAGTTCGGATTTCTCAGAGTTCGAAAAACTACACCTAGGGCCGATATATCGCCTGACCCTATATCCCGAGTGTTCGTGATTTCGTTCGTGCGAAGTCAACGTGCTTTCCATATCTCACGTGCTGTGATATATCACCTCTAAGGCTGCGATATGTCAGCATACGTAGATAATTTAAACACATTTTTGCATGAATTTAGGATAACTAGAGTTGATTAATCAGGTTTGCATGAGTAATATGTGATTCCAGCAAGTTCTGGAAGGGTCGAGAGGTTCTAGAGACTTCTATTATTGAATTATCCATTTGAAATGCTTAAATCCTCAAATAAACAAGATTGTGGCAAGTGTCATGCTCTTAATGGTTCTGGAAGATTCTAGAGTTTCTAGAACTTTCTTTTATTTAAACTATAAATAAACATGGTTATGACAAGTGTCATGCTCTTAATGGTTCTATCTAAACCTTAGGTTATAATTAATATATTTCTATGACCAAAAATATTAATCAAACCTTATTATATAATTAATATTTCTAAACTATAGGTTAAACCTATAAAATCCATAACTATTGCTACAAGTGTCCTACTAAATCCCGGTTTGAACCAAAATCCACGAAATCTAAAATACTACAAACTACTACTAACTATCTCGCTAGCTAAGTAAACATTCTAGGACTCTACAATTCTCCCCTACTACAAAGAATTTCATCCCTGAAATTTACTTACCAAACAATTCCGGATACCGAGCTTGCATGTCCTCCTCCAAGTCCCACGTTGCCTCCCGTATAGAACTGTTACTCCATAGGACTTTGACTATCGAAATACTCTTAGACCGTAATTCCTTCATCCCTCTATCTAGGATACTAACCGGTCGTTCCTCGTAACTCAAGTCTTTCTTGAGTGCTATCGTATCATATTTGGGGACGTGAGATGGGTCTGACACATATCTACGCAACATCGAGATGTGGAACACATTATGTCTATCTGCTAGAGCTGGCAGTAGGGCTAATCTATTTGTAACTGCTCCCACTTTGTCCAATATCTCAAAAGGACCTATAAACATTGGAATAAGCTTGCCTTTCTTCCCAAACCACTTCACACCTTTCATAGGAGATATCTTTAAGAAGACTTGATCTCCGACTTTGAATTCCATATCACGCTGCTTGGCATCCGCATAACTTTTCTGATTGCTCTAAGCAGCGAGCATACGCTTTCTAATCAGCACTATTGCATCCTGAGCTTCTCTAACATCTTCGGGTCCAAGTAGTTGCCTTTCTCCTACCTCATCCCAATGTAACGCCGATCGACACCTCCTACCATAAAGTAGCTTGTTGGGTGCCATCCCGATTGTTGACTGGTAGCTATTATTGTAGGAAAATTGTACCATCGGCAAATACTTATTCCATGATCCTCTGAAATCAAGTACACAAGAGTGCAACATATCTTCCAAAATATGTATGGTACACTCAGACTGACCGTCTGTCTGTGGATGAAATGTCGTACTAAGACTTAACTTGGTAGCCATGGCTTGCTGCAAGCTTCCCCAAAATCTCGATGTAAACACCGATCCTCTATCGGATACTATTGTCTTAGGAATTCCATGCAGTCTTACTATTTTTTGAACATAAATGTCTATGTATTGATCTACTGTATAAGAAGTCTTGACGGGCAGGAAATGAGCTGACTTGGTTAATCTATCTGTTACTACCCAAGTCGAGTCGTGCTGCTTATTCGTTCGTGGCAAACCCGTCATGAAATCCATGGCTATATCGTCCCATTTCCATTATGGAATGCTAAGTGGTTGCAATAAGCCAGCAGGCCGTTGATGTTCTGCTTTCACTTGATGGCATACTAAACATTTATACACATATTCTGCTATATCTTTCTTCATTCCTGGCCACCAATAAATTGCTTTAATGTCGTGAGTCATCTTGGTCAACCCTGGGTGAACTGAGTATGGGGTATTGTGTGCTTCTTCTAAACACTTCACCTTAATCCCTTGATCATTCAACACGCATACCCGATCCTTATATCTCAATAACCACTATCCTGATATTGAGAAATTTGTGGCCTTGCCTTCTTTAACTGCATCCATATGTACTAGTAATGTGTCATCCTGCCCTTGCCCAATCTGTATTTCTTCTAACCGACTTGACCGGATGGACAAGTTAGCCAGCTTACCGATGACTACTTCTATTCTGGCACTAATCAGCTCCGACTGTAGCGACTTTTCTAATCCAGCTAATGCCGCTAGACTTCCATAGCTCTTCCTACTTAGCGCATCAGCAACTACGTTTGCCTTTCTCGGGTGGTATAGGATTTCACAGTCATAATCCTTTACTAATTTTAACCACTTGCGCTATCTCATGTTGAGCTCCTTTTGTGTGAAGAAATGCTTTAAGCTTTTGTGGTCCCTATGAATCTCACACCGTGCTCCATAAAGATAATGGCGCAAGATTTTTAACGCAAAGACCACTACTACCAACTCCATAGTGTGTGTTGGGTAGCGTTTCTTGTACTCCTTCAACTGCCTTGAGGCGTAGGCTATCACCTTGTCATCATGCATCAGTACACAACCCAACCCTTGCTTCGACGCATCGCAATAGACTACAAACTTGTCATTGGGTGTCGGTACACAAAGTACTGGTGTTGAGCACAACTTATCCTTAAGCAACTGGAAGCTCTCTTCACACTTATCAGTCCAGTTGAACCTCTGCTGTTTCCGGGTTAGGTTGGTAAGTAGAGTGGCTATCTTAGAAAAACCCTCTACAAACCTTCGATAATAGCCTGCTATTCCCAAAATACTTCTTACCTCGGACGCGTTCTTTAGTCTTGGCCTATCCTTCACAGCCTCTACTTTAGTTGGGTCCACAACAACTCCTTCCTTGGATACTATGTGTCCGAGGAATTCTACTTGTAAAAGCCAAAATTCGTACTTCTTGAACTTGGTGTAAAGTTGATGCTCTTTTAGTCACAACAAGATCAATCTTAAATGTTCCTCGTGCTCGTCTTCGTCCTTTGATTACACCAAAATATCGTCGATGAACACTACGACGAATTTGTCCAAGTAATCCTTGAAGACCTTATTCATTAAATCCATGAATGCGGCTGGAGCGTTGGTAAGACCGAAAGACATAACTAGAAACTCGTAATGCCCATAACGAGTTCTAAAAGCTATCTTATGATTATCCTATTCCCGTACCTTGAGCTGATGATACCCGGACCGTAGATCAATCTTTGAAAACATAGTTACTCCTCGAAGTTGATCAAACAAGTCGTCAATCTGGGGTAGTGGGTACTTATTCTTAATCGTCACTTTATTTAGCTCGCGGTAATCTATGCACATCTGCATACTTCTGTCCTTCTTCTTCACAAATAGAAACGGTGCTCCCCATGGCGAATGGCTTGGTATAATGAATCCCAAGTCTAAGAGTTCTTATAGCTGCGTCTTTAACTCCTTGAGTTTGGTAGGTGCCATCTGGTATGGTGCCTTGGAGATAGGCTAGGTGCCCGGTACTAGTTCGATTGTGAAGTCAATTTCCCGAGTCGGCACAATCCGGGTAAGTCATCAGGAAATACTTCTGGAAATTCCTTTACAATGTGGACGTCTCCAACCTTTAGTGGTGTTTCCTTTACGACATCCGTGACGCTGGCTAAACATGCGTGACATCTTTTTTTTATCATCCTCTGAGCTTTGAGAGATGAAATAAGCGGTGTGTGTAGCCCTAAAACCTTTCCCATAAAGCATAGTCTCTGACCGTCAGGAGTGTCGAACATTACTTTCTTACATCTGCAGTCAATGGTTGCCCCATGCCTTGCTAGCCAGTCCATTCCCGGTATCATGTCAGAGACTTTGATCTCCAATTCTATCAGGTCTCCTTCTAGTTCTACGTCCTCAATTTTGACCGATACGCCTCGTACTATCCTTGATGATAGTACTATTTCACCCGAAGGCAATTCTGTTACAAACTTAGTTCTAAATCTTTCTCAAGGTTTGTCTAATTTTTCTATCATTCCTAACGAGATATACGAGTGAGTGGCTCCTGAATCAAATAATACAGAACATACATTATTGATGATAGGAATCTGACCTACGACCACTTTCTTTCTAGCGTCATCTTCTCCTTGGGTTAAGGCAAAGAGCCTGACAGGAACCATCTTGTTGTCCCTTTTCTCCTCTGTCTTGAGTTGGGGACATTCTCTCTTCCGGTGTCCTTCTTGAACACAATTGTAGCATCCCTTGGTATTTGCACGACACTCACCAGGATGTTTCTTTTCGTACTTAGCACATTGTGGGTATTCTGCATAACCCGGTTTATTACCTCCATTGTTCGTCCATGCCCTTTTATCGTTATTGGACTACTTATTGTGAGGATGCCGTCTCTTCTGACCATTATTGTTGTTGGATTGATAGTTGTTGTTTCGACCATTCTGAGGTTGACTTTGATGTTTAGGCTCAGGCTTACTAGCCTCATCTTTACTAACATTCGCCTAAAGTCATTCTACTTCTATAGTCGTTTCTAGAACATCGGCATAAGTAGAATTTTCCGGGTTTGCTAGCTTAACCCCTAACTCAATCTTTGGTCTAAGTCCTCTGACAAACTTGGTAACCCTCAAAAAGTCAGTTGGAACCATCTCTGGTTCAAATTTGGCTAGTCAGTCGAACTGCCGAGCATACTCTACTACTGATAAGTTCCCTTGCTTCAGACCAGCGAACTCCTCGACTTTTGTAGCGATGACAGTTGAGTTTTAGTACTTTTTGTGGAACAACTCCACAAATCTGGTCCAAGTCATGGTGGCAACATCGTGAGTCTGTTGAACTAAGTCCCACTGTATTCTAGCATCCTTCTTGAGCAGAGACGAAAAGCAGGATATGTGGTCCGCATTGCCGAGATTCATGTGCACTAGGATCAGCTCAAAATTTCTAAGCCATTCTTCTGCCTCGAAGGGGTCTGTTGTCCCTTCAATGTTTGGAGCGTGTTGCTTACAAAACCGCTCGTAGATTGGATCCATGTGCTGAGCTGGGTATGGCACATAGTTTTCCATTGGCCATCCCCCATAAGGACCTACTTGATGGGGTGCTGGAGCCATTCGGTGAGGCTGTGGTTGCAGCTAAGACGGAGGCTGAGTCTGAGTCTGAGCCTGTAGTCGTTGTTGCTGCAGTAATTCCTTAACTTTTTGTTATAGCCTGGCAATTTCTGTGGTGCTGTCAACCGGCGGCAGCGGTGCACTTTGGTTAGCAGTAGTATTGGTAGCACGCACTCCCCTTCTACAAACAGGAGGGGTTTCATTGATCTCAAGAGCGGCGTTGGAGGCATTGGCATTGGTGTGAGCAGACCTTCTGAGCAACATCTTCAGCAGAGTTCTAACAATCGAGAAAAACATGTTAGAACTTACCCTAATAGGCTCTAAGGCAAAAACTTAATCTAAGCAAACATAACTCAGACCTATGAATTATGAATTCTTACGAAAAATTTATATAAGCCTTCTTTATAATTAGGGTGTGTTTCTATACTTTGAAAAATAAGCCATCTTTATTATTTTCTAAGTGTGTTTCTAATCATCCTATTTGACTTAATTCTCAGGCTCAAAACTCGTCGTTGTTCCAAAGTTAACCATATTGAGGGAGGGCTAGGATCAGTAAAATTGTTCCCACTACTATGGCCCCCTAACTCTCAATATAGAACCCAGTCCATTGATTCGTATCCACCCTCACCAAACTTGGTCATTATTTATTATGATTGTAAAAAAAATCAAACTCATAATTTTCATCAAAATAACAATAATATTTATTTGGAAAAAGGTTTTCACTATATACAATCATAAAAGCAAATATAAAATAATAAAGAAGCTAATTTATTCTAAAAATCAGGATCTTCTACATCTGATCCTTCATCTAACATATCATCATCTATCTCCTCATAATCATCATTTTCGTGAGCCTCAAAATTTCCTCTAGGAAGATTCGTAAAGATTCTATTTTTTTGCTCTTTTGTGAATTGGAATTCCATCTTAGAGGTAAACCTATGTATGAGAAAGTAATATCTTATAGCTACTGGTAATTCATCTTCATCATCTATAGTCTCCCATATTTCTTTTAAAGTTGCAATTACAATAGGAAAATCTTTAAAAAGTCTAATCACTAAAACATATTGCTCTGTTTCTCTCATCATGATTTGTTTAGTTGTTTGGAGGTGACCTATCACATTGTGGAATAAAAGTAATTTCCAAGTGATTCTTTCTAGAACTCGTACTGTATTTCATGGTTCTCTAATTCTTTTCAAGGCCTTAATGGCTCGGATATCCTCATAGGTCAAGGCTCCATCCATTCTTAACTGAAAACATAAGGCTAAAACATTAGCTAAACACATAAACATAATGAGTAAACATAAACACTTACATTGGCGGTTAGATTCGGAGCTTGAGCATGTGTATCAAGGAGAACGTCATGCAAATGGACAGTTTCTCCGATACCAACTGTAATGATCCAACTATTTCTAAGACCTTGGACCATTAAAACTAATAGACATAGCTACTACTTTGAAGAAAACATACATAAGAAATAATCATAACTTTAATAAAACTAAAAATGTTGTGCAAATTACAATATAAATTATAAAATGTGGTATGGGTACCCATTGTTTAATAAAACATAAAACATAACTTTAAATCATTTGTTCAAAACTAATTGCGGAATCACAAAGGAAAACATAATTCAAAAACTAAAAGAAATGCCATCCTCGATCGACTCAATGGCCATTCATTCCATTCATCCATAACACACAAGTCAAGCCACCAAGAATCCTTTCACCTTCGTATCTAGTTTCCTGCATCATTCCAAAAAAAAAATAAAGGAGTGAGCCTAACGCCCAGCAAGGAAAATCTACTAACAACATATAACATAAATCATATACATAAGACTATATCATAAACATATACTATAAAACATATATCATATAAGACTACCATGGCCATCATACATCTTGGGGCTTGTTAACTAAGCAAGTCATATGCCCATAGATTTGTGGGGCTAGCTAGCCAAGCAAGTCATATGCCCATAAATTATTGGGGCTTGCTAGCTAGACAAGTCATGTGCCCAAGGACTATAAACATACTATACATAATGTAAACGTAACATAACATAACATAAGCATAAAATATCATATAAACATATAAAATCTATCCAATTTTCCTTACCAAAACTGGGATATGTGAGAACAAGAGCGGGATTAAAACACTCCTAAAACAAAAAGTAAGAATGGTGAGTTTCTAAAGAAAAGAGATGAAAAGGAAACTAAACCATCAAAAAAGAAACTTACCGAGAAACCTTAAATCAAAGAACTTAAACACCTAACCACAAAACCATAAACAGAAGTTAGGATCTAAAAGAAACTTAAGGAAAACTAAGGAATCATAAAGAATATAACATATGACTAATATTACCTTTGAGGAACTAGAACCGATCTACACTTCAATATCGAAAACACACTTTATCTCACTACCCAAGTGTTTATAAAGCTTAAGATGATATAGCTTTTATCCCATAAAACCAAGTGTATCACTCTATAGAAATCCTAGCAGCTTAAAGGCTCTGAACACAGCTTGAAGAATGAAGAAAAAAATGGCTGAGTACTAGGTCCTACTTATAGAGTTCAAGGGATGAAAATATCTCCTTTTAGCTTGAATAAAATAATGAATATTAAATGAAAAATAACTGAATACTCTATCAACAGATGCTTAAGACTCGGTCAAAAATGTTTAGAGGCAAGTCAAGAGGTTAAGGGATTAATCAAGCTCGGATTTCTCGGAGTTCAAAAAACTACACCTATGGCTGATATATCGCCTGACCCTATATCCCAAGTGTTCGTGATTTCGTTTGTGTGAAGTCAACGTGTTTTCCGTATCTCCCGTGCTGTGATATATCACCTCTAAGCCTGCGATATGTTGGCATACGTAGATAATTTAAACGCATTTTTGCACGAATTTAGGATAACTAGAGTTGATTAATCAGGTTTGCATGAGTAATATATGATTCCAGCAAGTTCTGGAAGGGTCTGGAGCTTCTAGAGACTTCTATTATTGAATTATACATTTAAAATGCTTAAATCCTCAAATAAACAAGATTGTGACAAGTGTCATGCTCTTAATGGTTATGGAAGATTCTAGAGTTTCTAGAACTTTCTTTTATTTAAACTATAAATAAACATGATTATGACAAGTGTCATGCTTTGAATGGTTCTATCTAAACCTTAGGTTATAATTAAAATATTTCTATGACCAAAAATATTAATCAAACCTTATGTTATAATTAATATTTCTGAACTATAGGTTAAACTTATAAAATCCATAACTATTGCTACAAGTGTCCTACTAAGTCCCGGTTTGAACCAAAATCCACGAAATCTAAAATACTACAAACTATTACTAACTATCTAGCTAGCTAAGTAAACATTCTGGGACTCTACACTTTCCTTCATTGGAAATGGCTTCCTTGATTTTGATATATTTGTCGGCACGATCTAGAAATTCTTGAGTGTTCTTGACTCCATTCTTCTGTAGACTACTTCAGAGGGGAGAATGGCGTCGCACTCCAGCTTTGAGTGTCACCACCTTTCCTTCGTATCCAACAGCTTTGGTCTGAGCCACTGCTCGCATAAACTTTTGGATATACTCCTTGATACTTTCTCCGTCCTTTTGTCGAATGTCGACCAGCTGATTAGCCTCTATTGGATGTATTCGACCAGCATAAAATTGTCTATAAAACTCCTTCACAAATATTTCCCAGGAGACTATACTGGCTGGAGGGAACTTGAAATACCATTCCTGAGCAAATTAAGACAATGTAGCAGGAAAAATCCTACACTGAGCATCTTTTGACACCTTCTGGATGTCCATTTGTATCTCAATCTTGTTCACGTGAGATACTGGATCTTCTCCTCACATGATATTGGGTAAAACTGGCATTCTGAATTTGGTCAGAACTTTTGCCACATAAATTCTATTAACGAATGGGGTGCCCCTACTTCGATCAAAATCTATGTGGGACATTTTATTCCCAACTAGCTGCTGCACGGCCTGATTCAAGGCATCTATCTGAGCCTATACAACATCTGGTATTGCTGGAGCGGATGGGGCTGGGGAGAAGTACTCGTCATGTCTTTCCCTTCAGTTATTGAGCACATCCCTCAGATCTGTTGGAAAAACTCATTGCAGGATCTTTATTTATTTTCATGCAATTTACATATTGTCAAACAAACATGCAAATTCCTAGAACATGCTCCTATGAAATTGATACAAATACAGAGTAAAGTGAAAACTTACATTACGCTAAACCCTTGATTCCTTCTGTAGCAGAGTATTATCAAGAGATTGAACAAGATTAGCAACACAGTCTTCCTCACCAAGCCTTTGATCAACCTAGAACTAGTGTGGGCTGGTTCTCAACACATGAGATAGAGATCTAGAAAAGAAGAAGAGATTGTGGCTAAGAAAGGATTAGAGTGTCTAGGTTTTCACTTACCAATAAACTGAAAACTCACTTCCTTATGAAAACCCTAGATATCATATTCCTTATATAGGCAACTTAATGGGATTTATTTAAATTTAAATTAATTTAAAATAATAAACAAAAATAAAAGCCTTGGGCTGCCATAAATGGACTTGGGCCCAATCTCTTTGTTTTGAATTTAAATCCCAACTGGGCCTAAATTCAAAACCTTTTATTTATTTTTTAATTAATTAATTAAATCCTTATTCAAATTAACTAATTATAATTTGAAACTTGATTTAATATTATTTATTTATATTGAGACAAATTTATCAATATTAATAAATTTATCCAAAGATTCTCTTTTATTCTCTAAATCTCATATCTCTGTAAATTTTCCAAAATTGACCTAGTCAACTTTAAAAATCCTAATTAATAATTAAATCAATTAATTGAGACATTCTAGATGATTTACTCAAAGGTGATGCGGGGACCATGGATCCATGAAATCAAGCTCCAACAAGTTACCGTGAATTTATTTACGGATAATTTCACTACCTTATTAATTCCTCGTGACTCCACTATAAACTCGGAATTGAACTCTTGAATTCATAGAACGTATTTTCAAAACCCTAAATACGTTATCCATTGTTATAACCATTACTAACAAGCTGGGTGCAAATTACTGTTTTACCCCTCATCAATATTTTATCCTTAACTCCCACTAAGTTCCTTATAAATGATATTTCCGTGAACTTAATCACAGAAATGAGATCTCAATCATTAACCTTTTGAACAAAGAAATTAAGGAAATCATCTTTTCACTTCTCATACAGAAGTTATAGATTTCGTATCTATGAATAATACTCCCACTCAATTACACTAATATATCTCCAAGATGTAAGTATGGGCTAGACCGTAGGGTATGCTGGTAACGAACAAGTCAAAAGATTTAAATAATATAATTTGCAGAATATTATCACTCAGAATTAAGATCGACTTAACATATGGTCAACGTTGTGACATTGATTAGATTTGATAACAACGATACTTATTTATCAATCAAGAATCAATATCGGTCCTAGTCTGATGTAACTAAATACATCCGAACTTATCTACTTGGTCAAAGCCTTGGACAAGACATCACACCCTGAATGTGTAAGTAGATCATATCATAGATTGCCTAATCAGTGAAAATCCAATGCACTGATCTAATCAGAGGACTCGTTCTTTTGAACATATAATTACAACTATAATCCACTGTGACCTAGTCACTATAATTGTAACTATCCATATGTTCGGGATTTTATAAATGTTTGTATTATTTCAATAATCATGTAATTAAACAAGCAAGCAACACAGTTGTCAAACTAAATGATTTCTACTACTTTTATTGATAATATGAAATCGTGCTACATGTCCAACATGGTTTTATAAGGGCATAAAACCCAACAAGATCTTCATCCCTATGTCTATCCTCTCTTTCACCTAGTCGGTCAAAGACATTGGGTTATTTAGGTTGTCCCCCAGTAGTTTGGTTCGTCGGTTGGCTCTCCATTGGTGGAGGATTTTGCTGCTCGTCTCTCTCCTCCTATTACTGACCATTGTTCCTCCTGCCAGAGTCCACCTCATTATAATCATCGCCATTTCTGAATTGCGACTTGTGAGTGTGCGACCTGCTGTACGCACTATTCCCCTATCTTCCACCTGGTCCGTCACGATAAATAAGTGGGGGCCTGTGTTGGTCATTAGGTCCTCTGACATTACTATGTCATGGGGGATCCCGGACTACAGCACCTGAGTTCACTTGCCTTCTGCTTCCCGAGGGATGTTGTCCCCTGCCAAGAGGGTTCCGTTCCTCAGCTGTCTAGCGTCTAGGGCTTTTGGGACGCTGCTCGGCCCTATTCTGCCTATGTTGTGGAACGTTATCTTGACAATTGAATGGCTGCTTCTAAAGCTGCCGTGGTGTCTCTCTGTCGGCAGTCCATGTCAGCCTGCCACTCATTCAGTTCTCGGCATTGCCGGTCAATCTCCATTTGCTGCAGCACCATCATTTCAGCCACATTCTCTTGATTAGCTAATTCCTCTTCCATTTCCACCAGTGGCTCGTCCTCCGCTACTTCTTGTGGAGGAGGTTGATTTGGCATACTTTCAGATGTCTGCCCCATCTGACCTGGTTTCCTGGAAGTTTTTGCCATTGTTTATCTTGAAGTTCATGAGTTCAACTCTCAATGAAAGCACCAAAATGTTGACTGGTGATTTATCCAACGACATGGAGTCACTAAAACGATAAGAATTTATATGATGAATGCAAGAACTAAATTTATAGTGGTTAAGCCCCTAAGATTTGTAATGACCTACGTCCACTTAGTGTTTCTATTAATGTAAACTCTTAAACCTACGATCAACAAACTAGGGTTCACTAAGTTTCACAAGCTCCAAAATGGAAAACAAAAATCGTGTATAAAAACACTAGTTCTCTCTAAAAACAAATTATTGCCTCTGTTTAAATGAATCCCATGGGTCCTATTTATAGGCTCAAGGATGTTCATATGGACTGATGGGCCGTCTTAAAACTTTGTTACAAGCATAATTAAATAATAACAGAAATCATATTAGTTACACATAAAGAGGGTCAAATATCTTAGAAATATCCGACTTATAACTCTATTTGAACTCTGGCTTCGTTACTATGATAAGACCTAGTCAAATATATCAACACAACTTTTGTATTATTTAACATATTTCTCGAATCCATTGAGCAGTCACTATCCTGGTCATTGGTCGACCAGACTGTCATCACTAAGCAGTCACGTGCTATCCACATGCACCCCAACCATGCCATGTCAGCAAGCAAATATTTGTTGGGTAAACAATGTACTTGAAAAACAAGAAAAGGATTAGAGAATGGAAGACCAAGAGATAACTGACATAGAAATTAGTTTTTTCATTTTCAACTTTGTATTAAGTTCTTTTTCTTTAAAGTGTTTCTAGAATTCTTTCTAGAAACTATGTTTCTAGATTCATTTATTTGATGAATGAAAAAGTTTAGTATTTCTTTTGAATAATAAATTCACTTGTTATTTTTTAAATATACTTGTTCCACCTATTTCATCAATAAATACAAATGATAATTATGAATTATTTATTATTATACAAATCATAGATTTAATAAGACATCTTATTCCAACAACAATTAAGTGAAACATATATGTGGATTATTTTTTAGATTGGCTTGTAATTAATTAGGCACATAAAATAAATAAAAGACAGTCTATTATTGCAACCAGTCAATGGTTCTCTCCTTGTTTATATAGTCTGTTAATTAAAGTTAACCAAAAGACCTTTCTCTAATAAAGGCTCAAAAATCACATAATAGTTTAGCTAATACATAGAGATGTATGTTGAACATATTAATGTTCAAAGCTAAAAGAAATAATAAATAATAAGTCAATATTGATTGACATTTATTTTAGATATGTTTAACTTTGATTAAATGCAAAAAAAAAAAAAAAATAGCTCTAGAAATTTTCATGCAACATTCAAAGTAAAGTCACTTAGAGACTTGTTTGATTTGATCAAAAGGAAGTCTAAACTTGAATTTGGAATTCAAGTAATTTGCATGTGAACATGGAATTCAATCCTAACATGCTAAGCAAAATTAGTATTTTTGAAATGGAATATAATCATATTAGATAAGATTAAACAGATAATGAGTAATAATTATCATCTTTATTATTTCTATAATTTTAACACTTGTTATACTCTGTACATGTTTGATTGTACAACATCAGTGACTTAGAAGTTGGGATTCACAAGTGGTTTTGTGAATAAATTAAAAAAATTCCATGAAGTCATTTAGTGAAACAGTTTAATAATCATAAAAGATTACAAAAGAGTTTGTATCTCTTTAAATGCTACTTTAATGAAGCATGATTATTATAATCACTATATTTTCTAGTTAAGTTGTACTAGAAATAATGATTGCAAGTCGAATAAGCAAGTTACTGGTAATTAACAATGATAAAACCAAAGAAAATCACAAATTTTGTAAAGCATTGTTGTAGTTGGAGCGTTAGTTAGTAACTACTCTGTCACAAATGTAAAGATAGTTAAATTGTGTGTGACACAATCTAACTATACTTCATTCACATACTACTATATGAAATGAAAAAGATTTTACGAAAAATAATGGTTGAAACACCATAAATCTAAAAATGGAATTTTGCATTCTATGACATCTTGATTCTTGAACATCCAACTAAATCTCAAAGAACTTTAGTTTGAAACATGATATGCAAGATGAAGAGGAGAACAGAGGAAAGTACAGACTTTTCAAAGTTAGGTTAATAACCTAAGGCTATGAACAGAAAGAAGAAATTATTACTTGAATAAATATCTTCTACTGTAACCAAACTTGAATTTTTTTACATACTCTTATCCACTGCTTTATGCATGGATTACGAGATTAATTTAAATGAATGTCTAAGTAGTCTTTACTGAATGGCTGACATGACAAAATCATTTGAAGATCTCGACTAGACAGATTCTGATGTGATTCATATTCTTAATATTGACAGCGTTCTAATCATTGGGAATGATGTAGATATGTCGTCAATAGAAAAGAAATGGTTAGCTGAACATTTATAAATATTGGATTTACAAAAGCCAAGAATGTTCTATACATTCAAATCTATAGAGATTGAAAGAACAATCCTTAGGCACTATCTCAAGCGACTTATATAGATAAGAAGCTTAAATGCTTTAGTTTTCAAAAATCCAAGAAATGATTTTTCCCTTCCTGGTAAGGATAATGTATTATCTAAATAATAAATGTCTATTTATTCTTTTACTAGAAAAAGAGGACATGAGAAAGTATTCTTGCAACTCAGTGATAGACTGTTTAATGTATCCGATGTTATGTTTTGACATTTGTTAAACGGTGGGAATAGTCATCAGTTGTCAATCCAATGATGGATTGAGTCATTGATTAGTTATAAGGACTTAATTTTGAGTATCTTGAATATAATAGAGATTATATGTATGTGCATTTAGGTAGAAACCTAAATATCCCATAGGATGAACTGATTTTAAATCAACTTCCATAACTGTGGAGCAGACACATTAATCTAGAAATGTGTTAGACATTTCAGATTTATATGTTTCACCACAAAAGCCAAAATATAACAACTACGAGCAGTTAAATAGGTTATTTGATTTAGTTGAGTTCTGTTTCATTCTAGAATAAATAACAAGTTTCTCATTGCGAAAGCAATGGAGATACAACTATTATAGAAGAACTAGAAATCTTGAGACGGTTTCTTAGAAAACTGTGACAAAGAATACATAATTGATGTAATTCATGACAATTTTACATAATTGATGTAATGATCTTGAAGATAACTTCAAAACAGTTTCATACAAAACTGTGACATATTGAAAGAGATACCTCAATTTGTATTATGGAAAGTGAGAGATTGTTGGGAATAATGCCCTTAATGCAATTGTAGTTGACAAATGTTTTAAATGAAATAAATAATTGAATTGAATTATTATGTATATATAGACTATGTCTGATATTATATTGATAATATTAAGTAAATATCATCAAATTCCAAAGTTTATCTATGTTGTCTTAATCTCATATTGGTATGAGAGGATCAAGATTAAGATAATAAACTTAAAACAGTTCCCAGTAAAATAAAGTTATGGAATCTTTAGATTAATTACTGATAGTATGGTCCACTAGTATTATAAATACATGTGACCTAGATCCTAGTTACTAGTGTAGTAGGACTGTAACGACCCAAAACTACTAATAAGGTTAAAGGGCCTTGATTAGTGTACCGGGAGGGCATAACTGGATTATGTGTGATTTAAATGATTAAAGGCATGATTATGTGATAAGCATGCCTATATGATTATTTGGATATATGAGATGCATGATTATGAGTATTAGTATGCATGTAGGCCCTGATTAGGTTATAAGGGCATATTCGTAATTTCGGCCCATTGAGGGCATAAATGTAAATATTTGTGATAAATTTTTGAGACCACATTATTATGTGGATATATTTGTAGCTTGTGACTCGAGGCGATCCTAGTGAGCGGTTTAGCGAAAAAGTCTCGGTGGGAATTTATACTCGGCTCAGGGGAGCCTGGGGGTATTTCTGGAATCTGGGAAATATATTGGAGACTATTTGACATTGAGGAAAATAATAGGTGATTAGTTAGTTGTCGGGGTTTAAGCGGTAATTATTTGGGACACTCACGGAATTAGCGGGAATTGGGAGCAAATGACCAAAATGCCCTTAGTATGATTAAATTTAATGGGAGGGCAAAAAGGTCATTTGGTTTAAAAAGAGATAAGTATTAATCTGCCTTTTTCGCACATAGTGGGATTTGTAGAACATAGTGGAAGCTGAAAGAAAGAAAAGAAGAAGGAAAGGAAGAAGGAAAACAGGGGCTCTTTTTCTCTCTCGGTTTAGGCCATCCTTCAACATTTCTTGAGGAGTTTTGGAGCTATAATTCAGAGGAGGCTTAGGCTAAGGCTTAGCACTTGGTTCCTTGGTGAAGCTAGGAAGTTCCACTAGAATTAAGCTCAATTGAGGTAAGGTCTAAAGATTTCTGATGAGTTTTTCTAGATTTTGTTGAGGTGATTTCTAAGCTGAGTTTTGGATGGAAGTTAGGGGAATTGAGCTTGAAGAATTGAGGAGCTAAAGTCTAGAAGGGCATAGAGATAACCTAAGGTCGAATTTCCCCATTGAAGGCAACAATTTCTGCCTTTGAGGTGTTGAATTTCTGAGTTTCTGGTTGAGTTCTTGAATTATGAGTTCAATGCTTGTTTTCTTTATTTGATGATGCATGTGGTTAGAATTGAGGTTGTTGGGCCATGTGGGGTGAGATGTAGTGATTGATAGGCGTGTTTTTAAGTGTTGTTGAGATTTGGAGGTGTTCTAGGGGGTTTTGGCTCGAGGAAATTCAAAGGAGAAAACTAGAGGTTGAAGTATGCTGCTTGTAGCGCTAGCCTTGGAGCGCTACAACGCTATGCTGGCTTCCTGGGAGGCTTTTGGCTCTGCTTGTAGCACTGTAGTGCCCACTCTGTGGCGCTGTAGTGCTACCCTACCTTCAGAAATGGATTTTTGGGTTGTTTCTTAGGGTTTATGGCCGGGGTTGGGGGTTTGATTCCACCACCCCGTTTGGTGGAATTAGGGCTTCCTGAGGACTTGGGATTAGTCCCGAGGTTAGGTTTTGGAATTGAAGTTTAGTGATGATTCTAATTTATGGCTGCGACTAGGTGTTCGCTAGGGCTGAGATGGGATCGTGCTTGAAGGTCGATTTCACTAATCAAAGCTATCGGAATCAAAGGTATGAAATTGCACCCGGTTATGTGTTAGTGTTGGGACTAAGAGCTCCCTATATTTATATGTGATGTCATGAGATGGTATTATTCCATGGGACATGTGATGGACGACCTAAGAGTGCCAGAATCAATATTTGCGCACAGGACGCAGCTTGTCCACTGGTAGCTGAGGTTAAATATATAATCACTGAGCTCGGCCTAAGCGAGCTAGAGTCAGTGGGATAATCAAAGGGTGCGGCCTAAGGGCGCCGACCTTGTATTTTGGCGTGAAATGTTTCATGGTTTTTAATTAATGACTATGATGAGTTTGTTATCTGAATAACTGATTATTGGTTTGAGGATTGATGCCACTACTTATGTGAGCTATATGACTTATTGTATATCTGATTGTTGTTTATTGTTTATACACTGTATTATGGTTTCTTGCTGGGCCTCGTCTCACGGGTGCTTCGTGGTGCAGGTAAAGGCAAGAGCAAGGTGGACAAGCCCTGAGTTGGAGAGCTTCGGGGGCTGAATGTACATAGTCAGCTGATCGGCCGCCATGGCCGAGGAGTGATACAGGACGGGAGAAGCCTAAATGTCTATTTTGCCCTTAGAGTGGCCAGTACATGTTTATAACCTGGAATTTTTGTAAACTGTCTTTTAAACTCTATTTCCTTTGGGATCCCATGTACAAAATGTTAAATTATGTGAAATGTAACTTTTGTAACCAAAATCTTTTAACCCTAGTTCAATTATAGTTTCAGTAATACGTTTCTAACTAAATGACTTGATTAGCAAGTCTTGCACCTTTATAAACATACAGTGTAACGGTCTTGGCTATCCAGGATGTTACAACTTGGTATCAAAGAATCCTAGGTTTAAGGGTTCCTGAAGATTGGCTGGACATGTACATTTTTTGCTAAAGACAAGCTCAACTCGGGGTTTGGTAATTGTGTATACATGTTTACATGCTTAAATGATTAGAAAGGAATATGAATGTTGATATCTGTAAGATTAATATGAAGTGTGAGATACTGATAGGGGCAGGCCCTTGACTGTATTGTGATGATATGAGGCGTGCTTATTAGCATTGTTGTTGTATGTGAATGAATATTTGAATAAATTATTATATATGGATTGCTTGTGATTGATTGTGTTCCATTGGTGGCTTTTGGAAAGGCTATTACCCTGTCATCATAGTCTGACTGTCGAGTCGTTGATTGCAGATTAACATAGATAACTATGCGTCTAAGGAAATCTACGCGACTAGCCGGCACTAGATTTGAGACTAGAGATGATGACCAGGGTCAGACCCCTCCGCCAGTCCCTGAGAACTGGCAGTAACTTATGGCAGACATGCAAGCACGACTATAGAGCCAGGATGAGTAGATCCGACTTCTGCGATAGTAGGCTCCATTAGGGAGTGCTGGCCCTATTGCGCCACCTGTAGTGGTACCAATTGTACAACCAGCAGAGGTTGGGAACAGATGGGATCTGTTGTATGAGAAATTCAGGAAATAGCATCCTCCAACTTTTGAGGGAGGACCAAATCCACTAAAGGCTGAACAATGGATGAGTATGGTCACTACTATTTTGGATTTCATGAGGATAGAGGGTCATGACATTGTGACTTGTGCTACGTATATGTTGAGAGAGGTTGCCCGCATTTGGTGGGAAGTGGGATCACAGACCAGGGATGTTACTACATTGACTTGGGAAGGGTTCAAGGATTTATTCAGTCAGAAGTATTACAATGTTTCCATCAGGGCAGCAAAGGTTAATGAATTTGTGGGGTTGGTTCAGGGCAACATGACAGTTATAGAATATGCCCTGAAATTCGACAGACTTGCGAAGTTCGCACCGATCTTGTGCCTACTGATGCAGTGAAACAAGACAGATTTATCAGAGGACTTAATGCTATGATAGCCTGAGATGTGAGGATTACAAGAGTCCCTGGGGGGACAACTTATGCCCAGGCTATTAAGAAGGCTCTTACTACTGAGGAAGTGGAGAACAAGATCTGGAGGGGGAGTGTAGTAAGGCGGGAGGGCTGCAGGGCGGTGCCTCCCTATTCTGGGTATGGTAGGGGCGGAGTCCCCAGCGATCTGAAGAGGAAAACCCCAAATGCTTCGACTGCTCCTGGTGTTGATAGGAGTGGCCGGGGTACTCAGGGTGGCCGTCAAGGAGGCGGTGATTCATGGAAGAGCTATCCTGAGTGCACAAGGTGCAGAAGACGCCATCTGGGTAGATGTCAGGCTAAGGCCTGTTATGTGTGTGGGGGTGGTAGGACACCTCATGAAAGACTACCCAACAATGATGAAAGGGGAAGCAGGAAAGGTGGACAGCTTGACTCCAGCTCGAGTGTTCACCCTAATGCAGGCAGAGGCCGAGGCTAGTCCCTCGGTAGTTACAAGTCAGCTTTCTAGCGCTGGCTCTCCTTTTATTGTATTGATTGACTCTGGTGCTACACATTTATTTGTTTCTAGTAAGGTGATTGATAGACTGTGTAGACCTAGTGAGTATTATACAACGGGGTTCGGGACCATATTGCCTACATGAGAACTGGTAGTCTCTAGGAGGTGGATTAGAGCACTGTCAGTGATGGTAGAGGGTAGGGAATTTTCAGTAGACCTGATTGAGTCAGGTATGGAGGAATTTGACATGATTTTGGGAATGGATTGGTTGGTTAGATATGGAGCTACTATTGATTGCAGGAAGAAGATGGTGACCTTTGAGCCGGAGGGCGAGGATCCCTTTGTCTTTGTGGGAGCGGTTTATGGACCCCGCATACCTATGATATCAGTGCTGAGAGCCAGAGATTTATTACAGGGAGGATGCATGGGCTTTCTGGCTAGTGTAGTGGATACCACTAGGGTGTTGCCAGCAGGGTTGGAGGAGACTAGATTGGTTTGTGAGTTCTTGGATGTATTCTCTGAAGATTTACCAGGGCTGTCGCCACACAGGGAGATTCAGTTTGTTATCGAGTTAGCGCAGAGTCGATGTCAAGGGCACCATATAGAATGGCACCAATAGAGCTGAAGGAATTGAAGATACAGTTACAGGAGCTTCTGGATTTAGGGTTCATTAGGCCTAGCTACTCGCCAAGGGGTGCTCCAGTGTTGTTTATGAAGAAGAAGGACGGGACTCTGAGAATGTGTATAGACTACAGGGAATTGAACAAGTTGACTATCAAGAATAATTGTCCCCTACCAAGGATTGACGACTTGTTCGATCAATGGCAGGGTAAGACGGTGTTCTCAAAGATTGATCTTCAATCTGGTTATCACCAGCTGAGGATCAAGGACGAGGATATACCGATGACGACCTTTCGAATGAGGTATGGGCACTATGAGTTTCTGGTCATGTCGTTTGGTTTGACCAATGCCCCAGCAGCCTTCATGGACTTAATGAACAAGGTGTTCAAGGACTTCTTGGATCAATTCATCTTCATCGACGACATCTTAGTGTACTCCAGATCAGAGGCAGAGCATGAGTTTCCTCTTTGACAGGTTCTATAGATATTGAGAGAGCACCGATTGTATGCCAAGTTTAAGAAATGTGAGTTTTGGCTACCAGAAGTGACATTCCTTGGACATATTGTTGGTGCAAATGGGATTAAGGTGGATCCATCTAAGGTGGAGGCAGTTAGGGATTGGCCGAGGCCAAGGAACGCCTCAGAGGTTCGAAGTTTTCTCGGTTTGGCATGTTACTACAGGCGATTTGTGGAAGGCTTCTCGAAGATAGCGGCACCAATGATAGAATTGAATTGGAAGAATTTGAAGTTCTTCTGGTGAGACAAGTGTGAAAACAGTTTCCAAGAATTGAAGCAGTGACTTATTACTACACCTGTGTTGATTCTTCCTTTGGAGGGAGGAAAGTTTGTGGTTTATTGCAATGCGTCAAGGTTGGGTTTGGGCTGTGTTGTTATGCAGAAGGCGAAGGTTATAACTTATGCATCACGACAGCTGAAGGAGTATGAGCAGCGGTATCCAACCCATGATTTGGAGTTAGCAGTGATGGTATTTGCACTGAAGGTTTGGCGACACTATCTGTATGGGGAGAAGTGCGAGATATACACCGATCACAAGAGTTTGAAGTACTTCTTCACACAAAAGGACCTGAACATGAGGCAGATGCGTTGGCTAGAATTGGTAAAAGACTATGACTGTGATATTCTTTATCATCCAGGGAAGGCCAATGTCGTAGCAGATGCATTGAGCCGGAGGGGCCCAGGTCAGTTGTATAGTTCCACCCAGATTTCAAGAGAGTTAGCTAATGAGATGGCCAGAGCGGCTATAGAATTGGTGGTGGGCCGGTTGGCCAACATTACTCTACAGTCGACTTTGCTAGAGCGGATTAAGGGAGGATAGTTGGTAGATGCTCAATTACAGGAGGTTAGAGAGAATTTCTTAGCTGGATTAGCTAAGGACTACTCTATTTCCGAGGTTGGTTTGTTATAGTATCAGGGGCGGATTCGTCCCAGATGATATGGGGATCAGACGAGAAATACAGGATGATTCGCATACTACGCTGTATTCACTTCATCCGGGTACCACGAAGATGTATCAAGATCTAGAGATGTTATATTGGTGGCCCGAGATAAAGAAGGATGTGGTGGAGTACGTAGCCAGATGTTTAACCTGTCAGCAGGTGAAAGCTGAGCATCAGCAGCAAGCAGGGTTCCTTCAACCTTTGGGTATTCCCGAGTGGAAATGGGAGGATATTACGATGGATTTTGTGGGAGGTTTACCCAGGACTGTAGGGCTTCATGACTCGGTGTGGGTGATAGTGGACAGATACACCAAGTCAGCCCATTTTCTTCCAGTGAGGATGACATATACAGTGGATCAGTTTGCAGAGTTATATGTGAGGGAGATTGTACGTTTCCATGGGGTTCCTAAATCCATAGTATCAGATTAAGATCCTATCTTTATCTCCATGTTTTGGGGTAGCTTGCAGAAGGCTATGGGAACTCAGTTGAAGTTCAGCACGGCTTTTCATCCTCAGAGTGATGGACAGTCTAAAAGGATGATTCAGGTGTTGGAGGATATGCTTCGGGTATGCGTGATCAATTTCAAGGGATCGTGGAGTAAGTATCTCCCGTTGATTGAGTTTTCATACAATAATAGTTATCAATCAACGATTGGAGTGGCTCCCTATGAGATGTTATATGGGAGGAGATGTAGATCACCCATTCATTGGGATGAGATGGGTGAGAGGAGACATTTGGGGTCGGACATGGTTCAGAAGACAAATAAAGCTATTGAGAAGATCCGAGCTAGGATGCTCGCCTCACAGAGCAGACAGAAAAGCTACGTTGATCCCAAGCGTAGGGACGTGGAGTTCTAGGTTGGGGACCACGTGTTTCTTCGAGTTTCACCACTGCGAGGGGTAAGGAGATTTGGGAAGAAGGGCAAGCTCAACCCTAGATTCATTGGACCTTTTGAGATCCTGGAAAGGATCGATCAGGTAGCTTACAGGTTAGCTTTTTCGCCGTCGTTGTTGGGAGTTCATGACGTATTCCATGTTTCTATGCTCTGGAAGTACGTCTCAGATACGACACGTGCTGAAGTATGAAGACCTGGAATTGCGGATAGATTTATCTTATGAGGAATGACCGGTTCAGATTTTGGATCAGAAGGATAAATAACTATGGAATAAGACGATTCCTCTAATTAAAGTGTTATGGAGGAATAGTAGGGTCGAGGAGGCGACCTAGGAGCTTGAGTCAGTGATGCGGGATCAGTATCCCAAGTTATTCAGGTAAATTTCGAGGACAAAATTCTCATTAGGAGGGGATAGTTGTAACGACCCAAAATAACTAATAAGGCGTAAGGGCCTTGATTAGTGTGCCGGGAGGGCATAACTGGATTATGTGTGATTTAAATGATTAAAGGCATGATTATGTGATAAGCATGCCTATATGATTATTTGGATATATGAGATGCATGATTATGAGTATTAGTATGCATGTAGGCCCTGTTTAGGTTATAAGGGCATATTCATAATTTTGGCCCATTGAGGGCATAAATGTAAATATTTGTGATAAATTTTTTAGACCACATTATTATGTGGATATATTTGTAGCTTGTGACTCGAGGCGATCCTAGTGAGCGGTTTAGCGAAAAAGTCTCGGTGGGAATTTATACCCGGCTTGGGGGAGCCTAGGGGTATTTCTGGAATCTGGGAAATATATTGGAGACTATTTGACATTGAGGAAAATAATAGGTGATTAGTTAGTTGTCGGGGTTTAAGCGGTAATTATTTGGGACACTCGCGGAATTAGCGGGAATTGGGAGCAAATGACCAAAATGCCCTTGGTATGATTAAATTTAATGGGAGGGCAAAAAGGTCATTTGGTTTAAAAAGAGATAAGTATTAATCTGCCTTTTTCTCACTTAGTGGGATTTGTAGAACATAGTGGAAGCTGAAAGAAAGAAAAGAAGAAGGAAAGGAAGAAGGAAAACAGGGGCTTTTTTTCTCTCTCGGTTTAGGCCATCCTTCAACATTTCTTGAGGAGTTTTTGAGCTGTAATTTAGAGGAGGCTTAGGCTAAGGCTTAGCATTTGGTTCCTTGGTGAAGCTAGGAAGTTCCACTGGAATTAAGCTCAATTGAGGTAAGGCCTAAAGATTTCTGATGAGTTTTTCTAGATTTTGTTGAGGTGATTTCTAAGCTTGAGTTTTGGATGGAAGTTAGGGGAATTGAGCTTGAAGAATTGAGGAGCTAAAGTCTAGAAGGGCATAGAGATAACCTAAGGTCGAATTTCCCCATTGAAGGCAACAATTTCTGCCTTTGAGGTGTTGAATTTCTGAGTTTCTGGTTGAGTTCTTGAATTCTGAGTTCAATGCTTTTTTTCTTTATTTGATGATGCATGTGGTTAGAATTGAGGGTGTTGGGCCATGTGGGGTGAGGTGTAGTGATTGATAGGCGTTTTTTTAAGTGTAGTTGAGATTTGGAGGTGTTCTAGGGGGTTTTGGCTCGAGGAAATTCAAAGGAGAAAACCAGAGGTTGAAGTATGCTGCTTGTAGCGCTATAGCGCTAGCCTTGGAGCGCTACAACGCTATGCTGGCTTCCTGGGGGGCTTTTGGCTCTACTTGTATCACTGTAGTGCCCACTCTGTGGTGTTGTAGCGCTACCCTGCCTTTAGAAATGGATTTTTAGGTTGTTTCTTAGGGTTTTTAGCCAGGGACTGGGGGTTTGATTCCACCACCCCGTTTGGTGGAATTAGGGCTTCTCGAGGGCTCGGGATTAGTCCCGAGGTTATGTTTTAGAATTGAATTTTAGTGATGATTCTAATTTATGGCTGGGACTAGGTGTTTTCTAGGGCTCAGACCGGATCATGCTTGAAGGTCGATTTCACTGATCAAAGCTTTCGGAATCAAAGGTAAGAAATTGCTCCCGGTTATGTGTTAGTGTTAGGACCAAAAGCTCCCTATATTTATATGTGATGTCATGAGATGGTATTATGCCATGGGACATGTGATGGACAACCAAAGAGTGCCAGAATCAATATTTGCGCACAGGACGCGGCTCGGCCACTGGTAGTTGAGGTTAAATATATAATCACTGAGCTCGGTCTAAGCGAGCTGGAGTCAGTGGGATAATCAGAGGGTGCGTCCTATGGGCATCGACCTTGTATTTTGGCGTGATATGTTTAATGGTTTTTAATTAATTACTGTGATGAGTTTGTTATCTGAATAACTGATTATTGGTTTAAGGATTGATGCCACTGCTTATGTGAGTTGTATGACTTGTTGTATATCTGATTGTTGTTTATTGTTTATACACTGTATTATGGTGTCTTGCTGGGCCTCGGCTCACGGGTGCTTCGTGGTGCAGGTAAAGGCAAGAGCAAGGTGGACCAGTCCTTAGTTGGAGAGCTTCGGGGGCTAAATGTACATAATCAGCTAATTGGCCGCCACGGCCGAGGGGTGATACAGGACGGGAGAAGCGTAAATGTCTGTTTTGACCTTAGAGTGGCCAGTACATGTTTATAACCTGGAATTTTTGTAAGCTGTCTTTTAAACTCTATTTCTTTTGGGATCCTATGTACAAAATGTTAAATTATGTGAAATGTAACTTTTGTAACCAAAATCTTTTAACCATAGTTCAATTATAGTTTCAGTAACACATTTCTAACTAAATGACTTGATTAGAAAGTCTTGCACCTTTATATGCACATAGTGTAACGGTCTTGGCTCTCCAAGGTGTTACAAGGACACTTTAGTGGAGGTACTTTGCATGCTGAGAGCATGTAGAACTGGATCACATTTTATTTGTTAATACTTGTTTAAAGATTGTTTCATAGTATTAATCAAACACATCAAACGATGATCATATATACAATGATCTTAATCTTGAGGTTGCTATGAACTCCTATATATGTCATCTGATCCTTTGATTCATGCCTTAAGATTTGTTAGAATGATTAGGCTAAGAATAATTATTTTGGGGACTCAATGATATATATTGTTGGGGACGTAGTATAACAGATATGGAATCTATACCTTCTTATAGATTGAATAATGGTTCCCTATAGGGTTGACTTTTGGAACTGAAAAGGTTATGAGCACTCACGTTGCAAACTTGTTGTAACACAACCTTCACTAGTAAAGTCATTGGTACTCTAGGAACAAGATATAGCTAAAAGGGTAAAACAGTAATTTTATTCCCTTATAATTATGAACCATTAGTAGAGGATAAACGTTTTATATAATGATTATATCAATGGACACTTTATTCTTTAATAAAGTACTCAGTAAATATATGTCTGTAATTATCAAGAGTTAAATCTCATATTTATAGTGGAGTAATCATGAGATTAATAAATATGATTATTTAATCAAAGATTTTTTATTAATAATGTAATATTTATTCGAGCTTGATATTATAGGCTCATAGGTCCCCAGAGTTGCTCTATCAACACCGTATCAAGGTAAGAGTTGAAACAAGGGTATAACTATAATTTTAGAATTTTAGAAGAATTTTATTCTTCGGGTCAAGTATGCAATTATATGATAATTGAGGTCGAATAATTAATTTGAAATTAATTGTTAATTTTTATAATATATTTATTAATTTAAATATATAAATTTTCTAAATTCATATATTTAAATAAATAAATATATTTTCAAAATTAACAATTAATTTCAAATTAGTTATTCAACCTCAATTATCATATAATTGCATTATTTTATTTGAGTAGGAGAAAATAAAACTGGTTAGTAAAAAATAGTTTTTAATTTATTTAATTTTAAAAGATAATGATAATGATAATCATCAATTTGAATTTTGAATTTTGAATTTAAAATTTAAAATTTAAATTTGGAAATATGGTTGTCATCTTTTCCTTAAAAATATAAATTCCTTATTTTGTGAGAGATTGATTTTTAATTAAATAATTAAATAAAAGAAAAATGCAATATCCCTGAAAAGGGATATAGTAGTACACGCATGACACAGTTCAAGGACTGTGCCATGCGTGTACCAACTGCACAGATATTATATCAGTGTTGTTTTTATTTTATTTATTTTATTATTTAATAATTTGAAAATAGTTTTTTCAAATTTGGTAAGTTAGATATTTACCTAAATCAAATCCTATCATTATTATAATATTATTATATTACTATTATTGTTATGAATAATAAGGTAATAAAAATCTCTATATATATGATAGAGAAGAAGAAGGAGAGAAAAAACACACAATATACACAATAGAGAAACAACACAATTCAGAATAGTTCTCAGAATTTTTATCAGACAAAAAATCTTTCTTTTTTCTTCTTTGTTCTAGCCATTCTCAAACCATAATCTAAGTTCTCATGTATTGAGAAATACTTGTGATTCCTAAAATATAAACTTATGTTCTTTATGTGCCCACACACACCTTGAGGTGTAGAGAACACTTCATAAGATTGTGGGTTGAGTGCTCAAAGCTTTGGATAGGAAGATAAAAAAATATAAAAAAAGACTAAAGGACACTTGATAGGCTTCAAGAGGTAATCATTTATGTTCTTAAATTTATTTTGTGTTTATGTGTTATATAGAAATATATTGTATATATATATATGTTGCATAATTAATAATGTTGTATGTTAAAGTTTTCAGAAGTTTTCTTGTTCATATAAACTATTTATATGAGTGATGAATTTTTTTTATTATTGTTGTTCCCTAAAACAATGGACCCACCGCACTCATTTCGTTGCGTGCTCTAAATCTTTTTCCAACACAATCGGCCCCGTAAGTTTCTAAGCTTTTCGATCTTTGTCCTTGAGTTCTTTATCTTAACCTAGTTAAAACTTATTTTGATCGAGTTATTACCTTATGCAGCTATATATAAAAAAAAAACTAGAGCGGTCATTGACCCTCGAAGGTCAATATCAGACTCTGGCCAGTGTTCCTACTAAAGAGAAAGAGTTTAGGATGGTTGTGAATGATGCCACCATGGTGGCTTGTAAACTAATCAACGAGGATCAGAGGCTGGCTATCAGGGCCAGAGGTCCGATCCTTGACTCTTCTGCTCACTTTTTTGAAGATGAAGACATGAATCTAAAGGACGCTCTCAAAACCAGACCAAATGTAAAGAGGCAAAGGGTTTTTAAAATCCACTCCTGGAGCTGGGGCCGCCATTGGATCCCCTGCGAAAGACAAGGGTACCAGCTTTGCCCAGAAGCAGCAGCAGCCTTAGCCCACCATAGTCACGACCCTACTAGCTCCTCGACCAGCTCCTCACGACCCCACTCCTGTCTTGTAGGTCGCCTAAATCGTAGCCTCAACCATCATTATCCTAGTTCACCTCCTTAAGGTGAAGAAATATCTAGAGCCTTTATGCAGCTTATATTAGGAAATCGTGAGCCATATGATGAAGCACGCGAGTGTGGTCAGCATCAAAAAGTTTCATGCTATTGAGTTACGACCATCGACAACCATCCTCGAATCTGCGTTGGTGATGACTCTGACGGTAAGCATTATACTTATCCTCTTCTTCTAGTTCCATGCCTTCAAAAACTGACCCGTCTTTATTCATTGTTTGTAGTCTTGCATGGCTCAAATTCGTTGCATCGCTCGAGTCCGAGCTGAGGTTGACAAGGCTAGGACCACCTTGGGGAAGGTGCAGGTCACCTTGGAGGAAGCCAATGCCATGAAGGCCGCCTTGGATGAGGTCAATAATGCCCTGAAGACCTCCTAGGAGAATAAGCGAATTTCTAAAGCACAAGCCTTGGAGGTAATCCGATAACAAGACCGGCTTCAGCTCGAGGTTAGCGATCTTAAGAAAAAGCTTGCAGAGGTCGACAGTCTCATGCAGAGGCTTGCGTAGATCGAGGCCAAGGCGAAGGAAGACGCTGCTGAAGAATTATTTTATCAGGTCTGGGCATATAACTAGGAAGGGGATTTCTCATTCGTTGACACAGAACTTTGGGGGCACTACCTCGCAAAATTCTCGGACCGGTTATCAAAGGAACCTGCGGATACAGTCGAGGCTTCCGAAGCTTAGGCCTGGAGCCTTTTGTATGTGGGCCCTTTAGGTCGAGACAATTTTCATCGGGCTTTTAATTCGAGGTTATTTTTACCCTTAAAATAATTCACATATTTTGGCATATCTCTAATCTTTTTGTTTATCCATCTTTTCTATCGAGTATTTATGTTTGTGAACCTTCAAAGTCCTTGTACATCCAAATAGTTATAGGGGGTATTTTTAGATTTAGGTATTGTTGTCTGATGGCTCGCCCACTTAATCTTTTGTCGATGACCTGGTTATTTCTAGGAGTTTGATCATCTATTCGTGTATACCTATTAGGAATCAGGCCTTAGACCTAGTTCACTTCAAGGATTTTTGTACCGAGTTATGTTCTAGGATTTTTTTTATGCTTTGAATTTTCTTAACTTAATTTGTATTCGGAATTTCTTTGAGAACTCGAGCTTTAAGAATTTGAAGAGTAACCAATTTTCCAAATTCTAAGTTGCAAAAATTTTAGCCTAAATTTGTTGAATGTATCGAAGACTTATCAAATGTTATATGCTCCCCAAGCAATCAGAATTTATGAATATTCTAGATCGCTCTTGCAAAATGAGCTCGTGATAAATTACATGAATAAGATAAAATATTGGTTCCACGTTTAAATTAATTACATTGCAATCTTGTGTTATTAAAATAAAATGGCTTTTATAAACAAGCCTTACAAGGAAGAAACAATGCTAAAAATATTAAAATCTAACAAAGTCTTCCCATTACTGATAGTATTTTTTTAGATGTATAGCATGCCAGATCTATGGGACCAATTCTCCACTTAACTGAGCTATTTTGAAGGTTCCTTCAAGCAAGATCTCCATGATCTGGTATGGTCCTTCCCAGTTTGATCCCAATACACCCTCTTTAGGATCTTTGCTAGCCATAAATACCCTTCAAAGCACCAAACCCTCCAGATCAAGTCTACGCCCTTTGACTTTCGAATTAAAATAGTGAGTAACTCTTTGCTGGTAATGGGAAAGCTAAAATTGAGACTCCTCTCGCCACTCTTCGATAACATCTAGAAATGCATTAAGTTGGTCGTGGTTCTGATCTTGGTTAAAAGTTTTTTGCCTATGGAACGTCACTAAGGCCTTGACTGGGAGCATAGCCTCACTTCCAAAAGTTAAAGAGAAGGGAGTGTGTCCAGTGGAGGTACTTGCAAGAGTTTCTCAGGCCATAGCCCTTTAGCTTCTTCTAGTCGTGTTTTCAAGCTCGCCTTTAGGGTTTTGTTTACTGCCTCTACCTGTCCATTAGCTTGAGGGTATGCCACTGAAGAGGAACTCTTATTTATACTGTACTTCTCGCAAAAATTTGTGAAAAGGTCACTATCGAACTGAGTTCTGTTGTCGAACATGAACTTTTTTGGGAGTCTAAAATGAAATATTATGTTCTTCACGACAAAATCTAGGACTCTCTTCGAGGTTATAGTCGCCAGGGGCTCGGCCTCAACCCATTTAGTAAAAAAGTCGATGGCCACAACCTCATAGCAAACTCCTCCTTTTTTAGTGTGCAATGAGTTGATTAAGTCGATCCCCTATACAGAAAATAGCAAAGGCAATGAAATCATGGTTAGGTCCATGGGTGCTGCTCGAGCGATAGTGGAAAAACACTGGCACTTATCGCAGTTTTGGACATACTAGGTCGAGTCCTTCTTTAGTGTAGGCCAGAAATAGCATTACCTTAATACTTTTAGGCCAAGTTTTTCCCCCAGCATGGTCTCCACAAAACCCTTTGTATATATCTTGAAGGATGGTTTGTCCTTCCTCGGACAGAACACATCGCATGAGGGGCAATGAATGGCCTCGCCTATAGAGAATTCTTTCGACCATAACATACCATGGAACCTGATACAATAATTTTCATGCATTCTTTCAATATTATGGCAGTTTATCGGTCATGAGGTACTCGACAATAGGAGTCATGCAGGTCGGTTCTGTGCAAAATACTCCATCTTCCACCGATTCTTTCGTGATGCTTGGTTTTTCTAAGAATTCTACATGGACTACACATAATGTGTCTGCTTCCTTGGTGGTGGAGAGTCGAGCTAGAGCTTAAGCATTAGTGTTCTGTTTGCGAGGGACATACTCAATGGAATAGAGCTCAAATTCAGACAGTTCATCTTTAACCTTAGCCAGGTAAGCCTCCATTTTAATTCCTCGTTCTAGATATTCTCCTAATATTTTATTTACAACGAGTTGAGAATCGTTGTAGCACTGAATTGCCTTCGCTTTTAGTTCTTTTTCCACTTTAACTCCTACCAATAATGCCTCGTACTTCGCTTCATTGTTGGATGCATCAAAATCAAACCTCAGAGTTGTATGGAATCGATGCCTTTCAGGCAAGATTAGGATTATCCCAGCCCCAGCTCCATATTCATTGGGTGATTTTTCAACGAAGAGTTTCCATAATTCATGCACTAGTTCCCTCATTGGTTCGTCCTAGTAACCCATGTATTCTACCACAAAATCAGCAAGTGCTTGGCCCTTGATCACAGTATGAGGCTTGTATAATATCTCGAACTGACTAAGCTCAATGGTCCACTTCAATAGACGTCCTAATGTTTCAAGCTTTTGCAAGACCTGCTTAAAGGTTGATCTGTTAAGACGTGGATTGTGTGGGACTGTAAATACGACCTGAGCTTTCTCGAAGCCAAGATCAAACAAAATGTGAGCTTTTCAATCAGAGGGTATTTTGATTCAACCCAGAGAAGTCTCTTGTTCACGTAATAAACCATTTTATGCGTTTGATTTTCTTGCTGCATTAATATGGTGTTGATCGCGTGCTCTGTTACTGCTAGGTATAAAAACAAGCATTCCCCAAAAAATGATTGTTAGTATAGAAGGCTCGGCCAAGTATGTCTCACATTCTTCGGTCCACTCGAATCGTTTATTTCCCCTAAGAAAATTGTAGAAGGGGAGACACTTGTCCGTGGATTTTGAAACAAATTGATTTAGGGCTTCGACCTTTCCAGTTAGACTCTGTACTTTCTTTTGCGACCTAGGCGAAGGAATTTCCAATAGGGATATGATCTTTTCTGGGTTTTCCTCAAATCCCTCTTGCACTAACTATGAAGCCTAAAAACTTCCCGGAAGAAACCCCAAAGGTGCATTTCTGGGGGTTCAGCTTCATGTCATATTTTCTCGATACGCCAAATCATTCTTCCAGGTCAGAGATATGGTTGTTTGCAGCCTTTGACTTTACGAGCATATCATCGACATACACCTCCATGTTTTTCCCGATCTGGTGAACAAACATCTTGTTGACTAGCCTTTGGTAGGTTGCACCAACATTCTTCAGTCTGAATTGCATAACTTTGTAACAATATATGTGATGCTCGATCATGAAGTTGGTGTGCTCTTGGTCTACAAGATTCATCGTTATCTAGTTATATCCAGAATATGCAACCATGAAGGACATGAGCTCGTGACCGACAGTTGCGTTTACTAGCTGATCAATTCTAGGTAATGGGAAAAAATCCTTAGGATGGGCTTTATTGAGGTCAGAGAAACTGATGCAGGTTCTCCACTTTCCATTTGGCTTCAGGACCAAAATAAGGTTGGCTATCCAGGCTAGATATTTAGCCTCCCTGATGAACCCGCACTTCAATAAGCGAGCTACCTCTTCCTCCAAAGATTCTCCTCATTCTTTTCACAATAGCCTTTGTTGCTGTGCCTTTGCAGGTATGTTTTTATCCAGGTTTAATGTGTGTATCATCATGCTTGGATTGATTCCTACCATGTCCTCATGCGACCAGGCAAAGACATCAAGATTTCTCTAAAAAACTTGACCAACTCCTTCTTTCATTCGAATCCGAGATTTTGCCCAACCTTCTTCACTTTCAAAGGTACTTTTAGGTTAAGGATGATTTCGTCTAGCTCCTTTAAAGCCTGGAGCTCAGATCTATCTTCGCCTAATATCAGATCAATTCCTTTGAGTTGGACGACCTCATATTCGACTTCCTGAGGTTCCTCATTCTCCTCGGTTATTACCATGGCTTGCTACCGTAGTTGTGATTTTTCCTTCATGGAAATGCTATAGCATTCCCTGACAGCGAGTTAATCTCCCCTCATGGTGGATATTCTTGAGGCCGAGGGGAACTTCATGGATAAATGACAAACTGATGTTATAGCTTCAAACGACATCAATGCAGGTCTCCCCAAAATTGTGTTGTAGGCGGTCGGACAGTTACTTACTACAAATTCGAGCATTTTAACTACAGCTCGTGTATCATTCCCTAATCTTACTACGAGCTCAATCATACCTATGGTTGCCATTCCCTCTCCCAAAAATCCATAGAGGTTCATTAAGGTCGCTTTAAGATTGACTACAAATAGCCCTATATTTTTAAGGGAGGACTTGAATAATACGTTTATGGAGCTCCCATTGTCGATCAGTATCCTTCGTACTCTTCAATTGGGGAGCTGGATGGCTATCACCAACGGATTATTATGCGAGAATCGGACATGGTTAGTGTCTTCTTCTGTAAAAATAATTGGTTGTTTCTCAAATTATTGTTGCTTCGATAATCTCTAATTCAGTACAAATTTGGCGCCATTATGTGTCTTCAGCTCCTGGATATACCTTTTCTGGGCTCCGTTGCTCGTCCCTTCCAAATGGGGCCCTACAGCTATAGTGGTTATTTTCCCTCCTACAACATGAAGAGGGATAATTTGATTTCCTTGAGCTTGTTGAGGGTTGTCCTGGCTTGCCTAACCAGGCTTAAGGTTTCACCCCGCTGGTTGACTAGCTCGTACTTCTAGCATATTGTGCTAACAGTCCAGCCCGAATGAGAGTCTCGATCTTATTTTTCAGTTGAAAAAAATCATCAGTGTTGTGATCAATGTCATTATGATACCAGCAGAATTTAGCTGGGTCTCTCTTCGCCCTTTGATGCTTCATGGGCTCGGGCTTTTTTCATGGAAGGCAAGTAGAGTTAGCTTAATAAATATGATCTCATTTATTTGTTAAATCAGTATAGACGGTGTAGATGGAGGTATATTTATCCATGTGCTTATTTTTCTTAGACCTGTTCTGGTCGCCTTCACCATTCCTTTTTCCGTTTATTGCCCCCAAACTAGTTATTTTGAGTAGCGGACTGAGCCACAGCTGCAGCATCCGTTATCACTCCAGCAGGTTGAACAGGGGCCTGGCTGGTTCCTACGATAGTAGACTCCACCTCTTCTAAATTTATCCATTCTTGAGCTCGAGCCAAGAATTAATCTACACTCTTTACTCCTTTTCTCTAGAGTTCTTTCCACAAATCTCCTCCTACAGTAATTCCCGTCCTCATAGCCATGAGCTTAGAGCAATCACCAGTGTCTCTAGCATGGGCCGCTGCATTTGTGAATCAGTTGAGATATGCCTTCAGGGATTCATCGGGCTACTACTTGATGTTAGCCAATGAATCGGCCTCTACTCGAGTCTCTTTTGCACCCTGAAACTATCTTTCGAACTCGGAAGATAGTTTTTTCCAGGAGGTGATTGAATGTTTTTTATATTTATTAAACCATAGTTTGGTCAGTCTAGTCAACGTTACAGGGAACAGAATACACCTTAGGTCATCGTTTACATTGTGGGCCATCATCAACATGTTGAATGTCCCTATGTGATTGGATGGATCAGTTGTTCCATTATACGTGGGCATGGTTGACATCCTGAAGCCAGCAGGATATGGAGCTACAATAATATGGGGAGCAAAAGGCTCAAGCTCCTCATCCCAATCATAGTCATCAATGTTCTTTCCAGACAATATTTTTTTCATCTGCTTCTCCATTAAGGCCAGTTTCTCAAGGGTTTGAAACTTGGTCTCTAGGTTGTTTGCCAGCTCCTACCCTATTGTACGTGTTAGACGGGTTATTATCCCTCCAAGCTTGGGCTCGATTAGGCAGGATATTCCCATTGTCACGTACAATAGAAGAATCTCCCCTAGCTTGAGTATAACTCAAATCATCGTTGCGAGCTGGATGTCATCTTTGTGTGTTCAAATGATAATGCATGTCACATTGCAGGTTGGAGCGAAGAATTTGTGCAGAGCTTAACTGATTCCTTAGATCGCTCTCGTGCCTACCTCCGCACTGGCTCTCTGTCCAATAGCTTCCATACGTGAAGCTCATGACTAGGATCTAGGATCTGAATTATTTGCGCAAGATTGCGGGATATAAGTGTCTTCTGAGGGGGCAGGATTTCTCCTGCTATCCCCTCTGGTTGAAGCATAACTCTGTGGGCGAGGTGGAGTTGGATGTCGAATTAGCGATGAAAGATTCCTTATTGGTGAAGCTATCCTCATTCCGTTGGGACACACTAGATTAGCTCGCCGCTGGTCTACTCCAATTTCCTGGGTTGAAGGCAGCGCTGTTAGGAGTGTGTCCTAAAAGCATGTAAAGACATTTGTTTTTTTTGTGAATAAATAAATACAATGTTTTATTATTATTGTCATATTTAGATTGTTAAATTATTGTTTGAATAATTTTGTAAATATCAGAAAAATTCCATATTCATTATTGAGGATGTGATCTTGTATTAGTACGAGAGAATTAAGATCACATGAATGAATAAAAATAGTCAACAACAACAAATTAAAGTTATGGAATTCTTTAATTGGAGTTGTAAGTACGGTTTACTGAGTATCATAATGATACAAATAATCTAGATTCGGATTATTGATGTGGTAAGACATCTCGGTAAAGGTGCTTTATATAATATGATTATATATGACATGGACCGATATGAATTAAAGTCTTTATCCAAAAACCATTTAACAATAAATACTTGTAATTCATATCATAACTGATGATCATTTATAGATCAACCTAAATCCTGAGTGTTCATGAACTCCTGTTCATGTTTATTAAATATTTTGATTCATTCGTTAAGGTCTCTTCAAAGAATGAGGCTAATGACTTTTGTTTTGGAGATTTAATATCATGGATTGCTGGGAACATGTATCAACAATACGGAATCTAATCTTTCCTAACGGATCGTATATTAGTTCCCTTAAGGGTTAATTCTGGAACTGAATGATTTTGAGCTCAAATCTATAATTAGATTATAGATTAATTATTCACTAGTGAATTAATGGTACTTAAGGAATAAGAAGTAAATTAGAAAGGTTAAATGGTAATTCTCCCATTCTAATTTATGAACTAATTAATTAGAGGGTTGAACTATTGTAAGATGGTTATATCAATGGACGACTTAATAAAAAGATTTCTGTAAAAGTATATCTATAACATAAAGAGTGCAATTCTGAATTTATAGTGGAGTAATATCAGAATTAATAAATTAACTATTATAATTAAAGAGTTAGTTTTAATTTATTGGAGCTTAATGCTATAGGTCCATGGTCCCCAAAATGGCTCAAACAATCACTGTCAAAAGCAAATACAAAAATGGGCAAAAAGGACTTATGTGATAAGTAAAATATTTTTCTATGTATCAAACATAATTATTGTTTAATTATGTGTAATTAATTAATTATTTTATTTAACAAAAATATAATTAATTTTGAATAAATTTATTTTTGGGATTTTTTTGGTATTTAAATAATAATAAAAATTGGGAAAAATCACATGCATGCACATGCATGTGGTACACGTGTGGCACAGTGCACAGGCACTGTGCTACACGCATAAGAGATGGACTGAGTCTCTTGATTCCACAATTTTAGTTATTTAAATATTAAATAAATAATGAGATATTTTGATATGATTAAAATATTATTATTTAAACAAAAATCTGATAACTGATCAGTTATTTTGAATTTGTTTAAAATAACAAATATTTTAATATATTGGATATTATTAAATATTGGATATCAGTTTTCACAGAACGTAAGTTTTCAGGGATAGAAAAATATTCAGGATTCTCTCAGAGAAAAGAGAACAGTGACAAAAACAAAGGTCATTGTTCTTCACAAAACCTAGGTCCAAACTTTATCAGATCTCATGTGTTGAGAACATCTGATAAATAGTTATTGCCTATTATTTGTGTAGCGAGCCCACACTCGTTCTTTGTGTGCCTGAGAACATTTTAGAAGATCTTGGTGTGAGATCTCAAGGATTCAGCCATACGAAAAGATAGCAGCAATGAAGGACCTGAGGTAATTTTTCTATTCTTGTCCTTGATTCAATATATATATGAGTGTGAAGAAGTAGATCTAGAAATCTTATGGGATTAATCTGACAATTTGATTGTTGTTCCGCTGCGCATAATCTCTTATTTGATCAATAAAAACCAACAAGCGCATACTCATTTCTCCATGCCGGAGCTGCTGGTTAAGGCACAGGTGGATTTGCAAGGACGTCTCTTCTCCTTGAGTTGGATTCTTCTTGCCCTATCTAGCCAAGATGATTCCTGAGAGTATGAATTGAACTATTATTCCTACGAGGGTTGGCAGGTTGAGTATTTTGCATAATCTGTTCAGAAGGTACCGAACTCGGGGTCCCAATTCGGACAGAACGGCTGACGTTAGGTTGATGATTCCTGTGGGAATTGTCAGGTTGAGTATTTCGCAGAGTTCGTTCAAGGGGGTACAGAACTCGGGGTTTCCGTTCGGACATAATGGCTGATATTAGGTCGATTATTGTTGTGGGACCTATGGGACCCACTTTTCCTCCTTCCGACATTAGCATTGGTTGCAGGAGGGGGTAATCGAGCCAAAATCTCCTCAATTTGCCTATTAACCTGGGCAAGGTGGTTCCTTAGTTGGGCATTTTCCATCTCGATGGCTGTCAGGTACCTAGGATTGGGATTTTGTGGGCATGAGGCCAAACATCCATTATCGTCCTAGTCCACATGTTGTTTTCTAAGGAGACGTTGTGCGGATGTACCTTCTCTAGTAGGGATGGCCGTATGGTGACCCTCCCGATCATTAGGTTGCTCCGTTTTGTTATCGTGCATAGAACGGGTGACCACCATAATGATTGTTGGGTTAAACTTGTGTGAGAATTCAAGCCTAATCTTCTTTCAATGAAAGCACCAATCTGTTGATGCAATTTTTTGGCAACAGCGGATTTAGAAATCCGACAATAGAGATATTATGCTTTTTGTAAACCGAATGTATAAGAAATAACAAAATGTAAGAACACGAAGCACTAACACGATTTTATGTTTTACAGTAGTTAAAATCCACCTAGTCCATGAATCACTCTTAGTTTGTTAGAAATAGTGTCCTTAAAGCAATTGTAGTGGACAAATGATTTAGTAAAATAAATAAATGAATTGAAATATGTTGTATATATTTTATGTCCTATATTATTCTTGATAATATTAAGTCAATATTATAAAATTCCCAAGTTCATCTATGCGGTCTCAATCTTATAATTGTATGGGAGGATCGAGATTGAGATAATGAACTTAAAACAATTTGCAGTAAAATAAAGTTATGGAATCTTTAGATTAAATATTACTACTACGGTTCACTAGTATTATGAATACATGTGACCCTAGTTTAGTAAGACACTTTAGTGGAGGTGCTTTATGTATTGAGAATATATAGAACTGGACCAGATGTGTTTATTGATACTTGATTAAATATTGTTTCGTGCTATTAATTAAACTCATCAATTGATGATCATATACAAGCTGATCTTAATCTTGAGGTTACTATGAACTCATAAATATGTTATCTAATCCTTTGACTCATGTGTTAGGGTTTGTTAAAAAGATCAGGCTAAAAACTATTATTTTGGGGATTCAATAACATATATGGCTCGGGACATAGTATACAGATATGGAATCTATACCTTCTTATAGATTGAATAATGGTTCCCTATTAGGTTGACTTTTGGAACTGAAAGGTTATTGAGCTCAAATTCATAATTAGATTACGAATTAACCTTCATTAGTAAAGTCAATGGTACTCTAGGAACAAGACCTAATTAAAATAGTAAAACGATAATTTTATTCCTGCTTAATTATGAACCATTAATATAGGATTCATTTGTATGCAATGATTATATCAATGGACACTTTGAGGTTACTATAAAGTACTCGGTAAATGAATGTCTATAATAAGAAGAGTGCAGTCTCATAACTTTAGTGGAATAATCATGAGAATAATAAATTATGATTATTGGATTGAAGAGATTTAATCTATGATCTAAATTTATTGGATCTTGGAATTATAGGTCCATAGACCCCAAGGTGGCTCCATCAACACTATTCAAGGGAAGAGTTGATACAAAGGTAAAAACTGTGAATGGCTTATTTTAGAATAAACTTGTTCTTCAGATAAAATATACAATTATATGATAATTGTGGTCAAATAATTAATTAGGATACATTATAAATTTCAAAATAAATTAATTAGATGTAATTTTCAAAATTACAACTATAATTAATAAAGATTAATTTTCAAAAATAACAAAATAAAAGGAATTGGTTTTTGAAATTAATTATTATTTTGAGTGAGATAAATAAAAATAGTAAGTCAAAATTAGTTTGAATTATTATATTTAATTATTTAATAATAAGGTGATGATGTGAATTTCAATATTAGATTTAAATTATAAATCTTGTTAGTCATCTTTTTCCCGATAAGGATGAAATCCTGATTTATTGATCATTTGAATTATATTTATTAAAATTAAATTATTGAAAAATGGAAAAATAGAATATTCCCAATTGTGGGAATATACCACACACCAAGCACAGTCTCAGGAATTGGGCTTGTGCGTGTGGCACTGGTAATGTACCAGACATTAGCTTTTTCATTTTACTTAATTAATTAATAAAATATTTAAAATGTTTGAATATGGATATTTCCTATATTTAAGTTGGTATCTACATTGTCTTAATTATTAAATATATGATAATAAAAGGATAATCATGAAAATTGAATTTTTGAAATTGTGAATTTAAAATTTTTAATTTTGAATTATGGTTGTCATATTTTTCCTTAAAAAGATGATATCTTAATTATTGGAATTAATGTTGATTATTTAATTAAATATTTGAAAATTTGAAAATAGAATATTCCCATTATAGGGAATATGCCACACACCCAACACAGTCCTAGGTTTGTGCTTGTGCGTGTGGCACACTAAGAATATACCAAATACTGGTTTTTCAATTTTATTTAATTAATTAATAAATCATTTTTTAAAATAAACAGTTTCTTGTTTGAATTCCTATGATCTTTATTATTATTATTATTATTAAATCGATAAATACTATATGATAGCAATAAAGTTAATGTTGGTGTTGGTCATTCTCTTTTGACATTAGAAAAATATATGTGATATTCTTCATCTTCTTATTCTCTCGAAAGACCTCTAAGAAAATAGATAGAAAAATACTAAGCTTTTTTCTATAGACATTGTTTACCGATTTTTTCGGAAACGAATACGAACGGAATAATAAACAGACAAGAGCTATAGAAATGCAGAAATATAAATAAACAAACAGTGTTTTTACGTGGTTCAGGCGTTAACGAGCCCTAGTCCACGAGTCAATGTTATTATACTTGTAGAGAATAACAGTCAAATAGCTGGTGTATAAGGAACTCACAACCTCACAGTGTTTCTCTCGGGTTCTCTTGGAGAAGATGAAGCTAGAGAGATTTTAGTAGAGTTCTTGCTATGTGATCTGTTGGCCGTCCCTCTTATTGTAAAATGAGGGGGTCTTTATAGCTAGGGTTTTGGATTAGGGTTTTTCTCTACGTACATGAGTCTTAATTACACCAGCCATAAATAGGGGATACAATTACTGTAGTAGCATGGCTACAAGACTCTATGTGGGTATATTTACGTGAAAGTATGGGGAATACACAAAGTTAGCCGTCTTTTCCAAGTTGTCAGCGGAACAGTAGGCGAAAAGGTACCCTTAGGCGTGCTGGGATGTGTGCGGCTTTGACCTGTCGGGCGTGTCAGGCGGGATCCTGTGTCAGGTGGATGTCATTCCAAATATACCTCCTCCATGACTCGACCGCTTGGTTTTGTTCCGTGCGAGGCACGGAACTGTTTCCGCGAAGACCACTTGAAGAGCTTCTCCTGGAAGGAGCTTCCCCGAAGGATACCCCTTCGGGAGTCCGGGAGAGTTGACGAGCTTCCGTGTCGCGTTTGCTTGAGAGAGTAATCCGGACACTAAACGGAAGAGGCGAAGCCTTTCTGTCCATCCGCGAGCTCTGGTCACCTACCGTGAAAGACATTGATAATTCTGCTTCCCCGAGGATATCCATCTAAACGCTATCCGGAAATCTGGATAACATTTACCCCCCAAGGTCACGGAGCTTTGAGAGATCCGGGAGCTTGTACAGTCCTCCGGGTATTCCGGTTTCTTAGATTAGGCGAGGGGCCACCTTCTGTGTTCCCGGAAAGGTTCCTTTTTCCCGCCTGAGTGTTAGTATGAAAAAGAAAGGGAATTTCTTCTGTTTGAACTCAAGTACTCAAGTGCGGCAAGGGCCACGCGTCATCCCGGGAATGGTTCTGCTATCAAGACGTGTGTGTGAGGCGACTGGTTGAGTATGCGTGCGTCAGGCATCTGAGCAATGATTTGACGGTTTTTAATGGTGCTCCGGGCCCGAGGTGGTATAATGATGGGAAATAAATACTTTATTCCCATCCGAGGAGTCATAAATAGGATCATCGCTTCATCTCCAGCCGTTGGATCTGATGCACACGGAATGGGAAGATCGGGACCGTCCATTTGAGGAATTCGAAACGACTTCTTCCCTGCTATAAAAACGAGGGAACGGACCTTTCTTCCTCTTTACGCTTTCAAATTCTCTATCTTTCGGATTTTCAGATTCCCAAACCTTCGAACTCTCAGGCCTCCAAGCTTCCATTCCTTCGAACTTGCCACTTCTTTTGGTAAGGGATCTAGAAACTTTTCTTTTGATTTGGCAGTGAGTTTATTCGCCGAAGTTCAGGGTTTGAATCGCCGTTCGTCTTTGCAGCTTTTACTTCTCGCGATCGTGCTGTGCAGTGATCCGGTTACTCCTTCAACCTTCAACTACCCGAATACCAGTAAGTATTTCTACTTTGCTCTTTTCTCCCAAACCTTAGGTTGTTGGTAGTTGTTAGATTTGAGTTTTCTGCCATTATCGCCTATGTGCATGCGTGAATAGGGCTTTGATAGGCATGTGATTGATGTGAGTCGATAAGTAGTCTCTTTTGCATGCTTTGACGATTTGCGTTTGGAAAGTCGTTCCTTGTCTTGCTTGCGTTGTTCTGGTTTGCTATTTTAGGGCATAAGCATGAACGTCTTTAGGGTGTCTTTCTCTGGAAAAACACTTCTTTTGGTGGGCTTAGGCTTGGAGTCTGAGTCTGGTTCCTTGCTGCCCTTCGGGTGGCATGGTGCCAACCCCTCGGCAAGCTCGGTGGGAGCCTCTCCAAGCAGTTTTCGGGGAGGCTCTCCCCGACGCCTTTGATACCACTAGGGTATGACAAGGGTGCTGACTGCTTAGAGTGTTTTCTTCTTTCTTTCTTTTGTTCAGTGACGAACATCTCAAAGGAACAACTCCTCGCTGTGGTGGAGGCTGATTCTGCCCAGGAGAAGGGTTCCCCTGTCGCTGGCGCAAAGGGGAAAGGAAAGGCAAAAGTGGTCGCGGCTAGCCCATCGACTTCCAATAGTTCAATCTGGGAGATGGACCAGAAGCCAAACCTGTTCAGGAATTACGGCATGCTGGAGCTGTACTCATCCGAGGCAGGCCTGAAGAACATCCCAGGTCTGATGTGGCACCGTCTGTCGGTGCTGGGCGAGTCGGCTAGCCAGAGTCACGAGGGCTTTGGTGCCTGGAGCTGGGCACACATAGTGTGTGGGGCGCACTTGCCCCTAAGAAGTTACTTTGCCAATTTCTGTGTGAAGGCGGGGATTGCCCCCTTCCAGTTGATTCCCCCCAGCTACAAGCTCCTAGCGGGGTGGTTCATCTTTTGCAAGTCCCGGAAACTGGAAGCTCCTACCCCGGAGGAGGTGCTGTACTTCTACGGGTTGAAGTCTCAGCCTATGAGGGATCATTCAGACAAGGTGGGATTTTACAGGCTGGAAAGGCACCCGGACGTGATGTGTCCCACCTGTCATACCGCGAGGGTTCCAGACCTCCGGGAGTACTGGTTCCTGACGACTGGCTTCCCACTGAAGAGGGTGCCAGCCCTATCTTTGGACTTCAAAATCCCTGGTAAGTGCTCCTTCCTCTCCTTTTCAACTTTGTTTCTTTGCGTTTGATTTGCCTTTCGGGAGGATCTCTAATGCTTGTATTTGAATTTTGCAGAAGTCGTTCCGCGGACACCTCGCTGTGCGGAGATGATAAGGAGGTCCAAGTTTTACGAAGGGCTTTCGGAGGAAGAGTTGAAAGTGGAGGGACTTGTGACCTCCGAATCTTTGAGGGAGTACGGGCTACTCGCCTCTTTCCAAAACATTGAGCCAGTGAGTGGCAGGGGGCAAAGTCAGGTGTCAGCTGACATCCGGGAGCAGATTGCCCTGGAGCTGTCCAAGGTGATTAACGAAGCAGCCCGGGACGAGAATACTTTATCTCCTAGCTGGGCGGAGAGGTTCCCCGACCCCCAGCCGGAGGAAGAGGAGATCGAGGCCCGCCACGCCGCGGCTTACCCTAACGAAGGGGCTCCGGGGGCTAGTACCTCCGGGAGAGGTAAGACTAGTTTTCGATTGATCCACACCCCCAGCCTGTCTGAGGTTTCCCGGACCTCTCAGATGGGGTTCGATCCCCGCTTCCTTAGGCTAGATCCGCGTAGGATACCCTTTGACAGATATTGCGATAGGGTAGATGAGCTCCTCGGGTGTCTGAGTGACGGTAGTCTGCCAGAAGGTGTCATCATGGTTGACCCTTCTTCCCTCAGCATGTTATTCCCGGACTTCGAGGAGTACGGGAGCTTCCTGGAGCAGGAAGCGGTGTTTTGTTTTGCTCGGGGAAGGCCATCCACGTTTCTCGTGCATGGTCATCCCTTTCAAACTTTTCTTTTTCTTGTTTCTTGTTCCCTGCTGGCGGACTTGCTTGTGCTTTTATGTTGTTGATTGTCTTGTCTTCTGCTTATCTTCTTTCTCATTGCTTGTTGGTTTGTTAACCTTGCTTCGTATGTTTCTTGCAGAGTACCCAGAAGCCAAGATGTTGGGGAGAGTTACCTTGCTCATTAAGAAGGCTGCCACCAGCCAAGACCCGTCCAAGGGGAAAGGACGGAAGGCCCAGGCTGGTAGGGGAGGTAAAACTGCCATCCCCAAGAGGACAAGTGGCGAGGCGCAAGCGTCTCCTGGGGTAGAGAAGTCTCCTGCCGATGGGCCTTCCGAGGCTATGATGGTCTCGAGTAGCAGTAGCGATGGGGAAGGCCTTGTGTTCCCCGTGAAAACAACTGGGGTGAGCAAGCGTCCCGGAGAAGATGCTGAGGGCGCCAAGAAGAAACGCCTTAGACACTCTTCTCCTGGTCGAAGGCAACAACAACAGCAACGACAGCAACCACAACTACAACAATAGCAGCAACAAGAACAACAGAGACAATCACCAATGCCACAGCAGCAGCAACAACAACATCCAAACCAGCAGCAACAACAAGGTCAATTACTTCCACTGCCGCAGCAGCAAAAGCAACAACAACAACAAAGGCAGTCACCTCCGCCACCGCAACAGCAAAAACAACAGACCGGGGCCTTAATACCCCGTCTGCCTCCTCCTCCAGCCCAAAGGGAGTCCACCCTTTCGGGGTCTCCTTCTTCTCAGCAAACAAACCTTCCTCTGCCTGGCCTGAAGTTCCACTTCCCGCAGAAACCAACCTGTTTCCCCGCTGCCCTCCTGGAGGGTGTAAGACGGGCCGATAATTTTTTGAAGAGACGGTTGGAGGCTGAGAACGCCATTACTCAGGGAAGGGCAGACAACTTGTCTGCCGTGAAGAGAGCTGAGTTGGCCGAGGGGGTGAGGTCTCTTCACCCGGCTGGAGCGGTTTTGGATGGCCCAGCCTTGGAGAAGAGGCTGGTGCCTAGGCTCGGACGTGCATTGGCGCCGTTCGGAGCGGAGATGATGGAGGACATGGCCCTGAGCTTGTGCGAGCTCAATTCTGAGAAATGGGCCATCAGTAGCAGTAAGGATCCGCTGTTGCTGACACATGTCGTGAAGCAGCAATTTTCCGGGGTAAGCCGTCAGTTGTTGTGTTTTGGGATCATCCGTCTTTTGGTCCGGCTTAACTCATTCTGTTGTCTTTCCTTGCAGGCCTCTATGATCGCGGAACGCTCGTTCCGGGAGGTGGGTGCAGTTCTGGTTCAGCTAGAGGAGAGCCAGATGGCTCGCCAGGCCTTGGAGGCGGAGAAGCAGAAACTGACCCAACAGGCCTTGGAGGCTTCGGAGAAGATTGATCAGGCCCGGCGCAGGGCTGAGGAAGAGGCGGACAAGAAATATCTTGCCAAATATCGAGAGTACCGGGCCACCGCAGAGAATGAGTTCAGACAGCGGTCGGATGAGATGAAGGCCGAAAACTCCCAGCTCCGGGAAGAGCTGTCCCAAGCCAGGGTGGAGAAGGATACCTTGGAAACCCGCTTGCAATCAAAAAATGATCTCCTCCTTAAGCAGCAAGAGGAATATTCCACTCTTCAGAGTAATCTGCACGAGGAGGAGCAATTTCATAAGAGGAGCAAGGATCTCGTGTCTATGCTGGAGTTGGGGCTCGCCGAGAAGGATAAAGAGATCGGAGCCTTGCAATTCACTGCCAGGGGGCATGTGACCAAGAAGCAATCCGTGCTGAGCCAAAATAGGGAGCATCGCAAGGAGATTGATTCTCTTAAGGGAGAGCGGGATGCCTCCAAGGCTGAGATGGAAAAACTAAGGGCTCAATTAGCTGTCGCGGAGGCACAGCTGGCAACCTCCGAGGAGGAGCGCTTGAAGGAGAGGGAGGATGCCGAGGTGGTTCTGAACAGGACGATTAATATATCGCACGTGGCCCTCATGCATCAACTCTGGAAAATGAACCCGGAGGTACTAGGCTATCTGGGAGAGGATGCTGACACCATGAGGGAGAAGTTACAGGTGTGGGATCAAGGCCCAGAGGTGTACGTCCAAACTTACAACGTTGACGAGCGTGCTGGAGCCCCTGAAGCAGGAGATCCCGGAGAGGCGGGGACCTCTGAACCTGCATGTGCTGAAGTTCCACCTCCCAATGAGCCGACTCCGCCTGCCCCAGTTGGAACTGCCGACCTCGAGGCCTTGGACGCGGACACTACTGCCACCCCCAATGCTTGAAGGGGCCTTATCTTTAATAATTTTTCATTTGAGTTTTTCTTTGGGGCGAAGCTCCTTGTACTCTTTTCTCATTCCAGACATATTTGCCATAATTATAGCATTCTCCTTTCTTTTCTGTCGAGTTCTTTATTTATCTTTGCGTTTAGGGTAGACTTTTATACGGTAGAAACTGTTGTAGGGGCGCATGAGGTTTTGGTTCCAACGTCCAGACCCTATGCACTTCCCACTTGAAGCTCTAACGGCTATTGTCTTTTCCCACGTAGTTTCTAGGTTACGAAGGTTTCCTGGTTCCAATGGCCAGACTCCTTCCACCGTATTTTAGCTTTCCTAAGGCGAATAGCCAATCCCGGGACTTGTAGTTATACTGTTCGCTGGGATTGCTAAGGTGAGCCGTTCCATGGCTCGGAACGGGAGTTCTTTTGGTGAGCGTCGCTAGACTTAAGGTTAGATCTTTGCGAAGCAAACTAACTGTCGTTGCGAACCTCATGGTGGCTGGCTTTAGGGACCTGGCACGGAGCCCTGCGAAGCAAGGCTCGTTGCTGTCGGTGAAATTGCCACGCCTACCAGGTGCGATCCCGGAGCAGGGGCTTTGCGAAGCAAGGCCTGCTGTGAGTGGGGGATCGACCATGTCTGCTCCTGGAGCTGAAACTTGCAATGGTCGAGGAGCTCGCCATGCATTATTTTGTGAGATCCGGAGCTGGAGCCTGCGAAGCAAGGCTTACAACGGTCGCGGATCTTGCCATCTTTCGCCTTGCGGGACCCGGAGCTGGAGCTTGCGAAGCAAAGCTCTACAGCGATCGCGGAGTATTCTGCAAAGGACTTGTCAGGGAGTTGGGGGTGTTTCGGCGTAGCTCTCTGAACGTGCCCCAACCCCCAGTCCTGTTCATCGCTGGGCTACACAGGAGATAATTTTCATGATGCATAATGGCAGGCATTTCAATGGCAATTTTCACATAAACACATAATGTACACATGACACGTAATGCAGGCATGTTCATGGCAACAAATTAACCTAAGCTTAACAATTTAAAATTTTCAAACACAATGCTAGCACATAAGTGGTGTTCTGTGTATGTTTTGTTCAAGGGGCGTATGGCTATGCCTTAGCCATGTATACCCCCCCAAGTGAGCGTGGGGTCCGAACGTCTCCGGACCGCGTGGTCACTTGTTAAAACGCAGCTTTGAACACAGGGATAAAAAGTGCAGTAAAAGCGGAGTGAATCTCTCCGTGTTTCATTAAATTAGCCTGCTAGGCACGCGTTTTACAGCGGGGAGGATTATCTCCACAGTTTACACTTTTGCTACGTCCACCAAGGACTTTCGACTAGATAGTCCGGGGCCTACTGATAGTAACGGCGGAGGTGCTCCGCGTTCCAGGCGCGCGGGACTTTAGATCCGTCGAGTCTCTTTAAGTGATACGTCCCATGGCCCACTTTTTCTTGGACTTCATAGGGGCCTTCCCAGTTGGGTCCGAGGACTCCCACTCCCGGATCCTGCGTAGCAGGAAATACTCTCCGGAGGACAAGATCCCCAACTTCGAATGTACGGCTCTTGACTCTTGTGTTAAAGTGTCGGGCTATCTTGCCTTGGTACATTTTTAGTTGGACCTGCGACTGCTCCCGGAGCTCTTCGATCATGTCCAAGGATTCCTGGAGAAGGGCGTGGTTCTGGGTAGGGTCGTAGGTGTCCTGCCTGTGAGAGGGGATCATAGTTTCTACTGGGATGACGGCCTCGCAACCGAAGGTCATGGAATAAGGTGTGTGCCCCGTCGAAGTTCTCTCTGTTGTGCGATAGGCCCAAAGTACTCGCGGATGTTCTTCCGGCCAGTGAGCCTTGCAGGCTTGGAGTTTTTTCTTCAACGTGGTCTTTAATATTTTGTTTACAGCCTCCACTTGCCCATTAGCCTGGGGTCTGGCGACTGCGGAAAAGCTTTTGATAATTCCATGCGAAGCACAGAAGTTCGTGAAGTGTTCACTGCCAAATTGCTTCCCGTTGTCGGACACAATTTTTCGTGGAAGCCCAAAACGACACACTATGTTCCTGATGACAAAGTCCAGTGCTTTTTTAGAGGTGACCGTGTTCATAGGTTCCGCTTCAGCCCATTTGGTGAAGTAGTCTACCGCGACTATGGCATACTTCACTCCACCCTTTCCAGTTGGAAGGGAACCTACTAGGTCAATGCCCCAAACGGCGAACGGCCAGGGGCTGGTCATTAAGGTAATTTCTGTAGGCGGCGCTCGCGGAACCTTGGCGTACCTCTGGCACTGCTCACATTTTCTGACATAATCCACACAATCCTTCTTCATGGTGGGCCAGAAGTATCCTTGTCGAAGGATCTTTTTGGAGAGGCTCAGCCCGGAGGTATGGTCGCCACAGAAGCCTCCGTGAACCTCATGGATGATGGCGCTGACTTCGGTTCCGGCAACACACCTAAGGAAGGGTATGGACAACCCCCTGCGGTAAAGCTTTCCATCCATAACCACGTATCGGGGAGCTTGATATTGGAGCTTTCTTGCGTCAGCTTTATCAGTGGGGAGCTCTCCGGTGGTGAGAAATCTGAGGATGGGTCCTATCCAGGAATGGGAATGGTCGATGATGGCATTTACCCTCTGTGTCTCGGTAGTGGGTGCTTCTAAGTGCCCGATGGGCACCAGGCCATATTGTTCGATCTCCGGGTCTGTTGCAAGCTTGGCCAGCGTGTCCGCGAGTGAGTTCTGGTCCCGGGGGACCTGGCGGATTTGGTAGCCTTTGAAATGCTGCAGTAGGCCGTGGGAGAGAGACACGTAGGCAGCCATTTTTTCGCCTTTCGTCTGGTATTCCCCGGATATTTGGTTTACCACAAGTAGGGAGTCGCTGTATACTTCGATTTTTTGGGCTCCGACTTCTCTGGCCAGTCGTAATCCAGCTAACATGGCTTCGTGTTCTGCCTCGTTGTTGGATGCTGGGAACGCGAAACGGATGGCGCTCTGGAGCTGATGCCCTGGGGGAGATATTAGGATGACCCCTGCTCCAGCTCCTTTTTCATTTGAGGCTCCGTCTACATAGACCTTCCATGTGGGAAGTTCCGGGACAGGATCTTCCGGGAGGTCATTCATTCCCGAGCATTCCACAATAAAGTCCGCGAGAGCTTGTCCTTTTATGGAAACACGTGGTTGGTAGTGGATGTCGAACTGGCTCAGTTCCATGGCCCACTTAAGCAATCTGCCAGAAGACTCGGGTTTCTGCAAGACTTGTCGGAGAGGGTGGTTGGTGAGTACTTTGATGGTGTGCGCCTGGAAATATGGCCTTAGCTTCCGCGAAGCAATTAGCAAGCAGAGGGAGAGTTTTTCGATCATTGAATATCTGGACTCGGCGTCCAGTAACCTCTTGCTTACGTAATACACAGGGAGCTGGATACGGCCATCTTCCCGGACGAGAGCGGCACTCACTGCGTGCTCTGTCACAGCTAAGTATAAGAACAACGCCTCTCCTTCGACAGGTTTGGACAGAATGGGAGCTTGGGTTAAATGTTCCTTGAGGTGTTGGAAGGCTGCTTCACATTCGGGGGTCCACTCGAACTTCTTGTTTCCTCGCAACACATTGAAGAAGGGGATACACTTGTCAGTGGCCTTGGATACGAAGCGGCTGAGAGCAGCTATCCTTCCGGTAACGCTCTGGACATCCTTATGCTTCCGGGGGGAAGGCATATCTATGAACGCCTTAATTTTCTCAGGGTTGGCTTCCACTCCGCGGGAGCTGACAATGAAACCGAGGAACTTCCCAGGCGAGACCCCGAAAGTACATTTCTTTGGATTCAGTTTCATTCCATACTTTCGGATCACGGCGAAAGCTTCCTCAAGGTCGTCACTGTGGTCCCCGGAGGTCTTGGATTTTACCAACATGTCGTCCACGTACACCTCCATGTTCCTCCCCAGTTGGTCCTTGAACATCCTGTTTACTAGACGCTGGTACGTCGCCCCAGCATTCTTCAAACCGAAAGGCATGACCACGTAACAGTAGACACCCTTGTCCGTGAGGAAGCTGGTGTGTTCCTGGTCCGCGACATGCATCTTGATCTGGTTGAATCCGGAGTACGCATCCATGAAGGATAAGAGTTCGTACCCGGAAGTAGCGTCTACCATCTGATCGATTCGCGGAAGAGGGAAACAATCTTTCAGGCAGGCTTTGTTTAGGTCCGTGAAGTCAATGCACATTCTCCAGGACCCATCGGGTTTCGGGACCAGAACTGGGTTGGCCAACCACACGCACTACTACAATCTGGACATCAGTCATCGGCCATGAGAAGTTGGTTCTACTTAAACTGACTTACCACATGTTCATAAGTCGGTTTACATACAACCGACATATCATGTATAATAAAGGTAAGCATGGGAGGTCAGTTATGCAGGAACCGACCTACAATGTTGACATGGTATGTCGGTTCACATTGAACCGACCTCCCATGCTTGAAGATGTCATAGTAAGTCGGTTCCTGCAAAACTGACATGCCATGTTAATCATGGTAGGTCAGTTCTGTGTGGACCGACTTACTATGTCCTACATTTCTAACATGGTAGGTCGGTACTATATGAACTGACTTATCATGTCACATTTTTATTTATTTTACATTATTTGAATTTTAAAATATAATAATTTATTTAGTAGTGTATGAAATAAATGTAAAAAATTTATATTTATTTATCTACATTATAATATTTTGAAATATAAATAGATGAATCAAATTGATCTATTATTTATAATATAAAAAATAATTATATTTTACAATGAAAAAAATATTTTAATTGAATAGTATTTATAATTTAAAATAAAAAAACTTTATAAATATTTTAATGTATTTAATTAATATTTTTTTAAATGACATGGTAAATCGGTTGTGTGGGAACTGACTTTTCATGTGACATGATAGGTCGGTTCTATGGACTGACCTATCATGTCATTATAAAAATATATTATTAAAGATAGTCTAATTTATTTTTGTATTATTTGAATTTTAAAATGTATTACTTTATTAAACAATACCTATATATAATTGATTTGTGAATGCAATAAGTATAAAAAATATATACTTATTAATATTACATATATTATAATTTTTGAAATATTAATTAATTAATTATTTGGAATTAAAAAATTTTAATTTAGTTTTTAATAAGAAAATATTTTAATTTATAAATAGCATATTTATAAATATTAGAAAAAAAATAAACTAAATAAGTTGACATGGTATGTCGGTTCACATTGAACCGACCTCCCTCTTCTCTTTTCCTATCAGTGCCCTCCGCCCTCCCCCCCTCTCTCTCTCTCTGACCAGCCCTCTCTCCTCTCCTCTCTTAATATTTTCATTTAGGTTGACTGATTTCCTCTCTGCCTGGCTTATGCGACTTATGAACTTACGAAGAAGAACGACTCCACCATTTTCTCCTCAAGCGACTGATGAGCGTTCGACAACGAAGGACGCCAACTTCAGGCACGACGTGAGGCTACGAAGACGAAGGGCACAACAGCTGCAAACGACCTTGCTCTGCGCCCATGTGTGACCATTGCTGCCAGAATCTCAGTTGCCCAACCCAAGTACTTCAGCCAGCAACCCATCTTCGGTCATGCGCTTCTGCCAGCGACCAATCTGCAACATACAACTCCTTTAGATGCCCTATCTCAGCCTCTGTCTATCTCCTTCACAACCATTGGTAATATTTTCTTCTTGCAATGTTGATTTGGTAATAACTTTGATTATGTGTATGTAGATAAATATATATATATAGATATATTGAATTGAATATTAGTAATTTTGTTGATTATAAGTTTTTGTGAATGTGATATTCCATTCTTTTGTGATTTTTTTGTGAGAATGAAAAAGTTTATAGAATTTTTATTGGCTATATAATGAATGTAGTTAAGGTGTTTGATTGAATGAGAAAAGATGTAGGCATTTAATAATTTGAACGATTTGTTTGAATTTGTAGCAGTGTTTGATGATATTTTGTAGTAGGTTATCTTTCTTTTCCTCTCCTTTGGATTTTTCTGAAATATGTGAGTTTCTAGAGTTCTTTTGAGTAGTATGAGACATATTATTGAATGAATATGCGTCAAAATCCAATATTGTTTTCTCTTAGATATGTATTGCATACAGTATTGGAAATAAATGGTGAATTAATAGATTGATAGGCTAGCTAGGGTATTATCTAAATCTGTTTTTTTAATAAGAAAAGCACATCTTTTCTTTGAGTGCCCGTAATAGGTATTGGGTACTGCAATAAGGCTATTTCATATGTATACTACATGAATACTAGTTTTCATTTTTACTTGATACTATTACTAAGTTGCCCTCTTATGTGTTTTCAAATAGAAAGCCACCTCGACTAGGACGTGGCAGAGGAAGAGGTAGAGCTAATGGAAGCAGAGTTGTAAGGCTTGTCTATATAATATTTTAAATCGGGTTGCGCATAATTTTTTTTTTGACATTTTTAAAGTAAATCAGTCATGCGTAGACAATATTGATAAAATTCAACTAGATAGTAGGATCCTTTGAAGTTTACAAGTGTGCATTAGGAAGATCTTTGCTTGCTTTTGATGGAAAGCAACGCATTATAATTTGAATTTTAAGGTGACCTCTGAATTTGGAGAATTCTGATTTCTAAATATAAAATGTTTACAGCCTTGGATAAGATTAAGAAGCCTTTGTACGAAAAACATCCCGGGGTAGAGTTCTCTTTGAGGATAGCTGAAGACAGTGATACAGTTAGTACATCTTACCTTTCTTATGTGGATAATAGTGAATGATGAGCCTTGTTTGAAACAACTGTCTCAAACATGTTTACACTGATACAGAGTCAAATATGCAATGATATTTAAATACAGTGAAAGAAATATTTGCTAAGGAAATAATTTAATATGCGTTGTATGTCTTTTTAGATGAGACAAGACAAGGCTCCAAACTGGTTTACTCACTTCCATTATTTGGAAGGGAGCATTCATAAAGCTCCTTTTAATGCCTCTACCTATTTACATGATGAGAACTATAAAGATTGTCGGCAGCTTCATTTTGATAAAAAAAAAAAAAAAAACTAGGAAGATGACCATCTTGTATAATCTCTTGTTTGAGTGTAGAAGTTGTGTGTGCTACTGTTATAGTTTATTTAATTTGTTTCTACCAAACATCTGACATTTGCTAGCACATAAATCATTTACTTAATAGGAAGTATAAGAGCATCAATTTTATTGGTTTGCTAATGTAACTAAAAAAGTTATATTCAATCATTATTTCTAGGTAGAGTAGGACAATATGTGCCTGGAAGCACTGAATAACATTGAGAAGTTAACTCAAGGGAAGGATACTGCCACTACCATTTAGAACAAAGTGTTGCAGGTATATATTTCTTGTTTACTAGATAGAAGATTCAGATATATCAAGTGAAATTAATGTTTTCAACAAACATACTTAGTTTTTCTGTTGTTATTATATACTTTTTTATTTTTCCCCCTGTTTCTTTTTTTCAAAATCCAAGTTATTGGTGAAGAATATGATGAAGCCCATAAAAGAAAAGTTGCAGAGGCATTGAAACGAATGGAGAAGTGGAATTTGTTCAGTGATACTCATGAGGTTTATGATTGGTGTAATGATAATTTGCATGCCTTGTCTGCCATTTCTATGTTTGCAAGAACATGCTTCTTAATAATATTATTAGTTCTCTTATGTTTATTAATTTTGTTATTTATTATTTAATTTTGGTGTGTGCATGTAATTTTGTTTTGATTTATAATCACCAATGACCTTAATTTTTATTTGTCTAGTAATCTTTAAGGTATTAATTTAATTTTGTAGGGTGGAAATATTAGCAAGGATCATTGCCAAGTGAATTAATTTGCTTGATTATTGTTAATTGCAAGAGGTACGTCTGTTCTCTTATTTTTTTTATAAATATTATTATAAAAATGTTAGAGGAGTTTGAATATCTTAAATATTCATCCATAGCGAAGTAGGTTCTGAGATTAAAAGTGTGTGTTGCGGTGATAATGGAAGGTTGAGAACTTGTATGTTTTAGTGAAGTAGTTTCTGGGAAATTTATTTGTGTGCTGCGGAGATATAAGGAAGAAACTTATTGTGTGTTGTTTGAATTTCTTGATTCTCTATTGACAGATGGTTAGTTTACTATTACAAGGGAAATGTTGCCCAAATTCATCTAGAATTATGTTTTATTTTCTTATATTTAAATTATGTTGTGCTTGCATTGTTCTTGTTTGATTGGTATAAGGAAGCTCTGTCAAAATTTGAGTGAAAAAGATAGCGTATTAATAGGAATATGACAGCACTAAAAACTTGTTATGGGAATCTTCTACGTGCAGGAGGATTTTAGTCGAATTTTAGAGAAACCTCTGTCGAATTTTTTTCTAGGAAATGGACAAGAGTTGGATAACAAAGGACAGACTTTCAAAAGAGTATGAAGAGGGAGTCGACAGCTTTATTAAGTTAGCCTTAGCAAATACAACAGATCCTTCTAGAGTTCATTGTCCCTGTAGAAAATATTCAAATTTGAAAAAAATAGACATAATGGAGATAAAGAGTCATCTATACTTTAACGGAATGGACCAAATATATGTCAAGTGGATTTAGCATGGAGAAGAATATGACTCTAACAATAATGTTTCGCAATGAAAGAAAGCAATTTGATCAAGTATTTGATGACCCTATAGAGATGGTGAGAGATGCAGATGAACATTTTGTTGATAAGCCTGAAGAATTTTTGAAATTTTTAGAAGATGCAAAGAAACCAATATTCTCGGGGGCACCTTTGTCAAAATTGGTTGTTTTAGTAAAACTATACAACTTGAAAGCTGGTAGTGGTTGGAGTGACACAAGTTTCACAAAGTTATTAACTTTATTAAAAGAAATTTTACCAAAAGATAATGAATTGCCTTCCTCGCTTTATGAAGCAAAAAAAACATTGTGCACATTAGGAATGGAGTATAGCAAGATCCACGCTTGTCCAAATGATTGTGTTCTATATCGAAGCTAGTGCCCCGATACTCTTCAAGATTCCTAGTGGGGTTCCTCGCTTTCTCAAGTGTCTATTAACTACCATGAAGTATGTGGAGCCAAGTTTCATGATCAAAGTTCGGATGGATTTTGAGATATTAGGCTATGAGAATAATTTATATATCTCACAAGAAGATATAGTCCACGTTGGCTTAATGGAAGAGATTGGAGCATCATGTGTATCGTTATATATCAGGTATCAAAGATTTTTAAAATAATTATAAGTTTGTTCATAACTTATTTTATAAATTTAACAGAGATATATTTTTTTATGTAGGATTTTATACTTCCAATTAGTGAAAAGAGAGATCAGTCACTTTTTTCGTTTTGTTGAGCCAATTTGGTTATCAAATGTTGGATCCACTGAAGAAGAACGAGTTGAATGGGTATCAAAGCGTATGATTGATTCAAATCCGGGTCAGATATGGTTGTTGCCATATCATAAGGGGTAAGTTTTTTACTTTTAGTATTTTGTTAGTGAATATATATAATATTAATAATGAAATGTTTTTGTGTTTTTGTTAGAAAGCATTGGATGCTTATAATAATTGATTTTGATCACCAATTGTGCTATTTCCTGGATTCTCTTCACAATTTTCCACCAGATGAAATCAAATCTCTCATTTCTCGGTAAAAATCTAACCAATTAACTACATACTCTTAAATTCATTTAAAATTAACAACATCTAAATGTTTACATTATTATTATTTAGTGTCTTTCAACATTTACGCACAAATAATGCGAAAACTAAGGAAGTTGCGTGGAGAACAGTTAAGTGTCCTCGTCAACCATTACAATCAGCACAATGTGGATTCTATGTTATGAGGATGATGAAGGACTTCCTGACAAATGAATTTTCAATGCGATGGCTAACTAGTAACGTAAGTGAAAATATTCATTATTAAAGTTCTAGCTTTACCTTAAGATTAAGTATATTAATTCAACTCATGCAATGAATTTTGTTTTAGTGTGGCGGGAAGAACTATTACACAAAGGATGAGATCAATGAAGTATGTGAAGAATGGGCACAATGCGTCATGGATTTGATGAGTACTACATAGGTCCACCCACTTTTGTTAACATAGACTTTTAATGAGATATACTTACAATGTTAACTTAAACTTTCTTGAAGATATGCACACTTTTGTTGTCCAACTATAATTTACAATGCTTATATGAGTCATTGTGTAATTAACTTAAGACTCGTTATTTTAGATACTTAGTTCAAATTCTAGTATTTTATATTATTGTGATATATGTTTTGTTTTGTTTAGTTTGTTTGTATAAAAAGCATGATTTGTTTTGGGCGTATTACACTTTTTAAGAAAAAAACACCATAAGTCGGTTTTACTAAAACTGACAATAGATGTCTACACCATAAGTCGGCTGTGAACCGACATATCATGTTTTACACCAGAGGTCGGTGTACAACCGACCTACCATGTCTTACACTAAAGGTCGGTTTGCAACCGACGTACCATGTCTTACACCAGATGTCGGTTTTCCACCGACGTACCATGTCTTACGCCAGATGTCGGTTTGGCGCCAACTGACCTACCAGGTTTTTACATCATAAGTCACTGCATGGGAAGTCAGTTCCCAACCGACTTATGAACATTTAGATGTCAGTTTTTAACCGACTTATCATGTAATTTTTGTAGTAGTGACGGGATAGTGTGACTCCTGGAGAAAGCCTATGGACATCAGCTTGTCCACTTCAGCTTTGACGGCTTCGGCCCTCACTGGGTCTAACGGCCTCCTCTTTTGGCGAACTGGAGTTGCAGATGGGTCTATGTTGAGTGTGTGGCACGCAACATTAGGATTAATCCCTGTCATATCAGCGTGGCACCATGCCAGGATATCCTGATTATTCTTTACAGTTGCCACAATCTTTTCTCGAACGGCCGACGGGAGGTTTTTCCCCACCTGAATGACTTTGGTGGGATCTCCTGGGTTGAGGACCACCTCTTCGACTTCCTCCATCGGTTCTATCACTCTCTCGACCCCCACTCTAGGGTCGAGTTCGTCAAAGCATGCCCCTTGAGCACCCCCAGTTTCTAGTAACTCTTCCGTCAAAGGAATGGCAGCAACCGTCTCCTGGACCGTGTAAACGGATCGGACGGAGACGTTATAACAGCTTCGTGCACTTCGTTGGTCTCCTCGGAGGGTGCCAATACGCCCATCGTCGCACGGAAACTTCAAGCATAAGTGGCGTATCGAGGTTATGGCCCCACAATCTATTAGGACCGGTCGGCCTAGGATGGCATTATACGCCGTGGGGCAGTCGACCACCACGAATGTGCAGTGCTTGAAGGCACAGGCGTCACTTTCTCCTCTGAGGGTGACTGGAAGTTGAATCTTGCCTAATGGCATGAGTGCATCCCTATTGAACCCTTGAAGCTGGATGGGGCATGGGGTCAGGTCTGTCTCGGTTAATCCGATCGCGTGGAAGGCAGCTTTGAAGAGGATGTTTACGGAGCTTCCGTTATCGATCAAGATCCGCGAGACCTTCTTATTGGCAATCTGGGCTTCCACCACGAGGGGATCGTTGTGGGGGAAGTGCACATGTCGTGCGTCGTCTTCTGTGAAGGTGATGGGAAGGTCCATCATTCGGGGACGTTGAGCAGGTGATTGAACCAAGGCGCACATCTCCCCGGTGTGTTCTAACTCCCTCAAGTACCTCTTCTAGGAGTTGCGGGTGCTTCCGGCAAGGTGCGGTCCTCCGAAAATGGTGGCTACGTGTCCGTCAACGGGTGGCGGAGCAAGGCCGGGCGGATATGGGTTTCCAGGTCCTGGAGCCAACAAGGCAATGGGTGCCGGAGCGGTTGGGGCAGGAAGCGCTAGGAACTGAGACCCGGGAGCTTGGGGGTGACCGGCTCCAGGAGCGCTAGCGGTCCCCCTCTGTCCCGGGGAATATGCAGCTCCGTGAACTACTCCCTGTCCGGGATAGATAATGGGTATCCTCACCCACTGACCGAGGTGCCCCGCTCTTGCCAGGGCTCGATCTCATCCTTCAGCTGAAGGCACTCGTTCGTGGTATGCCCCACGTCTCCGTGGAACTCACACCTCTTATTGGAGTCTCGCGGACGCCTTCCTCCGTGAGACACTTTCGGGGGCTTCCTGTAGTTGACCATATTACAGGTCGCCCGATAGACATTCTCTCGCGAGTCTATCAAACTGGTATACTCCGTGAACTTGGGCTCATAGTCCTTCCGGGGTTTCTTTGAATGGTCTCCCCGGTTGGAGTTTCTTCCGCTTCGTTTGCTCCGCGATTGGCTCAAATTTCGTTATGGGCCTTCCGCTTGCGGCTGCGGCAGGCCAGGAGCGATACTACATCCGGTTTGTACAGCTCCGTACCCGGAGAAATGGGTTTGACTCGGCGTCTGAGCAGACGCGGAAGGCCCATACACACTTGGAGTGAATTGGGCTCCTGGAAGCGTGAGGGCTGGCGCGGGAGCTTGCGAAGCAAAGCTCGGTGCAGTCACGGAAGGCGTTGGAGCTGGGGGAACTCCAAAGGCCTGCTGGTAGGCATCCTCAAGGTTGATGATTCCCTGAGCTTTTGACATGAATTCGGACAGCGTTTCTGCCCGTCTCCTTTGCATTTCCCCCTATAGCAGGGAGCCGACAGTAAGGCCCGATTGAAGGGCGATCAGCTTCATGTCATCGCTGACCTTGGTTTTTACAGCAGCTTCCATCATTCTCTGAATGAAAGCTTTGAGGTTCTCATTGGGTAGCTGCTTGATGTTGGTTAAGGAACCAACTTCCATGTCGTGGTCTCGGGCAGCAATGAACTGCCTTCTGAACGCGGACTGTAGCTCCTTCCAACTGTGGATGGATCCAGGAGCTAATCTTTTCCACCAGTCCTCCGTGGACTTGGTAAGGGTGAGTGAGAAGCACATGCATTTGGCATCTTCACTGACGTGCGCCACTTGCATCATTTTGTTGTATTTAGCTAGATGGGTGCGCGGGTCTGTCCTCCCGTCATATAATTCTATGTGAGGCATTTTGAAGCTATCCGGGAGGGACGTTTCCGCGATCCTCTGAATACATGGTTCCTGGTCTTCCTCCTCAGAGTCTGACAGGGCCCCACTTTGCTTCCAGACCAGCTTGGTCAAGGCAGCAATCTGTTCCTCGAGCCTCTTTGTATCACTCTTCGGGAGGTCACGTCCCCGGAGCTTGTCATTAATATGATTTCGGAGGTCATCTCCGCGAGGCCGGGCCTTTTCTCCTTTGGCCTTTTCATACTTGGCCTCCAACCTTCTTCTTAGGTCCACCGTGGACCAGCTATCTTCGGAGTGCGAGTTCGCAGCCCGACCGTCCTGGTTGACGGAATCACTGGGGCGGTTGTTCCTTCCCCTAGGCCTGGGTGCCTTAGCACCGGGCCCTTTAGGCACAGAGTGCCCCCTTGGGGCTGAAGGACGTCTGGGCTTAGAAGCGCCAGAGACCTTCTGCGCGCGCGGGGGGGCAGTCGGCCTGGTGATCCACGCCTTTAGGAGGTGCAGGGGCGTTAGTGCGTGCAGGCTCCCCAACCTTTTCTTTGCCCTTGTTAGGGGTGGTTTTGGATGGTCCAGCGGCGGCTGGATCCGGCATGGTGGCATCAGCACCACCTGGAACAAAGACATCCTCGTCCGAGTCGCCTAGGTCTCCGAACTTGCTCTGGAGGCGCTCCATCATGCGCTGCATTTTTTTGGAGACGCGCTCCTGCTCAGCAAGCTTGGCCTTAGTGACCACCAGTTCTTCGGCTACTTGGACCAGTTCTGGATCCTTCTCGTAGTAGTAGCCGTCTTTGTAGTAACCGTCTCGGACATACTCTTCCTCGCTTTCTAGGTATGTCGTATCTTCAGTACTGACCCGATCCTGGCGAGATGTCGGGTCTTCACCGTGGTGGTCCAAGGGTTCGTTTTGTACCACATCTTCCATCATAGTATCGGGGTCGACCCTAGCACTTTTGTCAACCGCAGATTTTCTCGTAGTCACCATCTTGTCAATACACAGAAAAAGAGCTGACTAACAACTTCCTACAGCTCTCAATGAAAGCACCAAAATGTTTACCGAGTTTTTCGGAAACGAATACGAACGGAATAATAAACAGACAAGAGCTATAGAAATGCAGAAATATAAATAAACAAACAGTGTTTTTACGTGGTTCAGGCGTTAACGAGCCCTAGTCCACGAGTCAATGTTATTATACTTGTAGAGAATAACAGTCAAATAGCTGGTGTATAAGGAACTCACAACCTCACAGTGTTTCTCTCCGGTTCTCTTGGAGAAGATGAAGCTAGAGAGATTTTAGTAGAGTTCTTGCTATGTGATCTGTTGGCCGTCCCTCTTATTGTAAAATGAGGGGGTCTTTATAGCTAGGGTTTTGGATTAGGGTTTTTCTCTACGTACATGAGTCTTAATTACACCAGCCATAAATAGGGGATACAATTACTGTAGTAGCATGGCTACAAGACTCTATGTGGGTATATTTACGTGAAAGTATGGGGAATACACAAAGTTAGCCGTCTTTTCCAAGTTGTCAGCGGAACAGTAGGCGAAAAGGTACCCTTAGGCGTGCTGGGATGTGTGCGGCTTTGACCTGTCGGGCGTGTCAGGCGGGATCCTGTGTCAGGTGGATATCATTCCAAATATACCTCCTCCATGACTCGACCGCTTGGTTTTGTTCCGTGCGAGGCACGGAACTGTTTCCGCGAAGACCACTTGAAGAGCTTCTCCTGGAAGGAGCTTCCCCGAAGGATACCCCTTCGGGAGTCCGGGAGAGTTGACGAGCTTCCGTGTCGCGTTTGCTTGAGAGAGTAATCCGGACACTAAACGGAAGAGGCGAAGCCTTTCTGTCCATCCGCGAGCTCTGGTCACCTACCGTGAAAGACATTGATAATTCTGCTTCCCCGAGGATATCCATCTAAACGCTATCCGGAAATCTGGATAACAGACATAATCTAAGATCTTATGTGTTGAGAATATCTCGTGATTCACAAAATTGAAACATTGTTCTCTATGTGCACTCACACATCTTGAGGTGTAGAGAATGACCTGGAAGATCTTGGTTGAGTATTCAAATCGTTGGATAGGAAGATCGAATTTTATACGAAAAGCCTCAAGGACTCTTGATAGACTTCAAGCGGTATGTATATCTAATTTTACTTTTAATGCATCTATGTATATAAGTATATATGTATATGTATGCATGTATGTATGTATGTTTGTATGAATGTATGTACATAATATTTTATTAGCATATTGCATATTAATGGATCCACGTATAAATAGTTTATATGAAATTTTATGTTATATATGTGTATCACCTACTGCAATTTTTGTTGCGCACTAGGAACCTATTCCTAACATATTGATCTGTTTAGGACTCTTGAGGAAAAATTTTATGACAATTTTTTCAGAGTTTCTGCATATAGAAAGTCGATCCCTTCTTCTGTCCATTCCCCTTGTATTTATAGGAGATTCTCATGGACAATTTTGGGTAACTGTACATTAATATGGTAACCTACAAATTTGGGTAACTACCCATTTACATAAATACATGATTGCCTATTAAATTTATATCTGTTATATCGTGTAATAAATACATAATAAAATGTGGGCCTTTATGAGGCATAAGAAGAATCTTCGAGTCTTTTGTGATCCTTCACCGTGCGTCATAGCCAGGCTTTCGCGAGCTGAACACACTTCTTGATCTGGACATTGTACGACTAATTCGAACTGGCATGGGTCATGCTCAGAGTTTCACGAGGGTGATCCGGGCAATGCGTACCTCAAACTAAGTTGTTGGCGCAAGAACTATTTGGTTGTCATAGGCTGTCATGTTGACTCAAGCTGCTCACTACAAAGTTAACAAGATACTCGATATGTACGCTTTTTTCACACGCTTGTATGCTAGCTATACCCCGTACAGAGTAATTCAACTCGTATTTTTGGGGTACAACACATCAAAAGTATCTAAAGTTGTATTTTAAATATGGCTTAATTTTTTATTTAAAAATATTAAATAAATATCCTATAGTCCTTTAAAAAAAACTAAAATGAATCTTTTTGAGCAATTTTTAATATATAAAAATCTTAAATAAATATTTTTAAAATATGAAATAAATTAACATTCTTGAAAATACATTTTTTTTTTTAAATATGCACGTACACTTTTTCGTTTTCTTCTCTACAGCTTCTTCATCATCAAAAACTAAAACTGTTACAATTTGGAGTGAAGAAGAAGAAGAATAGGATAAGATATTATATATATTCACACAAACAAAGATTTTCTCTTCTCCTTGGACAAACCAAGATGATCATTAAGATTTTGCTTATAGGGATAGAAGAAGAGAAGTGAGAGGGTTAGAGGGGGGGCTCACCTCGCGTGGGTGGTCTTTCAATTCCCTCCTTCCTCTTTGTCTTGCATCTGAGTTAACATGTGTATTTTTCTTTGGGGACTTAATTCAAACACTTTTGGCACAAATTGAAATGCCAACAATAACTGTCAGTTGTAATAGAGTAGTAGTAGTAGTACTTCCATAATTCATTAAAAGTGCCTGCCTCGTTTTCGTGGAAAGAAAGCTCAAACCAAATTTATGCTGTCCACAAAATCAAAGCTTGAATATCTTCCATTCCTTTTGTGAACACCAGTTTTTTTTAAATTATATTAATTAATTGATAGATATAATTAAAAAAATTATTTTATTTTAATTATAAAATTATATATTTTTTAGTTATGAAAAAAAATATTTTTTTCTAAAATTACGTGGCATTGACGTGGCAATAACACCTCAGCTTTGTCAGACCATGTCAATGCCACATAAGCACTGTAAACGATGTTAATGGGTGGGTAGTGACGGAGAGAAACTTTGAGTGGGTTTGGATATATTCACCGCCAAAAAAAAGATTGGATGTAAAAGTGGAACACTACGAAAATATTGAATATTTTTGCCGCCAAAAACCCTCTATTTTATTATAAACAATGGATATTTGCAATAAAGTATCAAATATTTGATGTTTGTAAGTAGACCCGATATTAAAATAGTAATTCTTTTAGGCTTCATCCATTAAGCTCTGTTAGGTGTTGAGTGGACAAGACGTGTCATTTCGTTATTGGTCGAGCTCACAAATATTTTTAAAATAGAAAATTAATTAAAAAATATTTTTTTTCAAATAATATAAAATTGAAACTGTTTTTAAACCTAAAATACTAAACTCATTTAATTTTTTTTAATTAAATCATTTACTCTAATTAAACATCATTTACTACAAATAAAAATATCAAACTCTAAATCTTAAGATAATTATGAACAATTAAGTTCAATACCCATACTTTTACTTTCTTTTGTTTTCTCAACTTCAAAAAAAAAATTCAGGAGAAAAAAATCAAATAAATAGAAAGTAACCAGCAGATCTAAGGAAATGAGCCGTTAAAGAGCTGAAAGTAGCAGAAAGAGCCAATACCAATTGAATGCCAATAGATCTAATGCTCACAAACTGAATATAAATCCTTGTAACTGAAACTTATAAAATGAAAAGCAAATAAATTTGACTTATCTAGCTTATGTTTGTATCAATTATCGCAAACAATAGAATGATTGATAATGAATTCCTTTGAATTTTGGTATCTATATACTCGAAGCCCCAAACCAGCTCCTCTATCCAACCTCAGTTGTTGAGGATGCAACAAGAAGAAGAAAAAGAAGAAGTAGGGCAAACAAGACCCCACCCCGCCTGTTCTCATCGACCCACGATAGCCCAGCCTAGCCTTGTTGACCCACAATAGCCCCTAGAAGTGGGGGACCATCGTCGACACAAACGGGGCTCTACATTGGCATCATTGCCTAGGTGAAGGAGGACCTTCGATGTTGTTGTAGAAGACCATCGTCGAAGCTAGGAGCTCGTCGCCTAGGAGTTGCCGCCATGCACGACAGGAGAGGAAGAGGATGAAGGCGATGAGAGGGAGAAAGGTTGAAGACAGTATATGTGAAACCCTAATCCCAAATTAGAGCTATACAAACTTTGACACAAAACAATAGTTTAGAGAAAGAGATTTTTTATTGTTGGGGGTTAGGCTATAAAAAACCTTAGTTTTGTGATACAACTCAAGACAAGAGATACAATTAATATAACTATGATTATAGTAAAACAAAAATTAAATAAACATAAAGAGATTAAAGTGTAGAGTAGACATTTCTTAAAGAACAACCTTTAGAACATAAAATGACAAAGCTATGTTCTAGATTAAAGTTGCAAGGATTGACACAAATATAGATTTGTTGTCCAAAAAATATCTATTCCTAGCCTTCTCTATGAAAATGCTTGAAGCTACTACAATGGAATGAGATTGGGATACTGTAATGCCCCACGTCACTATGGTTTCTTCCTGGAACGACGACTGGCCCTGCAAACCAACACGAGTCTTTCCAGCGTGCTTTGTCCTCGCTCGCACACTTCCTAGGAAAACTTCCCAGAAGGTCACCCATCATGAGACTACTCCAAGTACCATGAGATGGAGATAAAACTGTGAGATAGGGAGAGAGATTGGGAGTTTTTATTTCCTTTGTCTTTCCTTCCTTTCTAGAATGTATTCATTTGATCAGCTTAAGCCTATCCTCAGTCACATAAGTCCCAAAAATACCCATACTACCCTTGAGTCTATCTTAATCCTTTAGTGCCACCAAGGGCAATTCCGTCAATTGCCACATCTCGCTAAATCCTTGAGTGTTCCTAAATATCCTCATTTAATCCCCAACATACTTAAACAAACGTTAAATCACCACCTGTTACCCGGTAATTCCCGAACACATACTATATTCCCAAAATACCCTTAGGCTCCCCTAGAGCCGGGAATTCGACCCCATTGTGACTATTTAGCTATTCTGCTCCCTAGGACCGTCTCAGATCGCACATCACAAATATATCACCACACTCTCATGGTATCAATCACAATATACAAATATATTGCATTTATGCCCTCAACATGCCAAAATTACAAATATGCCCATAATTACCAGATTGGGCCCACATGCATATTTAATTCACCTAAACATGCATTTCTCATCACAAAATCATTTAATTTACATACAAGCATAATTAAATCAATTATTGCCCTTCTGGAACGCTAATCAAGGCCCTAAGCCTTATTAGCAAATTTGGGATGCTACAACTATCCCCTCCTTACAGAAATTTCGTCATCGAATTTTACCTGAATAACTCGAGATACCGATCCCGCATATCTGTCTCAAGCTCCCAAGTCACCTCTTCCACTTTGTTGTTCCTCCAGAGCACTTTCACCAAGGCGATGGTCTTTTTCCGCAAGACTTTATTCGTTCAGTCTAGAATCTGAATCGGCTTCTCTTCATACGATAAACCTTGATCCAACTCCAAGTTCTCGTAACTCAGCACGTGTGTAGCATTCGATACATACCTACAAAGCACGGATACATGAAATACATTCTGAACTCCTGATAAAGCTGCATGCATTACCAATCTGTAGGCTACCTCTCCAACCCGTTCCAGAATCTCAAAGGGGCCAACTAACCTAGGGCTCAACTTGCCCCTCACTCCAAATCATTTCACCCCTCTCAAGGGTTAAACTCTAAGAAACATATGGTCCCCGACTTGAAACTCTACGCTTATGCGTCTCGATTCTGAGTAACTCTTCTATCAACTCTGGGAGGCGAGCATTCGCGCTCTGATTTTCTCAATCACCTCATTGGTCCTCTGAACAACCTCGGGACCTAAATACCTCCTCTCACCTGTCTCACCCCAATGGATGGGTGATCTACACTTCCGCCCATGTAACATCTCATACGAAGCCACTCCGATAGTCGACTGATAACCATTATTGTACGAAAACTCAATCAAAGGGAGATACTTACTCCAAGATCCCCCAAAAACTAGGACGCAGGCTTGCAACATATCCTTCAGTATCTAAATCGTCCTCTCATACTGTCCATCCGTTTAAGGATGATAAGCGGTACTGAACCGCAACTATGTGCCCATAGCCCTCTGTAGGCTCTCCCAAAACTTAGAGGTGATAGCGGGGTCCCTCTCGAATATTATCGACCTCAGAGCCCCATGTAGTTGCACAATTTACTTCACATACAGTTCAACATACTGCTCCACTATATAAGTTGTCCTAACAGGCAAAAAGTGGGCTAATTTGGTGTACCTATCCACAATCACCCACACCAAATCATGCTGTCCAACAGTATTCTGTAATCCAACAACAAAGTCCATGGTGATATCCTCCCATTTCCACTTCAGAATCCCTAAAGGTTGCAGCATCCCTGCTAGCCTCTGATGTTCAGCCTTTACCTACTGACAAGCCAAACACTTGGCCACATAATCCACCACATCCATTTTCATTCCCGGCCACCAATACAAAGTTCTCAAATCTTGGTACATCTTCATCATACCCGTATGTAAGGAATAGGGAGTGGTATGAGACTCATCTAAAATCTCTCACCAGATACTGGAATCCATCGGAGCCCAAATTCGACCTTTGTACCTCAATAAACCCATCTCTGAAATAGAAAAGTCCTTAGCCGCTCCGGCTAAGATGCCCTCTGTGTGTTCCCTGAACTGGGGATCCTCCCCATGTGCCTCCTTGATTCTCTCAAGTAGCATGGACTAAAGAGTGGTGTTGGCTAGCTTATCAATTACCAACTCAATACCCGCTTTAATCATCTCTTTAGCTAACCTATCTGTTATCTCCCTCGCACTAAATAACTGTCCTAGGCTCTTCCAACTCAACACGTCGGCCAATACATTGGCCTTCCCAGGATGGTATAGAATATCACAGTTGTAATCCTTTACCAATTCAAGCCAATTCCTCTGGCGCATATTCAGATCCTTCTGAGTAAAGAAGTACTTCAAACTCTTATGGTCAGTGTATATTTCGCACTTCTCGCCATACAAATAATGCCTCCAAACCTTTAGTGAAAATACCACCACTGCCAATTCTAGGTCATGTATAGGATACCTCTGCTCATACTCCTTCAGTTCTCTCGACGCGTAGGCTATCACCTTTCCAGCTTGCATTAATACACACCCCAAACCCTGTCTGGAAGCATCACAGTAGACTACAAACTTCTCATTGTCTAACGACAGACTCAATAATGGAGCGGGGATCAGTCGCCCTTCAACTCATTGAAACTATTCTCACACTTGTCTGTCCACACATACTTAGTCTTCTTACGTGTCAATTCGGTCAACAATGTAGCTATTCTGGAGAATCCCTTAACGAATCGCCAATAGTATCCTAGCAATCCCAAGAAACTCCTAACCTCAGGTACACTGCTTGGTCTGGGCCAATCTCTCACTACCTTAATCTTACTTGGGTCCACCAAAATCCCCTCCTTACAAAAAATATGGCACAGAAATGTTACTTGGAGTAACTAGAACTCACACTAGATGAACTTAGCATATAACACGTGCTCTCTCAATCGTTGTAGTACCAGGCGAAGATGCTGCTCATGTTCTGTCTCTGACTGAGAGTACACTAGTATGTCGTCAATGAATTCAATCACAAACTTGTCCAAGTAATCCGTGAAGATCCTATTCATCAAATCCATAAAGGCTGCTGGGGCATTGGTTAATCCAAAGGAAATGACTAGGAATTCACAGTGTCCATACCTTGTGCTGAAAGTGGTCTTTGGTATGTCCTCCTCTTTAATCCTTAACTGGTGGTAGCCTGACTGAAGGTCAATCTTGGAGAACACTATCTTCCCTTGTAGCTAGTTAAATAAGTCGTCGATCCTAAGTAGTGGGTACTTATGCTTGATGGTCAACTTGTTCAACTCTCTGGAATCAATACACATCCTTAAGGATCCATCCTTCTTCTTGACGAACAACACTGGAGCACCCCATGGTGAAAAAACTCGGTCTAATGAATCCAAAATCCAGTAACTCCTGCAACTGAATCTTCAGTTCCTTCAACTCTACTCGACCCATTCTATAAGGTGTCCTAGATACTGGCTTCGCCCCTGGCGCCAACTCTATGACAAACTTGATCTCTCAGTGTGGTGGCAACCCTGGCAAATCTGCGGGAAACACATCAGGAAACTCACATACTAATCTGGTCTCATCCGGTCCAAGCAAAACAATCCTAGAGGTATCCATGATGTTCACTAGGAATCCTATGCAACCTTCTTGCATTAGGTCTCTAGCCTTCAGTGCTGAGATAATAGGTACTCATGGACCACTCACTGTCCCCACAAATACAAAGGGTACCTCCCCTTCCTATTCAAAGTTCACCATCCTATGCTTGCAGTAAATCATCGCCTCGTACTTTGATTACCAATCCATCCCTAGGATCATATCAAATTCATCCATCACTAACTCAATCAGGTCCACGGATAACTCTCTACTGTCTATCTCTGCTGGTAATGCTATAACCCATCTCTTAGAGACTACCAGTTCCCCAGTCAGCAACAAAGTCCTCAATCCCCTAGCATACAAATCCCTAGGTCTACATAACTAATCTATCGCAGCAGATACAAATGAATGAGTAGCCCCCGAATCAATCAATGTAGTAAATGAAGAATTGGCACTAGAAATCTGTCTTGTCATGACCGAAGGGCTAACCTCAGCCTTAGTCTCGGTCAAGGTAAATACCCTGGCAGAAGTGAGGTTGTCTCTCTGCTTCGATTCTTCCTTCCTCGCTTGTGGGTAGTCCTACCGCAGATGACTAATGCTCCCACAAGTAAAGCAGCCCCTGATCCTGCTCTCTCCCTGATGTCATCGTCTACACCGAGGACACACTGGGAAACTTCTCCAATTGTCTCCCCCGCCTTGACGGCCACTAAAAGCACCCTGTGTCCTCCTTTCTTTTCTACTCACTGGGGTCACTACCCCAGCTAGATCTAGTAAAAGAAGGCACCGTCCTCTGGGCATCGCGCCTAGTGGTGCCCTCTCTCCAATTCTAATCCTTGGCCTCCTTAGTTGTAAGGGCCTTCTCCACTACCTGTGCATAGGTGGTAGTTCCTAGATCCAAGGTTATCATAACATCACGGGCAATCATAACGTTCAATCCCCACACAAACCGATCCCTCCATGCCATGTCAGTAGGCACCAAGTCTACTGCGAACTTTGCTAACCGATCAAATTTTAAGGCATATTATGTAACCGCCATCCGATCTGAGTCAAATTAAAGAACTTGTCCACTTTTGCAGCTCGGACTGCAACACTATAATATTTCTCGTTAAAGATGCTTATGAATTATTCCCATGTCATAACTGCCACATTCCTCCTCTGGGACAAAACATCCCACCAGATGTGAGCATCTTCCCTCAACATATAGCTGGTGCAGGCCACTCTCTCATTCCCTTCCACCCTCATGAAATCCAGGATGGAAGAAATCATGTTCATCCACTGCTCTGCCCGCAGTGGGTCTTGGCCACCCTCAAAGGTGGGAGGATGCTGCTTCCTGAACCTCTCATACAAGGGTTCCCACATATTTTCCATCGCAGGCTAGGCTGGCGCTGGGGCCACAACCTATGGAACATGTACCCTAGTACCCCAAGGAGGGGCCTATTGCCTCAACTATCGAAGCTCTCCTTCTGTTCGATGAAGTCTAGCTTCCATTTTGGCAAATAAATGTTGCCAATTTAGTGGGGCGGGTGGAGGGTCCTGCCCCTGGTTATCATCCTCGGCCCTATTTTTGCGGAGTCTGATTGATCGTCGAGGCATTACTACAATATGCCTGCTATCAATGACGCCGCACATCAGGCATGATAACAACATCCAAAACCACCTCCAAATCTCATCAACCAGCCACAATCAACAAATTAACATATCACACATAGCATATAACAGTCAAGGGGGCCATGCCCTAGCATCATGCATATATATCAACACATTCATTAACTATACATTTAGGCATACAAGGCAACTTAAAAAAGCAGTTAAGCATATAATTCATTAAATACCAACCAATCTTGAGTCGAGCTTGTCACTGGCAGCGAGCATACATGTTCGGTTGATCTCCAGGAACCATAAACATTGGCACGCTCTGATACTATTTTGTAATGGCCCACGCCACTATGGTTGCTTCCTGGAATGACGACTGGCCCTGCAAACCAACACGAGTCTTTCCAGCATGCTTTGTTTTCACTCGCACGCTTCCTAGGAAAACTTCCCAGGAGGTCATCCATCATGAGACTACTCCAAGTACCAAGAGATAGAGAGAAAACTGTGAGATAGAGAGAGAGAGACTGTGAGTTTCTATATCTTTTGACTTAAGTCCCCAAAATACCCATAATACCCTTAAGTCTATCTTAATCCTTTAGTGCCACCAAGGGCAATTCCGTCAATTGCCACATCCCGCTAAATCCTCGAGTATTCCTATAAATCCTTATTTAATCCCCAACATACATAAACAAATGTTAAATCACCACCTGTTACCTAGGAATTCCCGAACATATACTATATTTCCATAATACCCCTAGGCTCCTCCCAAGCCGAGTATTCGACCCTGCTGTGACTATTTAGCTATTTCATTCCCTAGGACCGTCTCGGATCGCACATCACAAATATATCACCACACTCTCATGGTATCAATCACAATACACAAATATATTGCATTTATGCCCTCAATGGGCCAAAATTACAAATATGCCCCTAATTACCCAATTGGGCCCACATGCATATTTAATTCACCTAAACATGCATTTCTATTCACAAAATCATTTAGTTCACATATTAGCATAATTAAATCAATTATTGCCCTCCGGGCACACTAATCAAGGCCCTAAGCCTTATTATCAAATTTGGGATGCTATAGATACACATGCCTTGGACCTTCATACAAGTCAAGCTTTCTTGATGAAGATCTTGGAGAAAACTAGCAATCTTAATAGCTAGAGAGCTAGAGAGTTCTTCTTTTAGAGAGAGGGAGAGGTGACTAATCAATTCACCAATTAACTCATATCAACCCTTTTAATAGGATAGGACTCATTATACTCAACCACTAAGATAAGAGCATTTAATTTTAAGTTTTGGAGCTAAAACACGTAAATGTACGAACACGTACGAACAACCCAGGCAATGCATCGCCTGCCAGGCGACGTGTCTCCTCATCTAATATTTTTCGGTCGTGCGACGCATCTTCGATGCCTATGTTTTGACGCTCCAAAATTTGTCTCAAAACACCCAAATGCTCCCAAACTTTTTGGGTACTCTTATATACTTCAAATAAGATTTTTGGACCCAAAAAGATGATTTACAAATGTCTATACCAAAAGTAAACTTTCACATGTTGTTTTTACACCTCTTCATGCCTAAACAATTTCACCATGTATTTAACAAATCACAATAGGTTACAAACCTCAAACATTGGGTACTTTTGCTGCAAATATCCCTAAAAAAAATTAGACTCATTTTGGGCGAGTTATAAATAAGAATAACCTCTAAATTGTAATTAGTTATAAATTTTTTAAGTCCCGTGTAAAGGAAATATACATCTATACATGAATAATTATGTATACAGTCAAGTGTCATTCTTAACCCTTACTTATTGTGTATGAGATTAGTTTGTATATAATGATGTGGTAACAAGTCTAAATAAATAGTAAATCAATGATACAATACCTCTATTTAATTATTATCTCTTAATAAGAATACAATTAGTTTGGTCTCAACGCTATTCTTATATAAATATTATACTGTAAATAATCTATAGAAAATTTTATTGATATAGTAATTACCAATTTAAGATATGCTTAAAATAAGTTTTCGTTTATAATTTTAATATATTTTATTTTTTCAGAATATAATTTATTTTTAAAATATTTATTTTAAATTTTTAAAGGATTAGAGTTTATTTATTTAAGATTGTTATAGTTTTTTTTTTTATAAAGAGACACCACAGAGATTTTGTTACAAAAAATACAAGAATATAAGTACAAGTTAAAAATATTAAATCTCTCAAAAAAAAATATTAGATATTTTTCGTTGCAAATTAAGAATAATAATAATCTCTTCTATATAAAAAAAATACATAATAAATATTTTTTTTGTATATTTAACGGTTTTTGTTTTTTGTTAATTTTAACTGAATATTACAAATATTTAACAAAATATACTTTTAAAATTAATTAAAAAATTATAGTAGAATAAATATTTAGTAATTATATTAATATAAATTCAAATATCATAAAGTATCATTATTAGGGAAAATATCATTTTGGCCTCTATATTTTTTCTGAATACGCGACGGCCCTTGTATTTTGTTAAATGACAATTCGACATTGTGTTTTACAAAATGGATGAAAATAGTACCCCTAGACTTGATTTTTGTTAAAATATTTTTTAAAATGATCAATTCTTGGGTCATTAGCGATGAGATGAGTTCATAGTAGCGGAGAAGGTGGTCGAGGAGCTGAGAAGGAAAAATTATATTTGAAATTATTTTGACCAAAATCAAGTTTATGGTACTATTTTGATACATTTTGTAAACTACAAGGTCTGAATTGTCATTTAACAAAACACAAGGGTTGATTGTATATTCGGGAAAAACACAAGGGTCAAACTAGTATTTTCCCTCATTATAATAATAATATTTAATACAAGACTAGATATTTAATTATTATATTAAAATAAATTTAAATGTTATAAAAAACTTATTATAATAATATATAATACATTGTTGACTGCCTTTTTCGCTATCAACTAATTAAATAAGAACTTAAAGAAATGCAGGAAAGAGACACGAGGTTTACTTGGTTCATGTTATAAAACAACCCTAGTCCATGAGGCTTTAGTATTAATGTTCTTGAAGCTTGAGATGGCAAGCTTCATAGCATATATTTCTCTGAGTACAAAAACTGGGATCGAAATTCCAAAAGCCAAAAAATCATTTACAATGGAAGCCCTAGCCCTATTTATTGTGGCTCGGGACAATCAATTCCCTTAATGGGGATTTATTACAAACATTCCCAATCATTTGAGAGTTTAATGCTAATTAACACCTCTGGGTGCACTAATTAAAGTGGTGGACCTAGGTGTATCTCACGAGGTCCAATTCGTAAGTTGTAGCCCACTACTTTAAAGGAGACACGCCCCAGACACTGTCAGAACGCATCTACACGTTTCCCATTTCAGACAGCACATTGTGACGTGCCAATTGTCTGACACCATTACTCGAGGCACCAAAAGTTGTCTGACAATCGTTTGTGCCACCAAGTTGTTGTAATTGACACCTAGCGTTCACTATAGGTCCTAAAGACAAACTCCTGGACCTGGAGGACCAACTGATCATGAGGACGGGAGGAGCACGCTAGAGGTCCTAGGGACGTGGCCTAACTTTAAGACATCCACGCCTGGAAATGGATCATAACACGCTGGGAGGAGTTTACACTCCAAGGAGCTCTATGCCAGCTCCATAGGACTTCATTAGCTCCCAATGAGCCTAACCACTTCTCGAATGACTACCACGTTGTTGGTATTAAGAGAGCAAATCAAAGATACGCATCGGGGAATGGGCCATTTTTAATTTTTTATTAATACCAGCCAAGATCACACACACACGCACACACACACACACATATATATGTATATTAAATCACGTACAATTAGATTAGAGATTATCTCTTGTAGCCTATCAAGTGTCCTCAATTTATTTTGTACAAAATCAACGATCTTCATATCCAAGTTCTGAAAGCTCACACCTTGATCTTCCTGACCAATCATCAAACACACAAGGACGTGTGTGGACACGTAAAATTCAAAATGTTGATTTATGACTCTCTAGATGTAATCAACACATGAGATCTAGAGAGGTTTGATTGAGAGAAGAGGAATTGAACATTTTTCAGGTTTAGGAAAATTATCGCCTCTACCTTAGAGAGAGAGAGAGTCTATTTTTAATCACATGAAAAACATTCTTTTTGAAAATACCACTCTATCAGTTTTTATAAAGATAATTAATCTAATTAATTAATCTTTATTTTATTAAAATAGAATTCAAATTAAAATTGATATGTTATTACTATTTAATTATTTAATTTAAATAATATTTAAAATGAATAATTAAATAACTAATTAAACAAATAATTTGAAATTCAAAATTCAAATCCCAGGGATTGGGAAATCCTTGTGTGTGGCGCCACACTCACTGCACAATGAGTGTGTTGCCCCGCATATTAGAGTTTTCCCTAATTTTCTTATTTGTTTGTTTAATCAACTTTTAAGACAATATATTTATCCCAAGATAAATATCAGTTAATTTAGAATTAACTTTATCTTAAAATATCAGTTTTAAATAAATATCTTATTCTATATAAGAAAATTATTAATCTTTATTCATATATTAATCCAAACAAGATTAATATTTATTTTAATCAATACTTTTTCAAAATAAAAACTATATAGTTAAATAATTAATTAATTAATTCACAATTAATAATTTACCTATAATTATCACATAATTATTTCATTGCCGTGAAAAATTAGTAATTAATCAATTGCTTATATTTAGAATAAGATATTTATTTATTTATTTAAAACTGATATTTTAAGATAAAGTTAATTGTGATTTTATTGATATTTATGTTGGGATAAATATAATGTCTTAAAAATTGATTAAACAAACAAATGAGAAAATTATAGAAAATCCTAATATGTGGGGCGACACATTCACTGTGTAGTGAGTATGACGCCACACACAGAAATTCCCCAATCCTTGGGATTTGAATTTTAAATTTTAAATTATTTGTTTAATCAGTTATTTAATCATTCCTTTTAAATATGATTTAAATTAAATAATTAAATAGTAATAACAAATTAGTTTTAATTTGAATTCTATTTTAATAAAATAAAGATTAATTATCTTTATAAAAATTAATCTTTTATTTAATTAAATTTAAAATGTTTGAATTTAAAAGATTAATTATCTTATTTTATTTTTTGCTAGAAAAATCAAATATATTTTAGTTATTAAGTTTAAATAATTATTTGAATTTGATTCTTTAATTATTTAAATTCAACTAAATTTAAAAAATGACAAAAATAATTATTTAATTAAAAGTTAGTTTTAATTAAATAAATTAATTTGAAATTTAGTTTCTAATTAATTAATTGGGCCTTAAAAATTCATAAAGATTAGCAAGAAAGCTAAAAGAGAGGAGAAGTATTCTTGGAGTCTTAAAAACAAATTAAATGCTATTTTGAAATTTTATTTCTATTTTTTCAAAGGTTGTAAATTTAGAAATACCCAATAGTACTTGTTTCATCGTTTATTGTTTATTTATATATTTATTGTATTTATTTAAATAAATGTTTATTAGTGTTTGATTAATAACATGATCATGCATTAGTCAATTACATGTCATTCATGAAACCCCACACAGTATTCATTAATCATGCATCTTTTAGAAACATGATTATTTAGGATTGTCCAAACTAATTATGTGAATTGTTTTGGAGAAATTAATTGCATGTAAACTACTAAGTATTAAATTAGTTAAAACTTGGTAACTCACACCACAATAAAGGCAATAGATTTTTAGGTCTTTAAGATAACCAACTTTATTTAAAAGGTGTTTTAGTAAAGTTAGATGAATGTAATGTGTAATTATTAAGACCACAATAAATTAAAGAAACAGGCTCTTTTATAATTATAATGTATTTTGTAATTAATTACATTCATAGGGTTGTTAATAAACTAGTAATTAATTTGGAATTAATTGATTAGTTTAATAAAACACATTTTTTTAAATACTAAGTGGGAGAAGGTGAACATCTCAATGTGACATATGGTCTCAATTATTAGTACAACACTGTGAGATATGAATAGGGCCTTGAGGTGGCTTTGTTTTCGTCCCCCTAAGGAATGTTTCTAGACATATTAATATAGCTTCTTACGAAGATAGGAAGGAGTAATGTATTTTAGGCTTGACCGACCCTAAGGCAGCACACTCTAAGTTAAGTCATGAATTCTAAAATAATGGGTTACACTTACAATTATGCAATTAAGATTTTGTAGTGGATAATTGCATCTTGACAAAACTAAGGGTACTTTATTTTTAAAAGAGTTATTTGAGTTTTAAATAATAAAGATAAGATTGTCTTATAAGCTATCTGAATTTAACTTGACTGACCCTAAGGCGGCACTTTATTTGTTGGGTAGTTTTATCGTGGAATAGTAAATGTTTATTTATATATTTTAATTGTTGCATTCATGCATCATATTTACTTTAAAGATAATTCATATTTTTCAAATAGTAACTCTTATCCATATTTTCCACCTTTTACATGTGGCAGAGTCAAACGGGTCCATGGGCCCTCAGAAGAGGTCTGGGCCCGACCAGGGCCCAGTGAACAATGAATCAAGAAACCCTGACAACCTAGACCATACTAAGCCTGATGATGGGCAAGTAGCATAAGCATAGTGAGGGGGCCAGGACCAAGGTGCAGGCCCATATTGTCTCCCTGACCACTATCAACCTACATCCTCCAAGATGTAAATGGTGATGGTGGATGGCTCACTCCAGGAGAAGGATCCCATCAAGTGGGATCTAGGAGAAGACGTCATCAACAAGATATTTTCCTTGGTAAATGAACCAGAACTTAGGTAAACGATCCTAGATATTTGTAAATGAACCAGGACTATACGTCCAGATAGTACAAGCCTAGTCTTCCTTGATGTTGACGTGTCCCCGAGAAATCTGGAGGTTGGTCTCCCTAACTAACCTACAGAATGGGGTACACACGAAATGTACACTATTCCTAAGAAACAGTACTGCCACTACTCTGATAGATCCTGTCTCCAGGATCCCCTTAGTAGCCCACGCGGATCAATCTGTGCTAACGAAAAAAGGGCAGTTGTAAGGCTTGACCATGCCTAAGCCGGCCCAATGGGCCCAGATTAAAAACATCTAATTATGTTACATTCTTTGTATTATGGCTCCGTTAGTGAGGAAATTGTAATTACATCCTTATTGGGCCCGAATTAGTCTAGCCCAAGCTACTTGGCTGCCTATAAATGGGTCAGTTGTGCACTGTAGCAGGGATCCTAGAATTTTCTCTGGTAGAAAAACATTACTGAACTTGTAGAAAAACTCCATTGCCAAAGCTCTCTAAAGCCTAATACTAGTGACTCGTTGACTAAGGCTCATTAACGCCCCAACCACATAAAAATTGGGATTATTCATCTCTTATCCTTTTTTTCCAGCTCTTATTTTATAATATATTTATATTTTCTGAAAAACTCGGTAAAAATCTTGGTTCTTTCATTGAGAGCTGAAGAAAGATTGAATCAACCTTGATCATCTGCGAAAATGGTGGACACCAGGCATACCGTGTTTGATTCTACTCACCAGCAACAACAAGAAAATGGAGAACCATTGCCCAATCAACCACTTCCTCAAGACCAACCTGAGGACATGCCTTATCTGGGGCCTCTGCCCGAAGACTCCCGGAACTTTGAGGAAGGGGGTGACTACGACAAAGGCTATTACAAGGAAGACGAACGGGAGTATGTTGATCACGAGGCTGAGAACCCCGTGGATCCTAACAAGAAGGAAGTGGATCCTAAGCAGGAAGATCCAGAGGTGGTCCATCTTAGACAACAGGTCCTAGATCAAGAAGCTAGGATGGTTGAACAACAGGAGGCCACCCACCAGATGCAGGAGTCCCTCCTAGCTCTTCAGGATTTCATTGCTACCCAAGGATTAGTAACCAATCCTTCAGCCCTTCCTCCCCCAAGAACATAGCCGCTTGTCCCACCTATGAGGACTGGCTTGCCCAACAATGTTGCCCCTACTCCTCCGAGACAATCCTCGCATCCCAGAGCCAGTCCATCAAATCTTTCACAAGACAAAGGGAAAGCCAAGATGGTCGATCCCGTTGAAAAAGAAAACCCCCAAAAGAAAGCTCCTCCTAGTCAAAAAACTAGGGCTGACCCAGGGTAATTCCCTACGAAAGAACGGATGAATGTTGTCCCAGGATGGAATCATCTGAGAAATCAACAAAGGAATCATTCGTAGGGTACAAAGCCACGGAATGTCCCCAGACAGGACGAGCAGGGAAGACGCTTTTATCCCAGCGCATCCGTGAACAAGGATCACAGAGGGTACAGACGTGGATTGGACCTGAAAGCGGTCAGTTCGAGAGATGACACATTTCGAGTGGACTTGCGAGACGGCCTCAACACTCAAAAAAAGCGGGCCTGAAAAGAAAAAATTTGCCCTCAAGGAGGTGACTTGGGGAATAACCTCAACGATAAAAGGAATGAGAGAGTCCCCCTAGATGACGGAATGGCCAAACAGTTCATGGAACAGCTGGTCGCTCTCAAAAAGGTCACAGACCGCTTAGTACAGAAATAAGAAAGCGGAGGTTCCGAAGAAGAAGAAGAAGAAAAGGAGCCATGCTCCAAGCACATACTGGACGTCATGTTATCTAAGGGGTTCAAGATGCCGGACATGCCCACCTATACTGGGAACATTGATCCCAGAGATCACGTGTCCTGCTACAATTGCTTAATGATTGTAACTCACATCTGTGACAACAACAAATGCCTGTGTTTCTTAATCACTCTGGCTGGACCTGCAGAAGAGTGGTGGAAAAGACTCAAGACGGGGTCGATCCAGTCTTTGTCTGGATTGTAATCAGCTTTCCGTAAACAATTCGTGGCTGTCATAAAGATGGACATGGAAGTCAATGCACTAGCCAACATCAAACAACATCCCACGGAGAACCTTAGGGCTTACATCCAATGATTCACGAAAGAAGCCTCGAAGACTAAGGTGGATGGTGGATAGCGCCTAGTTCCTCTCCAGTCCGAAATTAGAGCTGGATCCCTTCTCTGGGTGACATGCAACGTAGCAAGGCGGCCACCCTTGAAGAATTTATCAAGAGGGCACAAGGTTTTAGCTTCCGGGAGGAGGCTCAAATCCAATCCTTTGGGTGGCAGCCAGCAACCTAGTCGACAGCACAAACCTTTCCCAGATATGGAGCGCAGTATCTGAAAAATCTCTATCCGGCACCTCTGGCGGCATCCGGATCCGCTGGGACCCTTGGGATGCTATTCATAACCACAATGGTCTACGGGTCCACTTCTTCGGGACATGCTCCTACTCCATCCGCTCCACTCACTAGGTACAGAGTGGCACCAACTGAGTATAGTGCCGCTCCTGGCAGCGCCCAACCACCCTAGGCCAAAGTAGAAAAGGCGAGCATAAACCCCTCCCGAGGAAAGAGATCGGGAAAAAGTCAGAACCAATCCAAGCCCTCGAAGAAGGGGAAGAGGGGATACGAGCCCCAATACACAAAGTATACGAACTTGGTGGACACTCGGGAAAACATCTACCTTTCAATGGGCAACATAGTCCATTATCGGAAACCAAGCCCCATGTTTAAAGGGGGAAAAGTTCATGGGACAATAGCAAGAGGTGTCCCTACCACAAGGACGTGGGCCACACGAATGAGGAATGCCATCAGTTGAAGGACGAGATCGAGAATCTGATGAAATTGGGACATCTCAACCAATGGGTCATGATGCCAACCAGAGTTCCGGGACTGCCCTCAGCTCCCAAACAACCTTTGGCCCCTGGTGCACAGGTGTCGTACCAAACTCCTCAGGGAGGGTACGCTCCCGGATCGGGAGCACAGGCCCCTCAGGGGGCCCCAATAGTGCAATCACCCAGAGGCCATATGGCTCATGGGCCCGGAATATCGTATCCTCCCAAAACCGCACCTCCTCGGGTAGATGGCCACGTGGACACCAAATTAGGAGGCCCGCACCTAGGAGGACCATCCTAGAACGATCAAAAGAGATACCTTAGTGAGCTCAATCAGGAGCATGAGGTGTGCACCTTGGTCCAGACTCCAACCCAACGTCCAAAGCTAATGAACCTTCCCATAACGTTCGCGGAGGAAGACGCCCAGAACGTTCACTTCCCGCATCACGACCATTTGGTCATTGATGCCCAAATCGCCAACAAACGAGTGTTCAAGGTGTTGGTAGACGACGAGAGCTCCGTCAATGTCCTATTCAAGCCAGCCTTCACAACAATTAAGCTAATAGAGGCAGACCTAGCCTCCTGCCCTATGCAAATTTACGGGTTCAATGGGGATTCATTGCTCCCAATGGCCAAGATTCAACTCCCTGTGACTCTGGGGAACGAGGTTCAGGGCTCGTTCAAGTACTGCACCTTCGTGGTGGTGGATTGCCCCACAACGTGATCTTTGGGCGCCCCACTCTAGTTGACTTCAGCACCATAACCTCCATCTGCCATCTGTGCATGAAGTTCCCATGTGATAATGGTGGAGTAGGAACTATAGAGGGAGACCAGAAGAGCGCCCGAAACTGTTATCATGTCTCCGCCCGACCAATCTTCATGGTCCGCGAAGAACCTCTCAAAGAGGAAAACGCTGATCCAATCCCACCACCATAGCCAACACGGAGGGTGGTCCGATAGGATGATGAATTTGATCCCCGAATAGAGGCGAATATGGGCATTAGAGCCCATGGAGGAAGTTGAGGAGGTGTGCATCAATGACATCAACCCAACCAAAGTTATCCGGGTAGGGAGGAACTTAACCTCGGAGGTCAGGGCTGCCACAATTACCTGCTGAAAGAGAACCAAGACGTCCTGGCTTGGTCTCACTCAGGCATGACCGGGATTGACTGCAACGTCATATGGCATGCCCTGAAAATTGACGATAACGCGACTCCCGTCCGGTAGAAGCGAAAGCCCCTAGGCATGGAAAGGGTAGAGGCCCTCAAGTTGTAATTCGAGAAGTTGTCCTCGATCAACTTCATCCTGGAGGCCTTGTATCACGTTTGGCTAGCAAATCCGGTGTTGATACCAAAGCCAAATCGAACGTGGAGGACCCGCATCGACTTCACGGACCTCAACAAGGCGTGCCCAAAGGACCAGATGGTGGATGCTACATCTGGGTATGAGTTTTTAAACTTCGTGGATGCTTACTCTGGGTACAACTAGATTTCAATGCATGTAGCAGACTAGGAACACACCAGCTTCCAGACAGACAAGGGTGTATACTGCTACATCGTCATTCCCGTCAGGCTAAAAAATGTTGGGGCTACCTATCAGAGACTGGTCAACAGAATGTTCCAGAACCAACTGGGGAAGAACATGGAGGTATTTATAGACAACATGTTGGTTAAGTCTAAGACATCGTTCCAACACGCGGATGCCTGGCAGAAACATTTTCCATTATCCAGAAATATGGGATGAAGTTAAATCCCAAGAAGTGCACTTTTGGCGTGGCATCTGGGAAGTTTCTGGACTTCATAGTAAGCTGAAGAGGGATAGACGCCTACCCAGACAAGATCAGAGCCCTGATCGACATGTCGCCACCACGAAAACACAAAGATGTTCAAAGCATGACGGGATGAATAGTAGCTTTTAGTTGCTTTGTGTTGAAGTCCACAGACAAGTTCATCCCATTCTTCAACATACTTTGCGAAAACTAGAGGTTCGAGTGGACGGTCGAATATGAAGAGGCCTTCCAATGGTTGAAGGAACATTTGGCCCAAGCGCCAATCTTTGTCGAAATCAGTGGATGGGGAACCACTATACCTATATTTGGCAGTGTCAGAACACGCCATCGGCACCGCATTAGTGTGAGAAGAGGGAAAGTTCCAGTTCCTAGTCTATTATGTCAGCAGAAGGTTGTTGGGTGCGGAGACTAGATACCCTCTGATCGAAAAATTGACATTTTGCTTACTGACGTAGGACGAGCGTAGGACTTACCGTAGTGGTCTGACGACGGATGGCCTGGGAGATAAAGAGTGTGTCCATGTTAGGTAGTGTGGAATAACGCTTGAGCTGAAGGGTGGACATTGTAACGTCCTCCTAATCAAGGACCGTTACACTATGTACTTTAAATTGTATCAGACTTGCTAATCAAGTCATTTCGTTAGAAAATGTGTAACTATGGTTAATGTCAAGGGTTAGGGTTAAACAATTTTGTCAAAGGAACTGTTGAGATTTATTTCAAAAGTTTCTTACATTCATGGGATCCCAAAATATTACAACTAAACTTTTAAAAAGGTCTAAGTACATCAAAAATTACATCCGGCCGACCTAAGCAGCAAAAACAGGGCTACAACCCTAGTTCCTTTAAGATATCCTCGGCTGCGGTGCTCAAGCAGCTACATATGTACACGCTGCCACCGAAGCTCTCTAACTCATGGCAGTTCAAGCTTTCCTTTTCCCTTACCTACACAACAATGCACCCGCGAGCCAAAGCTAAGCCAGAAAACTTAAGCATGTGCATAAACAGAAAATACAAATTCCCAGATACTTATCTAGCCTGTCTAGCAGTAATAACCTACTTATACAGTCATTCAGTTACAAATAAATGGTCATTGGAAGTAGTAGTAGTAGTAGTAGTAGAAGTAGTAGTAGTGGTGGTGGTGGTAGTAGTAGTGGTGGTGATAGTAGTAGTGATAGTAGTCGTGGTGGTGGAGGTAGTAGTCGCAGCAGCAACAGCAGCACTAGTACTAGCAGTAGCAGTAGAAGTAGTAGTAGTAGCAGTAGTGTAGTAGTAGTAGTAGCAGTAGTAGTAGCAGTAGCAGTAGCAGTAGCAGTAGAAGTAGCAGTAGCAGTAGCAGTATAAGTAGCAGTAGAAGTAGCAGTAGCAGTAGCAGTAGCAGTAGCAGTAGCAGTAGCAGTAGAGTAGCAGTAGCAGTAGCAGTAGTAGCAGTAGCAGTAACAGTAGCAGTAGCAGTAGCAGAAGTAGCAGCGGCAGCAACAGTAGAAGTAGTAGTAGTAGTGGTGGTGGTGGTAGCAGCAGCAGTGGTAGTAGTGGTGGCGGTGGTAGAAGTAGTAGTAGTAGTAGTAGTGGTAGTGGTGGTGGTGGTGACAGTGGTCGTGCTCGTGGTCGTGGTAGTGGTAGTGGTAGTGGTAGTGGTAGCAGTAGCAGTAGTGGTAGTGGTAGTGGTAACAATAGCAGTAGCAGTACCAATAGCAGTAGCAGTACTAGCAGTAGAAGTAGTAGAAATAGCAGTAGCAGTAGCAGAAATAGTACTAGCAGTAGCAGTAGCAGTAGCAGTAGAAGTAGTAGTAATAGAAGTAGTAGTAGCAGTAGCAGTAGCAGTAGCAGTAATAGTAATAGCAGTAGAAGTAGTAGCAGTACCAATAGCAGCAGCAGCAGTACTAGTACTAGCAGTAGCAATAGCAGTAGCAGTAGCAGTAGCAGTAACAGTAACAGTAGCAGTAGCAGTGGTGGTAGTAGTAGTAGAAGTAGCAGTAGTAGTAGTAGAAGTAGCAGTAGCAGCCATAGTAGTAGCAGTAGCAGTAGTAGTAGTAGTAGTAGTAGCAGTAGCAGTCGTAGTAGTAGTAGCAGTAGTAGTAGCAGAAGAAGTAGCAGTAGTAGTAGCAGTAGCAGTAGCAGTAGCAGTAGTAGCAGTATCAGTAGTAGCAGCAGAAGTAGCAGCAGCAGTAGCAGTAGCGGTAGCAGCAGCAGTACTAGTACTAGCAGTAGCAGTAGCAGTAGCAGTGGTAGTAATAGTAGTAGTAGTAGTAGTAGTAGCAGTAGCTGTAGCAGCAGCAGCAGTAGTAGCAGCAGCAGCAGCAGTATCAGTAGCAGTAGTAGCAGTAGCAGCAGTAGCAGCAGCAGCAGCAGCAGTAGCGGTAGCACAGCAGTACAAGTACTAGCAATAGCAGTAGCAGTAGCAGTGGTAGTAATAGTAGTAGTAGTAGTAGTAGCAATAGCTGTAGCAGCAGCAGCAGCAGTAGTAGTAGCAGTAGCAGCAGCAGTAGCAGTAGCAGTAGCAGTTGTAGCAGTAGCAGTAGCAGTAGCAGTAGCAGTAGCAGTAGTAGTAGCAGTAGCAGTAGCAGTAGTAGTAGCAGTAGTAGCAGCAATAGTAGTAGTAGTAGCAGCAGCAGCAGCAGTAGCAGTAGCAGCAGCAGTAGCAGTTGCAGTAGCAGTACCAGTAGTAGTAGCAGAAATAGTAGCATAAGTAGTAGTAGTAGCAGTAGTTGTAGCCGTAGCAGTAGCAGTAGCCGTCGTAGTATCAGTAGCAATAGTTGCAGTAGCAGTAGTAGTAGCAATACTAGCAGTAGCAGTAGCAGAAGAAGTAATAGTAGCAGTAGCAGTAGCAGAAGTAGTAGCAGTAGTTGTAGTAGTAACAGTAGTAGTAGCAATAGTAGCAGTAGCAGTATCAGTAGTAGTAGCAATAGTAGCAGTAGTAGTTGCAGTAGCAGTAGCAGTAGCAGTAAGAGTAGCAGTAGTAGTAGCAGTAGCAGTAGCAGTAGCTGTAGGAGTAGCAGTAGCAATGGTGGTAGCAGCAGCAGCAGTAGTAGTAGTAGTAGTAGTAGTAGTAGTAGTAGGAGTACTAGCAGTAGGAGTAGTAGCAATAGTAGTAGTAGGAGCAGTAGGAGTAGCAGTAGCAGTAGAAGTAGCAGTAGCAGCAGCAGCAGCAGCAGCAGTAGTAGTAGTAGCAGCAGCAGCAGCAGCAGTAGCAGTCCTAGTAGTAGTAGGAGTAGCAGTAGCAATAGCAGAAGCAGTAGTAGTAGCAGTAGCAGTAGGAGTTGCAGTAGCAGTAGTAGCAGTAACAATAGCAGTAGCAGTTGCAGTAGCAGTAGCAGCAGTAGCAGTTGCAGTAGCAGTAGCAGCAGTAGTAGTAGCAGCAGCAGCAGCAGCTGTAGCAGTAGGAGTAGCAGTAGCAGTTGTAGCAGTAGCCGTAGTAGTCGCAGTAGTAGTAGTAGCTGCAACAGTAGTAGTAGCAAAAGTAGCAGCAGCAGCAGTAGCAGAAGTAGTAGTAGTAGCAGTAGTTGTAGCAGTAGCAGTAGCAGTAGTAGAAGCAGTAGCAATAGTAGCAGTAGCAGTAGTAGTAGCAATAGTAGCAGTAGCAGTAGCAGTAGCAGTAGTACTAGTAGTAGGAGTAGCAGTAGGAGTAGTAGTAGCAGTAGTAGTAGCAGTAGCAATAGCAGTAGAAGAAGTAGTAAAAGAAGTAGTAGTAGTAGCAATAGTTGTAGCAGTAGCAGAATGAGTAGCAGTAGCAGTAGTAGTGGCAATAGTAGCAGTAGCAGTAGCAGTAGGAGTAGTAGTAGCAGTTGTAGCAGTAGCCGTAGTAGTAGCAGTAGCAGTAGTAGTAGCAGTAGCAGCAGCAGTAGCAGTTGCAGCAGCAGCAGCAGTAGCAGTAGCAGTAGCAGTTGTCGCAGTAGCCGTAGTAGTAGCTGTAGCAGTAGCAGTAGTATTAGCAGTAGCAGTAGCAGTAGAAATAGCAGCAGCAGTAGTAATAGCAGCAGCAGCAGCAGTAGCAGTAGCAGTATCAGTAGCAGTAGCAGAAGTAGTAGAAGTAGCAGTAGTTGTAGCAGTAGCAGTAGCAGTAGAAGTAGCAATAGTAGCAGTAGTAGTAGTAGTAGCAATAGTAGCAGTAGGAGTTGCAGTAGCAGTAGCAGAAGCAGTAGCAGTAGCAGTGGGAGTAGCAGTAGCAATAGTAGCAATAACAGTAGCAGTAGTAGTAGTAATATTAGCAGTATGAGTAGCAGTAGCAGTAGCAATAGTTGTAGCAATAGCAGTAGCAGTAGTAATTGCAGTAGCAATAGTAGCAGTAGCAGCAGTAGTAGAAATAGCAGTAGCAGCAGCAGTAGGAGTTGCAGTAGCAGTAGCAGTAGCAGTAGCAGTAGCAGTAGCAATAGTAGCAGTAGCAGTAGCAGTAGTAGTAGCAATAGTAGTAGGAGTAGCAGTAGCAGTAGCAGTAGGAGTAGCAGTAGCAGTGGTAGTAGTAGTAGTAGTAGAAGTGTCTGTAGGAGTAGCAGTAGCAGTGGTAGCAGCAGTATCAGTAGCTGTAGCAGTAGCAGTATCAGTAGAAGTACTAGTAGCAGTAGCAGTAGCAGTAGCAGAAGTAGTAGTAGTAGCAATAGTTGTAGCAGTAGGATTGACAGTAGCAGTAGTAGTTGCAATAGTAGCTGTAGCAGTAGCAGCAGCAGCAGTAGTAGCAGTAGCAGTTGCAGTAGGAGTAGGAGTAGTAATAGTAGTTGTAGCAGTAACAGTAGTAGTAGCAATAGTAGCCGTAGCAGTAGCGGTAGCAGTAGCAGTAGAAGTAGTAGTAGGAGTAGCAGTAGCAGTAGTAGTAGTAGTAGTAGTAGTAGTAGTAGTAGTAGAAGTAGCAGTAGTAGTAGAATTAGCAGTAGCAGTAGCATTAGCAGTAGCAGTAGAAGTAGCAGTAGCAGTAGCAGTAGCAGAAGTGGTAGTAGAAGCAGTAGTTCTAGCAGAAGTAGTAGCAGTAGCAGTAGCAGTAGCAGTAGCAATAGTAGCAGTAGCAGTAGTAATAGCAGTAAGAGTGGCAGTAGCAGTAGCAGTAGCACTAGCACTAGCAGTGGCAATGGCAGTAGCAGTAGCAATGGTAGTAGTAGTAGTAGCAGGAGTAGCAGTAGGAGTAGAAGTAGCAGTGGTAGCAGCAGTAGCAGTAGCAGTAGCACTAGCAGTAGGAGTAGTAGTAGCAGTAGCTGTAGCAGTAGCAGAAGTAGTAGCAGAAGTAGTAGTAGTAGCAATAGTTGTAGCAGTAGCAGTAGGAGTAGCAGTAGCAGTAGTAATAGCAATAGTAGCAGTAGCAGTAGGAGCAGCAGTAGCAGTAGCAGTAGGAGTTGCAGTAGCAATAGTAGCAGTAGCAGTAGCAGTAGTAGTAGCAATAGTAGCAGTAGCAGTAGTAGTAGTAGTAGCAGTAGCAGTAGAAGTAGCACTAGGAGTAGCAGTAGTAGTAGTAGGAGTAGGAGTAGTAGTAGTAGAATTAGTAGTAGAAGTAGTAGTAGCAGTAGCATTAGCAGTAGCAATAGCAGTTGCATTAGTAGTAGCAGTAGAAGTAGCAGTAGCAATAGTAGTAGCAGGAGCAGTACCAGCAGCATTAGCAGCAGAAGTAGTAGCAGTAGCAGTGGCAGTAGCTGTAGCCGAAGTAGTAGTAGTAGTAGCAGCAGCAGCAGCAGCTGTAGAAGTAGCAGTAGCAGTAGTAGCAGTAGCAGTTGTAGAAGTAGCCGTAGTAGTAGCATCAGCAGTAGTAGTAGTAGTCGCAGTAAAAGTAGCAGTAGCAGTAGCAGCAGCAGCAGCAGTAGCAGTAGCAGCAGCAGTAGCAGTAGCAGTAGCAGTAGTAGAAGTAGTAGCAGAAGTAGTAGTAGTAGCCGTCGTTGTAGCAGTAGCAGTAGCAGTAGTAGTAGAAGTAGCAATAGTAGTAGTAGAAGTTGCAATAGTAGCAGTAGTAGTCACAATAGTAGCAGTAGCAGTTGCAGTAGCAGTAGCAGTAGGAGTAGAAGTAGCAGTAGTAGTCATAATAGTAGCAGTAGCAGTTGCAGTAGCAGTAGCAGTAGCAGTAGCAGTAGGAGTAGAAGTAGCAGTAGCAGTAGCATTAGAAGTAGGAGTAGTTGTAGTTGTAGGAGTAGCAGTAGCAGTGGTAGTAGTAGTAGTAGTAGCAGCAGCAGCAGCAGTAGTAGTATTAGTAGTAGTTGTAGTAGTAGTATTAGTCGAAGTAGCAATAGCAGTAGTAGTAGCATTAGCAGTAGCAGTAGCAGTATCAGTAGAAGTAGTAGCAATAGCAGTAGCAGTAGCTGTAGTAGTAGAAGTAGTAGAAGTAGTAGTATTAGTATAGCAGTAGTAGTAGCAGTAGCAGTAGCAGTTGCAGTAGCAGTAGTAGTAGTAGTAGCAGTAGCAATAGCAGTAGCAGTAGCTGTAGTAGTAGAAGTAGTAGGAGTAGTATAGCAGTAGTAGTAGTAGTAGCAGTAGCAGTTGCTGTAGCAGTAGTAGTAGTAGTAGTAGTAGCAGTAGCAGTAGCAGTAGCAGTAGAAGTAGCAGTAACAGTAGCAGAAGTAGTAGCAGAAGTAGTAGTAGTAGCAGTAGTTGTAGTAGTAGCAGTAGCAGTAGCAGTAGTAGTAGCAGTAGCAATAGTAGCAGTAGCAGTAGTAGTACCAATAGTAGCAGTAGCAGTTGCAGTAGTAGTAGCAGTAGCAGTAGTAGTTGGACTAGCAGTAGCAGTACCAGTACCAGTACCAGTAGCAGTAGGAGTAGCTGTAGCAGTAGCAGTGGTAGTAGGAGTAGCTGTAGGAGTAGTAGTAGTAGTGGTAGTAGTAGTAGTAGTAGTAGTTGTAGTAGTAGTAGTAGTAGTAGTAGTAGTAGTAGTTGTTGTAGTAGTTGTAGTAGTAGTAGTAGTAGTAGTAGTATTAGTAGAAGTAGCAGTAGCAGTAGCATTAACAGTAGCAGTAGAAGCAGTAGCAGTAGCAGTAGCTGTAGTAGTAGTAGTAGTAGTAGTAGTAGTAGTAGTAGTAGTAGTAGTAGTTGTATAGCAGTAGTAGTAGCAGTAGCTATAGCAGTAGTAGTAGCTGTAGCTGTAGCAGTAGGAGTAGTTGTAGCAGTAGCAGTAGCTGTAGCAGTTGCAGTAGCAGTACCAGTAGCAGTAGCAGTAGCAGTAGTAGAAGTAGTAGCAGCAGCAGTAGCAGTAGCAGTAGCAGTAGCAGGTGCAGCAGTAGCAGTAGCAGTAGCAGTAGTAGCTGTAGCAGTAGAGTAGTAGCAGTAGCAGTAGCAGTAGCAGTGGCAGTGGCAGTGGCAGTGGTAGTAGTGGTGGTAGTGGTAGTAGTATTAGCAGTAGCAGTAGCAGTTGCAGGAGCAGTAGCAGTAGTAGTAGCAGTAGCAGTAGCAGTAGTAGTAGTAGTAGCAATAGTAGTAGTGGTAGTAGTAGTAGTAGTCGTGGTGATGGTTGTGGTGGTGGTGGTGGTGTTTGTAGTAGTAGTGCTATTATTCGTGATAGTAGTAGTAGTAGTAGTAGTGGTAGTAGTCGTGGTAGTAGTCGTGGTAGTAGTAGTGGTGGTAGTAGTAGTAGTTGTAGTAGTAGTAGTAGTAGTAGTAGTAGTAGCAATAGCAGTAGCAGTAGCTGTAGTAGTAGAAGTAGTAGTAGTAGTAGTATAGCAGTAGTAGTAGTAGTAGCAGTAGCAGTTGAAGTAGCAGTAGCAGTAGCTGTAGTAGTAGCAGTAGCAGTAGCAGTTGCAGTAGCAGTAGTAGTAGTAGTAGTAGTAGCAGTAGCAATAGCAGTAGCAGTAGCTGTAGTAGTAGAAGTAGTAGTAGTAGTAGTATAGCAGTAGCAGTAGCAGTAGCAGTTGCAGTAGCAGTAGTAGTAGTAGTAGCAGTAGCAGTAGCAGTAGCAGTAGAAGTAGCAGTAGCAGTAGCAGAAGTAGTAACAGAAGTAGTAGTAGTAGCAATAGTTGTAGTAGTAGCAGTAGCAGTAGTAGTAGCAGTAGCAATAGTAGCAGTAGCAGTAGTAGTGCCAATAGTAGCAGTAGCAGTTGCAGTAGCAGTAGCAGTAGCAGTAGTAGTTGGACTAGCAGTAGCAGTACCAGTACCAGTACCAGTACCAGTAGGAGTAGCTGTAGCAGTAGCAGTGGTAGTAGGAGTAGCTGTAGGAGTAGTAGTAGTAGTGGTAGTAGTAGTAGTTGTTGTTGTAGTAGTAGTAGTAGTAGTAGTAGTAGTAGTAGTAGTAGTAGTAGTAGTAGTAGTAGTAGTAGTAGTAGTAGTAGTAGTTGTAGTAGTATTAGTAGAAGTAGCAGTAGCAGTAGCATTAACAGTAGCAGTAGAAGCAGTAGCAGTAGCAGTAGCAGTAGCTGTAGTAGTAGTTGTAGTAGTAGTAGTAGTAGTAGTAGTAGTAGTAGTAGTTGTATAGCAGTAGTAGTAGCAGTAGCAATAGCAGTAGCTGTAGCAGTAGCAGTAGGAGTAGTTGTTGCAGTAGCAGTAGCTGTAGCAGTAGCAGTAGTAGTACCAGTAGCAGTAGCAGTAGCAGTAGTAGTAGTAGTAGCAGCAGCAGTAGCAGTAGCAGTAGCAGGTGCAGCAGTAGCAGTAGCAGTAGCAGTAGTAGCTGTAGCAGTAGAGTAGTAGCTGTAGCAGTAGCAGTAGCAGTGGCAGTGGCAGTGGCAGTGGTAGTTGTGGTGGTAGTGGTAGTAGTATTAGCAGTAGCAGTAGCAGTTGCAGTAGCAGTAGCAGTAGTAGTAGTAGCAGTAGCAGTAGCAGTAGTAGTAGTAGTAGCAATAGTAGTAGTGGTAGTAGTAGTAGTAGTCGTGGTGGTGGTTGTGGTGGTGGTGGTGGTGTTGGTAGTAGTAGTGCTATTATTCGTGGTAGTAGTAGTAGTAGCTGTAGTAGTAGTAGTAGTGGTAGTAGTCGTGGTAGTTGTCGAGGTAGTAGTAGTGGTGGTAGTAGTAGTAGTTGTAGTAGTAGTAGTAGTAGTAGTCGTGGTGGTGGTGGTGGTGGTAGTAGTAGTGGTGGTGGTAGTAGTAGTGGTAGTAGTCATGGTAGTAGTGGTGGTAGTAGTGGTAGTAGTCGTGGTAGTAGTAGTAGTAGCAGTAGTAGTAGTAGTAGTGGTAGTAGTCGTGGTAGTAGTCGTGGTGGTAGTAGTAGTAGTAGTAGTAGTAGTAGTAGTAGTAGTAGTAGTAGTAGTAGTAGTAGTAGTAGTCGTGGTGGTGGTGGTGGTAGTAGTAGTGGTGGTGGTAGTAGTAGTGGTAGTAGTCATAGTAGTAGTGGTGGTAGTAGTGGTGGTAATAGCAGCAGGTGCAGCAGTATTAGTGGTGGTAGTAGTAGTAGTAGTGGTAGTAGTCATGGTTGTAGTAGTAGTAGCAGTAGTAGTAGTAGTAGTAGTGGTGGTATTAGTAGTTGTAGTAGTAGTGGTAGTGGTAGTTGTCGTGGTAGTAGTCGTGGTAATAGTAGTGGTGGTAGTAGTAGTAGTAGTAGTAGTAGTAGTAGTAGTACTAGTAGAAGTAGTAGTGGTAGTAGTAGTGGTAGTAGTAGTAGTAGTAGTGGTGGTGGAAGTAGCTGTAGCAGTAGTAGTAGTAGTAGTGGTGTTGGTGGTAGTAGTAGTAGTAGTAGTAGTAGTAGTGGTAGTAGTGGTGGTAGTCGTTTAGATAAAAGAAATATCTAGAAACTCTAGAACCTTCATAACCACTAAAAGCATGACCCTTGTCATAATCATGTTTATTTAAGGATTTAATTATAAAAGAAAGTTTTAGAAACTTTAGAATCTTCTAGAACCACTAAGAGCATGACACTTATCATAATCATATTTATTTAAGGATTTAAGTATTTTTTTTAATAGGATAGTTTCACTTCTCAAACTCTATAAATAGAACTTAGTGCTCAGTCATTTTCTTCATTTTTCAAGTACTTGATCAGAGCCTCTAAGGTGCTAGTGTTAGTATAGAGAGATACACTTGGGTTTGGGATAAAAGCTTTATCATTCTAAGATTTATAAATACTTGGGAAGTGAGATATAGTGTGATTTCGGTGTTGAGGTTTAGATCAATCTATAATATCAACCAAGGTATTCCTATTCCTTAAGTTCAGTTCTTTATAGTCCTTTAGTTTTCTTTAGTTTCTTTTATTCAGATCCTAACTCTTGTTTATGATTCTTTATTAGGTATTTAAGTTCTTGAAACTTAAGGTCCTTCTTGGTAAGTTTCTTCTTGATGGTTTAGTTTTCATATTCATCTCTATTCTTGGTAAGTTTCTTCTGGATGGTTTAGTTTCTACTGTTGGTTTATAGGAGTTTTCTAATCCCGTTCTTGTTCTCAAATATCTCAGCTTTTGGTAAGGAAAATAGGATAGATTTTATGTGCTTATATGTTATGTTTATGTAATAATATGCTTATGTTATAATATGTTATGCTATGATATGTATATGTATGATATGTTTTAGTTCTTGGGTATATGATTTATTTAGATAACAAGCATATAACTTGTTCAAATAACAATTCCCAAGAATATATTCCTTGGGCATATGATTTGTTCAGATAACAAGCCCCATAAATTTATATGATTTGTTTAGATAACAAGCCCGGTAAATTTATGGGCATATGATTGCCTAGCTAGCAAGCCCCAAGAAGAATGATGGCCATTGTAGTCTTATATGATATATATTTTTATAGTCATATGTTTTATAGTTTATGTTTATGATGTAGTTTTATGTTTATGATATATGATGTATGTTTTTAGTAGGTTTTTCTTGCTGGGCATTAGGCTCACTCCTTTATTTTTAGTGTGATACAGGAAAATGATATGGAAGACGGAAGGATTCTTGGTAGCTTGGCTTGTGTGTTAAGGATGAATAGAATGAATGGATTGTGTGTCGATCGAGAATGAAGTTATTTATTTTTAGTCTTTTCAATCATGTTTTTCCGCATTTAGTTTTTAAACAATTGAATTAAAGTTTATGTTTTTCTTTTAAACAATGGGTACCCAGGCCATATTTTATATTGTCGTGTATTTGATACAATATTTTGAGTTTTCAATAAAGTTATATTATTTCTTATGTATCTTTCTCCAAAAGTAGTACCTATGACTAGTAGTTTTTAATGGTCCAAGGTCTTAGAAATAGTTGGGTTATTACACTTTCATACTCAAGCCACAAGCTCAAGAACACCTCAAACTTTAAGGAAAACAAGGCAGAATTCAATATGAAACAAGGGTTAAGATATTACCTTAGCTATGAACGGTGATCCCCTAGCCACAAGCTATCCAAATTCTAATCTCGAGCCTTCAATTCTTTAGTTTCCAGCCACACTCTTCATTATCCTTCAAAAACTTACTTAAGAGTTGAGAGAGAATGAGAGAGAGGGAGAGTCAGTTGGGTGAGGGAGTGCTTGAGTGTTTGTGTTTTGTTTCCTTGGGGCTAAATGACTTAAGCTAATCCCGAGGCTCGGGGTACCAAAAACGTCCCCGAGGGAAAAATGGTCAAATTCCCCAATATTCCCTCCTAAACTCACTAATGCCAAACATATCCCCAATTATTCATTCCCATTACCCGATAACCCAATTTAATACCAAATACCTAAAATACCCCTTGACTCGCCTCGAGTCGAGTATTGGGTCCCGTTGTGACTTTCCCGCTAACTCGCTCCCTAGGATCGCCTCGTGCCAAGTAACCCAAATAAACCCACATAATAATGTGGTCTCTCACATATATCACATATATGCACATATATATAAAATTATGCCCATAATGGGTCAAATTACGAAAATTACCCTTCTAATAAGAAACAGGCCCACATGCATATTTAATATCCTCAAACATGCATTACTAGTTATATTATCATATAACTCACATAATCACAATCAAATATATCAAATAAACATATAATTCCATATATTGCCATCCTAGCCCCCTAATCAATGCCCTAAGCCTTATTATGTAATTTTGGGATGTTACAGACATGGTATTCCCCACCTGGGCCAGCAAGTCTGCAGCAAGCGGGGTCGTGTCCTGCCCCAGCTTAGGCCGGAACCCAATCTCAGCTGCCAGTTGATCCACAATCAGCTAGGGGGTGCCGAAGGCCTCCGGACAGTCAGCAAACTCTACCTTCCAGTGAATGACCAGGGCCTGGGCCACCTCGTCCCGCTTATCACGCCCTTCATCCCAAGCCTGGGACACCATCTTCATCCTCTCCTCCTGGAGGATCAAGTCCTCATCCCATGAAGGGCCAGGTTGATGGGTATCTTGGGAGCCTCCGGGAGCTCCTGTGTGACGATGAGACTTTCACCGGAGGAATGCTCCTCAGCCAGGGAGAAATCCTTGGTCTTGGCCCTCTTGGCCTGCTTCGAGGACTCTGTGGCGACCGATTCCATTTTCCTCTTACTCCCTCCACCTCATTCTGAGGGCTCATGCTCCAGATTAATGACCTTGAGAGGAGCAGGTTGGATTGGACGCTGCTCAGTCAGTGCCGCCAGGACCAATGCTGTAACGCCTTGCTAATTAAGGTCTATTACCAAGTGTGTCTAAAATCAGTGCTGGACTTGCTAAACAAGCCATTTGAACTAAACATGTGATGAAGCCACTAAAGGCTTAGGTATTTAAGATTTTGATTAAGTTATAAACATTTCCATTAAATCAAAAACATGTTCTTTACACGAGATCCAAAAACACAAGTTTAAAAGTTGGTTACAACATCAAGTTACATAATAAGCCGACCTAGGCGAAAAAATTTGGGTTCAACCCTAGCTTCCTTAAGTATCTCAGCCGTGGTGGTTGAGCGAACTGCATATGTACATGTCACTACTATCGCCCTCCGACTCATGCCTAGTTGAGCTTCTCTTTACCTTTGCCTGCATGACAAAGCACCCGTGAGCCAAAAGACTCAGCAAGAAAACATATTAATGATTCACAGAGTAATACATATGTCAAACAATGATAATCGAATCTTCCATACACATTATACAAACCAGCAACCATAGAGTCGCACTTCTTTTTAATTTGTTTGGCATCTGAGCCTGTCAAGTGCATGTCGCACTCCTGAGGTGGCCCAGCCATGGTGGCCTACCCTCCATGTGCATAATGCCAATCCCAGCTTATAAGCCAAGTCCTACTAGTCCTTGACTTATAAGTCAAGCCTCACATGCCCCCGACTTGTAAGTCGAACCTTTAAGACCCTTGACTTATAAGTCAAGCTTCGGAGACCCTCGACTTATAAGTCGAGCCCCTCGAGTCAGATATGTCTCGACTAATAAGTCAATCTCTAACTAGATATCACAACAACTCCCTAGTTTATAAACCGAGCCTACTAATCTCAGCAGACAATCACATATTCCATTTATCATACATTTAAACAGATACAATGTATTATAACACATTTAGTCAAACATACATAGGCATAATCATAATTATGCACATTCACATGCCTAATGCCCAAATAAAGATTACATTCAATTTTCAGGCCAAGCCCTAATCATGTACATCACACATTGGGTGTAGTTTTCTTACCTTTGATCCAAGTGCAAGTTACTAACGATGACCCTTGAGTACAATCCCTGATCCGAGCCCTTAGCATTGACCTAGTCACAACAATGATAAAGAATTCCATCAACAACAAGTGAATAAAGGCTTTCAAACCAATTCCTAGCCTCCAGACATCGAATTCCACCCAACACGGGAGTAGAATCGATCCTGAGCACAAAAGGTTGAGTTCCCGCACTCAAAACCTTCTCGGGGCCAAAAATCCCCTTAAGAGTCGCGGTCCCATGCTCCTATGCCGTGGCCCGCCTCCATAAGGAGGCTCAGCCTCCCCAAACTTCAAACACGCGCCGCGACCCAACCATTATGGTGTCGTGGCCCTCCCTTTCCACAGAGCCCACCTTGGCTTCCCTTTGCTCTAGAGGGTCGTGATACACCAAGAACAGAGTCCCGGCCCAGCCCTTCGAACCCAGAATTTCTGGGTTTTTCCCTAGCCGAACTCAACTAAACACAATCCTATTATACTCAAATCTTTCAATTCAATTCCCATAATCAACATAACCCTCTCCAGCAACAAAACCTGGCTAATTACTAGATCAAAACTCATCAACACACCCAAAATTCACTCTCCTAACTATCAAGCATGCAAATACCTAAACTTTAACGAAAACCACATAAACATCATAAACAAATTTCGAGTTCAAGTCCTTACCTCCGATATGATAATTCCCTTGAGCTAATCTCCAAATTTCCCAAGCTCAACACTTCAATTTCCTCAGCTAAGTTCTTCAATTCCTCAAGATTTTCTCAAGCTTCAAGAGATGGAGAGAAAAAAGAGAGAGAGAAATGTGCAACTGAGAGTTTTTCCCTTAGTTCCTTTAGTTTCCTAAACCATCTCAGAAGTTACCAACCAACCAAGTCACACAATTGGCCAGAAATGACCAAATTGCCCCTTTTGCCCTTAGCCTACTCATCACATACCCTCAAGGGCAATTTTTTCTTTTGTCTCATACCCCGTTACTCACAATTTACGCCCTATAATTCTCGTTACTTCCAATATCCTCACATGATTACCAAATAATATCCATTAGCCGCTAAATCCCAATAATGTACTAAATTACTAAAATACCCCTAAGCTCACTCCGAGCCGGGTATTAAACCCCGTTGTGACTTTTCCGCTAACTTGCTCACCAAGATCGCCTCTCGTTGAATAACCCAAATATATCTACATAATAATGTGGTCTCAATCACATAGACGCATATTTAACATTTCTAACATGCAAGCATAATTATATTATAATATAATTCACATAATAACATGCTCATACCATATTAACACATAATTAACACCTAACTAACACAATTATTGCCTCTCGTCCCCCTAATCCAGGCACTAAGCCATATTAGGGAATTTGGGATGCTACAAATGCAGCAGCTTGGACTCCCCCAGAAGCTCCAAGGTCTGGCTGAGTCCCCGAGAATCAACTCGATAATATTCTTCTTGGTCGGACCCTTGGTAGCCTTCTTTGTTGAGGCCTTGGCCATAGCAGCTCTGGCCTCGATCATCTATTTCATCTTGGCCACTGGGTTGACATGTTCAGGTCACCTGAGATGGAAAGAAAAAGAAAACTGATCAGTAATGTAAAGGAATGGGGATGATAGATAGAAATAAAGGAAATATTTAAGTCTAAAGTCCTACGGGACAAACCTTCATCCATGGAATGGGCCTGGTTCCATTCTCCTAGTGCAAAAGAATAAATTTGGTCCCCGATGTCATCCAGGTCCAAAAAGCTACCGTATTGAAGGAACTAGGACGAGTATATGAGGGTTAGCGTGTCTATAGCAATGGGGCAAGGAAGCCCAGCGTTGCTAATAGTCTCGTTCAAGTAATCCTGGTACTATTTCCTATTCCTAACTAAGCCCTTAATCTGAGGGGCGTAAGTTAAAGCTGAAGGTATTTTACCTTGCCCCAAAATGCTAGCCCCAGGAGCCCCAGTGTTGGGCTGCCTCCCCTCAAGAAGGGCATCTAGCTCCTCGGACATGGCCCTCTCCGCAAGGCCTGTCTTCTCTTTTCTCTTCTTTTTTGCGTCCTCCTTGACCGCAACCTCCACCGCCTCAATGTGAATAAGGGTCAGCTCCTCTCTCAAGGTCGGATCCCTCTCGCATTGTAGCCCCTAGAAGCTAGGGGCATCTATTGACTGGTGGGCGACGATCAGCTTGACCAACCAAAGGTTCTCTGTGGTCACGAAGCCCTCCACATCCAGATCATTGGCACTAAGAGTGGCATAATAATTCTTTCGATCCAAGATCGATTTACTGAGCCAAGTTTGAGTGTAGGGACCAGTTCATAGGAACGTAAGATTCCAATAAACTAAATAAAGGGATAGATGAAAAATGAAGAAGGACAACTTACCCACGAACTGAAAGTCCAGCACCAGGGTGGGGTTCTTCACGAGGAGGAACCCGGATGTCATGAACCAAAAATGTCTAACATCCGGGGGATGTTTCCACGTGTTGAATGGAGCCAGACTAATGACACGGGTCTTCAACCTACAAAACCTGTCTTGCATCTTGTCCTTAGCATTAAGTTGCAGCTCTAGTTTGTAAAAGTACAGCACCTCCGTGGGGGTAGGTGTCGGGATCTCCTTCGAAGCGCAGAATATGCACCATTCCACAAACAACTTATACGTTTGGGGCAGAAGTTGGAAAGGCGTGATCCCAACGAACTTGATGAACCACGCGAAATAATCATGGAGCGGGAGAGTATCTCCCGCACTGATGTGGCCTATGCTCTAGGCCCCAAACATGCCTGATCCGGTATGAGCATTTTCTTCTTTGCGGGCCAATCTATTGTAAAAGATCCCTAGAGTCGACTCCACTCCAAGGGCCTTCTCCAGCTCATTCAGCATCCGGTAGTTCTACAACTCGTTCTTTTCCCCGTCCATTTCCCATGTGTTTCTAGTGGGAAGCTTGGCCCCCTCCAGGACTACGGGGCCTGCTTGGACAATATCTTCCACCTATAATGTAACGCCCTGACCCATGATCAAAGACTTGGAAGAGACAAGAAAAGCGAGAACCAAGCAGTTAGCACCAAAACCGAAGAAAATAAGTTAGATACAAGGATTCTCCTAAAATTTATTGGAGAGCTCCCCTCGAGAATTAGATCTAGGACCAATATAGATCCCAGGAACATAAGTCAGGAACTAAAGGCCAAGGGTATTTGCTAATAAACTAGTTCACCCCGAACGGCTTTGAGGCGTCCGAGTTCAGTGGTCTCGGACAATCAAGTATGCTTCACCAATCAAACTACCTATGGTATGAGGTGTCATCTAGAAACCCTACTGCTCAACTCTACCACTACTACTACTCAGAACCACCCTACATAGTGGTTGTAGCCCTAACGGCTCTACGGTTATGGAAACAAGACGTCAATAAAAATTACAAAGAAGAATAAGAAAGTAACCAGAAAACTTACTGTGGGATATTGCAGTTGGGATTCGTTGAGTTTCAGGTGACAACGTTGGCAGAATTTTGGTCTTCAACTAGAGAAGATGATGTAGCAGCTCTTCGGCACTCGTAGACAGATGGACTAGGATAGAATCGTCTACTTGTTGAGTGGAAACAAATGAACACGAAGAAATGTTAATCGCCGGGGAATCTCGTCGGCAATTTCGGACATACAAAACTCTTGCTCTCTGCTCTCTAGATTGAGAATGTGGGATGTGTAAAATGTAGAAATGAGCTTGTTGAGGTATTTATAGGATAAAAATCCATTATTCGATCTAACGGTCCACAATAAAGATCCCAAGATTATCCCCACCTAACGGTCTCGGACGATGCAGGGGCATTAATTGGCCCAATCGAGTACTAAATCGTGGATTCGTCAATCCACGATCCTCTCCTACCTCATCCAACAGTCCACATTGAAAATCCCAAAACTATCTCCATGCAACGAATATGGATAGTGCAGAAGCATTAAACAATCCACTCGAGTACCCAAAGCAGCTTTTTCGTACAGACGGGACGCTTTAAGACGTGTGCTGACACCCATCAGTCACCTAGGTAATCAAAAGATTCTCTCCAGATTTCTAAGGCACGAGTGGTATAGACGCACCATCGACTTGGAAACACATGTCTAGGATGTTGGAATCTGAAAGGATGGGGATCGCCCAAATGGCCCCCAAGTAATGAACCCGGGTCCTGGTAAACAAATCGGGACTCAAGTAAACGAACCAGGATATCTATGATTGACCTAGGATAAGGAATGAAAGTCTCCACCATGCAAACACGGATGAAGACTTGGGGGAAATGTTATCCATATTTTCCAGCTTTGACACGTGGCAGGGCCAAACGGGTCCATGGGCCCTCAGAAGAGGTTCGGGCCCGACCTGGGCCCAAAGAACAATGAATAAGGAAACCCTATCGGCCCAGACCATACTAGGCCCAATGATGGGCAAGTAGCATAAGCATAGTGAGGGGACCAGGACCAAGGTGCAGGCCCATATTGTCTCCCTGACCACTCTCAACCTAGATCCTCTGGGATGTAAATGGTGATGGCGGATGGCTCACTCCAGGAGAAAGATCCCATCAAGTGGGATCCAGGAGAAGACGTTGTCAACAAGATATCTGCCTTGGTAAATAAACCTGAGTCCTGGTAAATGAACCGGGACTTAGGTAAACGATCCCAGATATTTGTAAATGAACTAAGACTATACGTCTGGATAGTACAAGCCTAGTCTTCCTTGATGCTGATGTGTCCCCGAGAAATTCGGAGGTTGGTCTCTCTAACTAATCTACAGAATGGGGTATGCATGAAACGTATACTATTCCTAAGAAACAGTACAGCCACTACTCTGACAGATCCTATCCCCATGATTCCCTTAGTAGCCCATGCGGATCAGTCTGTGCTAACGAACAAATGGCAGTTGTAAGGATTGGCCACATCTAAGCCGGCCCAATGGGCCCAGATTAACGACATCTAATTATGTTACATTCTATGTATTATGGCTCCATTAGCGAGAAAATTGTAATTACATCCTTATTGGGCCCGGATTAGCCCGGCCAAGCTACTTGATTGCCTATAAATAGGGTCAGTTGTGCACTATAGCAGGGATCCTTGAATTTTCTCTTGTAAACAAAACGTTGTTGAACTTGTAGAAAAACTCCATTGTCAATGCTCTCTAAAGCCTAATACTAATGACTCATGGAATAAGGCTCATTAAAACCCCAACCACGTAAAAATTTTGATTGTTCATCTCTTATCCTTTCTTTCCATCTCTTATTTTATAATATATTTATAGTTTCTGGAAAACTCAGTAAAAAGTAATATTGATGTATATTTTTTCTTTCAGTTAAAATGTCTGGAAACGACTACAATATAGTGATTGAACTTGATGGTTATAATATAGTATTTTGGAGACATGATATCGATATATTATTGCTAAGAGAGAACTTGGTGGAAGTTGTTAAAATACCACAAATTCAAGAACCACCAATAGAAGTAATCAGTCTGAGTACGCCAAGTGGTTGAGAATAAAGCATATGGCAAGGTTTTATTTGCTTCAATCAGTAAATGTAGAGACCAAAAATACTCTACAAAGCCTTAAATTTGCATATGATATATGGGAGGCCATCCATGCTACATATGGACACATATATGATAAGTGGTTTTATAAGAATGAAATCCTATCGCCAAGCGTGAAATAATCGCTGAAAGTATGAAGAATAAGAAAGGTGAATATGATTTATTCATTCTTATAATTAAGTAGAAAAAGATATGCCATCCTAAATTTTACACTCAGGGTCCACTAACAATGTTCATTCTTCTATGTAGATAATTGAATCTTAGGATTCAAAGAAGGTTGCTGATGATGTTCATGAAGTCAAAGAGAGAGAAAGGGTCTAGTTCAAGAAAGCATTAAAGAAAGTCCTTTTATTTTAAAATTCTTTAGTTATTATTAAAAGAAAACTTCATTGTTTTTTTAACAATGTCTTAGTTTGTTTCTTTTAGTATTTTGAATTTCATTGCATGTATTGACTTTAGAATATGTTATTTATAATTTGATTATTCTAAATTTTTCTTTAGACATTCAATTGAATATTCTGACTTTAAACGCTTTCATTAAATTGAATGATCACTTAATAACTTAGAATTATTTAAAGTAGCAAAACCGAAAGGAAATAATAGACAAAAATTTTCAAATGAGGATGACACGTATCTTTGGTATACTTGACGGAAAGAAGCATAACCGAGCATGAGGCACTACCTGTTGAGTAAGGAGATACATGGATGACCCCTATTATTAACTATCTCAACCAAAGAGCAGTACCCAGTGATTGGAACAAAGCAAGGAAGTTGGTGAGACAAGATGCATGATATATGATAGTCGAAGGGGTACTGTACTGATGAGGGTACTCCTTACCACTGCTAAGGTGCGTTACACCCGACCAGTCAAAGTTGTTAATGATCGAGGTACATGAGGGGTTTTGTGGAGATCACGCTGGGGGGGCAGAGCCTATCAAAGAAAATCCTAAGACAAGGATACTTCTGGCCGACGATGAATGAAGACTCAATGGAGTATGTTCGAAGATGCCACAAGTGCCAAATGTTCTCTAAGATACCCCGGGCGACACCTAATGAATTAACACAGATGCAAAGCTCTTGGCCCTTTGCTATATGGGGGATCGACCTAATCGGAAAGCTACCTACGAGAAGGGGAGGAATCCATTTTTTTGTTGTAGTCGTGGACTACTTCCCCAAATGGACTGAAGCAGAAATGCTCGCCACCATAACCTCGAAGAAAGTCTTAGACTTTGTGGTGAAGAATATCATATGTCGATTTGGCCTACCAAGGAAGATAGTCTCGGATAATGGGACTCAATTCAACAGTGATATGTTCACCGACTTTTGTACGAGGCATGGAATCACAAAGAGCTTTTCCTCGATATCACACCCCTGAGCTAATGGCCAAGTAGAAGCAATGAACAAGACTACCAAAGACACTCTGAAGAAACGCCTTGAACAAGCCAAAGGAGCCTGGTCAGAATTACTTCTGAAGGTCCTATGGTCACATCGAATGACGGCACAAATGGCGACAGGGAATATGCCATTCTCTTTGTCGTTTGGGTATGAAGCCATGTTTCCAATTGAACTCACTCCCCCATCGCTTAGACGGGAGACATACGATCAAGGGAGGAACCATCAACTAATAGAAGAGTTGCTCGATTTAATCAAAGAAAGATGAGAAAAGGCAGGTCTCAAAGTAGCAACACATCAACAAAAAGTGGCTAGATACTTCAACTCCAGAGTGAAAGATCAAAAATTCGAAGTTGGGGACTTAGTATTAAGGAGGGTGTTCCTAAACACTAAGGGCACTACACCAGGGGTACTTGGACCTAATTGGGAAGGGCCACACCTTGTGGAGGAGGTGATCCCACCAGGGACGTACAAGACAGCTCGACTGAATGGAGAACTAATAAAAAACTACTAGAATGGCGAACACCTCTGCCGGTACTATCAATGAAGTTGTTCAGCAGCAACACAAGTTTTAATTTGCAAATGCATTATTTTCAAATTATCTATGTAACAGCCATTGTGCTTCAATTAATGAATTTAATTTCTTAAGTTTCTCTTAGTTCTTTAAATTTCTTTCAATGAAGGACTTGTCCTTTACACCTGTCAACCCCATCGGATCATGTTCGATCTTGGTTCTTGAGGAGCCAATCGACCCATACGATCCAAAAGAGAGACATGTCCTAGGACCTTGTCGCCAAATTGATGGATCATGTTCAATCTTGGTTCTTGAGGAGCCTATCGACCCATAAGATGCAAATGAGAGACTGGTCCGAGGACCTTGTCACCAAACTATTTGATCATGTTTGATCCTGGTTCTTGAGAAAATTATCGATCCACACGATCAACAAGAGAGATAGGTCCTAGGACCTTGTCACCAAATCAATGAATCATGTTCGATCTTGGTTCTTGAGGAGCCTATCAACCCATAAGATGTAAATGAGAGACTGGTCCGAGGACCTTGTTGCCAAACTATTTGATAATGTTCGATCCTGGTTCTTGAGGAACCTACCGACCCACACGATCAACAAGAGAGACAAGTCCTAGGACCTTGTCACCAAATTAATGGATCATGTTCGATCTTGATTTTGAGGAGCCTATCGACCCATAAGATCCAAATGAGAGACTGGTCTGAGGACCTTGTCACCAAACTATTGATCATGTTCGATCCTGGTTCTTGAGGAACCTATCGACCCACACGATCCAAAAGAGAGATAGGTCCTAGGACCTTGTCGCCAAGATATTTGATCACGTTTGATCTTAGTTCTTGAGGAACCTATTGACCCACACTATCAACAAGAAAGAAAGGTCCAAGGACCTTGTCGCCAAATTATGGATCATGTTCGATCTTGGTTCTTGAGTAGCCTATCGACCCATACGATCCAAACAAGAGACAGGTCCTAGGACCTTGTCGCTAAATTTATTGATCACATTCAATCCTGGTTCTTGAGGAGCCTATTGACCCATACGATCAACAAAAGAGACTAGTCTGAGGACAAGCCGCCATTATTTGATCATGTTCGATCCTGGTTCTTGAGGAACCTACCGACCCATACGATCGAAAAACAAGAGACTGGTCCGAAGACCAGTCGCCATCATCAGATCATAATCAAATCTGGTCCTTGAGGGACCGATTGATAATTTGATCTAAGACTCGTTACAGGCATGATTAGCCCATCTAGACCTAGTTGGTCCAACTTAGACACTTCTGTCTACAATCATTATAACAAATACACGAAAGATTACGTAGATCATGATCGACACTTGCTACACAATTTGCATCTGTGTATAGGTATCATTACTACTGAGTATGAAACCATCACCCGACTACCAATGAGGGACAAGCATTTGTTGCTTGCATTATTGGGTGAAAAGGATAGCACTATGTGTCTAAATGCTCGAAGCAAGGCATGGTCAAGTAGCAAGTGACCAAGTGATGAAGGCTTTTAAATCTATGCTCACTTGGGGAGCATATAGTTCATATCAATCGGATATACACAAGAAATGAGGGTGTGGCCTTAAGTACTAAGCAGGCTCAAGTTTTTCTAGGACATTTGTTACACATATGTTCCGAAAATGCAAAAAACAAAAACAAAAATGGCATTCGTAGGGAGACTCCTAGCCAAGCCCCTTATAGGGTGGTCGGCCAGATCATCAACCCTATAAGGTAGGTGGCCTATCACCCATAGGGTGGTCGACCTGTTTTTTTCATGGTACTTGGTGAAGTATCATACTACTCACATTACCATGGTTGTTAACATGAAAAACGTAAAGGAGTAAGGTTAGTATGGCACGTAAAATACATGTGTTCAGAGTATATTGATACCTGAACCAATGAGGGTTGTGAGTTGATATACTTAGTAAGCATTGGAAATAAAAAAAAATCAATCAATACACTGGGTACTCATAACAAAAAAGCATAAAGACATCAAATATCATATGAAAAAATTTCAAGTACAAGGTGTCCCACCAATGGCATGGAAGGAAAGACAGAGTAAAAGACCAAAAGAAGACTAACTAGGGTGAGGATTACCATCTGAAAGACCACCCTGAGCCTCGGCAGCCTCACGAGCCAGACACTTCCTAAGCTCATTCGCTCGCGTCTTCTCGGGAAGGAAATCTAAGTTCAAATCTTTGTTGGACTTCCAGATCAAGTAGAAGCAAGAGAAAGTTTTCCATGAATACTCCTCTCGAGCCTTGTCCCGAGGAGCTTTGACCTCTTGCTCCTTCTCAATAAGAGAATCCTTCCGCAATTGGTCAATGTCAGCAATCAGCTTCTCTTTCACAGCTTCAAACTGTTGGAGCTGATCAGCAAGTTCCCCTCCATTTGGGTTATCCTGAGAGTCAACTTGATCACTTCTTGCAGTTTGAGATCCACAATACTACGGAGGGTGTTGATCTCTTCATCCTTTGAAGCAATGTCAGCATCCCTAGAGCCAAGAATGCGCCTAAGGTCTGGCACCTCTTGGCGGACAACTTTAAGCTCAGAACGAAGGTTGGAGAGCGTAGAGGTATACTCCATAGACCTATCACAGACATGAGAGTCCAACATCAATGCCTGCAAAAAAACATACAAGTGTTAGATAAACGTCATAACACAGGCTAACTAGACAAGAAGAGAATTGTAAAGGACTCACACTCTGAATGTCTACGAGTGACTTCGTTAGAATGGTGCTCAAGTCCTCATTCTTAATCCCATTAAAAGTTGTTGTCGTTTGCTCCAGATGAGATACTCAGTCCATGAGAGCACCTACGTTCCGCATAGCAGACTGATGTGGCTCAGAAAGGAAGCATGCGCAAAACATGAAGCACCCGCATCAGGGAAAATGGGAGGAACTGGTGTAGACAAAGATGGCTCTACCTCTGCATCAGGACTAGACGCCAAAATAATTGGACTAGACTCCAAAGGAGTCGAGGGAGACACCTCAGGAGGACCTCCATGACCGACTCAGCCTCAACCCTGGCCTTTTTTGCCACTCGAATAGAAGGACTGGCCTCAGTGGGAGTCGACCTCTGCTGGGTATGAACAAAACCAAACATGTCTAAGCCTGCAAAATAAGATCAAATGTTAGAAGGATATTAAACACAGATGAATCATAAAATAAAGGTGATAAAGTGTCGAACCTTCTGAATGAGATTCGGGTTCGAACATAGTCTCATCAAAGTCATCTAAAGCAAGTGATGAGTGCGCGACAAATGCACCCACCTCATCACCCTCATGTCCAACTGGCACAGGTGAAGAGGGTACCTCCTCAAGATGAATGTGTCCTGGGGAGTCTATGGCAGTCACAGGCTTGGGACCATCATCATCTGAAACATCGGCTATAGTAGGAGGAAACAACCCCACCTTCTCTAAGGGTCTCTGAAGTAATGAGGTTCTTGACATTCTTCTCCTCAGGGGTCATAGCAATCAGTGACTTGGCCCTAACTGTCTTAGCTTGGGTTGAGAGCGGTCTATAAAAAGGCCCAACGTTCTTAAGCTTGGAACGGTCGGCCTCTGCGTCCTTAGTAAAGAAATAGTTATCAGCGTATCTAAATGCCTTGCTATTTCCAGAGATCTCTTCCAAGAAGGTGTTGGTACCCTCGCTCATATAATGGTGAAAGTGGAAATACCCTGAGTTGCACTGAGAAGGGTTTGTCTTCAGGTCAAACAAGTAGTGGATCTTGTGAGGCACTAGAGCAACCCATTATCTGCGGTGATAGATAATGTACAATGCAGATAAGACCAAGATCGCATTAGGAGCCAGTTGAGAAGGACTAATACCTAAATAGTTTGCAACGCTACGGAAGTAGGGCGCCAGACTTAATGGCCAAACGTGTCCAAGCGCACATACCCAGAGGGGGATCCTCGGCTCTATCATCTGGACCAAGGATAGTAATAGACACGCCGGAGAGGTCAAAAGTCTTCCTTAAGTTCTTTACCTTCTCTTCAGTCATGTCAGAGGCCACCCCCCTGAACCAAACAACCTCATAATTAGCAGGGTGAGGCTTCTCAACCAGTTTCCATGTGATTTCACTGGCGAAGGTGACCCCAGAATCTAATGAATTGAACTCCTTTTGTCGTCTCTTCTTTTGCTGCGTAGCTGGTGACACTGTCTTGCTCTTGGAAGGGGGCGAACCACCTTAGGTCAGAACCTGTGAATAGAACGCTCCTAAGGATGAGTAGCATAGTGATGAAAACCTTCAGTATGTCCTTGTTGAGAAGAAGATTGATGGGGAACCCGACAAGTATCACGGTGCAAGGGGCGTTGCAATGAGTCTCACTGACCTAACCTATCCCGCTGAGAAGAATGACTCTGTTGAGATGTGCCTTGAGATCTGCGGGTCGTACTATGCTGAGAAAAGATCTAAGAAGATCCAGGAGAGGAGCCCTGAGTGATGTGCCTGGAAATATGAGGATCATCTTCATAAGGTTGTTGAGTCGTCTGTTTTACTCTCCCCATTGGGCAATACCTTTTCAAGAGATCTTCTTCATTGAACAAATATAAAGCGGAGTGAGGGAAAATCATTTTCACTCTTTCCAAGAACTCCTGGGGAGTACACTCACTTACTAACTTGTCTGATGAAGAGGAGTTGGACATTTGCAACAGAAGAAAAATAAAGAATAAACTTAGTAAGTGAGCATAGTGAAGCCAATAACTGGAGGTATATCCATGAACTAAGAAGCAAAAATGAAGAAATCAGGAGAAAAATTCTATATAGGGGGTCGGTCCAGTGAGCCTAAGCTTGGGTCGATCACCCTGAATCCATCAAATTATAAAGCATGAAAGATGGAGCATAGGTGGTCGCCTACCACCTTAGGCCGACCACCCCAAGGATGCAAGCCTCAGAAAAATGCCAGAGGACTGTTCAAGTCTCCAGAAAAAGTAACTTTTATAGTACAAGGAAGACCCCCAAGGAGATCAGTTGAGAGAAAAAAATATATTATTTTTAGGGTCCCAGGTGGTCGACTTATGCTTAGGCCGACCACCCTGGATCCCTGAAAATCACATAAGGCAAGGGAAGGGAAGCCCTGGAGGTACTCTGCCCATGATTGGAAACTCTAGGGGTGGTCAGCCATAACCCTAATCCTAGACCTAGAAATCGCACAAGGCAAGGAAATGGAAGCCCTAAAGGTACTCGGCCCATGATTGGAAACTCTAGGTGGTCAGCCCTAACCCTAATCCTCGACCTGGAAATCGCACAAGGTAAGAAACCCTGGAGGTGCTCGGCCCATAATGAAGCCCTAGGAGTGCTCGGCCCATGAGGGAATAGACATCTTTGGAAATCGCCTATGCTAGGGTTTGGAATTCTAGAAATCACCATGCTAATGAGGTAATCGGCCTAGGGTCTCACATCCCCGGAAATCGCCCACCCTAGGGTTTCACAAACCTAAAGTTGCATGTGCTAGGGTTTGTAACCCTGGAAATTGTCCAAGCTAAGGAATTTTACAGAGAAATCTTAACTTGATTCAAGTAAGTCAATTATTTTGGATCAAAATAAAACAAAACAAGAAGATTCAGACAAAAAGATTCAAAGTGCTTCTTCTAAATATAAGCACATTTAAATTAAATGGTGTAAGGATTAGAAGAAAGTACTTACCAAAGATCTGAGTTTGATGTGGAACTGAAGAAATCAGGCTTGGAACTCGTTTGGGAGAGGCGAATATAGCAGGAATGAGAAGAGAAGCCCTACTTATAATCTCTCAGGCACATAAGATATTTTTAGGAATTCAAATTTCCCTAAAAAAAATCTGGTATGATTAAAATTTCAAATTCTTTGAAAATATCTACATTTTTAGGAATTTAAAATTCCTTGAAAATATCTATATTTTTAGGAAATCAAATTCCTTGAAAAAATATCTTATATTTTTAGGAATTAAAATTCCTTGACAAATATTTTGTATTTTTAGGAATTAATATCCTTGAAAAATATATTATATTTTTAGGACATCAAAACTCCTTGAAAAATATGTTATCTTTTTAGGATTCCAAATTTCCTTAAAAAATGTATTAGATTTTTAGGAAATTAATTTTCCTTGAAAACCTAATTATTTTTAGGAATTACTAATTATCCTTGAAAAATTCGAGCTAAGCAAATTATCGATAGTTAAAAAAGTACTATGTAATGTCCCAAGGGACTTGATTATTTAAGTACTGCTACGGTATGTTTCTCAGGCCAAGATCAAGTTTACCCTAATGTTGAAAACATTACAATAAACTTGGGGGGCAAATGTTATCCCTAAAAAATATGAGGATGACGTGGCAAATGAGAATGCAACATGTGACATCACAAATCAGGGAAAAATGACAAAGTATTGAGAAAAGACTGACGGGCAAAAAGATAGGTCCAGAACCTATAAGGAAGTCGACCAAGCCTAAACCCCCTAGGGGTGGTCGTCCTGACCCCTACCCCTAGGGGTGATCGGCCTAAACAGGCCCAAGAGCCTTAAGAGTGGTTGGCTTGACCCCTACCTCAGGGGTGGTTGGCCCTAGTGTGTCCAAGAGCCCCTAGGAGTAGTCGGCCTACCCCTACCCCAGTATGCCCAAGGACCCCTAGGGGTGGTTTGCCTGACCCCAACCCCTAGGATGGTCGGCTTTACATGATCAAGAACCACATGGGTGGTCGGCCCCCCTATTCTTTATAGGGTGGTTGGCCTAAACCCCAAAGTACACTTCACTGATAAATACTCACTCTCGTTCAAACTGAGATAAACAGGCCTAGCACCCAGAAGGTCACAAGCCTAGCACCCAGCGGATCAACAGGTCCAGCACCCAAAAGGTCACAGGCCTAGCACCCAAGCTCGGGTCGTCGGACCTAGCACCTAAGTCTCATATACCAACAGAGACTTAACATCTTCCCAGAGGTTTCTATCGTGCATTATCCACCATGATCTAGAGAAACAACGAGAAGATTCACGATCTCATAATCATGGGGAGGTGGACACATATCTCCACTATCTGATAATCGTGTACCAAACCATGATCTCAGTATTACTAGTCATGTAACAGCCCCTAGGTACTATAAATAAAGGACCCAGGGCTTCATTTCAAGGGGCTTTTTCTATAATTTTTTATATCTAAAGAACATTTAGGGAGAAATTCTGGGCAAATTTGAAACGAGTGAATACTTTTGTTCGTCGGTGTAATTTTTGAGTGATTCAATACTAAAAGCTAAGCAGATTTGGTTATTACTGTTCATCAGAAAAGGGCTGAACCACTATAAAATTTGTGGTGTTTGTTTAAGATATTCGTACTCTGTCGTTTATTATATTTATTTCGTTCAAAAGGTGTCGTATATTTTACATACGACCGTTGGCCAATTTCACAGGTCAACACTAAGCATGCAGGATACAAGTGATCTAGATTTAGATTACTGGTGTGGATAGATATCTTAGTAAAGGTGTTGTATATAATAGATGTTATATATGATAGGACTGATAAGAATTAATTATCTTTATAAACTTGTTGTTTGACACAAAGATTTGATTCTTATCATAATAGATGATCATTTGTAGATCAATCTAAATCCTGAGTATTCATGATTTATTGGATCTTTAGATTCACTCGTTAATGTTTCTTAGTATATGAGGCCAATGACTTTTGTTATGGAGATTCAATATCATGAATGGCTTGGAACATGAATTACAATAATGGAATCCATACTTTCCTAACGGATCAAATATTGATTCCCTTTAGGGTTAATTCTAGAACTGAATAGTTAGTGAGCTCAAATCTTTAATTTGATTATAGATTAATTATTCACTAGTGAATTAATGATACTTAAGGATCAAGAGGTAATTATAAGGTTAAAATGGTAATCTTGACCAGCTCTAATTAACTAACCAATAAATGGAGGACAGAACTGTTGGGAAATACTTATACAAGAACTTATTTATTTTCATGTACATCATATATTAAACAAATTAATATAAGAAAACCAATAACATGTTTCAATAATTGAATTTATACATAGATAATAATAAGAACACTTACATTATGTGCAGCGGAATAAATAAGTCATTCCTTTAGTTTCTCTTACCCTTGTATCCTTTCTGTCGCAGAGTATCACCATGAAACTTAACCGATCTTCAAATTTCTTCACAACCTTCCAAAGTATTCTTAGAATTACCTAGACTAGAGTGTGCAATTCTCAACACATGAGATAGATATAAAGAGAAGAGAATATATATATATAGGCTTAGAAAAGAACTTTTGTTGTAGAGAGAGTCTAAAACCCTAAAGCATCAAAACTAGATCTTCTAATCAACTGTTTTCAACTCTCACTTAGCATTCCTTTTATAGGCTCAATTAGGTCACTTATTTTAATTAAAAAATTAATAAAATAATAGATAATATCAGCCATTAGGTCAAAATTATCATAGGCTTTAGGCCCCGTGAAAGTTCTCATTTAATTATAAGCCCGTTGGACTTAAAATCAAGGCCCGTATTATTTTCTATTGATTAATTAATTAAATAATTATTTAAATCCTTTATCAAATTAATTATTTATAATTTGAACCTTGATTTAAAATTATTTATTAATTTAGACACCAATTTATCTTAATTAATAAATCTGCCCTAAAATTTCTTTTCTTATCTAAATTACATAAATCTCTGAAACTATCCAAAATTGACCTGGTCAACTTTTATAATTTTAATTGATGAATAAATCAATTAATTGTGACTATCTATATGATTTTATCCATGGTATTGTGGGGACCATAGGCCTATGAAATCAAGCTCTAATAACTTATTAATTCCTCGTGACTCCATTAAAGACTCGGAATTGCACTCTTGAATTCATAGAATGCTCTATAAGCAATATATATACGTTATTAACTATCCATTATTGCAACCATAATTATCACTCAATCCTTTATAGAAGGTCTACAATGAGATGGGACTAAAATATCGTTTTACCCCTCATTGTATTTTATCCTTAAAACACTTAGTTCCTTGTAAATGATATTTCAGTAAACTAATATTAATACTGAAATGAGATCTCTATCATTTAGCACCTCGAACCAAACTAAAAGGAAACCATCATTTTACTTCTTCATAAAAAGCTATATGTAACACCCTGGATAGCCAAGACCATTACACTGTGTATTTTAAATAGTGCTAAGCTCACTAATCAAGTCATTTGGCCATATACGTGCAACTAAACGTGATTAACAGTTTAGGGTTGAAAATTTTGGTCAAAAGGAATAGTCTTTTCATTAAAACCTTGTACATGGGATCCAAAAAAAAATATTTACAAGGTTGTTTATAGTTCTTAAAAAGGATAAATACAACTCAAAATTACAAATAGCCGACCTAGACGGAAAAATAAGTTTCGACCCTAGTTCGTCTAAGAAACCCCAGTCGTGGTGGTCGAACAGCCGCATATGTACATGTCGCCACCGAAGCTCTCCAACTCATGCCTGGTCTAGCTTTCCTTTCCCCTTACCTGCACGACATAGCACCTGTGAGCTAAGGCTCGACAAGAAAACTTAAACATGCTCATAAGTAGTAATAACATATCACAGAATCATAATAAGCATGCCTAGCAGTAATAACCCTACTCATGCATGCGTTCCATGCAAATAAGTGACTATATTGTCACACAGGGGCCCATTGCCCTAACTAGATGACTAATAAGTCATACCAGGGCCATGCCCTAGGATATGGGACTAATAAGTCATACCTAGCGCTTAATTTTCCACCACCATTGGATCGGACAAGCGTATAATGTGCGCCTGATTACGCCTAACCATAACAACTGGTTCTCAGCACGCTACTGCCGCCCTTGACTTATAAGTCAATACTTTCAACCAGCGCTCAGTGTTTTTGTCGTTCTTGAATCATAAGTCAAGCCTTTCTCAAACAGATAATGCAAACAGACATACACTATTCAACAATTATCCAAATACAGAGTATTCAACATTTTTAATCAAACGATCACAAGCATAATCATAATCATACGCATTTACGAGGCCCAAGCCCTAATCACATACATTACATATTGGGTGCAGTTTTCATACCTTTGGTCTGAGTGTAAGCAATTAGGCAAGCAAGTACAACTCGCGAGAAAGATCCTCTTCCGAGCCCTAGTGATAACTTAGTCAAAACCCACAAATAACATTCTCATTACTATTCGATTCCATAATCGAAACCCAGGGACCAATCCCGTGCTCTCGGGTTCTCCCATTCCCCCAGACGGGGAGGTGAAATCATCCCCCGAGCCCCTGGGATTTTCCACCATTTTTCCCCAAGCCAAAGCTCCATAATACCTTAACCAAAGGTATAGTCTTGTTCCTTAGAACCTTGTCCTTCCTGTCTTGTATCTAGACTGGTTGTTCCTCATAGGAGAGATCTGCCTAAAGCTCCATATCCTCATAACTCAATACATGTGTCACGTCTGATACATATTTTTGAAGGGTCAAAATATGAAATAATTGTGTACGGCCAACAGTGCCAGAGGTAAGGCCAATCTATAGGCCACCTAACCGATCCTCTCCAGGTTCTCAAATGGTCCCACAAATCTAGGGCTCAACTTGCCCTTCTTCCCAAATCTCCTCACCCCTTTCCATGGTGAGACTCTAAGGAAGACACAGTCTCCCACTTGGAACTCCACGTTCCTACGTTTCAGATCAGCATAACTTATCTGCCTACTTTGAGAAGCAATCATCTGAGCTCTGATCTTCTCAATCGCCTCATTGGTCCTCTGAATTGCCTCAAGATCCAAGTATTTCCTTTCTCCTGTCTCATCCCAATGAATGGGAGATCTACATTTCCTACCATACAGCATCTCATAAGGAGCTACTCCAATGGTTGACTGATAGTTGTTATTGTAGGAAAACTCTATCAAAGTGAAATACTTACTCCAGGACCCTTCAAAGTCTAGCACACATGCTCGCAGCGTGTCTTCTAATATCTGTATCATCCTCTCATATTGACCATCTATCTGAGGATGATACTAAACTTCAGTTGTCTACCCATGGCCTTCTACAAACTTCCCTAAAACTTGGAAGTAAATGTGGGGTCCTGATCTAACACGATCGACCACAAAGTCCCATGAAGGCGCACTATCTCTCTCACATAGAGATTCGCGTACTGGTCAACTGTATATGTCATCCTCACTGGTAAGAAGTGAGCTGATTTGGTGTATCGATCCACAATAACCCACACCGATACATATTTACCCACAGTTCTAGGTAACCCCACCATGAAATCCATCGTGATGTCCTCCCATTTCCACTCTCAAATGTCCAGAGGCTATAATAGCCATGCTGGTCTCTGATGCTCAGCCTTGACCTGTTGACATGTCAAGCACTTAGCCACATATTCTGTCACATCCCTCTTCATCCCAGGCCACCAATATAGCGATCTCACATCCTGATACATCTTTGGGGTGCCTGGATGCAAAGAGTAAGGGGTAGCATGAGATTCGTCCAGAATCTCCCGTCTGATAACAATGTCCATCGGAACACAGATCCAACCCTTGTATCTCAACAAGCCCATATATGAAACTGTATAGTCCCTAGCCTTTCTAGCTATGACGTCTCCTCTGATCCTCGTCAGTTGTGGATCACCCAACTAGCCTTCATTTATCCTCTCCAATGGTGTAGATTGTAGTGTGATGTTGGCCAACTGGCCCACCAGCAACTCTATTTCAGCTCAGGTCATATCCTTTGCAAACTCCCTAGATATTTGTCTCATACTGTATAATTGTCCCGGACCCTTCTGGCTTAAGGCATATGCCACCACGTTGGCCTTTCCTGGGTGATAGAGGATCTCACAATCATAATCTTTCACAAACTCCAGCCAACGCCTATGTCTCATGTTCAGATCTTTCTGTGTAAAGAAGTACTTAAAGCTCATGTGATCAGTGTATATCTCACACTTCTCCCCATAAAGGTAATGTCGCCATACCTCTAATGCAAAGACCACTCCTGTCAACTCCAGATCATGAGTGGGATATCTCTATTCATACTTCTTCAACTTACGTGATGCATAGGCAATCACCTTCCCTGATTGCATAAGAACACAACCCAAACCCTTTCTTGAGGCATCACAGTACACCACAAACTTCTCCTAATCTGTTGGAAGACTCAAAACTGAAGTTGTGATCGATCGCTGCTTCAACTCTTGGAAGGTATTCTCACACTTATCTGACCACACAAACTTCTGATTCTTGCATGTCAGTTCAGTCAATGAGGTAGCAATCCTTGATAACCCTTCCAAAAAATGTCTGTAATAACCTGCCAATCCTAGGAAACTCGTAATCTCATAGGTGTTCCTTGGTCTTGGCCAATCTCTAACTGCCGCAATCTTAGCTGGGTCCACCTTGATCCCATCCCTACTAACAATGTGACTAAGGAAAGCCACTTGTGGTAACCAGAACTCATATTTCTTGAACTTTGCAAATAGTTTGTGTTCCCTCAACCTCTATAGAACCAACCTGAGATGTTGCTCATGTTCTGACTCTGACTGAGAATAAACCAGAATATCGTTGATGAAGATGATCACAAACTGATCCAGATAATCTTTGAACACTATGTTCATCAGATCCATAAAAGCAGCTGGGGAATTATGTTGGAAAAACATTCAGAGCACGCAGCGAAATTGGCGTGGTGGGCCCATTGTTATTAGGAACAACAACAATAAAAAAATTTCATCACTCATATAAACAGTTTATATGAAAAAGAAAATAATCCATAAATATTAGCATACAATTTTATTAATCATGCAACATTTATATATAAATGTACAATATATTTATATATAACATATAAACACAAAAATTCAAGAACATAAACCATTACCTCTTGAAGCCTATCAAGTGTCCTTGACTCTTTTTCGTATTTTATCGATCTTCCTATCCAAAGCTTTGAGTACTCAAACCACGATCTTCCAAAGTGTTCTCTACACCTCAAGATGTGTGTGGGCACATAGAGAACATGGGTTTGCAATTTTAGGAATCAGAAGTATTTCTCAACACATGAGAACTTGGATTTTGGTCTGTGAATGGCTAGAATAAAGAAGAAGAAGAAGAAAAAAAAAGTTTTGTTAAACAAAAACTATAAAAACTATTCTGAATTGTCTATGTAATGTGTTGTTGTGTATTTTGTTTCTATGTTTTTCTCTTCTTCTTCTTCTTCTTCTTCTTCTTCTTCTTCTATGTCATATATATAGATATTTATATTACCTTATTATTCCTAATAATAATAGTGATATAAATATATTATAATAATGATGATAGGATTTGATTTTAGGTAAATATCTAACTTACCAAATTTGAAAAAACCATTTTCAAACTATTAAGTAATTAAATAAATAAAATAAAAACTACACTGATACAATATCAATATATGTGGTACATGCATGGCATAATCTCTAGACTGTGTCATGCGTGACCCATTATTCCCTTTTCAGGGATTTTTCATTTTTCTTTTATTTAATTATTTAATTAAAATCAATCTTCCGCAAAATAAGGTATTTATATTTTTATCCCACTCAAATAAAATAATTAATTTCAAAATTTTATTTATTTATTTATATATATATATATATGAAATTAGAAAATTTATATATTTAAATTAATAAATATATTTTCGAAAATAAATAATTAATTCCAAACTAATTATTCAACCTCAATTATCATATAATTGTATACTTGACCCGAAGAATAAAATTCTTCTCAAATTCTCAAATTACAGTAATACCCTTGTATCAACTCTTATCTTATATTGTGTTGATAGAGCCACCCTAGGGACATATGGACCTATAATATCAAGCTCCAATAAATATTACATTATTTGTAATGCCCTGGATAACCAAGATCGTTACACTGTGTGTTTTAAAATAGTGCAAGACTCGCTAATCAAGTCGTTTGAACATAAATATGGTTCTAAAGTCAATTAACAGGTTAGGGTTAAAATATATTGATCATAAACGGTTAATTTTTATTAAAACAAATGTTTGATACATGGGATCCCAAAAATAGGGTTTATGTGGCAAATACAACTCTCAAAAGCTGGTACAACAAAAGCTAGTCTAACGGAAAAATATAATTTAGAGCTTTATACCAGTAACTTTCCCTCGGCTGTGGTGGTCGTGCAACTAAAGATGTACAATCTACCCCCAGAGCTCTCCAACTCATGGTTGGTCCGATTTTCCCTTGCCTTTACCTGCACCACGTAGCATATGTGAGCCAAGGCCCAGCAAGAAAACCATAAACAGCAAACACATATAGTAACAGTAGCAATCAATCAACTTTAATCCAACTAATTCAATTATTTAGCAGAGTACAGGCATTAAGCTAAACAACGGTAAACATGTATTTTCAAGCATACATCTTAATCAGTAATACAAATGTTCAGGGTCGGCGCCCTCAGGCTGAGCCCTCCGTTTATCTAGCTGATCCTAGCTCGCTTAGGCTGAGCTGCGTTCAGTACGCTTATCACCAGCCCCGACACCCTTAGGTCATACATTTATATAACGCATAATAATCATATAATTCCATAATACATTCATTTGATAACAGGGAATCTCAATCTCGTTCACAACCACACGGGTGCAGTTTTCTTACGAATCCCGAGCGATAAATAAGAAGCAGTCCTGAGCACGATCCTCAGTCCTGATCCTTAACGATAATCCTAGTCACAATAAAAATAGGTAACTATCAATCTCTAATACAAATAAATGTTTATGAAACAAATACTAGCCTTCGGGATCTCGAATTTTACTAAACCGGGTAGTAGAATCTGTCCCGAGCGCTTAGCTTTGAATCCCCGAGATTTAAACCTTGGCTGCCCTTTATTTTCTATTTAGGGTCGCGACTTTCCCTTAAGGGCTGCATCCCGCCCCTTAGATAGAGTCCCAGACTTCTCTGATGGAGGGCACAGGCCACGACTTGCACCCTTCTGGGTAGTGGCGCGCCTGGCGAAACAGAGGCTCCCAGCCTCCTTAAGCATGTGGGTCGTGCCGCCTGAAGAACAGGGTCACGACCCGAGGCCCCAAACCCAGAAATTCCACTTTTTCCAACGTTTTTCCTCGAGTCTAAACCTCAAAATTCAATCTTAATCTTTAGCCAAACTTGGAATTGAACTCAAAAGACTTATCCTCATGTCCCAACAATCACAACTAACCTATAACATTTTTCCTACACCCATCAAACACTCAAAATCAGTTTGGAAACCATAGTCATGCAAGCTCTAAGTTCTAGCATTATTTTAACAGAATTCAACAATCAGAAGTCAGATTCTTACCTGAATTGATAGCTTAATTTCCTCAGAATCTCTTGCCTGACCCTAGCTCTGATTTCCCCTAGCTTAATCTAGCCCAAACCCAGCTTAAAACGTTGAGTTTTCCTTCTGTTTTCCTTATCTTCAAGACCCAAGAAGAGGGAGTAAGAGTACGTGAGTGAGAGGGAGAGAGAGAGCTAAAAATCCTTCTTGGTTTTTCTAATACATTCCTAAAGTTTCTGTGTATATCAATAACCCAAAATACTAAATTGCCCCAAGCTTTCCCAACCCTCTAATAGCCATTAAGGGTAAAATGGTCATTTCTCGATTCCTGTTAATTTCTCAAGTCATCCTACAAATTCCCAGTTAATCCTGACATGTCCAAATAATCACCAAATACTTACTCGTTACTTAATAAACCCTAAATCATATTCTAAGTTCCCAAAATATCCCTATGCTCACCCAGAGCCGGGTATTATTCCCTGTTGTGACTATTCCGCTAATCCGCTCTTCTAGGATCACCTTGAGCCATATACTGCACATATATCCACATAATAATGCGGTCTCAACCATTTATCACATATAATCACATTTATGCCATTAACGGGCCAAAATTACACTTATTCCCTTATACGCAGTAAAGGGCCCCCATGCATATCTAATACTCATAAACATGCATATAATATAATCACGTCATCCTATATATCATGCATGCCACATAGTCATGCATTTAAATCACATACATATCCAATTATGGCCTCCCGACAGGCTAATCAAGGCACTAAACTTTATTAGCATTTTTAAGTTGTTACAACTATCCCCTTCTACTGAGAATTTCGTCCTCAAAATTTACCTGAATAAATCGGGGTACTGATCCTACATAGCTGACTCAAGCTCCCAGGTCGCTTCCTCGACCTTGTTATTCCTCCATAATACTTTGATTAGAGGAATCACCTTGTTCTGTAGAACCTTATCTTTCCTATCTATGAATTGAATTTTTCGCTCTTCATATGATAAATCTTTCTGTAACTCCAGATCCTCATATCTCAATACATGATTCGTATCTAAGACGTATTTCCAAAGCATAGAGATGTGGAATTTGCCGTGAACCCCTGAAAACGATGGTGGCAGAGCCAATCTATAGGTTACCTACCCGACCTTCTCCAGGATCTTAAAAGGTCCTATGAATCTAGGGCTCAACTTTCCCTTTTTCCCAAACCTCGTTACCCCTCGTAATGGTGAAACTCGCAGAAACACATGGTCCCCTACCTAGAACTCCACACCCCTACACTTATGATCTGCGTAGCTTTTTTGTCTGTGAAGCGAAGCGAGCATTCGGGCTCGGATCTTCTCAATAGCTTCGTTAGTCTTCTGAACCATCTCCGGTCTCAAATACATTCTCTCACCCATCTCATCCCAATGAATGGGCGATCTACATCTCCTTCCATACAACATCTCGTATGGAGCTACTCCAATCTTTGATTGATAACTATTGTTGTACGAAAACTCAATCAACGGGAGGTACTTACTCCAAGACCTCTCGAAGTCCAACACACACGCTCTAAGCATGTTTTCCAATACCTGAATTTTCCTCTTAGACTGTCCGTCTGTCTGACGATGAAAGGTTGTACTGAACTTCAACTGAGTCCCCATAGCCTTCTACAAACCACCCCAAAATGTGGAGGTAAATATGGGATCTCGGTCTGATACTATAGATTTAGGAACCCCATGAAGACATATGATCTCCCTCACATACAACTCTGCATACTGATCCACAGTATAGGTCATCCTCACTGGTAGAAAGTGAGCTGACTTGGTGTATCTATCTACTATCACCCACACCGAGTCCTGTAGCCCCACTGTCCTGGGTAAACCTCCCACAAAATCCATGGTAGTGTCTTCCCAACTCCACTCGGGAATACCTTAAGGGTGCAACATCCCCGCTGGTCGCTAATGCTCAGCCTTCACCTGCTGACAGGTTAAACACTTGGCCATATATTCAACTACGTCCTTCTTCATCCCAGGCCACCAATATAAAGTCTGTAGACCTTGATACATCTTCATGATGCCTGGATAGAGTGAGTATGGTGTAGTAGAGGATTCGTCACATATCTCTCGTCTGACACCCATATCCATCGGAACACAGATCTGACCCTTATACCGTAGTAAACGTGTCTCTGAAATAGAATAATCCTTAGCCACTCCAACTAGGGCATTCCCTCTAACCTCCTGCAACTGCGCATCATCCAACTGGCCCTCTCTTATCCTCTCTAGGAGAGTAGAATGTAAAGTAATATTGGTCAACCGGCACACAACCAGCTCTATCCTCACTCTAGCCATCTCCTCTACCAACTCCTTCGATATCTGTTTTGAACTAAATAGCTATCCTGGGCCTCTCTGGCTCAACGCATATGCCACTACATTGGCTTTCCCTGGGTGGTAAAGTATGTCACAGTCATAGTCCTTCACCAATTCCAGCCAACGTCTCTGTCTCATGTTCAAGTCCTTCTAGGTGAAGAAATGTTTTAAACCTGCATGATCGGTGTATATCTCACACTTCTTTCCATACAAGTAATGTTGCCAAACTTTCAGTGCGAATACCACCGTTGCCAGTTCCAAATATGGGTAGGATATCGCTATTCATATTCCTTCAACTACCGCGATGCATAGGCAATAACCTTCTCATTTTGTATCAACACGCATCCCAACCCCAACCTCGATACGTCACAGCACACTACAAAATTCCCTCCCTCTAAGGAAGACTCAACACAGGAGCAGTAATCAGGCATCGCTTCAGTTCCTGGAAGCTATTCTCACACTTGTCTAACCAGGTGAACTTCTTATTCTTCCGTGTCAATTCTGTCATCAGTGTGGTAATATTCGAAAACCATTCCACAAACTGCTTGTAACATCCTACTAACCCAAGGAAACTCCTAACCTCCAAGGCATTCTCTGGTCTCGGCCAATCCCTAACTGCCACTACCTTAGCTGGACTACCTTAATCCCATCTTCGCTAACAATAAGTCCAAGGAATGTCACTTTTGGTAGCCAAAACTCGCACTTTTTAAACTTGGCATACAACCGATGCTCTCTCAATCTCTGTAATACTTGTTGGAGATGTTGTTCATGCTCTGCCTCTGAACTGTAGTAAACTAAGATGTCATCGATGAAGACATTCACAAAATGATCCAAGAAGTCCTTGAATACCCTGCTCAACAAATCCATAAATGATGTTAGGGCATTGGTCAAACCCAACGACATGACCAAGAACTCATAATGCCCATACCTCATATGGAAGGCCGTCTTTGGAATATCCTCGTCCTTGATCCTCAACTGGTGATAACCAGATCGAAGATCGATCTTTGAGAATATCGTCTTTCCCTGCAGCTGAACAAACAAGTCATCGATTATTGGTAAAGGATACTTGTTCTTGATGGTCAACTTGTTCAACTCCCTATAGTCTATACACATTCTCAGAGTCCCATCCTTCTTCTTCACAAATAAAATTGGAGCACCCCATGGCAAGAAGCTAGGTCTGATAAACCCCAAATCTAGAAGCTCCTACAACTGTATCTTCAACTCCTTCAACTCTACCGGAGCCATTATATATGGTGTCCTCGACACTGGTTCTGTACCTGGCGCTAACTCGATAACAAACTGAATCTCCCTGTGCAGCAGCGGTACTGGTAAATCCTCAAGAAACACATCCAAGAACTCACATACCAATCGGGTCTCTCCCGACCCCACTGGCATAACACTAGTGGTATCCACCATAGTAGCTAGAAAACCTATACAACCTCCTTGTAATAGGTCCCTAGCCCTCGGTGTTGATATCATAGGAATGTGGGGTCCATGCACAGCACCCACGAAAACAAAAGGATCCTCACCCTCAGGCTCAAAGGTCGCCATATTATTTCTGCAATCTATAGTAGCCCCATATCTTACTAGCCAATCCATTCCCAGAATCATGTCAAAATAATCCATACTCGATTCAATCAAATCTACTAATAGTTCCCTACTATCCACCATCACTGGCAATGCTCTAATCCATCTCCTAAAAACTACCAGTTCCTCTGTAGGCAGTATAGTCCCAAACCCCGCAGTATAATACTCACTAGGTCTACATAATCTATCAATTACCTCACTAGAAACAGATGAATGTGCAACACCAGAGTCAATCAATACAGTATATGAAGAGCCAGCACTACAAAGTTAACATGTCACTACCGAGGGACTAGCCTCGGCCTCTGCCTGCGTCAAGGTGAACACTCAAGCTGGTTTCAAGCTATCCAATTTCCCTGGTTCCTCTTTCTTCAATGTTGGGAAATCCTTCTTGAGGTGTCCAACCACCCTGCACAAGTAACAAGCTTTACCCTGACATTCATCCAGATGGTACTTCTTACATCGTGTGCACTCTGGGTAACTTCTCCATGTCTCAAGGCCTCCCTAGCAGCCACCTTGAACACCACGACCCCTCCTATCAGGATCAGCAGCGGTCAAGGTATCAGGGGTCTTCCTCTTCTGATCATTGGGGCCTCCACCCCTACCAGACCCTGTATATGGTGGAACTGCCCTGCGAACATCCCGTCTCACGGCATTCTCCCTCCAAATCTTATTCTCTGCCTCCTCAGTAGTAAGAGCCTTCTCAACACCCTTGGCATAAGTCATCTCCCCATAAACTAATGTGATCCTCACATCTCAAACTATCATAGCATTAAGCCCTCGAATAAACCTATCCTGTCTGGCCGCATCTGTAGGCACTAAGTCTGGTGCAAACTTTGCTAGCCTATGAAACTTCAGGGCATACTCAGTAACTATCATGTTTCCCTATACCAATCCCATGAACTCATTCACCTTTGCTGCCCTGATGACAACGATGTAATACTTCTAGTTGAATAAATCTCTGAACCCATCCCAACTCAATGCAGAAATATCTCGAGTCTGGGATTCCACCTCCCACCAAATACGGGAATCTTCTCTAAGCATATAGGTGGCACATGCCACCCTGTAATTACCTTCCACCCTCATGAAATCCAGGATGGAGGTGATCATACTCATCCACTGTTCGACCTTTAGTGGATCTGGTCCTCCCTCAAAGATTGGAGGATGTTGTCTCCTGAATCGTTAATAAAGTGGCTCCCACTTATTCCCAACCTCAGGTGGTTGTACAGCTGGTGCCACAGCCAATGGCACAATAGGTGCAGCACTCCCTAACGGAGCCTGCTGTCTCAAAAGGCGAATCTGCTCTTCTTGACTCTATAGCCTGGCTTGCATATCAGCAAGTATCTACTTCCAGTTCTTAGGGACTGGCAGAGGGGACTGGCCCTGCTCATCATCTCTATCCTCGACCCTAATGTCGGCTCGTCATATTGATCTCCTTGGATGCATAACTATCAAAGTCTGTCTACAATCAATGACTCGGCAGTCAAGCAATGATGACAGATTAATGTTCTTTCCATGGTCCAATATCAAAACTCAACCAACAATATACAATCAAGAAGCACACAAGAATTTAAACATTTATTCACATACGGTAGCAATGCTAATAAGCATACCTCATCATAATCACATAGCAGTCAAGGGCCAAGCCCTATCAGTATAGCTCATGCTCCCTATTAAACATATAGATAAAACATTTACATTTCATTTAATCATTTAAGCATACAATCACATATATATATAGTTACTAAACCCTTTGTCGAGCTTGTCTTTAGGAACCCTTAAACCTAGACCGCTCTGATACCAAGTTGTAACGCTTTAGATAACCAAGGTTGTTACACTGTGTATTTTAAAATAGTGCAAGACTCGCTAATCAAGTCATTTGAACATAAATGTGATTCTAAAGTCAACTAACAGGTTAGGGTTAAAAGATTTAGATCATAAACGATTAATTTTCATTAAAACAAATGTTTGATACATGGGATCCAAAAAACAGGGTTTATGTGGCAAATACAACTCTCAAAAGTTGATACAACAAAAGTTAGTCTAACAGCAAAATATAGTTTAAAGCTCTATTCCTGTAACTTTCCCTCGGCCGTGGCGGTCGAGCAGCTAACAATGTACACTCCGCCCCCAGAGCTCTCCAACTCATGGTTGGTCCGATTTCCACTTGCCTTTACCTACACCACGTAGCACCCATGAGCCAATGCCCAGCAAGAAAACCATAAACAACAAACACATATAGTAATAGTAGCAGTCAATCAACTTTAATCCAACTAATGCAATTATTCAGCAGAGTACAGGCATTAAGCTAAACAACGATAAACATGTATTTTCAAGCATACATCTTAATCAGTAATACAAATGTTCAAGGTTGGCGCCCTTAGGCCGAGCCCTCTATTTATCTAGCTAATCTCAGCTCGCTTAGGCCGAGCTGCGTTCAGTTACTTATCACCAGCCCTGGCACCTTTAGGACGTACATTCATATACCGCATAATAATCATATAATTACAGAATACATTCATTTGATAACAGGGAATCTCAGTCCCGTTCACAACCACACGGGTGCAGTTTTCTTACCTCGAATCCCGAGCGATAAATAAGAAGCAGTCTCGAGCACGATCCTCAATCCTGAGCCTTAACGATAATCCTAGTCACAATAACAATGGATAACTATCAATCTCTAATCCAAATAAATGTTTAAGAAACAAATACTAGCCTCCAGGACCTCGAATTCTACTAAACAGGGTAGTAGAATCTGTCCTGAGTGCTTAGGTTTGAATCCCCGAGCTTAAAACCTTGGTTGCCCTTTATTTTCTATTTAGGGTTGCGGCCCTCCCCCTAGATATAGACCCAGTCCTCCCTGATGGAGGGCACGGGCCACGACTTGCACCCCTCCGGGTCGTGGCACGCCTAGCAAAATAGAGGCTTCCAGCCTTTTAAGAATGCGAGCTGCGACACCTGAAGAACAGGGTCACAGCCCGAGGCCCCAAACCCAAAAATTCCACTTTTTCCAGCATTTTTCCTCGAGTCTAAACCTCAAAATTCAACCCCAATCTTCAGCCAAACTTATATTTGAACCCAAAAAACTTATCCTCATGTCCCAACCATCACAACTAACCTATAACAATTTTCTTACGCCCATCAAACACTCAAAACCAGTTTGGAAACCATATACATGCAAGCTCTAAGTTCTAGCATTATTTTAACAAAATTCAACAATCAGAAGCCAGATTCTTACCTGAATTGATAGCTTAATGTCCTCAGAACCTCTTGCTTGGCCCTAGCTTTGATTTTCCCTAGCTTAATCCAGCCCAAACCCAGCATAAAACCTTGAGTTTTCCTTCTGTTTTCCTTAGCTTCAAGACCCAAGAGGAGGGAGTGAGAGTATGTGAATGAGAGGGAGAGAGAGCTGAAAATCCTTCTTGGTTTTTCTAATACATTCCTAAAGTTTATGTGTATATCCTTAACCCAAAAGACTAAATTTCCCGCAAGCTTTCCTAGCCCTCTAATAGCCATTAAGGGTAAAATGGTCATTTCCTGATTTTCGCTAATTTCTCAAGTCATCCTACAATTTCCCAATTAATCTTGACATGTCCAAATAATCACCAAATACTAACTCGTTACTCAGTAAACCCCAAATCATATTCTAGGTTCCCAAAATACCCCTAAGCTCACCTCGAGCCGGGTATTATTCCCTATTGTGACTATTCTGCTAATCCGCTCTTCTAGGTTCGCCTTGAGCCATATACTGCACATATATCCACATAATAATGTGGTCTCAACCATTTATCACATATAATCACATTTATTCCCTTAACGGGCCAAAATTACACTTATTCCCTTATACGCAGTAAAGGGCCCCCATGCATATCTAATACTCATAAACATGCATATAATATAATCACGTCATCATATATATCATGCATGCCACATAGTCACGCATTTAAATCACATACATATCCAATTATGCTCTCCCGACAGGCTAATCAAGGCACTAAATCTTATTAGCATTTTTGGGTCGTTACATTATTAATCAATGCTCTTTGATTAAATAATCATATTTATTAATCTCATGATTACTCCACTATAAATATAAGATTGAACTTGATAATTACAAACATATATTTACTAAGTACTTTATTAAAGAATAAAGTTCCCATTGATATAATCATTACATACAACGTTAATTGTAACGGCCCAAAATCACTAATATGGCTTAAGAGCCTTGATTAGTGTGCCGGGAGGGCATAATTGGTTTATGTGTGAATTTATTAAATTAACGTGTGATTATATGATAAACATGCTTGTATGGTTATATGAATGTAAATGTGATTATATGTTATATTTGTGAGAACTACATTATTATGTGGGTAAATCTAATGTGTGCGACTCGAGGTGATCCTAGGGAGCTAGTTAGCGGGAAGTCACAACGGGGCTTAATATTTGACTTGGGGCAAGTCAAGGGGTATTTCGGGTATTATGTGATTATTTGGGTTATTGGGTTATGGAAATAAATATATGGAGATATATTTGAGGTTAGGAAGCCTATGCGGGAATATTGGGGAATTTTACCATTTTTCCCTCAGGGACGTTTCCGGTACCCCAAGCCTCGGGATTAACTTAATTAACTAAGGTTATACTAAGTAAACAGAAAACAGTAGAACAAGAAAACCACACAACAAGGAAAAGGGGCTTTTACTTCGGTTTTTAAACTTGATTTACTTCGGTTTTCGCTAAAATTCGCAACCGTAGTAGTTCGGAGCGAAGTAAAAACTAGTTAAAAACCGAAGTAGAATCTCTACTTTCTACTTCGGTTTTTACATAATAACCGAAGTAGAAAGTGAATATACGCGACCATCCTTGGCACTTTCCACTTCGGTTCTTAGGTAAAACCGAAGTAAAAGGGCTACTTTCTACTTCGGTTTTTACTAAGAACCGAAGTAGAAAGGGGACTTTCAACTTCGGTTTTTACTAAGAACCGAAGTAGAAAGGGGACATTCTACTTCGGTTCTTAGTAAAAACCGAAGTTGAAAGTCCCCTTTCTACTTCGGTTCTTAGTAAAAACCGAAGTAGAATGTGCCCGCCTTTTTATTTAATATATATTTCTGATTATTTTTAAATGGACGATTTCTATTTATATATTTTTTTTTTTGGTCTAATTTTATTTAAATGGTCTAATTAATATATATATATATTGGCCTAATTATTTTTTAACAATTTAATTATATGAATTTACAATTATATATATTTTTACAATTGAAATTGGTTAAGAATTTTTTTTGAATGAAAAAATGATAACTTTTATTAATTAAACATGTTATACATGAGCATATAAAACACAAGTACTTAAGTAAGATAACTAGCCTTAACATTAATACATTTACAAAAAACTATACTTACAACTAAACGAACTTATAAACAAAATAGGCTTACTGATAAATGTATGTCATCAATTGACCTAACCATTCGTGTTGGATTGGCAAGAGGTCTGCAATCTCACAATATTGCGTCTTCCCACCAAACTGTAAAATTAATAAATATAAATTAATTTTATAGATTATCGATACCAAAATAAGTTATAAAAAATGAACTTACTTTTTCTTTTAGGGTATTCATTGCATTTGATGCCCGTACAAGATCTCTAATGTACTTCAACACATAAAAACCACATTCATGACTTTGTGGTTGTCTTGGACATGCAACATTGAATATCTTTGTAGGATTGCCGAGTCATTCATTGGAAGAAGTCTTATAATATGCACTATTTAAAAAAGAAAATTAACAAAAGTTATTAAAATGTAGTAACATGTAATAGTTGTTGCATATTAAGAAATATTTTTAAAAATTTAAAACTTACCTCATTATCATTGAATCAATTTCTTCAGGACGTTTGTGTGATTTCAGTGGATCCAAGAACACGATTTTTCCTTTTGGCATAGCAATCACCAACATCCAATGTTCCCTAAAATAAGAAGCGTGTTAAGTAAAATAATTAAATTTTTAATATATGAATAATCAAATAAGAAAAGTTTACACTATTTCTTACCGTATGTTCCAAGGTATAAAGTATAGTTGACCAACTCTATCCATGGTCATCAACCAATTTGCCAAGTCAATGGTTGATCGTTCTACATCGTTAACATTATTAATGCTAAGACGTTCAATGTCAAAAAACTTGTAAAAGACACGCTGATTTGGAAATAGGGACTCCCGAATGCATCTACAAAATTTTCTTTACTGTTAAATATTTTTGAAAAATTTCAGCAGAGTTTCCCCTATAAATAGGACTACCCAAACCTGTAAACATTCAATTTACTATGAAAATTTGCAACAGATCACAGAGCAGTACTCATAACTGATTCTAAATTCATTTCATTCCAAAGAATTAGTTGAAGGGATACCTTAATCCGAATATCATTTCTGAGCCTCCAATCATATGCAAAGTAGCAACTTGTTCCACATCCTCTGAAGTTATAAAGATTGACTCGCGATTCATGAATGATGGGTCCACTGGAATTGAGAAGACTGTGCTCATTCCCTTAACTCTGCAAAATTCTCTCACCATAAACTGAAGGCTAACATGGATGTGATTCATGATGTGATCGGAAAATGGTTGGCCTTCGGTCAGAGTGTTTTCTAGATTGATGTGAGACCCAACTGATGACAGATGTGGGCTAGTAAAAGAATTACGGTTCGTCTTATCCTTGGATGGACTTTTTGACATAGGAGGTTTCTTTTTTAGAGGACCCTACGCAACATCAAGTAAAAATAATATTAAAATAATGGACCAACAAATATTTTAATAGGTAACAAATTAAAGAATTCGTTTATACTTGGTCAGTCATAATTAATTCTTTTGGCCAAGGAATGAATACGTCATAAGTATCTCGAACATAGCGTATCTCCCCAACAGAACATGGGATTTCAGCATCCTCTTGTAACATTTTGGTGACTTGCACCCTCGCGTATTCGTCTGTCAGTTGAACACCATGAATAGTCAGTGGACCCACCCCATCAATGATAACACCCTCTGCCACCACATTATGAATATTATTCGAACAAAGTAACACATCCTGCATGTATGGTGTGTCATCCTGCATGTACGGTGTGTCATCCTGCATGTATGGTGTGTGATATTCTTCGTCGTTCTGCTCGTCATCGTTGTCGTGTTCATCCATATCATCTATCACACCTGCTTGTTTAGCTTTTTCCTCCTCTAAAGCTTTAAGTTCTGCTCTGAGCCTCGCAATTTCTGCATCTTTCTTACTAACAACATCAGCCATTTCTGTTGCTATTTTTGGTTTTCTTCCAAAGACGGACGAAATCTTCGCAAACGACCTACAATAATCAACCAAATTTATTTAAAAACTAAAATATTATAGAATTAAGTTAAATGCAACAAATAAAAAAATAATATCATACCCAAGTGCTCTAACACGCCCTGGGTGCTCAGGTGTCCCTAAAGCTTGCGTTAATATGTCATTCCGACCCTTTGCAATGATTTCTCCACTACTAACTTTTTCTTTCAGCTCATTCTGTGGAACAAACCAGTGGTCACTTATATTAGTGACTTATAAGAACTTTATCATTCCTACATTACTTTAAAATACTTGCTTGAAACCACTTACAATTCTTGCTTCAATTTGTTTGTCCAAATCTGTGACAAGAACCTTCTTCTTTTCTCGTGCTCTTATCCAAACTTGGTACCGTTCTACATCTGCCACACCTAGTTCAGTTTTCTACAACATACAACAATTAATTAAAGTTGGTGAGTGCAATATTCTTCATAACAGGTTGACAGTTGTAAAATAGTGATGTGAATTACTTACCAAGTCCTCTCTAACATTGGCAAGCCCTCTACGAGATGTACGATGCCTCGAAGTATATTTGAGAGCTCTTTCACGTTGTGCTGCCCGCAAAGCCTACAAAAAATAAGTAACAATAAGTTTTTAAGCAATTATTAGTATTTCAAAACTAATAAATCATATACATAATAGTACCATAAACTCAGGAGATAAACGATGGCTAACAAATGTCCTCCAATCTTCTAGGTCAAGTTCTGGATATTTCTTAGGAAGGATTTGGAGTTCATCTATCAGACCGTCTTCTACCAAAGGGTAGATGTAGTCACTAGTGATGTTGGTCTTAAAATCTCTCATCATTCTTCCCGCACATTTAATTAATTCTGGTTTCCAATTTTCTAGAATGCTAAAGGCACCCTGAAATAGAAAGAAAATGATTAATGAAATGCAAAGTAATTCATGAAAATGATCAATATATTAAAGTAATTAAAATATTTTCTTACATATACATCCTCCCATATTCTATTCTTCAATTCTTGTGGGACTTGTCTCCAATCCTTATAATTGAGAGAGACCGTTCTCCTAGTTTTAACTCCAAGGTATGATTGCATCTCACTATATGCTTTCCCTATAGGTTGACCTTTATCATTAAACTGAATATTTCTCTTTATTCCCTTAGCTTTTTGATTATTGATATTGTTCTTCTTTGTTGGGCCTCGCCTATTTGGTGTGTTCTCCCCTTCAGAAATTGTCATCTGCACATAAACTCTACAATTCTTTAGGTAAAACTCTAAAAATTTGTTGAATCCATCTTGAAATTGTGATGTTTCTCTCCTCTCAAGCATCCATGATTTATCCATACTAATAACAATATTAAATTCCTAATAAGTTAGAAAAAAACTTATATTAGGTTCTAGTCTTATAAATTTTTTAAAAAATTCGACAGAGTATCCTCTGTTTCTATAGCATACCGTAATTTCATAATTACCTATAAAATCAATACAAACAAACATAATAATCAAGCATAGATGAATCCATCATTATTAGGTTCTAGTCTTATAATTTTTTTTAAAAATTCGACAGAGTATCCTCTGTTTCTATAGCATACCGTAATTTCATAATTACCTATAAAACCAATTAAAACAAACACAATAATCAAGCATAGATGAATCCATCATTATTAGGTTCTAGTCTTATAAAATTTTTAAAAAATTTGGCAGAGTATCCTTTGTTTCTATAGCATACCACAATTTCAAAATTTCCTAAACAACAACACAAACAAACACAATAATCAAGCATAAATCAATCCATCCTTATATCACCACAGCACGCAAATTTCCCAGAGCCTACTTCACTAATCTTCAAATATAACTTTCACTAAATCTAATATGCATGATTACATTTGTCTTATCTTTATACATAAATCTTGTAGTAATATAAATAAAAAAAAATAACTAACCTTGAATATTACTCTTCAATGCACCTAAAATGAACAACAAAGTTCACCACTCAATCAACGACCCTACTAAAATATTACATAATTAGTAAACTACATAATTAATTATCAAACCAAATAATAAAAAAAATCCAAACTAGTTAATGAAACTAATGAACAACACTTTGATCATCTTCAAGCTATATATTTTTTTTCAAATATTTAAAAAACAAATTTATCTATTGTCACAATTTCTAAAATTCACTAATATACATATATATATTTATAATAAACCTAATTTTTATCACATTATTTAACCTAAAAAAATAAACAAATAATTATAAAAGTTAACAACATATTAATTATAAAATTCGGAATAATAAAAAAAAACATAGAAAAATAAAAAATTATCATCAAAACTATATTTTAGTAATCTATACCTGTTTTGAAGCTCAAAATCCCCTTGCAATGACAAAACACTGGTCAAAATCCGGCAAGAAACACCAATAAAAAATGGAGAAAATACTCACGGCCAAATGCTTTTTTTTTCTCTAAAAAAAACAGATTTTTGGACTATATTTCGGTTTATAGTGTAGAAAAGCAGCAAGAAATAAAGAAAAAACAAAAAAAGGGTGTGGAGAATGAAAATGGGTCTTGGCTCACGGTTGTTAATGGAGGTTTTTGGGGTTTTTTTGCACAGGGAAGAGAGAAGGGCTTGAGGAAGATGACCGTTCGGGTGATAAAAAAGGGTTATAAAACCCTTTAACTTTGGTTTTTACCTAAAAACCGAAGTTAAAGGTGCACAAGGGAATAATGGTTGTGCACATTTCACTTCAGTTTTTACCTAAAAACCGAAGTGAAATGTACACAAGGGTCGCGTTTGGCTTGGCCATTTTTTTGCATATTTATTATCTCTAAACATAAGTCACGGGCTTGTGCAACCAAACACGGCCCTCTTCACTATGAATTTTTCACTTCGTTTTTTTAAAAAAGCGAAGTAGTATGTAATTTTTTTCAAGGCGCCATTTACAAAAGCGAAGCAAAAGAGTTTGAATAGGTTTTTACTTCGTTTTTTTGTATGCTCACTATAAAAACCAAAGTAAAAGCCTATATTTCTAGTAATGCCAAACAGACCCATTTTGCTCCTCTCTTCCTTCTCTTCTCTCTCTTAAGAAAACTACTGAAACCTAAGGGAATTCAGCTGAGAATTCAGTGGTTTGGGCTGGAATCTTGAAGGTTTAGTCCAGTGTTCAGCTAAGGAAACTTAACCAGGATTAAGGTAAGGGATAAATTACACTCTTGGTCATTAGAATTCTAAGTTTTGGCTGAGTATTAAAAGTGTTTATGGTTATGATGTTTAAGGACTGAATTAAAGCTGAGAAGCTTGGGTTTTAGCTCATAAATTTGTTAAGGAAATGGTTCATCAAAGATGGTAAGCTTCAATTCATAATTTAGAGTTTAAAATCTGAGTTTGCATGACTGGTTTTAGAGTTCTTGAGCTGCTAGGTTTCAAAAATCAAAGTGGGATCCTAATGAGTTTTTAAGCTAGATTTTTGTTGGATTATGTTACTAGAATCATGTTAAAAGTCTTGTGATCAATGGATTTTGGAATTAGGGTGCTTTGGGGTTGTTTTGAGCAAGGTTAGGATGTCAGGAATGGTGGATTTTATGGGCATGAAGGGCTGGGCCGCGACTCTATTCTAAAGTGTCGCGGCCCTGCAAAGCAAAGAAGAGCCAAGGAGGCTCTGCAGTGGGGAAGCGTCGTGGTGCCACAGGGCAGGGCCGCAGCGCATGTCTGTCTTCAGAGAGGCTTAGCCTCTGTTTCAGAGGCGGGCCGTGGCTGGGTTTCAAGGGCCACAGCCCTTAAGGGTTAAGGGTATTTTTTATCTTTCGGAGGTTTTAAGAGAGGGAGCCTAACCTAGGGTGCTCGGGATCGATTCCACCACCGTGTTTGGTGGAATTCGATGTCCCGGAAGCTAGAACTCCACTCAAAAATATTAACGTGATTATTAATGGAACTCCCTATCTTGGTTGTGACTAGGTATTAAGCTAGGGCTCGGGAAGCGAATCGTGCTCGAGAGGCGTTGCCCGTAATCAGTAAACTTGGGAATTAAAGATAAGAAAATTGCACCCGGTTGTGGATTTGTAATGGTACTAAGGGTTCCCTATTTTGTATGCTTTGTAAAGGATGGTATTATGCCATGCAAACAGTAAACCAACAGCCTAAGAGTGCCGAAGTTTACACTAGCGCATAGCGCGCGGCTCGGCCACTGGTAGTTTAGGACAGCTTATTATGCACTGAGCTCGGTTTAAGCGGGCCGAAGTCAGTGGGGTAAACAAAGGGTGCGACCTAAGGTGTCGACCCTGATTATTATGTGATTTGCTTGTTATTATTGATTGGTGGATTGTTATGTTGTATAGCTTGGTGATGATTAGTTGACTCTTTGGTTGAATCTTCATGCTTTGTGATTATTGTGGTATGTTAAGTGTATGAACATGCTTAAAGGGTTATACAAATGTTATTATTGCTTGTTATATGATAAGATATATTTTCTTGTTGGGCCTTGGCTCACGGGTGCTTCGTGGTGTAGGTAAAGGCAAGGGCAAGCTTGATCAGCCCAGATTTGGAGAGCTCTGAGAGCAGAATGTACATGATTAGATGCTCGGCCACCACGGTTGAGGGGAGACAGGGACAGGAAAACCATAAACTTCTGTTTTACCTTTAAAAAGGCTGGTGGTTGTCTGAACTCTGGAAATTTTGTAAACAGACTTTTAAACGCTATTTCTTTTGGGATCCCATGTGTAAATGTTTAATTATATGGAAAGTATCTTTTGAGACCAAAACCTTTTAACCCTAACACATTGATGACTTTAGAGTTCACGTTTTTAACTGAGTTGGCTTGATTAGCAAGTCCTGCACCTTTATAATTACACAGTGTAGCGGTCTTGGTTATCCAGGACGTTACATTAATCCTCTATTAATGGTTCATAATTAAAAGGGAATAAAATTACCGTTTTACCCTTTTAGCTTTATCTTGTTCCTAGTGCACCATTGACTTTACTAGTGAAGGTTGTGTCACAACAAGTTTGCGACATAAGTGCTCATAACCTTTTCAGTTCCAAAAGCCAACCCAATAGGGAACCATTATTGAATCTATAAGAAGGTATAGATTCCATATCTGTTAAACTACGTCCTTAGTCATATACATCATTGAGTCCCCAAAACAATTGTTCTTAGCCTGATCATTCTGACAAACCTTAACGCATGAATCAAAGGATTAGATGACATATATAGGAGTTGATAGCAACCTCAGGATTAAGATCATCGTGTATATGATCATCATTTGATGGGTTTGATTAATACTATGAAACGGTGTTTAAAAAAGTATTAACAAATCACATCTGGTCAAGTTCTACATACTCTCAGCATGCAAAGTACCTCCACTAAAGTGTCCTACTACACTAGTAACCCAGATCTAGGTCACATGTATTCATAATACTAGTGGACCGTACTAGCAGTAATTAATCTAAAGATTCCATAACTTTATTTTACTGCGAACTCTTTTAAGCTTATTATCTTAATCTCGATCCTCCCATACCAATATGAGATTAAGACCACATAGATAAACTTTGGAATTATCTAATATTCACTTAATATTATCATATAATATCGGACATAGTCTATAGATATATAATAATTCAATTCAATTATTTATTTCATTTAAAACATTTGTCAACTACAATTGCTTTAAGTGCACTATTCCCAACAATCTCTTACTTGCCCTAAGCAAATTGAGGCATCTCTTACAATATGTCAATCATATTCTCCTGACCAAATTTGTCTAACAAAGTCTTTGTAACAGTTTTGTAAGAAACTATTTTGAAGTTATCTTCAAGATAATTACATCAATTATGTAAAATTGTCCTGTATTAATTGATACTCCATTTCATGTGCTTTACCCTCTCATGATTTCTAGTTCTTCTAGAATAGTTGTATCTTCATTGTTTTCGCAATGAGATACTAGTTGTTTATTCCAGTCTGAAACCCTTTCCAAAATGAAAAAGAACTCAACTAAATCAAATAGCTTATTTAACTGCTCATAGCTGTTACATTTCGGCTTTTGTGGTGAAACATAAAAATCTGAAATGTCTAGTACATTTCCAGATTAATGTGTCTGCTCCACAGTTATGGAAGTTGATTCTGATATCAATCTTTGAATATTTAATATATGGTTTAAAATCATTTCATCCTTTGGGATTTTAGGTTTCTTCCTAAATGCACATACACATAATATGTATTATATTTAAGATACTCAAAACTAAGTCCTTATAATTATTCAATGACTCAATCCATAATGGATTGACAACTGCTGACTATTCCCATCGTTTAACAAATGTCAAAACATAACATTTAACACATTAAACAGTCTATCATTGAGTTCTAGGAATACCTGTCTCGTGTCCTCTTTTCAAGTAAATGAATAAATGGATATTTATTATTTAGATAATACATCCTTTTTACCGGGAAGGCAAAAAGCCTTTCTTGGATTTTTATAAACTAAAGTATTTAAGCTTCTTATCTATATAAGTTGCTTGAGACAGAGCCTAAGGATTGTTCTTTCAATCTCTATAGAATTGAATGTACAAAATATTCTTGGCTTTTCTAAATCTAATATTTAGAAATGTTCAGCTAACCATTTCTTTTCTATTGACGATTTCTCTACATCACTCCCAATGATGAGAACGTTGTCAATATTAAGAATAAGAATCACAACAGAATCTTTATGGTTAAGATTTTCAAATGATTTTGTCATGTTAGCCATTCTGCAAAGACTACTTAGACATTCATTTAAATTAATCTCATATCCATGCATGAAGCAGTGGATAAGAGTATGTAAACAGATTTAAGTTTGGTTACAGTAGAAAATATTTATTCAAGTAATAAATTCTTCTTTCTGTTCATAGCCTTAGGCTATTAACCTAACTTTGAAAAGTCTATACTTTCCTCTGTTCTCCTCTTCATCTTGAATATCCTATTTCAAACTGAAGTTCAATGAACTTTAGTTGGATGTTCAAGAATCCAGATGACATAGAATTCTGAATTCCACTTCTAGATTCATGGTATTTCAACCATTATTTTCCATAAAATCCTTTTTCATTTCATATACTAGCATGTGAATGAAGTATAGTTAGATTGTGTTACACACAATTTATCTATCTTTACATTTGTAATGGAGTAGGTACTAACTAACGCTCCCACTACAACAATGCGATACAGAATTTGTGATATTCTTTTGTTTTATCATTGTTAATTATCAGTAACTTGCTTACTTGACTTGCAGCCATTATTTCTAGTATAACTTAACTAGAAAATATAGTGATTATAACAATCATGCTTCGTCAAAGTAGCATTAAAGAGATACAAACTCTTATGTAATCTTTAATGATTATTAAACTGTTTCACTAAATGAATTCATGGAAAAAAATTTAATTTTATTCACATAACCACTTTTGAATCTCAACTTCTAAGTCTTTGATGTTGTACAATCAAATATGTACAAAGTATAACAAGTGTTAAAATTATAGAAATAATAAAGACCATAATGATCGCTCATTATCTATTTAATCTTATCTAATATGATTATATTCCATTTCCAAAATACTAATTTTGCTTAGCATTCTAGTTGTATGTGAGTTGGGTTTGAATTCCAAGTTCACATGCAAATTACTTGAATTCCAAATTCGAGTTTAGACTTCGTTTTGATCAGATCAAACAAGTCTCTAAGTGACTTTACTTTGAATGTTGCATGAAATTTTTTAGAAATTTTATTTGCATTTGATTAAAGTTAAACATATCTTAAATAAATGTCAATCAATATTGACTTACTATTTATTATCTCTTTTAGCTTTGAACATTAAAAGGTTCAACATACATCTCTATGTATTAGCTAAACAATTATGTGATTTTTGAGCCTTTATTAGAGAAAGGTCTTTTGGTTAACTTTAATTAACAGACTATATAAACAGGGAGAGAACCATTGAATGGTTGCAATAAAAGATTGTCTTTCATTTGTTTTATGTGTCTAATTAATTAGAAGTCAATCTCAAAAATAATTCTCATATATGTTTCACTTAATTATGGTTGGAATAAGATGTCTTATTAAATCTATGTTTTGCGCAATAATTAATAATTATCATTTTTACTCATTGATGAAATAGGTGGAACAAGTACATTTCAAAAAATAACAACTGAATTTATTATTCAAAAGAAATACTAAACTTGTTCATTCATCAAGTAAATGAATCTAAAAACATAGTTTCTAGAAAGAATTCTAGAACTACTTTAAAGAAAAAGAACTTATTAATTTCTTTCATAATGAAAATCAACTATCATAAATGACAAAAATTTAATTGTTTTAAACTAAACAAAATAAATTTCTAAAAACTAAACTTTTCTTTATTCAATTGTCTTCCTCATTTCCTTTTCACTTTGGTTTCAATGCAACTGCTTTTTTTCTCAAAAGATTTCTGCATCCCTAAAAACAAGAACATATGAAAAATATTATTAGTGGCATAATTTTGAATCAAGCATTCAAAAATATTAAAGAAGAGTTTTTGAGTAAATCGAATTTACCCCGTATTTCAAAAATTGAGCATGTGCAATAGCATCATCCTTTATCATGGCCCACATCTCGTATGCAATTTCAATAACCATATATCTTTCTTTAATGTTGCCATGCATGGTCAATAACATGCATTGACGTGCCAGGTGATTTGATCTCATCCATTCACCACATTTTTCATGCTCATCAAAGCTAGATGAAAAACTTGGTTCCTCTGGTGGTAGATCATAGATCGCTCCATACAAGTTTTGTGTTTCGAAGACAATGTGAATCCCATCGTACCATCTTATCACGTGGTTAAGATCAAATGGAATCTTTTCCAAGAGTTTGTCAATGAGGTAGGTTTGATTTCCCAAATTTTCAAGTACATGATCAAAATTAAGAGAATTAACCATTGTTGCTGGAAATAAATAAATAAAATATAATGAATTAAAACATATAATAAATAACAGATTTTATTTGGAAAAGTAAATATGATGCATGAATGCAACATATAAAAACACATAAAAATATATATATACTAATCCACGATAAATTAATTTGAAAAGTTAATGGACCGCTTTAGGGTAGGTCTGACTAACTCCAGATTAATTTTGAGACAAATCTCAATTTCATAAGTGAAAACTTAAAAACGCATTTTTCTCTTTTGACCTATGAACATTCGCTAGTTTGGTCAAGATGCACTAGTCGTGCTTGAAAGCCTAGATACACCTTTGGAGTGTAACCTATTATTTTCAATCAATGACTTAACTCAAGAGTGTGTCTTAGGGTCAGTCAAACTTGAAATACATCACTAATTATATTCTCATAAGAGAAGTCAACCTTGAGATAAAATAAACATATTCGGAAGTCTTTCCTTAGGGAGGCCGCAAACGGAGGCAACACAAGGCCCTTCCTATGCCTCTCGGTGTTCAACCAATAATGGAGACCATGGGACTTATTGTCATAACTCCCTCTCTCACTCACTATATTGGAAAAGTGTGTTTTTCACAGAATCAATATTTTTTAATTTAGTTGTAAAAATAAATTTAATTATTTTTACCAAATGATATTCTAATAATTACTAATCCAATTAAGCAAAATAAAACAAAATTGTGCTATTAATTCTAATTCTAATTTTTCTTTAACTAAGAGAATATCATTTTTATTTTAATAATAGCATGTTTCTACACGAAATTATAGGATGTTCCTAATAGCATGTTTCTACACGAATGTAATGCATGCTAATTGCATGTTGTGTGGGTATATGAAAAGCATGTTATAATGCATGACAAAATATTAAACATTTTCATCACATTCAAACATTTATATTAAGTAAATAAAATAAAAGCGGGTATGGTAACTTTTGGGTATTTCTAGAAAAATTACAACACTTGCAAAAATATACATGAAAATGTAACCTAGACTAACTAAAGCTTAATTAAGAACACTTCGATCTTGAACCTTTGAGATGTAGTCTTGTTGAGCCAATGCCACCCTTTTCCATTTCCATTTTGAATTATACAAGAACTTTTAATTATTTTAAACAAACTTTTAAAATAATTAAACTTTGGGTTTTCACACCCAAAAGTTTCTAAGGCCCAATTTGAGTTTGGGTAATTTAATTCAAAAAATAAAATTAAACAATTTAATTTTAATAAATTAAAATTCAAGACAATTTTAATTTTGGATATTTTAATTAAAACAATTTTAATTATGGAAGATAACGATAAATATATTTTTAATTAAGGTAAATAATCAACATTATTTCAATTAAAGAAATTTCCAAATTAAAACCATTTTAATTCAATTTCTAATTTTTAATTAAATGAATAATTAAAAATATATTTATGGTGACAACACACTAAGTGTGTACCAATGGTGCAGCAGCAGAAAGTGGTCCGGCGGTGAGGTTCGACTGGGCGCAGGAGGCTCGCGGCAAGGGTGCGGTGCCTGGCAGGCGCATACTGGCTAGGTAGCATGGCTGGGCGTGTGGGTGGCTGGTGCATGCTGGTTGGGTAGCAGCTTGGGGCTCAGGCTCGGGCTCGGGCTCCAACAGAATTTTTAAGCAAATAATTACAAAATTCTTATGCCCCAAAATGGCTTACATATTTCATCTAGAAATTTTAAAAAAAATTCCTAAACTCAAAAGCACCATAATAAATAACCCTTAAGAATCTCTCATCATGAAAATAAACATTCATTCATTCAAACATATATCACATATAATATAAAAATGCATATATTCCCACACAGCAATTAATAATATGTATAGATTAATGACCTGCTCTGGTACCAATTATTGGAAAAACATTCAGAGCACGCATCGAAATTGGCGTGATGGGCCTATTGTTTATAGGTACAACAACAATCAAAAAAATTCATCACCCATATCAACAGTTTATATGAACAAGAAAACAATTCAAAAACATTAACATACAATATTATTAATCATGCAACATTTATATATAAATAAGGTATTTATCTTTTTAAGGAAAATATGACAACCATATTTCAAAATTTAAATTTTAAATTCAAAATTCAAATTGATGATCATCATTATCATCATCTTTTAAAATTAAATAAATCAAATTCTATTTTTTTGACTTACCAATTTTATTTTCTCCCACTCAAATAAAATAATTAATTTAAAAAATTCATTAATTAATTTATTTATATATATATATGAAATTTGAAAATTTATATATTTAAATTAATAAATATATTTTCAAAAATTAATAATTAATTCCAAATTAATTATTCAACATCAATTATCATATAATTGTATACTTGACCCAAAGAGTAAATTCTTCTCAAATTCCTAAATTACAGTTATACCCTTGTATCAACTCTTACATTGATATGGTGTTGATAGAGCGACTCTGGGGACCTATGGACCTATAATATCAAGCTCAAATAAATATTACATTATTAATCAAAGCTCTTTGATTGAATCATATTTATTAATCTCATGATTACTCCACTATAAATATGAGATTGAACTCTTGATAATTACAGACATATATTTACTGAGTACTTTATTAAAGAATAAAGTGTCCACTGATATAATCATTACATACAGCGTTAATCCTCTATTAATGGTTCATAATTAAAAGGGAATAAAATTATTGTTTTACCCTTTTAGCTATATCTTGTTCCTAGTGTACCATTGACTGTACTAGTGAAGGTTGTATCACAACAAGTTTGCAACGTGAGCACTCATAACATTTTTAGTTCCAAAAGTCAACCCAATAGGGAACCATTACTCAATCTATAAGAAGGTATAGATTCCATATGTGTTAAACTACATCCCCAGCCATATTCATCATTGAGTCCCCAAAACAATTGTTCTTAGCCTGATCATTCTGACAAACCTTAACGCACGAATCAAATGATCAGATGAGATATATAGGAGTTGATAGCAACCTCAGGATTAAGATCATCGTGTATATGATCATCATTTGATGGGTTTGATTAATACTATGAAACGGTGTTTAAAAAAGTATTAACAAATCACATCTGGTCAAGTTCTACATACTCTCAGCATGCAAAGTACCTCCACTAAAGTGTCCTACTACACTAGTAACCCAGATCTAGGTCACATGTATTCATAATACTAGTAGACCGTACTAGCAGTAATTAATCTAAAGATTCCATAACTTTATTTTACTGCGAACTATTTTAAGTTTATTATCTTAATCTCGATCCTCTCATACCAATATAAGATTAAGAACACATAGATAAACTTTGGAATTTTCTGATATTCACTTAGTATTATCATATAATATCGGACGTAGTCTATATATATGTATATATATAATAATTCAATTCAATTATTTACTTCATTTAAAATATTTTTCAACTACAGTTGATTTAAGGGCACTATTCCCAACACATTAGTCAACCCATATGACATGACTATGAACTCATAATGCCCATATCTGGTACGAAAAGCAGTCTTTGGTATATCTCCCTCCTTGATTCTCAGCTGGTGATAACCAAATTGAAGATCTATCTTTGAGAATACTGTCTTACCCTGCAACTGATCAAACAGGTCATCTATCCTTGGCAGAGGATACTTGTTCTTGATTGTTAACTTATTCAGTTCCTTGTAGTCAATGCGCATCCATAGAGAACCATCCTTCTTTTTTACAAATAGGACCGGTGCACCCTATGGTGAGAAACTGGGCCTAATAAAACCCAAGTCTAACAGCTTCTGCAGTTGTACCTTTAATTCTTTTAACTCTGTTGGGGCCATTATGTTCGATGCCTTAGACACTTGCTCTGTCCCTGGTGCCAATTCAATAACAAACTCTATCTTTCTGTGTGGAGGCAACCCTGGAAAATCTTCTAGAAACACATCCAGAAACTCACTGACCAATCTAGTCTCCTCTGGTCCTACTGGTACGACCGGAGTGGTATCCACCACACTGGCTAGGAATCCTATGCAACCACCTTGCAGTAGGTCTCTAGCCCTCAATATAGATATCATAGGTACATGGGCTCAATGCATAGTGCCAACAAATACAAAGGGGTCCTCACCCTCAGATTCAAAGTTTACCATCTTCCTTCTACAATCTATGGTTTCCCCATACATCACTAGTTAGTCCATACCCAGAATCATGTCAAAGCCGGTCATAACCAACTCTATCAAATCAACTGACAACTCTTTGCCCTCCACAGTCACTGGCAATGATCTGACCCATCTCTTGGAAACTACTAACTCCCTAATGGGCAATAAGGTCCAGAGCCCCACAGCATAATAATCACATGGTCTACACAGTCTATCAATAATCATACTAGCAACAAAAGAGTGTGTAGCACCAAAATCAATCAAAACAGTATAAGAGGTTCTAGCACTAGAAATTTGACCTGTCACTACTGAGGGACAAGCCTTAGCTTCTGCCTATGTCAATGCGAACACTCGAGTTGGGGTCGAGCTGTCCGCCTTCCTTGGTTCTTCCTTTCTTGCTTTCGGACAATCTTTCTTTAAGTGTCCCACTATCCCGCACAAAAAGCAGGCATTTGCCCAACACTCTCCTATATGGCGCCTCCTACATCTAGCACACTCTGGAAAGGTCCTCCAGCCCTCATTTCCACCCTGGCGGCCTATCTGAATACCACATGGTCTCTTGCCAGGGCCTGGAACTGAGAAAACATCTGGAGCCTTCCTTGTCTGATCATTGGGGCCTCCACCCCTTCCTGAACCTATAAATGATGGTCTTGTCCTCCTAATGTCTCTCATGGTCGCGTTCTCACGCTAGATTTTATTCGCTGCGCCCTCAGCAGTAAGGGCCTTCTCTACCACTTGTGCATAAGTCGTCACCCCTGGTACGGTGGTAATGCGAACATCCTAGGCTATCATAGGTTGTAGCCCCTAAAGGAATATTTCCTTCCTTTTCCCATCAGTGGGCACCAAGTCTGTAGCGAACATGGCTAGTCTGTCAAATCTCAATGCATACTCTGTCACTGACATATTCCCGAGAAGCAGTTTACTGAACTCTTCAGCTTTTTCCGCCCAGATGGCATCGTTGTAATACTTTTCATTGAATAGAGTTCTAAACTTTTCCCAGTCCAAGGTATTAACATTCCTGGTCTGGGATATTACCTCCCACCAGATTCGGGCATCCTTCTAAAACATATATGTGGCACAGGCCACCCTCTCATTACCAACTACCCTCATAAATTCCAGGATAGATGTAATCATATTAATCAACTTGTCGACCGTAGTCGGATCTGCACTGCCCTCAAAAATGGGAGGCTGCTGTTTCCTGAACCTTTCATAAAGAGGTTCCCATCTGTTCCCAGCCTCTGGCAGCTGTTCAATTATTGTAACCATCACAGGTGGTGCCTCTGGAAAAATGTTCTCTGTAGGAACCTATTGTTGTCTCATGAGGCGAATCTCTTCTTCCTGCCTCAATAGCCCGGCTTGCAAATCAGCAAGCACTTGTTGTCAGTTCTTAGGAGCTGGCGGAGGGGTCTGACCCTGATTTTCATTCTGACCCTGTCTATCATTCTAGCTTCGATCTTCCTGGCCAGCTGAAGAATCTATCTGCCTTGGAAGCATACTTCCAAGCTTATACCTTGCTACAACAATCAATTCGGCCAATTAGGTAGTAATAACTAAACCTTTTTCCACCTCACGGTCCAAGACCAAGCAAATAATCATTCACATTCAACAATCATGTTAATAAGCATGTCGATTCATGTTCATATCCAAGTATAGTGCTAATAAGAACTTTCTGACATTCATAAGAAAATAACAATGTTAATAAAAAAATTCTGGCATACATGTATGTATGACAGCGCTAATGAGTGTGTCCTAGCCTACATGTCCATATAACAGTGCTAATAAGCATTCCATTTGCATTCACAAGCAATGTCAGTGCTAATAAGCACACCCTTATTATTCTAGTAATAGTCAAGGGCCAAACCTTGTCAGAATATCTCATGCTACCTAATAAGGCATGCATATAAGGCATTTATATCCTATTTAAGTAGTTAAACACATGACCACATAAATAGTTACCAAACCCTGAGTTGAGATTGTCTTTAGTGGCGAGTGTAGATGCCCAGCATGTCTTCAGGAACCCTTAACCTTGGCACGCTCTGATACCAAGTTGTAACGCCCTGGATATCCAAGACCCTAACACTGTGTATTTTAAATATTGCTAGGCTCGCTAATAACTTCATTTTAATGTCATTTTAGAATGTGTTTTTGTGGTAATCTTGAGTCTTTATGTGTGTTTTGTGCAAGATTGCGCTTTTGTTTGTCTTTATTGTAGGTTGGTGTGGTGAATCATGAGAAAAATGTATTAAAGAAGAGAAAATGGTGGGAAAACGAAGCTTTTGGTGGTTGTTCAACTCAAAATGGTGCTAAGGACGAGTAAAAATCAGTTTTTGATGAAGAGACGAGTTTGAAAGACTTAATTTGAGAAATAATGGAATTATGGTCGCGACTTGAGCTTATAAGTCGCGGCGCAAGGAGAAGTCAGAGGCTAAAGAAAGGGGACTTAGAAGACACGGGCCGCGACTTGATATGTGTGAGTCGCAGCGCCTGAAGACATAGGCAGACTCGGAGGAGCTTCAAAATAGACATGGGCTGCGACCTATAGAAGACCAAGTCGCAGCCCGCCTATGAAAAACAAAGCATTTGTATTTTTTTTTTACTATAAATTCAGACTTAGGGTTTAATTGGGTCATTAGGTCAGATTTTAATTACGTTTTTAGATGCTAATTTTAATTCTTAGACTAGTTATTCTGCATTTTTATATTTTTCTTTCTTCTTTAATTTTTTTAATCTTATATTTTTGAATTATTATTTTGTTGATTTAGTCATGTTTGATAAGAACTAAACATTTTTTATCTATGGTTTAATGTAGTCACTTGGATTTCTATCTAATTTAATTATGATGTTCTATTGATTTTTCTTTTCTATTCTAATATATATAATGTGTGCCTAATGCTATTAAATACATGATTAGTAGTTGCTTGATTTATGATTTTGATTCAAAATTTGAAAGATGAGAATTGAATATGCTATTGTTATATAGACATAGGATACATATTGGACGAAAGTACATGTATGACTTGTGTAGTAATTAGGTTTCCATGCTTAATGCCTGCTATATGTTTAAGTTTATCACAGAAATGTAGAAAACCTGCATATATTAATCGATTTATGTTAATGAGATCTTATATCTTGAAAAAGATAGGAATCGATTTATGTTAACCTGCCATTAGAATAGAAAAAAAGAAATTTAGAACTGATTAATGAAATTAATAGAATGAAAAGTTGATGAAGTTAATACCCTAGGTCTTTTTAATAGTGATTTTAATCTTTTGATTAGTTATTTTTGTTCATATTTATTTACAATTTTAAAATTAAATTCATTCATCTAAATTTTGGTTGCCAAATAGAAATTAAAAGAAATATTATTGGTAATTGGAAAATAGTCTTCGTAGGAACAATACTCTATTTATCATCTATATTACTTTAATCAATTGCGTACACTTGTGTAACATAATTATCAAGATCACTCGCTAATCAAGTCATTTGACCATAAATGTGCAACTAAACGTGATTAACAGTTTATGGTTAAAAATTTCGGTCAAAAGGAATAATCTTTTCATTAGAAGGTTAAGTTGTACATGGGATCCCAAAATAAACATTTACAAGGTCATTTACAGTTTAAAAAGGATAAATACAACTCAAAATTACAGACAGCCGACCTAGGCGACAAAATAAGGTTCGGCCCTAGTTCCTCTAAGAACCCCCGATCATGGTGGTCGAGCAGCCGCATATGTACATGTCGCCACAGAAGCTCTCCAACTCATGGCTGGTCCGACTTTCCTTTCCCCTTACATGCACCACATAGCACCCGTGAGCCAAGGCTCAGCAAGAAAACTTAAACATGCTCATAAGCAATCAATAACATATCATAGAATCATAATAAGCATGCCTACTAGTAATAACCCTTTTCATGCATGTGTTCCATGCAAATAATTGATCATACTGTCACACAGGGGCTCGCTGCCCTAACTAGATGACTAAATAAGTCATACCAGGGCGATGCCCTAGGATATGGGACTAATAAGTCACATTGGGGCCCATTGCCCTATCCTTTGTGTAACCAGCCTTAGAGCTGGCCCAGCATACCTGGCGCTTAATTTTTCATGACCATTGGGTCAGACAAGCATATAATAATGCGCTCCTGATTAGGCCTAACCATAACGACCAGCGCTCAGCGCGCTATTGCCGCCCTTGACTTATAACTCAATGCTTTCAACCAGTGTTCAGTGCTACTGTCGTTCTTGACTCATAAGTCAAGCCTTTCTCAAATAGATGATGCAAACAGGCATACACTATTCAGTAATTATCCAGATATAGAGTATTCAACATGTTTAATCAAGCAATCACAAGAATAATCATAATCATGCTCATTTACGAGGCCAAAGCCCTAATCAATTCTATATACAACAATCGGGCCAAGCCCTAATCATGTACATTACATATTGGGTGTAGTTTTCTTACCTTTGGTCCGAGTGTAAGCAATTAGGCAAGCAAGTACGACTCTCGAGAACAATCCTCTTCTGAGCCCTAGCGATAACCTATTCACAACCCACAAATAACACTCTCATTATTATTTGATTCCATAATCGAACCCCGGAACCAATCCCGTGCTCTCGGGACCTCTAATTCCCCCACATAGGGTGGTGAAATCGACCCCTGAGCCCTTGGGCCTATGCCCTAAATATGCAAAATGAAGGCCCTGAAAATGGCCTAGCGTCGTGGCACACAACCAGGGCCCCCTGCCCTAGAACATCCCAGCGCCGTGGCTCAGAAGAACAAAGTCGCGACACCCCTACACTACCCAAAAAAACTGAGCTTAAAACCCCAAGCCAAAGCTCCCAAATCTTGTCCCAAACTTGCCTTAAAGTCCCAAATGAGTTTAAAACCCCGAACAACACATCATAAGCAATACAAACACCTTAAAAACCAAACTCAATCTCTAACCCAAATCAAAACCCAGCCCTTGGTTTAAAATTCTGCTAAAACTCAAACCATGGCAAGAATTCACCAGAAAATAGAGTATAGTCATACCTCACTGAAGAACCACGCCCCTTATGTTGCTGCTAGTAACTTCCTAGGTCAAATCCCCCTTCAATTCCAAGCTTTCCTCCTTAAAATTCAGCAAAACCCCCAAGTGCTAGAGAGAGAGTGTGTAATGAGGGAGAGAAAAGAAGCTGAGAGTGTTTTCTTGAATGTTCTGTTTTCCGTTCTCCTGAACAGCCTAGTGACTTAGTCGCTCTAACTTGGCAAAAGACCAAGCTACCCCTAACAAAGCTCTTGCTCACCAAACGGCCCCAATGGGGAATTTGTATTTTGTCTCATACCACGTTAATCATAATTAACGCCCTATAATTCTCGTTACTTCCAATATCCTCAATGGTTACCAAATAATTTCCCATTACCCAATGAACCCCTGTAATGTGCTAAAATACCAAAATATCCCTAGGCTCACCCCAAGTCGTGCATTTGACCCCGTTATGACTAAACTGCTAACTCACTCCCTAGGATCGCCTCGTGCTGAATAAAAGCCATATAATGTGGTCTCAATCAATATACACACAAATATACAAATATGCCATCAATGGGCCAAAATTACTAAAATTCCATTCTAATAAGAAACAGCCCCACATGCATGAAAATACAACAATATAATACTACAACTCACATAATCATGCATATTATCACATAATAAAACAATAAACTAGTTATTGCCCTCCTAGCCCCCTAATCAAGGCACTAAGCCATATTAGAGAATGTGGGATGTTACACTATAGATGTTCATATCTATGATTAACACTCCCACTCAATTATACTATCAAGTTCCCAAGATGTAAGTATGGGTTAGTTTGTAGGGTAAGCTGGTAATGAACAAGTCAAAGAACTAAAATAATACAATCAGTTAGAATACTAACCACTCAGAATTGAGATTGAATTGACCTGTCGTCAACTATATGATATGACTAGATTAGATAATAACATTATGTTTACTTACCCTATCTATTGTGTCCTATCTATTGTAAATATCGATCTAGTTCTATTGCTAATGTTCTATAAAGAACTTAACACTACAATGTGTAAGTAGATTATATTGTAGATTGGCAAGTCAGTGTAAATCCTATACACTGACTAATCTTTGGACTAACTTATGTTTGAACATATAATCATACTTGTTGACTGCGTTTTTAGCCAACGACGTGAGAACGTCAAATACGACGAACCTTCAAGAGAATGTAAACGACAACAGACGGTATAAACAAGAAAAGTAAATAACACAGAATTTTTATAGTGGTTCAGCCCCGATTGTCGGTAATAGCCTAATCCACTTAGAGTTGTGATTTATAAATCTATACTCAAGATCAGATGGACTATGCCAACTGAGTTTCTTCAGTATAAATTGTGAAAATACAAGAATTCTCTCTAATTTCAGCATTTTCTCTCTCTAGAATAGACAGACCCAATTTTATCTCTCTAGAAAGAATAAGCCGAAGCCGCCCCCTTCTCATCCCATCAGCTCTCTATTTATAGAGATGGGATCCTCAACTGATATCCCCTTATAATAGGGATATTTTATTATATTTATTACATTTATATTACAAATAAACATTCAAAATTCAAAATGTAACAAATTCCCCATTTGTGGGAAGAATGAGAGATTCCCGCGCATGTTGTTGAAGTTGTGTCTGACTTAGTCTCCTCTAGCTAGTTGGTCCACCTCCTACTCACTACCCATGCAAGTGCTGGTTAAACATGCATGGTGGTAGGATATGCATGGTGGTAGGACATGCTTTGGGTGGGTTGAACGTGCATGGTTCTCCTCGAACATGTACTCTCCTCTAGCATGCCATGTTCCTCCTTGAACCAATCTCCTTGGCTTCTCCTCGGACCAAGGTGGTCCGAGGCAACTTCCTTGGCACCTCACCTTGAACGACATTGAGGCAACCTCACCTTGGACAACATTGAGGCAACCTCACCTTGGACAACATTGAGGGAACCTCACCTTGGACAACATTGAGGAAACCCCACCTTGGACAACATTGAGGGAACCCCACCTTGGACAACATTGAGGCAACCTCCTTTAGCATCTCCCAAACATGTCCGATCGAACATTGTATAGACTTTCCTTATGAAAGTCTAAGTCTCCAATCTCTTGCATGAGACTCCTCCTCCTTAGCTATTTACCTTGGGCACGTTCGAGCCAACACTTAGAAAACCTTGGGAGGCTTACCTCCTACACACCCTTGGGGTCTCCTAGGACCACACCCTCCTTGGGGTCTCCTAGGACCACCCTCTTAGCCCTCCTAGGAGGCACTCTCCTAGATGCATTCTCCTTAGCCTCCTAGGATGCATTCTCCAATTTTTGGGTATAACAATACTTATATTCCACTATGATTACGTCATTATATGCTCAGGATTTAATAGAAGTTTATATTAAACAAGTAATCATGAAAATAAAATATGTGAGCAAAGTGATTGACCAAGTCAAAATAGATTTCTATTCTTTTATTGATAATAAAATGAGATTACAATGAAATTAGGTTTTAATTAAGGCATAAAACCCCAACAAGAACTACATTTATTGATTATATCAATGGACTACAAGAGAAAAATTTGTAAATATAATTATATATATACTTATAGTGCAATTCCATATTTATAGTGGAGTAATCATGGAACTAATAAATAAGATTATTGGATTAAGAGTTTAATTTATAATCTGGTTTATTAGAGCTTCGTATTATAGGTTCATGGTCCCTAGATCACATATGTCCTACTTTGTCAAGGGTAAGGATGTCAAAAGAAATATTTGTAGAGAGACGGACTTAATTTCAAAGGAATTAATTTTTCAGGGCAAGGAAATAATTATGTGATAATTATAGGTAATTTATAAATTATGAATTAGTTAATTATTTAACTATTTAGTTTTTATTTTAAAAAACTATAGGTTAAAAAAAATACTGATCTTGTTTGGATTAATATATAAAGAGAGATTAATAATTATCTTATTTAGAATAAGATATTTATTTAATTATTTAAAACTGATATTTTAAGATAAAATTAATTTTTAATTAACTGATATTTATGTCGGGATAAATATATTATCTTAAAAGTTTATTAAACAAACAAATGAGAAAATTAGGGAAAACCATAATATGTGGGGCGACACACTCACTATGGAGTGAGTGTGGCGCCACACATAGGGATTCCTCAATACCTGGGATTTAAATTTTGAATTTCAAATTATTTGTTTAATCAGTTGTTGAATTATTCCTTTTAAATATAATTTAAATTAAATAATTAAATGTTAATAACAAATCAGTTTTAATTTGAATTCTATTTTAATAAAATAAAGATTAATTCATTATATTAATTATCTTTATAAAAACTGATAGAGCGATATTTTCAAAATAATGTTTTTCATGTGATTAAAAATAGACTCTCTCTCTCTCTCTCTCTCTCTCTCTCTCTCTGAGGCAGAAGCGATAGTTTTCATAAACCTGAAAATTGTTCAATTTGTCTTCTCTCAATCAAACATCTCTAATCTCATGTGTTAAGTACATCTAGAGATCATAAATCAACCTTTAGAATCCTACATGCCCACACACATCCTAGTGTGTTTGAGGATTGGTATGGAAAATCAAGGTGTGAGATTTCAGAACTTGGATAGGAAGATCATTGATTATATACAAAAAGGTTTGAGGACACTTGATAGGCTACAAGAGGTAATCTCTAATCTGATTATATATGATTTAATATATATATATATGTGTGTGTTTGTGTGTGTGTGTGTGTGATCTTGGCTAATTAGAATAAATAATATTTTTGCCCCTTCCCCCCCGAACTATGACCATTGTATGATCATGCCCCTTGAATGATTCGAGATGTTAAAAATTCCGCCCGAACTATGCACGTTACTGAAATATAGGACTTCTGTTAGATTTCATCCTATGTGGCTAGCAGATTGATGATGTAGCATTTTTTATGTTGATGTGGCAATGTCATGTGTAGATAATTAGCAATTTTACCCCCGAACTTTGGCCACTACCAAACTGTGCCATTTCTATAAAAACTAATTTATATTTTTTTCTATTTAAAAATAATAAATAAATCTTTAAAAAAATTTAAAAATTAATTTTAAAAGATTAAGAAAATGAACAATAGTGAAAGTTTCAAATTAATTAAATAAAATTTCAAATACTCAAAAAATTTAAATCTAATTAATAACAAATTATTTTTTTACTTTTTATTTTCTTTTACAATATAATATATATATCTTAAAATAAAAATTAGAAATAAATCACAAAACAAAGTTTTTTCACCTTTGTCCTCCACCTCTTAAATTAAAAGTTTTATTTATTTATTTAAGTCTTTCGCCCTCCTCTTTAATTAAAAGTTTTTTCTTTGATTAGTATTTATTTTAATTATTCATTCTAAAATAGTTTTAATTAATATTGTAAAAGAAAAAGTAGAAAAGAGTTATTTGTTGATAATTAAATATTTAATTTTTTAAGGATTTAATTTTTATTTTAAAGAAAAAAATTAGATTTTTTTTATAAAGGGATATTATTTGGTAGTGGTCAAAGTTCGAGGGCAAAATTGATAATTATTCTACACGTGGCACTATCAACAGACAAAATGCTACATCATGAATCTGTTAGCCACCTGGGACGAAATCTAACAGAAGTCTCATATATTTAGTAACATGCATAGTTTGGGGGTAATTTTTAACTTCGGGAATCATTCAGGGGCACGATCATACAGTGATTATAGTTCGGGGGACAAAAATGCTATTTATTCTAATAATTATTAAAAAGAGCTCATTCCTCGTTGCGTATCTTTGATTTCCTATTTTAATACTAATAACTCTACAAAATAGAGTTATTTTACCATATTTTATATGTTAATTGTTGCTTAGTTCTTGAGATTTTAATTGATTCATTAATGTTTTAAGTAATTTTGGATTTATTGGGTTTATTTTGATTTTATATATTTTTGTGTGTTTTTATAGTTATTTTGTTGAAGTTTAATTATTTGAATTATTGAGTTTAGTTAGAAGTAAAAAAAAATATACTTTTGTTTATCTTTAATGTTAAATTAAATTAAGTTGTAATTAATATTATCATGACTTTATTTATATTTATTTTGTAGGATTATGTTGTATTTTTTTTAGCTTTTCAAAGCCAAGAAAAAGAAAGAGAAAATGTGGCAAATTTGAAAACAAAGAGCTGGATTTGTGCCCAGACCCATGACTTATTCGGCCTAGTAGGAGCTGCCTTCCCAGTTGCACCGTCTTCCTCAGTCCAACATGCCCACTCGGCCCAGCTTCCCATCCAACAACCTCCAGCCGTGGCCCAGCTTCCCATCAAGTAGCACCAGCCGAAGCCCCCCCAGCCATCTAGGCCGCCAGCCCCCTGCCCCATTTTGACCCAAGAGGACCCAGTCGTTTCCTGCCCAGCCGAACACCTTCAGCACCCCACAGGCCTAGCCCCATTCGGCCCAGCTGCTTCCTTCAGCTCCTCCCAGCAGCCCATGTCCCCACACACCCCAGGCGCAATTGCCCAGCTCTAAGGCCCACACGACCCAAGCCTCCAACACAGCTGCCATCAGCTACCACAACCCATTTTTGAGCCCAACAAAAGCATATTTGTCCCCTTTGCCCAAAAATGCCAACTTTTACCCAAACTTTTCCACAAATTTTACCCCAAAATCATTATTACAGCCTAAAATTTATCCCTATTTGCCATATTATAATTAATTTAAATTGATCATTTTAATACTCTCATTTTGGCTATAAATAGGGAATTTTCAAGACCATTTAGGAGTGCTTATTTTGGGAGAGGTCATACCACAAAATTCCTACACTTGGAAGACCACTCCAATCTCTTCATCTTTTTCTTCTTTTTGGTCATTTTTTCTATGAGTTTTTAGAGGAAAAATTTGGGGGTTTTTCCTCCAAATTTTCCTATTTATGTTTGTAATTTCTATTCTAGTTATGAGTTTCTAATCTTTTTAAAATTATTAAGGTGATGATGAAACAATATGTAACTAGATAGTATCTATGTTGTATGTTGATTTCCCATTTTGTGCAATTAAAGTTTATGGATTTTCTTCTTCAAATACTTTCTTTCATCTTAAATATCTTGTATTTTTTATTGTTAGAACATATTTACACTTTGTTCTTCATTAGTGCAAAATCATAATATTCTTTAATTAAGGTATGCCATTAAATTGTGCACATCAAATGCTTAGAACAAAAACTTTATGTTTTGCCTTATAAATAATATTCATTGATTTATTTGTTATTTCATTAAATTGATTTACATTAAATACTTTGAAATTATAATTTTAAAAGTGAAGATAAATCCTATATTTTTATAAAAACTTGTGCTTAAATAGAATATCTAATTTGAATAAGTGATAATTTGATTAATTTCTACTATTACTAAAACTTTGAAATCAATGTACTTATAAATATTATTGAACTTATATTTTGTGGATTTTAATAACTTAATAATCTTCTTTTGCCAACTTGTTTACAATTCCTATCTTATTTATTTTTATTGCTTTAATATCTTTATTATTATCTTTTATTTTATGTTCATAACATTAAAACTCATCAATCTTTGGAGCTAGGTTAGAATTTATTAATTTTGGTTTAAAATAGTTTTCTTTTTTATTTTAGAAAACTCCCTTGGGTTCAATCTCGTGCTTACAAGAACACTATATTTCATATACGATTCGTGCGCTTGCGAGTTATAAATATTTAAAACATACCAGTTGTGGGTCCATCAAATACCAACAGATTGAGCCATCTCAGGGACCTATGGACCTATAATTTCAAGCTCCAATAAATGTAGATTATTAATAAAAACTCCTTAATTTAATAAGCTTAATTTATTAATCTCAATATTATTCCACTAAAAATATGATACTTCACTCTTGTAATTATAGACATTTATTTATTGAGTACTTTTAAGTATAAAAAGTGTCCATCGATTTAATCACTACATACAATTCAATCATCTATTAATGGTTCATAATTAAAGTAGGAATTAATTAATGTTTAATGTAGAGTCCCAGAATGTTTACTTAGCTAGCTAGATAGTTAGTAGTAGTTTGTAGTATTTTAGATTTCGTGGATTTTGGTTCAAACCGGGACTTAGTAGGACACTCGTAGCTATAGTTATGGATTTTATAAGTTTAACCTATAGTTTAGAAATATTAATTATAACATAAGGTTTGATTAATATTTTTGGTCATAGAAATATTTTAATTATAACCTAAGGTTTAGATAGAACCACTAAGAGCATGACACTTGTCATAATCATGTTTATTCATAGTTTAAATAAAAGAAAGTTCTAGAAACTCTAGAATCTTCCAGAACCATTAAGAATATGACACTTGTCACGATCTTGCTTATTTGAGGATTTAAGCATTTTAAATGGATAATTCAATATTAGAAGTTTCTAGAAGCTCTAGAACCTTCCAGACCTTGCTGGAATCACGTATTACTCAGTCAAACCTGATTAATCAACTCTAATTATCCTAAATTCGTGCAAAAACGCGTTTAAATTATCTACGTATGCCGACATATCGCAGCCTTAGAGGCGATATATCGCAGCACGGGAGATACGGAAAACACGTTGACTTCGCACAAACGAGATCACGAGCACTCGGGACATAGGGTCAAGCGATATATCGCCTAGGGTGGGCGATATATCGGCCCTAGGAGTGGTTTTTCGAACTCTGATAAATCCGAGCTTGATTCATCCCTTAACCTCTTGACTTCCCTCTGAACGTTTTTGACCGAGTCAAGCATCTGTTGACCGAATATTCAATATTTTTCATTTAATATTTATTATTTTATTCAAGCTAAAAGGGGATATTTTCATCCCTTGAACTCTATAAATAGGACCTAGTACCCAACCATTTCTCTCATTCTTCAAGCTGTGTTCACAGCCTTCAAGCTGCTAGGATTTCTATAAAGTGATACACTTGGGTTTTGGGGATAAAAGCTTTATCATCTTAGGCTTTATAAACACTTGGGTAGTGAGATAAAGTGTGTTTTCGATATTGAAGTGTAGATCAGTTCTAGTTCATCCAAGGTAATATTATTCATAAGTTCTATTCTTTATGATTCCTTAGTTTTTCTTAAGTTTCTTTCAGATCCTAACTTCTGTTTATGGTTTTGTGGTTAGGTGTTTAAGTTCTTTGATCTAAGGTTCTTCTCGGTAAGTTTCCTTTTCATCTCTTTTCTTTAGAAACTCACCATTTTTTACTTTTGGTTTTAGGAGTGTTCTAATCTCGCTCTTGTTCTCAAATATCCCGATTTTGGTAAGGAAAATAAGATAGATTTTATATGTTTATATGATATGTTATGCTTATGTTATGTTATCTTATGTTATGTTATGTTACGTATGTTTATAGTCCTTGGGCACATGACTTGTCTAGCTAGCAAGCCCCAATAATTTATGGGCATATGACTTGCTTGGCTAGCAAGCCCCATAAATCTATGGGCATATGACTAGCTTAGTTAACAAGCCCCAAGAAGTATGATGGTCATTGTAGTTTTATATGATATATGTTTTATAGTATATGTTTATGATATAGCCTTATGTATATGAATTATGTTATATGTTGTTAGTAGATTTTCCTTGCTGGGCATTAGGCTCACTCCTTTATTTTTAATGTGATGCAGAAAACTAGATACGGAGGCAGAAGGATTCTTGGTGGCTTGACTTGTGTATTGAGGATGAATGGAATGAATGGGCTGCGAGTCGATCGAGGATGACGTTTATTTTAGTTTTTTTTTTAATTATGTTTTTATGTATTTTCCGCCTTTAGCTTTGTAAACAACTTCATTTAAATTTAAAGTATTGTTTTATTTTAAAACAATGGGATCCCATACCGCTCATTGATGTATTTCAATATTTACTTTGGATTTTTTAATAAAGTTATGAATATTGCTTATGTATGTGTTTCTCAAAAATAGTGGCTATGTCTAGTAGTTTTAATGATCCAAGGTCTTAGAAATAGTTAGGTCATTACATTTAACCTTTTTAATTATATCTTATTTCCTTAAGTACCATTAACTTTACTAGTGAAGGTTAATTCATAAATTGATTTATGAATTTGAGCTCAATAACCTTTCAGTTCCAAAATCCAACCCTTAAGAGAACCATTATTCAATTCCTCTCAAATAGTGTATAGATTCCATACCTGTATATTATGTCCCCAACCATTTACATCAATGAGTTCCCAAAACAAAAGTTTTTCAGCCTGATCATTTTGACAAACCATAACGAGTGAATCAAAGAACTCATATGACATAAACATGAGTTCATAATAACTTCAGAATTAAGATCATTTTGTATCTGATCATCTTATTGGTATGTTTAATTAATACTTATAAAGTAAATGGTATTATTAAGTATTAATAACATATTGGGTCCTGTTCATGTATAACCACTTTATACAAAGTACCTCCCCTAAGATGTCCTACTACATTAGTAATCCAAATCTAGATTGCATGTATTCATAATACTAGTGAATCGTACTTACGGTATATAATCTTGTAGGTCATGGAGAATGGAGAATGGCCCGTAGAAGTCCTAGCAGTGGTGCGGTAGCTCCACAATGCCTTAGGCAACTCCTCGGGCCAGGCCCCTTTCGCTTGCTCAAGCCTCTTCTTCAAAGTGGCTTTAAGCATTTTGTTGACCGCTTCCACTTTCATGTTTTCTTGTGGATGGGCTACAGAAAATAAACTTTTCATAACTCCGTGCCTTTGACAAAAGTCTGTGAATAGCTCGTTGTCAAATTGCACGCCGTTGTCGGAGACTATCTTCCTCAGGAGCCCGTAGCGACAAACGATGTTTTTGATTATAATGTCCAGCGCCTTCTTGGAAGTGATTGTAGCAAGAGGTTCGGCCTCGACCCACTTCGTGAAGTAGTCGACTACCACAATAGCGTACTTCACTCCTCCCCTTCCCGTGGGCAGGGACCCAATAAGGTCAATGCGCCGGACTGTGAAGGGACAGAGACTTGTCATCTGTGTGAGCTCATTTAGACAAGCTCAAGCTATGTTGGCGTAGCTTTGACACTTGTCACACATCTTGACATAGTCCATTGCATCACCATTCATTATAGGCCAAAAGTATCCTTGTCTTAGGATTTTCTTGGGGAGGCTCTGCCCCCCAGCGTGGTCCCCGCAAAATCCCTCATGCACTTCTCAGAGGATAAGGTTGGCTTCTTGCTTGGACACACATTGGTGAAGGGGCAACGAATATCCTCACCTGTACAACTTATTTTCCATGATAACGTACCGAGGCACCTGGTAAATCAACTTCCGAGCTGCTTTCTTATCATGCAGTAACTCTCCAGAGACAAGGTACTTCACAATAGGATCCATCTAACTGTCTTGGGGATGGACCACTTCTACCTCCTCGGAAGCTGAGATGCTTGGAGCACCAAAGTAGTCTATTGGGACCACATTTATCAACTCAGCATCCTTAGTGGTAGCAAGCTTAGCTAGGGCATCAGCATTCGAATCATGTTCCCTTGGCACCTATTGGATGGTAAATTTTCTAAAGTTGTGCAGCATTTCCTGGGTCATAGCTAGATAGGCGGACATCTTTGTCCCCCAGGCCTGATACTCTCTAAGGACCTGATTCACCTCGAGCTAAGAATCAGTGAAATTTTTTTAGGTCTTTAGTTTTAAGTTCTAGGGTTACTCGGAGTTCGGCAATGAGTGCCTCGTACTCAGCCTCGTTGTTTGAGGCGTCGAATCCAAACCCCAAAGCATTGTGAACCATGTTCCCTTCGGATGATACCAAGATAAGGCCTACTTCGGGTCGATTCTCATTGGAGGACCCATCTACATACAGCTTCCACGTGGGCCCAACTACTGGGACTTCCCTAGGTCGCTCGTGTGTTCCCATGCACTCGGCAATAAAATATGTCAGTGCATGTCCCTTGATGGCAGTCCTCAGATGGTAAGTGATGTCGAATTGACTCAGTTTGACAACCCACTTGAGGAGTCTCTTGAAGGACTCCGGTTTTTGGAGGACTTGTCGCGAGGGTTGTGTAACATCCAAAAATTTCTAATAAGTCTTAGTGCCTTTATTAGTGTGTCGAGAGGGCATAATTGGATTTCTTTGTGTATTTGTGATCTTTTATTGATTATATATATATGTGTGTGTGTGTGTGTGTGATTAATTGAATTATATGACTTTATATTATGATATGATTGCTTATGCATGTTTATGTGTATTAAATATGCTTGTATGCCCGTTTTCGTTAAAATTTGTATTTTTGTAATTTTGACCCATTGAGGGTATATTGGTAATTTTATGTGCTAGGTGATAGAGACCACATTATTATGTGGATATATTTGTGATATTCGTCATGAGTATATCGTATTGAGAAATTTAGCGGAAAAGTCACAACGAAAATTTATACTCGGCTCGAGATGAGCCAAGGGATATTTTGGTAATTTTGGTGAATTTTATGAATTCATGGAGAATGAAATATTATTGGGGGAAAATATTGGTATTTGGAAGATTAGAGGATTTAATTGGAATTTAGAGTGTAAATTGAGGTTTAGTGGTACTTAGGATAAATGACCATTTTGCCCTTGGTATGCTTTGATGGGGTGTTAGGAAGGGAGGGTAAAATAGTCATTTGACCCATTTGGTAAAGGAATAGGCTAAGTGTTGACAGCCACCTCTTTTTCACATTCTAGCCACTTCTATGGTGTCTTATTTTCTCTAAGTCAACAAACACAAGGAATGCTTAAGGAAAAATCAAGTCTTAGAAATTTTGAAGACATTGGAGGTAATTGAAGCTAGCAAAGTGAGATTAGTAGCTGCCAAAGTTACCAATAAGCATAGGATTTCAGATTCAGTAAGTTGATCTCCTCCCTTTCTTGATTTTCTTGTTCTTATTGGTGCTCATGGATTTTAGAGATTTTGATCTCAAATTCGAATTTGGGAGCCTTTAGGAAATTTGGTTAGATGTTTTAAGGATAAGGAATTATTGATAATCAGTATGAAGCTCAATTGGTACTAGGTTTAAGGGATTCAAATGAATTTTTGGATTTGGCTGGGATAAAAGTTGAGTTTGAAACTCAACTATGGCAAATCGTGTTTTAATGGATTTAATATGTTTTGATGTATTTTGTGTTGATTGTTGTTTGCCTATGTTATTTGAGGTGGTTGGTGGTAAAAAAACTCTATTGAAAGTTTGTTTGGGTCGATTTTGAGCTGGGTTTTAGGACTGAAACATCGTAGAAATCACACGGGCTTAAATTGGGGAAAAACACTTTAGTTTTTGGGCATTTTTGGGTTTCGGGCAACCTAGCGCGACCGCGCTAGGTTGGGGTGCGACTACACTAGTGTCACAGAAACTAGGTAATTCAAACTCGATTTGGGGTTTCGGAGCTTATAGCGCGACTACTCTGGGGTAGGGCAGGAATGCGCTAGTGCGCTAGAAACCCCAAAGTTCATGTGGGTACGACCGTGCCAAGTGCCCCGAAACGATAGTTTTCTAAATTTTGGGATCTAGGCTTGGGGTCTCGGGAATCTATTTTGGGGGCCCACTTAGGGGCTCGGGGGGACATTTTTAGTGCCTTGTTAGCCGAAATTAGCGGTTCCAAGAGTAGGGGTCTGAATTTGAACTCAAAATCTAGTTTTGGTTCCAGATCAATGTATACCTACGGTGTGACTACGGTTTCTGTGAGGCTCGGAACAAGGATCGCACTCAGGGTCATTTCATCTCTCTTACAGGACTCAAGGTAAGAAAATTGCATCTGCACTGAGTTTAGGGCGTTGGCCACGGTTATTGAACGTGGTTATAACCACGCTTTGAATGCATGTTTCAATATGAATGTCTTTGGACTGTGTTTAATTGTGTTATACATGAAATGCATATTTGTGTGTATTTGTTTGGAAAGCTAGGCTTATAAATCGTCCCATAATGGTCTCCGTGGACCGTGCCTATTCCCGCCTCAAGGGGGAACTTCATGAACAAGTGGCATATTGAGGTGACGCCTCCAAACTCCACCAGGGCTGGATGTCCCAGAATGGCGTTGTAAGCATAGGAGCAGTCTAGGGCCACAAATGTGCAGTACTAAAAGCCCTGGTGAGACACTTCCCCGAGTGTCACTGGCAGCTTGATTTGTCCCATCGGAATGAGACCTTCCCCCGAGAACCCATAAAGAGTGGAGGTGCAAGGAGACAGGTCACTAGCAGCCAGCCCACTAAAGGATCATGGTGGGAAAAATGCACCCTCCGAGCATCTTCCTCGGAGAATGTGATGACTTGACCCATCATTCGGGGAATTTGTGCTGGCAACTGGGCTAGCACAAACACTTCGTCGTCGTGGTTTAGGGCCCGCACAAAGCGATTTTGCGAGCCCTCGAAGTGCCCCCACCCCAACTGGGGTCCTCTGGAGATAGTCCCTATTCTCATGTTCATCGAGGGAGGTCCATGGGATACTTGCTACTACGAGGTCGTGGGCACTGGGCCCGGATCCTAAGGAACCACCTGCTGAGGAGGCAATCTTACGGCTGGATCCTGGGTTAGGCGTGCTCCAGACCTAACATACTGGTGGAGGTGCCCCATTTTGATGAGATTCTCAATCTCATCTCTAAGTTGCTTGCACTCATTGGTGTGGTGCCCCACATCATTGTGGAACTAACAAAACTTAGTGGAATCTGTTCTCTCCCAATCCCTCTGCATAGGTTGCCGTTTTCAGTAGTGGACATGTTGCTTCGTGGCTAGGAAAATGTTCTCTCGAGTATCCACCAAGTCTGTGTACTCAGAGTATTGTGGAGTGTACTTCTCATCAAGAGCTACTCCAATTCTCTTAGGCTTCTTGCCTTAGCCCTTTCCCCCACGTTTGCTCCCGCTGGGGGCCTTGCTGGGTGTCACGGACTAGATCAGAGTCGCAGTTCCATCACTAAATACAGGCTAAAAACACATTGTATCCAGTGGAAGCTTCTCTATAGCCTGTCGGATTGGTACTAAAATTAGCATTTGGCACGATGCTGAAGCCGGCTGATTGAACAGCTGGACCGAACTGTGGAGCACTCATAATATTCGTTTGGGCTAGAGTGTCTAGTGAGTACTGGGTTGTTGGAGCCATGACGTTTGGGAACAATAGAGCATGGAAAGAGACTGGTCCTTGAATGCTCCAATCTGAGCATCCTCCCAGTTGATGTACTCTTGGGCTTGACGTATGGAGTTGGCAAGCCTGTGGCAACTTCTCCGCTGGAGGTCGTCCCATAGTGGGGAACCTGCTCGAATGCCAACTTGTAGGGCCATCAACTGTTGGCCATCATTGACCTTCTTAGTCCTAGTTGCTTCTTCCTTAAAGCATTTGATGTAGGCTTAAAGGTCTCAAGTGGTCCCTACTTTATGTTGGCCAAATCATTGACCTCAAAAGTCACCTTTCGAGCAGCTATGAATTGTCTCCGAAAGGAGGAGGAGAGTTGGTGCCAGGAGTGAATGGATCCTGGCTTGTGCTTCTTGAACCACTCATATGTCGGTCCCGACAAAGTCAATCGGAAGACGTGGCACTTGGCGTCTTCGGAGACTCGGTGGACCAACATTAATCTATTAAACTTCGAAAGATGGTCGGTGGAATTCGTTCCTCCGTTGTATGGCGTGATGTCTAGCATCTTGAAGCCTCGAGGCAACGGGGCTTTCACAATGTAAGGAGCACAAGGCTCTCCATCTTCATCCTCCAAGTCAAAGTCGTGGCCTTGTCTCCGAGCCATTCTAAGCATTATTCTCTTCAAACTTTCTAACTCTGCTCGGAGAGGGACGCAGTCTTGGTTGGCACTCTGTGTTAGGTGTTCTCTCCTCCGAGAATTAAGATCATCTTAGAGGTTTGTTTGATCCAACTCTGCTTGGAGAGAGTCGCAATCTTGGTTGGGACTCTGTGTCGGGTGTTCTCTCCTCCGAGCATTAAGGTCATCTCGGAGGTTTGGTTGATTTCTTCTCCCAGGATAGTCCTCGGGAGTTCTCTTGCCTCTGCGAGAGTTCAAGTCATCTCCTAGGTCAGGTTGTGCTTGGTGGCGACCAATGTCCTCAGGGTATCCTACTTATGTTTCCCCCTCGAAGTCAACATACTCGTTATTGACCGAGACATTGATTCCTTGTCCTCAATTGGCAGAGACACTTCTCCTATTGGCCCATTGGCCAAGGTTTCTTGTACGCTGGTGAGGTGTTGGTGGGACACCACCTCCAAGCCTAACGTGATTCGTCACAGCGTGCCTGGCCAGAACACCCTAGGCTCCGCAAACACTAGCAACCTGGCAGTGTCTTCGGGCCCCAGGCCCTTGGTTATCATTGGCCCATCTCGGAGCCTAAATGGGCTCGAAATCCCGACAAGTTCTCTTCCGCCCCTGAGTGGGATCTTCTTCAACTTTGTCTTTACCACGACCCTGTGGTGCAAGCGGGGCTCCAGCGTCAGCTGGGTGGCACACCAGCTGTCGAATCTTGAGCCATGTTAGTGGGGTGCTCGAGAGGCACACCCACTGGTTCAACATGTGGCACTCTAGCTAGGTGTGCAAGTGGCACTCCAGTTGGGTGCACAGGTGGCATGCCAGTTGGCTGCCTAGGCGATATCTCGCCATGAGGGTCCACTCGCAGCCTTTGGACTACCAGAGTAGTCCTCATGGCGTTAACCATCTCCTGTAGAGCGGCGATATTCCCCTCATGGGCATCGATTTTCTATTATTGGGTTATGACTTGGCCTCTAAGAGCCACCACCTCTGGTGGTTCCTCCGCATCCATGGGCTGAGGATAATCCTCCTCATAAAACCCGTCGTCGTACTTATTATTTTCATCGTAATCCTCCTGAGCTACCTCCGGATATTTTGGCAGAGGTAGTCAGCTGGGTTCTCCTCCCTCAGCTCCAGTGGGAGGAGGAACATCGTTTGGAGCATTTCGTGGTCACCATGATTGGATCTTCGAAGCTTTCTTCAAGCTCTCAATGAAAGCACCAAAATGTTGACTGCATTTTTTGCTATCAACTAATTAAATAAGAACTTAAAGAAATGCAAGAAAGAGACACAGGTTTTACGTGGTTTAGGTTATAAAACAACCCTAGTCCACGAGGCTTTAGTATTAGTGTTCTTGAAGCTTGAGATGGCAAGCTTCAATGGAGACTTCTCAAGCAGCGTATATATTGCTCTGAGTACAAAAAGTGGGATCAAAAGTCCAAAAGCCAAAAAGTCATTTACAAGGGAAGCCCTAGCCCTATTTATAGTGGTTGGGGATAATTAATTCCCTTAATGGGGATTTATTACAAACATTCCCAATCATTTGGGAGTTTAATGCTAATTAACATCTCCGGATGCACTAATTACGGTGGTGGGCCCATGCGTATCGCACGGGGTCCAATTCTTAGGTTGCAGTCCACTACTTTACGGGAGACTTGCCCCTGACACTGTCAGAATGCAGCTGTACGTTTCCCATGTCAAGTGGTTCATTGGGACATGCCAATTGTCGAGTGTACGGGCTCGACACCACTACTCGAGGCACCAAAAGCTGTCAAATGGTCGCTTGTCGTACAAAGTTGTTGTAATTGACACCTGGTGTTCACTACAAGTCCCGAAGACAAACTCCTGGACCTGGAGGACCAACTGACCAAGAGGACGGGAAGACCGCGATAGAGGTCCTTGGACGTGGCCTAAATTGAAGACATCCACGCTTGGAAATTAATCATAACGCACTGGGAGGAGTTTACACTCCAAGGAGCTCTAGGCGAGCTCCACATGACTTCATTAGCTTCGAAGGAGCCTAACTACTTCTCTAATGACTGCCACATGTCCAATGATGAAATCACAAACAACATACATAATCCTAATTTTTATAAAATTTCAGTGAAATAAATACTTAGTAATTATACTAATATAAATTAAAATACTATAAAATATTATTATTGTAATAATATTTAATACAAATCTATATATTTAATAGTTATATTAATATAAATTCAAATGTTATAAATATCATTATTATAATAATATATAATACATGATTACTAGATATTTAATAATTATATTTATATAAATTCAAATGTTATAAAATATTATTATTATAATAATATATAATACATAATTCTAATTTTTATAAAATTCTGATAGAATAAATATTTAGTTTTTATATTACTAGAAATTCAAATATTATAAAATATCATTATTATAATAATATTTAATACAAAATTAAATATTTAATAATTATATTAATATAAATTAAAATATTATAAAATATCATTAATATAATAATATATAATACATAATCTGAATTTTTATTAAATTTTTTATTATTTATATTTAAAAAGAAAACATGTTACTTTTTTTTATTACTTAATGTAACTTATATAAATCTATATTTATATTAAATAACAACAAACATTATAAATACATTATATATAGGTGTTGTACTCGTGTGTACAAATAGTATGATGTAACTACATAAAAAATTAGAATAACATATTTCTCTTTTATCAAGAATAAACACGTTTCTTCTTTAATCATTGATGTGTAATTTGAATAATATCATGAAAATGTTATCATATATATAAAAAAAAAAATTAAAATCATAGACAATGTTTTGGTTTAATTTTCTTTTAATGTCATTCTTTTATATTTAAATTATTTATTTATTTAAAATTTACATGAGAATCATAAAAACATAATAAGAAGGGTAAATAATCATTAGGTACACTGTGTTTTATCAAAATACACACTTGATACCCTACGTTTATAATAATGATCATTTGGTACCCTCTCTTTGCAATTCATACCAATTTGATACCTTCCACTATAATGTGGTCAACCCATCACTACAAAAAACTCCACTTTCAGTGACCAAGTTTTCAACGACTAAATTGAGTTAGTCACTAAAAGTTAGTTTTTGCGACTAATATTTAGTCGTGGAAAGATTTAGTTGTAAGACAAGGGTTTAATTGTACCAAAACAACTAGCGACTAAATTTTTAGTCATTGTTTAATTTGTTTAGTGACTAAATTTTTTGTTAGTCAGTGAAACTTTGGCGCCAAATTGTTGTTTTGGCGGGAACCCTTTGTTTCGGTGACTAAAATTACTTAGTCGCTAAAGAATGTGTATTTACGACTAACAACTAGTCGCCAAAAGTTAAATAATTTTTACCAACTAATAATATAGTGGGAGAAAATGTTAGGAATTTATAATTATAGATAGTTCACATTTACTAACTAATTATTTAGTCACTAAAAAAAGCTAAGATTTAATAATAAAAAAAAAACAAAAGCATAATTCATTGCCACAGATTGTAATTTTTTTCTCAGCTAAATATTAGATTAACAATAATGTAAGTATCAAGAGGAAGCAAACATAATTATAACATATGGCATATCTTTCAAAAATAAATAAATAAATACATAATCTCACTTTTATTTTCTCTACATTAAAATATATTTTATTTAACAAATATTAATAAAATTTGTTAAAAAAATTTATTAACCTGAATAAATATAAAATAAATTGATTAATAAAACTAATATTAATATGAATAAAAAAACTAATTTTTATCATCACCCATGATAGTCTCATAAAAAATAAGAAAAATCCATTAAATCAAAATGTTGACAAAGAAAAATGAGTACAATCAAAATAATATAATGTACTAAGTCATCCATAAGCGTAGTAATAAATAAAAATAATATAATGTACTAAGTCGTTCATAAATAAGTGATCGACATCAATTGATAGTTGCAGGTGGTGGCGATGGTGGTGGTGGTGATGGCGGTGGTGGCGGTTGGAAGCCAAAAATAGGATGATCGCTAGGTATGTCCATAATGTTCTTTAATTGTTGCAAAAACTCGTGTCGTTCATTTCTTACCTCTTCAAGAATCTCATTTCGTATTGTTTCTCGCATATTGGCAACACGATCTTCAACTATTTTCTCAACTTGGTGGTCTAATTTCTTTTTATTAGGGGCGGGTCCTAATCCAGGTATATGACCACATCTCTCATTACCCAAAACTTCAGCAATAATTTCATCCTCCATTACTTCTTCGTTATTCTCTTGACGTTGTCATCTTAACTCATCCATTCGTTCCTGTAATTTTAAAACAAATAATGTTAGAAGAAAATTATACAATATAATTTGGAAAAATATAATAAGTAAAGACATACATATCGTGTCCTTGCTTCCTCATTACACCAACCATTTTCTACATTCCAATGGGTACCCCTAAATAGCTCAATTTCCCCAACATTATTAACTGAAGACTATTCAACAACAACAAAAATTATTAGTATAAATATTGAAGAAAAAAAAAGTCATTTATGTCTTGTAAATAAACTTACTCCTTTTGTTCGATGTTGAATAAAAGACTTGGATCCACCTCGATGGTTATACGATACTTTACCTTTATTTTTAGCTGCTGAGACCGAACGTTTCTAAATAATTTAAAAATAAATGACATTATGTTATGTTAATACTATGTCATTAATTAAATATATGAAAATATAAATTATACCTGCCAATCATCATTGTTAAAGATATTGTCGCTTAACCAACTCCAATCTTCATCTCTAACTCTAACATCTGTAGGTCGATTGATTCGTGGATTTTTTCCATTTTTGACAACATCTTTGTAGTGGCAATGAAGCTTTTGTCGACAATTTTTGTAACGATTTGCACAATGGCGTTTAATGACATCATACATGGTTCTTTCATTATCAGGTTCAATGATGAATTTATCCTACATAAACACACTAAAACAATTAATATTTTATGGATAGAGAGATGTTATATATTATAAGAAATAATATATGAATAAAATAAGTAACCTTAATACGAGTGTGAATCATTGCCTTGTCCTCTTTTGAAACTTTGCTCTACCCTTTCACTCTAAGAGGTGCATGATTTCGTACTATGAAACCAACTTCAGATGCAAATCGTGAAGCATTGGCTCCAGTAGGGTGAAGTTCTCTGTCTCTAGCTGATATTGGTATTTTTTTTTTTTTTGTGTCAGCAACAATTTTGCTCGTGCCTTTACTCTTGTTAGCTCCACGAGTTCTTTTTTTGGGTTGGGCTATTAAAAAGGAAAAAAATCTCATAAAAACATTAGATAAATATACTAATGCAAACTATATAAATTTAAATATTAAAAAAAACATACCAACAGATTCTAAATCTTGTTGCTCATTGCAGTACTTCCTCTTGGTTGTGTTGTAGTAGAAGTATTAACTCTTGAAATAGGTAGAGGTAGAGTGGTAGCGGGGATCTCCGATGGTTGTTCAGAATTATCCTGGATTGACGAAGTAGTATTGGGGGTCTCTAATGGAAACTGTTTTGGTGCCATTTTCCTATAAAAATTTAAATAACTAAATTTTAAGTGTTACTAAAAATTTAAAGTATAAAAAGTTATAAAATAACATAAAATAAATTACTTATGAGCTTTCATCAGTTTCATCTGCATTTGAACATTCTCCATGTTGTAATTCCTCATCGATATCCTCTACATCAATCTCATAATCCCCTACATCATCGTCGTCACTTTCCATGACATTAGCTTCATTCAAAATTTGATCACTATTATTTATTTCAAGATTAATATGTGATGAGTTAATCTCTATCATCTCCGCATTTTCATGGTGAAGAGGAATTTCAACATTTGTATCATCAAATGTTATTTCAATATCATTTGATCTCTCTTCTTGGTAAGCTTCAGTACAAGTATTAGAATTCTCGTCTTGTGCACCTACACTTTCAAGTATTATTTCTGGAATATCCCATAAGTGGCGATGATTTACCTTATCCACCACCCTCTATTTTCTACCAAATTTATAATCTTGCAAATATAATACTTGATTTGCTTGGTCTGCAGGGATGAAAGGTTCATCCTTATACCTTTTCGAACTCACATTTATGCTTGTGATATGGTATTGTTGGTGTTTTCTTTTCTTTTTGGTATCAGTGTCATACCATTCACACTTAAAAAGTACCACTTTGTGGTCTAATATATACGATACTTCTAAAATTTGTGTTATGACACCATAAAAATCACATGTATTGCCACCATGTTCACCCTTAACCCCAAACACCATAGTTTTGAGTGATTCGTCCAATGTCCCAAATTTCTGTGTGATACCACACACCATTAACTATACATCCATTATATGAGAAGATTCGTCGATCTGACATATTTGCAAGAGCAAACATTGACTCACTAATTTCACGAGGAGATGATTTATATTCTGCAACTATCTATAAAATTATTTAAGCTATTAGTTTTTAGTAAATTTTATACTTAATTTAACTATGTCTAAAATATTAAAATAATAAAAAAAAATACTCACTTTTTCTTTGAACCAAGACGGAAACTCTAATTCTTGAGCTTGAATGATGTCTACTATGCCTTTAGATTGCAATAATTGCCTGTGCTCACTATTAAACAATGACCTAATATAATTATTTATGAAAAATCTAAAAAAATATATATGTGATGAAAAGAAACCATACTCAATATAAGGTTGCAACTCGGCACAATTATTTAAAATGTACCAATGTGCCTTGTTATACTCCATAGGTTGTAACTCGAGTAATTCTTTTCTACCAAATAGTCTCGTAGGTTGATAAAAAACCGATAATGTTGATGTATTTCATACTTCATTGAGATCCCAATTACGTTCTGGACGATTAAATCGTGTTTCAATCCCATGAAGATACATTGAACAAAATGTTAAAGCCTCATTAGCAACATATCCTTCAGCAGTTGAACATTCTGGTCGTGCTTTATTCTTGGCTAATTTTTTCAAAAAACCTAAGAACCTGATTATGAAAATTCATTACTTGGGAAATAAATATTAAATTTTAAAATAAGACGCACACTTCAAAATATATTATTTTACCTTTCAATTGGATACATCCAACGTGTATGTACAAGACCACCCAACTTTGCCTCGAAAGGTAAGTGAACTGCTAAGTGGATCATGACATCAAAAAATGCTGGGGGGAAAATGGATTCAAGCTTACATACGCATTTTACAATTCCTTGTTCTAGTGAATCCAAGTCTTCAACATGTAATGTTTTTGCACACAACTTTCAAAAAAATAATGAGAGCTCAGAAATGGCAAGTAGCACATCTTCTTTCACATACGGTCGCAACCCAACTGGCAATAGTCTTTGCAACAAAACATGGCAATCATGACTTTTTAAGCCAGTAATCTTGCCTTCACTTATGTTGACATTCCTTGAAATATTTGCGGCATACCCATCTAGAAATTTGACTGATGCTCACCATTTGCAGAAGTTTCTTCGCTCAACTAATGGTAACGTGTAACACGCTTGTAGTTTAAACCATTTATCTCCTTGTTTCTTTAAGTGCAATTCTTTGCGTATGTTCATCCTTTGTAAGTCAAGTCGTGCTTTTTCAGTATCTTTTGACTTCTTGTCTATGCATAACATTGTCCCGTAAACACTTTCACAAATATTCTTCTCGATGTGCATCACATCCAAATTGTGTCTTAACTTTAACTTTGACCAGTACTCTAACTCCCACAAAATGCATTTTCGATTCCAAATAGGCTTATTTTTTTTGTTTTTTTCCATCATTCGCATCACACTTTAATTTTTTTTTCTCTTGTGTACAACTTCTTCAGATAATTTTCCATTATCTTCTTTTGGTATTTTTCCTGGTATAAATTCATCAACAGTGTCTAACTGTTTTAAGATATCATCTTCTAATAATACTTTAGGAGGAGGACGATTCTCAATTTTTCCATCATAGCGTTTATCTTTGCGCCATGGATGATCCAAAGGCAAGAAACGACGATGCCCCATATAACTAATCTTACCTAATATTGGAAACGAAGAAGCATCCACATTACAAACAGGACATGCCTTGTAGCCTTTTGTGCTCCACCCAGATATTGTACCATAAGCTGGAAAGTCATTTATCATCCATAATATTGCAGCACGCATCATAAATTCTTTTTTACTCGATACATCATATGTTTTTACACCTTCTTCCCATAATTCTTTTAGCTCATCAATTAGGGGTCGTAAGTAAACATCGATGTCCTTTCCTGGGGATTTGGGACCAGGTATTAATAATGCCATTATAAAATTATTTTCTTTCATACATTTCCATGGTGGCATGTTGTATGGTACTAACACAACATGCCATATACTATAGCTAGTACTCATATTTCCAAATGGATTGAATCTGTCGGTTGCAAGCCCCAATCTGACATTTCTTGGGTCTATTGCAAACTCTGGATATTGTTTGTCAAAATATTTCCAAGCTTCTCCATCTGCAGGATGTCTAAGCACACCTTCAGTATTTAGACGTTTTTCTTTGTGCCACCTCATTTCTTCTGAAGTATGTAGTGACATAAAGAGTCTTTGTAGACGTGGAGTAATTGGAAAGTAATGCATTTTTTTCACTGGTACATTTTTCTCCTTTTTCCCTTGAGCTTGTATCTTGAAAATCCACAAATAGGGCATTCAGTAGCATCCTTATGTTCTTTCCAAAATAGAGTGCAATCATTTTCACATACATGAATTGTCTCATAGCCCAATCCAAATTTGCGTAACATTCGTTTAGCTTCGTAATGAGACCTTGGTATTTTATGGTCATTTGGAAGAACTTCACGAAATATATTAAGTATCATGTCAAAAGCTTTGTTACTTAATTCATTTAGCACCTTGATATGCATCCTTATGTTCTTTCCAAAATAGAGTGCAATCATCTGATTTTCTTTTTGTTATTTTAAAATGACTTAATTTTTTTTATATTAATAAAATAAAAATTAGTTTATAAAATGTAATGAATCAATTAAATGTAGATTTTTAAATAAATAATAATATAAATTAATTTTAAAATAAAAATATTTAATAAAACTATTTTAATTAATTAAATTAAATTAAATATGTTTAATTTGAAATATAAATTAAAAAAAAACTAAAACCAATACTTTTAAATTAATTAAAGTAAACTAAAACCTAATAATTTTAGTAAGTTTTAATTAAACTATTTTTGTTTGAATTTATTTTAAATTTTGGCTTTTATGTTTAGGGTGTTGATTTTAATTTTTTTTTGTTTAAGTTTAGGGGTTGGATTTCATTTTTATTTTTGTTTATTTAAATTATTTCAAAGTTTTAATTATACGTTTTTTTTTTGTTTTATTAATTCAGAATATATTTTTAAAACATTTTAAAATAACAAAAACATAAAGAAAATTAAATAAATCATTAAAAAAAGACAGTCATATTTGAAATATAAGTTGACCAAATTGCAACAGAGGCCCGAGGGTACCAAACTGGTACGAATTGCAAATAGAGGGTACTGAATGATCATTATTATATAAACATAGGGTATCAAGTGTGTATTTCGATAAGAATAAGCATAAGGTATCAAATAAGTATTTACTCTAATAAGAATAATTAATAAATTTTCTAAATAAAACTAAGCAAAGATCGATTGCATTTTCATTGCACCTAATAATAATAATAATAAAGAGAAATTTGCGACAAAAATGAGTAAGTAGTGTAAAAAGTTGCATATAAATTACTAAGTAAATTTTTTTACAGCAAAAATCAATAAGTAGTTTTGTTTGCAACAAAAATCAGTAAGTAGTCTGAAATGTTAAACTTAAGTCACAAAGTAATTTTTTTATTGCAAAAATCATATTTTATACCAATTTTATCTTAATTTTAATTAATTAATAAAAAAATTTAAAATACACTTCTAACCTTGAAAAATTATTTGAAATTTAAAAAAAAAAAATTTAAATTTTTAACATGAAAAAAATATACAACTTCAATTGAAGTAAAACTTAGTTTAATTTTCATGTTAAAACTTTTCAATTATTTTTTATTGTTAAAACAGATTTTAAATAAATTTTCAATATTAGAAATATATATTTTAGTTTTTTATTAATTAATTAAAATTAAGATAAAATTAATGTAAAATATAATATTTGCAACAAAATAAAAAAATTAATAATTTAAGTGTTAGTGCTACATGTCATATTACTTACTAATTTTTGCCCAAAAATAAAATTAGTTGCTGACTTGAGTACAACTTTTTTTTAGATTAATTATTGATTTTTGAAAAAAAAAACTAATAATAACTTAATTTAGCCAAATATAAGGATACCCATTGCTATGCTTGGGTAAACTCGGCTGCTATGTCGTCCTCGTCGAAGCTCACTCGACTTCTTCCTCCATTGTCTTTGCAATTGCTGTAAGTAAGCAAGCTTTTCTCTTCGAAAATCATGTCTGTACCTTTTCCTATGATTGTCTTCTCAATCATTATATCTGGGTTTTTTACTAAACTGAAAATTAGATTCGGGCAAGAAAAAAGAACGAAAGTTCAAAGCAAATGCTTGGTACACTTGGTTGTGCTTAACTTTTTCCTTTGCTATGTTTGGAGAGAAAATCTTAAGGAATCGAATCAAAATAGTTTAGAATTGACCACGATTTTTTAATTATATATACATTTCATGAGCATTTTAGGTTTATTTTAGATATAAAACTTCCACCTGCTAATGGATTATCGAATTTCGTTATATTTTTTGACATATAATGGAGACAAATGTAATCCTTCGTGGGTTTGTGTATGTGTGTTTTCTTTATTTGGGTAAACAAAGTGAACTATACCTGTTTGATAAAATTCCAAAGTGAAAAGTTGTTCGATAAAATTCCCAAATGAAAGGGCAAGAGTTATTATTGTTATTTAAATGGCGGTTGCTCTTCATTTATTTACTTTTGGATGTTGATGACTAGGAGAAGAATCATTTATGAACTGCTTGTTGAATGAATACAATGGCCTATTTGCAGGTTTAGAGAAAAATGAGGAAAGGGTTACATCCTCAGATGCAATGGATATCCTATGTAACACAGAGTGGCAGATTGATGCACATTATGATGACTAAAATACACCATGTTGGTAAAGTTTACCACTTGAAAGCGAAACGCCAAATGGCTGAGAGCGTTGGGCAGATTGCCAAGTTTAGGCAGCGTTATGAGAAACAAGCTCCTGGTAATTCTGAAAGTTGATTTCATCAGAGATTTGTAGTGTTCTTAAAAGTGTTTCAGTTGGCCGTCCTTTGAAATAAACATGAACCTATTGAGTGCAGTGAAGCACCACTTTTTTTTTATGTATTTAGATGCTTTGTTTTGGAGAAAGGTCTTCATTTTATTCTCATATTACTACTGACTTCTACTCAGTTTTCGAAGGTTATATGAAGTTTTAGAATTTTGAGTTATGCATTTGTTGAAATAATTCTTGTCTAGAAGCGTTTATTTTGCATTTCTTATTTTCTTGTAATGCATTGTTGTTTCAAAGAGAATCAGCTTTATTAAAATTGTTAGATATGTATATTAGTTGTAACATATTAGCTACAAAATTAGTTAGAAATTAGGCTAATTAGTTTTCTTTATTCTCTTAGTTTCCTAGAATAGCTTCCCTAAGTTGTGTATAAATATATGTTATTTTCTTAATGAAATAAACAAGACAATTATTCTCTTCACCATTGTTTACATGGTATCAGAGCTAAAATTCAAAATTAGGGTTTATCACAAAATTGGGATTTGAAATTAGGGTTTGTTATTCATCTTCCTTAGGGTTCATTTTTAGGAAAATCCATTTAGAAAGCTCATGAACTCTCACCGCTGGCACCAACGGACTACCCAGCCGTTGATCTGCAGAACCCCAGAGTTTGGTGGCCAGAATCGTAGCGCGTGAGCCACACGTGCCACCTGAAGTTTCTACGGCAACACCCAGGCGCCAGCGCGTGAGCTCCCTTTTTCCGGTCGTTTCTCTACCAATTGACTTTTTTAGTGTTTCTGACCCTATGGTGCATCGGTTTCTACCACCGCTTTCTTCTTTTGTGATCGTTGAGGTTTGTGTTGTCATCCTTTGGTGTGAATCTTCGTTCTTTGTCTCTTTCCTCTTGCTTCGCTGTTTTAGGATTATGGCAGAAAATAAGTCAGTTATTGTGATGGATATGGTGCCAGTAATGTCTGAAATTACCGACCATAAACTCAATGGTTCAAACTATTTGGATTGGAGCAAGACTATTCGCCTCTATCTACGGAGTATTGACAAAGATGATCACTTGACTAGTGATCCTCCAAAATCATATTCGAAGGAGAAAGCTGATTTGACATGGATTAGGGATGATGCTTGCTTATTCCTTCAGATTCGAAATTTTATTGATAATGAGGTAATTGGTTTGATCAATCACTGTGAATTTGTTAAAGAACTAATGGATTATTTGGAATTTTTGTACTCTGGAAAATGAAATCTCTCTCGTATGTATGATGTGTGCAAAGCATTTTATCGTGCAGAAAACAAGATCAATCCATCATAAACTATTTTATGGCATTCAAGAAGACATATGAGGAACTTAATACGATGTTGCATTTAGTCCTGATGTGAAGGTTCAACAATGCCAGCGGGAGCAGATGACCATCATGAGCTTTCTAGTGGGGCTCTCCCTTGAATTTGATTCTGTGAAAACACAAGTTCTTTCTTGGTCTGACATCTCATCTTTGCCAGATGTCTTTAGTCGTGTACTCTGCACTGAAACTACTCCATCTACTCTGCTTACTAGTGCTCTGGTAAGTCACAGTAATAGTATTGCGCCTGGGAGATCTTCTACCTCAAGTGGACAGAAAGGGGGATATCCACAAGGGTCTGAAAATCGAACATCGGATTCTGGAGGCATTTTTTGCAACTATTGTAAAAAGCCTGGTCACAGCAAATTTGAGTGTAGAAAGTTGCAATTTAAAAATCAGCAAAGATAGTTCGCTAATGTTGCAAGCACCAGTGATGCATTTGACAAATCGGTAGTTATTTCTGCTGATGAATTTGCCAAGCACTCACGGTACCAGGAATCACTTAAGTCTTCATCTCCTTCTGTCACTGCTATTGTTGATTCAGGTAACTCTAATGCATGCTTTCTTTCCACATCCTCAAAATGGGTCATTGATTTTGGTGCCACAGATCACATGACAGATAATTCCAGTCTCTTTTCTACTTTTCAATCACATAGTTCCACTTCTACTGTTACCTTAGCTGATGGATCATCATCTTCTGTTCTTGGATCTGGCACCATTACTCCTACACCTCTGCTTACTTTTTCATCAATCTTACACTTACCTAATTTATCATTTAATTTGTTTTTTGTTAGTCAACTCACTCGTAATCTAAATTGTTGCATCTCATTCTTTCCCAATCATTGTTTATTTCAAGATCTTATGACGAAGAATATTATTGGTAAAGGACATGAATCTGGTGGTCTGTATGTTCTTGATCCACTGCCACCAACTTCTATTGCTTGTTCGAGTGTTGCTTCCGCTTTTGAGGCTCATTGTCAGTTGGATAATCTATCCCTTCCTTTGCTCAAGAAACTTTGTCCCCAAGTTAGTAAGATGTCTTCATTAGATTGTGAGTCGTGTCAGTTTGCTAAACATCATCATCTTAGTTCGAGTCCTCGAGTTAATAAACGTGCTAGTGTTCCTTTTGAATTAGTTTATTCTGATGATTGGGGTCCTCCTATTTTGTCTAAACCTAGATTCATATATTTTGTTACTTTTGTAGATGATTATTCTCGTGTAAGTTAGTTATATTTAATGAAAAATCGTTCTGAGTTGTTTTCTATATTTTGTGCATTTTGTGTTGAGATCAAAAATCAATTTAATGTTTCTATTTTTACTTTGCGAAGTGATAATGCCAAGGAATATACATCTGCTCTTTTTCAGTCTTATATGGTCTATAATGGCATGCTTCATGAAACTTCTTGCGTTGATGCTGCATCTCAAAATGGTGTAGCAGAACGTAAAAACAGACATCTACTTGAAACTGCACGAGCCCTCTTGTTTCAAATGCATGTTCCTAAACCTTTAAGGGCCAATGCCGTTTCCACCGCATATTTTCGTATTAATCCCATGCCATTTTCTGTTCTTAATGGTGAGATCTCATATAATGTTTTTTTTCCTGGTAAGCCATTGTTTCCTGTTGACCCTAGGATATTTGGTAGTGTTTGTTTTGTTCGAGATGTCCGTCCACATGTCACCAAATTAGATCCTAAATCATTATAGTGTCTTTCTCGATTATTCTCGTCTTCAAAAAGGATATCGGTGTTACTGTCCCGATCTTAACAAATATCTTGTCTCCATTGATGTTACCTTCATAGAAAATACACCATATTTTTCGTCTTCATCTACTCCTCGTTAGGGGGAGAATGATGATTTACTGGTGTATTCTACCACATCTTCTGACGCAGACACATGTTCTAATGAGTCTCCTATTTCTCCACCTATCTCAGACACAACACACAACAACTCTCCTGATCCTCAACCTGCCTCAGCTACAGCTCCTAACATGCCTCTGCCTTTTATTAAAGTGTACTCCAGACGTCCACCTCCTGTTTCATGTCCTGCAGCTACTTCTTCTTCATCAGATCCGGACTCGATCGATGCGAAAAGGTAAACACCAATGCACTTATCCTATTTCTTATTTTGTTTCTTATAATCACTTGTCAATCTTCTTCTTCCACTTTTATTGCTTCCCTTGATTCTATCTCAATTCCTAAAACTGTTCGTGAAGCCATATCTCATCCTGGTTGGCATAATGCAATGGTAGAAGAGATGAATGCTTTAGGTGCAAATAGTACTTTGGACTTGGTTGATTTACCTTCCGAAAAATGGGTCATAGAGTGCAAATGGGTATTCACTGTTAAGGTCAATCCAGATGGCTCAATTGCTCGCTTAAAGGCCCGTCTTGTTGCTAAGGGTTACGCTAAAACCTATGGAGTAGACTTTTGTGATACTTTTTGTCTTGTCGCTAAGTTGACATCTGTTTGGTTGTTTATTTCTATGGCCGCTACTCACCATTGGCCTTTACATAAGTTAGATATCAAAAATGATTTTCTTCATGGAGATCTTCAGGATTAGGTGTATATAGAGCAACCTCCTGGTTTTGTTGCGTAGGGGGAGTCAGGGCAAGTCTGTCGTATTAAAAAATCTTTATATAGTTTGAAACAAAGTCCTCGTGCTTGGTTTGGTAAATTTAGTTAGGTTGTGAAGAAATTTAGAATGTTGAAGAGTAAGTCAGACCATTCTGTGTTCTATAAGCGATCAACTGCTGGTATCATTCTATTAGTTGTACATGTGGATGACATTGTTATTACTAGATATGATACTAGAGGATCTCATCTCTTAAATCTTTCATTCATACTCAGTTTGACACAAAAGATTTGGGGGTGCTCAAATATTTCTTGGGAGTTGAAGTCACTCGTAGTAAACAAGGTATTTTTCTATCCCAAAGAAAGTATATACTTGATTTGTTGACTGAGACAGGAAAGTTGGGAGCAAAGCCTTGTAGTACTCCAATGAATCATGTTGTGCACCTTACAAGAGATGGGGAACCATTTGAAGACCCTGAAAAGTATCGCAGGTTGGTTGGAAAGTTGATTTATCTTACTGTGACTCGTCTAGATATTGTATTCTCTGTTAGTGTGGTCAGTCAGTTTATGTCATCTCTAACAATTCATCATTGGGCAGCGTTAGAGCAAATTTTGTGCTACTTGAAAGGAGCACCAGGACGAGACATCGTGTGCACAGATCATGGGCACACTCATATTGAGTATTTCTCAGATGCAGATTGGGCAGGTTCCAATGTAGATAGAAGATCCGCTTTAGGTTACTGTATTTTTGTTGGAGGAAATTTGGTCTCTTGGAAGAGTAAGAAGCAGAATGTTGTGTCACGATCCAGTACAAAGTCAGAATATAGAGCTATGACACAATCTGTGTGTGAGGTAATATGGATATTTCAGCTATTGACTGAAGTGGGACTCAAAACTTCAGTACCAGCAAAGTTGTGGTGTGATAACCAGGCTGCTCTTCATATTGCATCTAATCCTGTGTTTCATGAGCGGACTAAGCAAGGTTTAGCAAGGTTTAATTTCTACAGGATATGTGAAGACTGGAGAGCAACTAGGGGACATCTTCACAAAACCTCTTAATGGGGTGCGGGTTGATTATTTTTGTAACAAGTTAACATATATGCTCCAGCTTGAGGGAGAGTGTTAGATATGTATATTAGCTATAAAATTAGCTAAAAATTAGCCTAATTAGTTTCTTTTGTTCTCTTAGTTTCCTAGAATAGCTTCCCTAAGTTGTGTATAAATATATGCTATTTTCTCAATGAAATAAACAAGACAATTATTCTATTCACCATTGTTTACAAAAATGAACCTTGATAAAATAACAATGAGCAGACCTGGTTTATATAGACCAAGGTTGAAGACAATGAAATCAGGAAATGAAATAAAAGCTGAACTAACCAACGAACATAACAGAGCCTCTAAAGATAGAAAAAGAATACAACTGAAATAGACTTATAAAGGAACCTAAAATATAGAATCAAATATAAAACTAACCCTAATATCCTCCCCTTCAGATGGATTGTGTGTATGTCATGCACATTCATCTTGGATATATGAGAGGAAAGAGTGGTAGAAGGCAAAGGTTTGGTGAAAGCATCGACAAGCTAATGTTGGTTGCTGACCGAGATCAAACGAATTGTGGAAGCCTTAATTTTGTCTCTGATGAAATGACAGTCTAATTATATATGTTTAGTGTGCTCATGGAATGTAGGATTGTTAGCGATATGCACGACTGAAGAGTTATCACAATAAATGAATGCAGGAGTTGTGTTGGGGTATGTGGAAAGCTTGCAACAAATATTGTAACCATGTAAGTTCACTAGCTGTGGCAGCCAAGGCTCGGCATTCAGCCTCTACAGAGCTTTTGGAAATGGTTGGTTGTTTCTTAGAATGCCAAGAGATAAGGCAGTCACCAAGAAAAATGCAAAATCTGGTTGTGGATCGTCTAGAAATTGGACATTGAGCCCAATCTGAATCAGAGAAACCCCAAAGTCTTAGAGAGGAATTGCTGGGGTATAAAAGACCTTATTCTAGGTTCCCTTTCAAATATCTTAGAAGATGATGCACAGCTTGTAAGTGAGGTGTGCAGGGAGCAGAAACAAACTAACTGAGGCAATGGACAGAGAAGGTGATGTCAGGACGAGACAAAGTAAGGTAGAGTAGTCTTCCAATGAGGCATCTATACTGAGAAGGATGAGGAAGAGGTTCTCCAAAGTTGGTATTGAGCTTGTTGCGAGGGTCCATTGGGGTAGCCACAGGTTTGCACCCTAAATACCACGTGTCTTCAAGTAATTGCAAGGTGTATTTTCTTTGAGAAAGAAATAGACCAGAGGAGGATCTAGCTATTTCGAATCCCAAAAAATATTTGAGCTGGCCGAGAGCCTTGAGCTTGAATTGGGCATGAAGGGACTGTTGAAGGTGTTGAAGATGAGAAAGTGTTGGTCTAGTGATGATTATGTCATCCACGTACACTAGTAAAGCAATGAAGGAGTCTCCTTCTCCTTTGGTGAAGATAGTGTAATTCTGCTTGACTTTGAATGAATCCATCTTGAAGGAGAACTACAGACAACTTTGTGTACCATTGACGTGAGGATTGGCAAAGTCCATAAATAGATTTGTGTAATTTTCATAAGAGGGGCACCTGTAGAAACAATAGAATTGGTCAATAAACCTTGAGGCAATTTCACATGGACCTATTCATTGAGGTCATCATTAAGAAATGCATTATTGATATCTAATTGTAATGTATGCCATTTTTGAATTGCTGAAATAGCTAAAAAAAAAATCTTAAGTGTAACCATCTTGGCTACGGGGGAGAAAGTATAAAAAAAATTGAGGCCTTCTTGTTGAAAAGCCTTTGGCCACTAAACGAGCTTTGTAACGCTCAATGGTGCCATCATTTTTGTATTGATTTTGTATATCCATCTACATCTAATAGCTTTCTTGTTTGGTGGTAGTGTGGTAACTGTCCAAGTATTGTTGTTTTGCAAAGCTTGGAATTCATGGTGCATAGCTTGAACCCATTTACTGTTCATAGCAGCAGCTTTGTAAGTATTTGGTTCACTGTGTGATGTGACTGCAAAAACAAAATGCTTGTGAGAGTTTGACAATTTAGAATAGGAAATATATTTATGTATTGGATAAGGAGTAGTGGGAATAATTTGAGTGGAAGAAGTGCACTAAAAATCTTTGTTTAGTTTTATGAGCAACTAGTGTAGAAGCAAAGGCTAAACAACCAAATGATCGAAAAAGACTATAATCAGTTTCCTCATGGTACTGAAGTTCATATGGTTAAATTTTATGCAAATGAGGAGTGGGGATTCTATTGATAATCTAAGTGGCAGATAAAACACAATCAGACCAGAATTCAATAGGTGCATGAGATTGGAAGAAAAGGAGACGAGCAACATTCAGCAAATGTTGATGTTTTTGCTTTACCATAGCATTTTTTTGTGGTGTTTCAACATAGGAAAATTGGTGCAAAATACCTTTTTGAACAAACAAATTACTAAATGTCAATTCAGGTGCATTATGAGACCTGAAGTATTTAATTTTAGCCTGAAATTGAGTCTCAAGAATAGTGAAATTGAGAACATCAGATTTATGATGCAAAAGGTAAATCCATGTAAATCGAGACTTATCATCAACAAGAGTGAGAAAGAATTTGTGGCTAGAGTGTGATGGGGTATGGTGAGGACCCCAAATATCACAATGTATAAGATCAAAGAAATTGGCAACAAAATTGGATTTATTATTAGATGCCAGATTTCTTTGCTTGGCTTTAGGACAAACATAGCAAGTGGTGTTTGTATGTAATTGACTAGTATTACATTTCAAAGTATTACTGAGAATATCTAAACATTTAGAGGAAAGATGTCCAAGTCTGCAGTGCCAAATCTCTGCACTAACCGAATTGATGTAAGAAACGAGATTAGTCATTGGCAAAACATACAAGCCGTTGTGAGAATCACCCTTGCCAATCATCCTCTTGGTGATTGTGTCCTGAATATAGAAAGAGTCAAAACAAAAAGAAACAAAAAGAGTTGTAGAGGCAGTCAAAGCACTTACTGAAATAATATTGTACTTGAATGTAGGTACAAATAAAACATCAATAAGAATGAAATCTTTGTTGAGAATGACATTACCACTTTGATGAACAAAAAATGATGAGTTATCGGGTAATATGAGTTTTGTAGGTTGTATATTGGTAAATGATGTAAAAAGGAAGGGATTGCACATATATGCATAGTAGCACCGGAATCTAAAATCAAACAATTATTATTTTGAAGACTTGTAGTGGAGGTGGATAGAATTATACCTGAGGCATCAGGAGAGGATGAAGAGGGTGTGTTAGAGGAGACCATAACCGAATGCTGAGTGGCAAGGAGGTTTAGAAGTTGTTGGTACTGAGTTGGGTTTAGTTGGGGGCAAGAATGTGGAATTGTCACCATTAGCTGGCTTGTACCTGATTTGCATTAGCTGGTGTGGGCTGTCGAGTTTTGTTGTATCCTGGAGGGTACCCGTGAATTTTGTAACATTTGTCTATGGTGTGGCCATGTATGCTACAATGAGTGCAAAAGGGTATATTTTTCTTGGAAGGATAGGACTTAGGGTGGGTAGATTCTGGCTTTGGAGGGGTTGGTTTATTGAGAAAGCAAAAGCCATATTTGGGTTTGTGAGAGGGTCATGTGTAGAGGATGCAGTGGTACCGATGCCTCTTTGATGTTCTTCTTAGGTGACAAGGTTAAAGACATGACTTAAAGAAGGCAGGGGGTCCATGAGTAAGATATTGTCGATATTGTCGTAGACTTGAGAGTAAGAATCCTTAAGTCCCATGAGGAAAGACATTGTGTATTCCATGGTATAGTGTTCTTGAAGGGCTTTGACTCCTCCACAAGTGCAAGTGTTGTACGTACATGATGGTCTGTATGCAGATGACTCCTCCACAAGTGCAAGTGTTGCACGTACATGATGGTCTGTATGTAGATAACTCTTCCCAAAGAATTTTAAGCTTGGTATAGTAGGTGGTGACAGATTGAAGGTCCTGTCTCAAATTCAGTAGTTCACGCCTGAGATTAAAGATGTGAGGACCATTTCTTTGTTGAAATCTAGTCTTAAAATCTTTCCAAATCTCAGAGGCAGATTCATCATACAATATACTAGCCGAAATGTCTTTAGAAACTGAATTTAAAATCCAAGAAATGACAATATGGTTGTTTCTAACCTAGGCATTATATAAAAGAGAATCAGATGAAGGGGGTTTAGAGATAGAACCATCAAGAAAGCCCAATTTATTTTTTACCGAAATAGAGAGCTTCATGGTGCGGCTCCAAGAAGTGTAGTTTTTTTGGCCGATGAGGAATTGTGAGACCAAAATGTTTCCTGAGTTATCGGCATGGTGCAAGTAATAAGGATCTGGTGGGTCATCAATAGTTATTCGAGTATTAGAAGAAGAATTCGCAAGAGCATGGAGAAGAGATTCTGAGGAACGTTGTTGTTGAGACACCATTGTCGAAGGAGGAGAATCATCATCGGTGGCAGGAGGAGTAGACATCTCAGGAAGAGAGAAACAGAGAATGCGGAAGGACAAAGATCAGCGGAGATTGGGGAAAGGACACTGCTACGTCGGAGAAGAAAATCACAGGGAGCAGGGGAAGAGGATCGAAGGGAAATCTTTAGGGTTCCCTCTCTGATACCATGTTACAGACAGAATCAAGAGAGAACTAAGTAATGAAGTGTTAATAATAAAAGTTTTATTAATATGTAAGGGTAGTTTAGTCTTTTAGCCTCTCATTATTTTGGATATATATTTGGTTGCTCTTGTACTTTTATTTTTATCTTTTTGATATAATGGAAACCTAGCCTCCCTTTTGATTCTCTCTCGAATCTCCTTTGTCTATTTGCAAAATTATCATGATATCAGAGCAAGGTTCTTGAGTACCCTCGATTTGGTTGCGCTAGGATTACAGTCTCGGTGATCGATTGTTCATCAATGTGCAAATGAATGGGCAGAATTATTCGTATTGGCATTATGTCATGAAAATTTTCTGAAAGGGAAACGTATGTGGGGTTATGTTTCTGGAACTTCCACGGAACCGAAGGATGATAAGGATGAGAGCTTTGCAGAACAGTTGGATCTTTGGGATGCCAACAATTCAAAAATCATCACTTGGGTCAAAAACTTTGTTCAACAATCAATCGGTATCCAATTGGCGAAATATGAGACGGCGAAGGAAGTTTGGGAGCACTTGGAAAGGCTGTATACACAGTCTAATTTCGCAAAGCAGTATCAGTTGGAGATTGACATTCGGGCCCTTCAATAGAATAGCATGAGCGTTCAGGAATTTTATTCTGATATGTCTAATCTGTGGGATCAGCGTGCTTTGACTGAATCAGCAGAGTTACGGGCATTTTCCCCTTACATTGCTCGATGAGATGCACAGCGTCTGGTTCAGTTTTTTATGGCTCTTTGAGATGAGTTTGAAGGTCTTCGTGGAACAATTTTGCATCGTAATCCTCTTCCGTCGGTTGATTCGGTGGTTAATGAGTTGTTAGCAGAAGAGATGCGCTTGAAGTTTTGAGTTGATGGGGGGGGGGGGGGGGGGGCGGAAAAGGGGATTCTTCCTTCTCCGAACCCCTCTGTCTTTGCAATTCCTCATCGGGGGGGGGCGGAAAAGGGGATTCTTCCTTCTCCGAACCCCTCTGTCTTTGCAATTCCTCATCGGCTAGCCTCCAACAATCAACAGAAGACTCAAGCCAAGGTTGGCTACGAAGAATGTAGTTTTTGCAAGCAAAAGGGACACTGGAAGGCTCAATGTCCCAAACTATTGAATAGGGCGCAATCACCGAATCAGCCTCCTTACTGGAAATCTGGCAACCAAGCTCACCAACCTCTTCACTCTATGTCTTCGAACATGGCAGCTATTGTTCCACCTGTAGATTCTGGAAGCACTCCTAGTACCTCAATTGCTACACTCACAGAGCAGTTTTAGAAGTTCATTGCCTCGCAGCCACACGCCATGTCAGCCCCCTCACACATAGGTTTATATCTTCCTCTATATGGGTCCTTGATTCTGGAGCTTCACACCATATGTCACCTAATTCCAATTCTTTCTTGTCCATTAAATCAACACCCTTTGTATCTGTCATGACCACTGATGGCACTCCCATGCCATTAGCAGGGATTGGCTCAATTTGCACTCCAAAAATGTCATTCTCTAATGTATATCATATTCCAAATCTTACTTTGAATCTTGTCTCTGTTGGTCAATTATGTGACTCTGGTTTCTCAGTTATTTTCTCCAATTATTGTTATTATGTGTAGGATCCTCATTCCATGAAGTTGATTGGGACAGGCCGTAGGCAGGGGGGCTTTACATTTTAGATGAGCTGAGAGTTCCTGATGTTGCAGCTTCTAGTGTCGATTTGTCTTCATTTCGTTTAAGTTCATCTTCGTCTAGTTTTTATTTATGGCATTCTCGTCTTGGACATGTCTCTGGTTCACGTTTAAAGTACTTAGCTTCCACAGGAGCATTAGGAAAGTTACAAACCCATGATATTTCAGATTGTTGTGGTTGCAAATTGGCAAAATTTTATGCTTCACCTTTTTATAAGAGTGTTTCTGTTTCTTTTGCACCTTTTGATTTGATTCACTCTGATGTGTGGGGGCCATCACCCGTTCTAATAAAAGGTGGATCACATTACTATGTCTCTTTTATCGATGATTATACTCGTTTTTTTTTTTTGTCTATCTTATGAAACATCGTTCTGATTTCCTTGGGATTTATCATATGTTTCGTGATTTTGTTAAAACTGAACATAATGTTGTTATAAAATGTTTTCGATGTGATCTGGGTGGTGAATATACCTCCAATCGTTTCTCTGAATTGCTTGCTTTAGATGGTACCTTACATCAAACCTCTTGTACTGATACACCAGAGCAAAATGGGGTTGCCGAAAGAAAACACAGACACATTGTTGAAACTGCTCGTTCTCTCGTATTGTATGCTTATGTTCCTAGTGAGTTTGGGGGGGGGGGGGGGGGGAAGCCATTCTGACTGCAATTCATTCAATCAATAGAATTTCGTCATCTGTCACTTCAGGTCAGTCTCCCTTTGAAAAACTTTATGGTCACGCTCCTGATTATTCTTCATTGAGAGTCTTTGGTTCCACTTGTTTTGTTATCTGTCCTCATGTTGAACATAGTAGGCTTACTTCTCGTTCCGCTCTTTGTGTATTTCTTGGTTATGGTGAAGGTCAAAAAGGATATCGATGTTATGATCCTGTTAGTCAAAAACTCTATGTTTCTCGTCATGTTGTGTTTCTTGAGCATATACATTTCTACTTTATTCCATCGAACACCCCCAATCTACACAAATCTGATCTCACTCGTATTGATCCATTTGATTCTTGTACTGTTGATACTCTTAACTCTGCAGATGTCAGTTCTTAGCTTGTTGAAGTCCCTTCTGTCCCTACTACTGCCCAAGATGCTTCTGAGATTATGGATCCCGCTCATCCTCCTCCTTCTCCTCCTCGCTACCCTCAAAGAATTCGTAAGTCCACACAGTTACCTGATTTTTTCTACTCCACTTATTCTGATTCTTTCTCTTCTTTTTTGACTTCTATTCACCAACTTTCTGACCCCTCTTCCTATAAAGAGGCTATTCTTGACCCTCTTTGACAGCAGGCAATGGCTGAAGAACTCTCTGCGTTGTACAAGACAGGTACTTGGGATATTGTTCCTCTTCCTATGGGGAAGCGTGCTATTGGTTCCTGTTGGGTTTACAAGATCAAGACTAAGTCTGATGAGTCAGTAGAGCGGTACAAAGCTCGTTTGGTTGCTAAAGGCTTTGCTCAAGAGTATGGGATGGATTATGAGGAAACTTTCGCTCCAGTTTCCAAACATACCACTATTCGTACTCTCATTGTTGTTGCGTCTGCTCGACAGTGGTCCATCTCTCAAATGGACGTTGAAAACGCCTTCTTGAACGGGACTCTTCAAGAAGAAGTTTACATAGTTCCTCCACCAGGTGTTCCTCATAATTCAGGAGAAGTTTGCAGATTGAAGAGGGCTCTTTATGGGCTTAAACAAGCTCCCCGAGCCTGGTTTGAAAAATTGTCCATCGTGATTACTTTTCTCGGCTTCCATCCCAGTGCACATGATTCAACTCTCTTTGTTAGGTGTACTTCTTCTGGCCGCACTTTACTCTCTTTATATGTTGATGATATGATTATCACCGGGGATGATGCGAATGGGATAACGGAGTTGAAAACGCACTTGGCTCGTGAATTTGAGATGAAAGATTTAGGTTTCCTGCGGTACTTTTTAGGGATAGAAGTAGCTTACTCTCCTCGTGGCTATCTTCTTTCTCAATCTAAGTACATTGCTAACATTCTCGATCAGGCTCGTCTCTCTGATGCTCGCACTGTTGATACCCCTCTTGAGCTTAATGCCAAGTATTCTTCATCTGACGGTGTTGCCTTGTCAGATCCCTCTCTATATCGCACTCTGGTTGGTAGCTTAGTGTACCTTACTATCACCAGGCCAGACATCGCTTATGCAGTTCACATTGTTAGTCGGTTTGTTGCATCTCCCACTACCGTTCATTGGGCAGCTGTGCTTCGTATTCTTCGATATCTTCGGGGAACTCAATTTCAGAGTCTGCTTTTTCCATCAACGTCTACTTTAGAGTTACGTGCCTACTCAGATGCAGATTGGGGTGGTGATTGTACTGATCGCAAATCTACCACTGGTTTTGTATATTTTTGGAAGATTCTCTTATTTATTGGAAGAGTAAAAAAACAGACTGTTGTCTCTCGATCGTCTACAGAAGCAGAATATCGTGCCATGGCCTCCACTACTGCTAAAAATTTTTGGTTGCGTTGGTTACTTGCCGATATGGGTGTTATTCTCTCAGATCCCACTCTGATGCATTGTCACAATGTTAGTGCTATTCAGATTACTCGCAACTTCGTTTTTCATGAGCGCACGAAACATATTGAGATAGATTGTCATCTTACTCGTCACCACTATCAGAATGGGACCATCATCTTACCATTTGTCACTTCTGCTATGCAGATTGCCGACTTGTTTACGAAGGCTCATTCTATTTCTCGTTTTCGTTTCTTAGTTAGCAAACTCTCGTTTCTTCCCATAAATGCATCGTGAGTTTGAGGGGATGTTAATAATATAAGTTTTATGAATATGTAATGATAGTTTAGTCTTTTAGCCTCTCATTATTTTGGCTATATATTTTGTTGCTCTTATACTCTTATTTTTATCTTTTTGATATAATGAAAACCTAGCCTACCTTTTGATTCTTTCTCAAATCTCCTTTGTCTATTTGCAAAATTATGATGAAGAAAGTGACTTAGCTTTATTAAAATGAACCTTGATAAATTAAGAATGAGCAAACCTGTTTTATATAGACCAAGGCTGAAGACAATGAAAACAGGAAATGAAATAAAAGCTGAACTAACTAATATACCAGAGCCCTCTAAAGATAGAAAACGAATACAACTGAAATAGACTAACAAAAGAACCTAAAATACAGAGCCAAATATAAAACTAATCCTAATAATTGTCGTATTATGCAAGCTTTACTTAGGATTCCCATTTGAATGAGATATCGGATAGGTTGAAGTTCGGCTCTATTGTGCTTCAGTATTGAAAAGAGTGAATACAACAAATGATATATATTCCTACTTTGGAATGCAAGGTTAAAAATTTGAAAGCCAATACAACAGGAAGGGGAAAAGTTTAGGCCCTGCAATTGATTTTATAATTTAACTGCTGTTAGGCCAGAATTTTTTTTTTTTTTTGCTAGATCAAATATTTGTCAACCGTTTCAGAATTGGTATCAAGTTTATGTTTTTATTTTCTGCCATCAGTTTAAGAAATTCAATTCATTCATAACCTCCCGAGTTATTATTGCTTGTTGCTGGTTTCAATTTATGGCCAAAGTTGTTTAATAAACTTGCTCAACCATGTGATGGGGTTGCTTTCTCAGATTTACACGTTTATTTATTATTTTAGTTGGGTCTCGAACCTTGTTGATCATGTAGAATGTTTCTTCCTCTCTCCCCATAACCCGGGTAAAAAGTTTCTCACCGTTGTACATGCAAACATAATAAAATACTTCAGGTCGAACAATGAGGCTTAAATCTTAAGGAAAAAGGCACATACCATGATCATTAAAAAATCAGCTTGTAATTAGAATTACAAGCTATTAATCACCCAATTATTTATAATTAAGTAAAAGTAAAAGGGCCCATAATAGAATAACATAAGAACTCCCTCTCTTCATTGTAATTAGAAGTCATTAAACACCATGTCTACCTTCCACAACACGAGTCTCCCATAGTTAAACCATAAGTAAGAAAAGCATGACCTACATCAAAAACTAAAACTATACTCCTTGTCACCATTATATATCATGGAAAAGGCCTTCGAGTTTTGTTGTGCACCATAGAGCTATGCTAGCTAATGCTCAAATTACCATCTTATTACTACTTCAACTCATATTGTTTGTGATAGTAGTGGAAGTAGATTCAAAGCCACCAACTTATGATGGATTGCGACCAAATTACACCATGGACGGATCACCCTCATCCTCATGGCTACAGAAAAGAAAAAAACCTCGAGAGACCGGTTGCAAAAAATGGCCATGGATATGCAGCCAAGGTGAAAAGCCACCAAGAAAAAAATGCTGTAGAAATGTGTGTATTGATGTCACTTCCGACGTTAACAACTGCGGGCTGTGTGGAATAAGGTGTCCATTCACATGGAAATGCTGCAATGGACGATGTAGAAATACAAATTTCAGTCCTTTTAATTGCGGCAAGTGTGGGCACAGATGCCCTTATAAAATTCGTTGCAGATTTGGCATGTGTGGCTATGCTCAGCCCTCTCCTCCATTTCCATGGCCATTCCCACCTAAGCCACCTTTCCCCTTTCCGTCTCGGCCACCAAGGCCTCCATTCCCACCAAGGCCTCCCTTCCCACCAAAGCCAAAATACCCTCCCCCAGCAATGGATGATCTGTAAATTAAGTTCTTAATTGAACTATTGTCCTGCAGGAACTATCTTCATGCAGTTATGTTAACGTCTTTCCCAGCTTTGTCTAATCCATGAAATCTTGTTATTGGCTAAGGAGTTCAATCTTTGCCAGTGCTTCTCTTTTTTCTTCTGTAAAATGCATCTGTTACTTGGTTGTTTCGTTATTTGAAATTGTATTATTTGGTTGTTTTCTCCTTGTATTTTTTTTTTCGTTTGAAAAAAAAAATCTTGATCTGTTATAAGGCGTTCTCTGATTGAACCTGAACATTTTGTTATGCAACATTAATAAACAATGAAGCCATGTGATAAGAAGACAGACTCCCTAAATCGAGTCCTGATAAGTGATTACTTGTACTTCAAGTGTTGGGGGGTCGCAGTAACTACACTTGTGATGAACCCATTACTTCCAACATAATTTTGACCATGTCATCAAAGCAGGTTTTTCCCACAACTATGACCATGATGAACATAGGATACACTGGATAAGTCTAAGATTTTCATGTGCTTTACTTATAAACTTGTTCTTACAATCACAAATTAAGATACAATACAAATCACAGCCCCAATATATCAATGGAAGTTGGGAAACACTTCTTATTTAACATAAAGTTAATTATGTAACCATTTATGACATTGTTTTATCTGGTGAAATAGTATGGCAGCCAAGTATTGATTCAAGTAAAAGTGAAAAGTTGTAGTGATTAATGATCATCATGATCATCCCCTCTTCTGCGGTAGTCAGCACCAGGTTGATGCTCCTTGTCTTTGTATGTGTTCTTGGCAGAGTCAAGCTTAGGTTCCCCCAAAGTGGCCTTTTCAGCTCCATCAAATATCTTATCATCAAAGGCTTGATGGTCAGCCTCCCGGAGCTTCTCCTCAGCCATCTTATCTATTACCTCTGCTGTTGAAGGCGCTCTTTCTTGTGTACCACTTTCATGCCTATCCTCATAGCCTTTGCTTGCTTGGTTGTATTTCTGTACGAACACGTACACACACACACATATATTTATTATACACACAATTTTATAGTTTCTAATTTGTCCAATAAAAGGCATCTTTATATACCCTTAAACTTTCACAATATCTATCACTCACACACACAAAATATAAAGGCTAGCTCATAAACTTACAATACTATTAAACTAATTATAGTTAGTTTTAGAAGATGGGTTCTATAAATGAATTTATAAGATGTAGAAGAAACCGAATAAAACAGTACTAGTTCTCATGAATATTTATATGCATATACTGCTTCTGTCTGCTGTTGAACTAATCACACTATTAAAGAATGCTTTTTAGTTGTTGTTCATATGCTCATGTGTACTATTCATATTCTACAGTTTCATATCTCGTACACATTTTGTCATATATCATAAACTCATTCTAGATTCAGAGAATTAAATATGTTTAGCTACTGCTACTGATTTCTAAATCTAAACAACAACAACAACAATAATAATAATAATAATAATGCGTTATGACCAAATAATAAATAAATTACTCAACGATACTATAATGAATGAGACGTGGTAACTTAAATATCACTTTATAAAGTTATTGACATTAGCAGTACCTTGATGATGGGATTATAGAGACATGGGGTTAAGGGCCTGATTAGGGACATTTTTGTTTTTGAAAAGGTAGCATTGAGAAGAAAGATATAGCCAGCTGCTCCCATTGACACAACACTAGATATTGAAAGAACCGAATACAAATATTGAAGGATGAATAATTGAATATATTTATATATGAATAATATGATAGAGTTGAATTGAGGGACACGTGGCATATACTAAGAAACAGCCTACGTGGTGCTCTGTAGATTTGCCATTTCAGTGATGCCATGCAAGCATATAAGGCCTTCCTCACATTACATGGATTGGTATTTCAGCCCGTTTTAAATAATAGAGAATTTAAAAAAATATATGATTATCAATGTACAAAAATATAAGAATTATATTTTTTTTAATTTGTATAGATAGATTTATTAAAAAAAAATTAAAATATAAAAAATATAATTAGTTACTAATTAAAATATAAAAATGTCACATTTTTTATCATAATTATGTTTTCTTTAATTTTAAAAGTAATTTTATTTTATTTTTTTCAATATTTTCTTTTTTCTTTTTTTCCCTTACTTATTTTTTCTTCCATTTTTTTCTTTTTCTTTTTTTGTACCAATTTTTTCATTAATCTTTTTCTTTCAATTTTTTCATTCTTCTTCTTATTCTTCTTATTTTCATTTTTATTCATTTATGTTATTTTTTTCTTTTACTTGTATTGTTTTATTTTTTTTGTTCATATTTTGTCAGTTTTTTTTCCATTTTCTTCATTTTTTTTCTTCTATTTTTTCTTCATTTTGTAATTATTATTTTCTTATTCCATTTTTTTCCTTTTTCATACATGTGAACTTTTTTTCTTATTCCATTTTTTCTTGGTTTTTTTACCAATTTTTTATTTCCATTTTCTATTATTTTCTTCTTCTTCTTTTCATTTTTATTCATTCATCTATTTTTTTTCTTCATCATTTCTTTTGTTTTTTTTCTTCATATTTTTTTAAAAAAATTCCTAGGTTTCTTTTTCCTTCTTTTTTCTTCATTTTTTGTACTTGTTCTTTTCTCATTCCATTTTTCTAATTTTTTTACACATATTTTAACATTACACAATTATTTTACTATTTTGTTATTTATTATCTTTTATTATAGTTTTTTCCATTATATGCAAAAAAATTCAAATCAAACTTTTCATTATTTTCTTTTTAGTGTATCCCTTATAGGAACACCAAATTTTAGAAATAAAACTAATAAAAATATGAAAATGTGAATGGGTAACTAGTTACCCTGATGAGAACATTCAAATCTAGAAAAAAAAAAAAAGTTATAAGAAGAAGATGGGAGAGAAGGGAAAAGAGGTGGATCTTATTTTTTTTTTCTATCTTCAGATCTGTGGTAACTGATTATCTTCTCGTTCTTTGTGTGTATATTTTTTGGGGCAACTAGTTACCTTCATGTTCTTTGTGTGTATATTTTTGGGAGTAACTAGTTACCTTCACGTTTTGATGTGTGTGTGTATTTATGGGCTCTTTATGGTAACTAGTTACCTATGTTACTAAAATCATAGTTACTTCTTCTTCTTTTTTAATGAAGTGCTCTTCCTCTTTTTCCTTCAAATTTAATGTTTCTTTTCATATTTAATATGAGAAACCCATCACCCCTCTTATGGTAACTGGTTACCCCTATTATGGCAGAAAGTTACTTCTCTCAGGATAACTGGTTACCCCTCCTGTTACATGTTATTTAATCTAGCTCTAGGATTTTTTTTTACATAACTGTCAAAGATCAATCAATCTTACAATCTTAAAAAAAGGAAAAAAAATGTTTATAATAAATAAAAAATAATTTTAAACACAATTCATATTACAAAAAAAAATACAAAACAACCAAAGAAAATTTATTATAAAATAAATAATATAAAACAAAAAAAAAATAAGCTAAAAAATAATAATCAAATTACAAACATACCCTTCCAAATTAATAAAACTTGATTAAGAGTAAAACTATGGCATAAAACAACTTTATACAAAAATATGAGAAAATAAACCCTGAAAGTGAAAATTCTTAAAAAAAAAAGCCATAGATTAACTTTTTATGAAAAAAAAAGCCATATTTTTGCACACTCTATTAAAAATCTCATATAAAATGTAATTTCCTCTAAATAATAACTAGTGTGTTACATAATATTGTTGTACGTCCTAAAACTCAGCACGAGTCTTTTAGCCAGCTTGGATACAGCTGGCTAGCCAAGAGCTGTAATATATAATCCACAAGTCCATATTTCCTCTATGAAGGCGGCACGACTCCCCAAATCTATAGCACGAGCTGGTGAATACAAAGCAATAGGCACGAATTGATAACGTTTATAAAGCATAGCATCTGAAGACACGAGCTGACGCTGCACTCAGCTCGGGGTACACTAGAGATCTGCCGCACCCTTGGATCCTTATAAACCTGGATACGTTATATAGACGTGCATGGTCAGACATAACATGTCCAAAAATCCCTGAAATCCCAGACACGTAATATAATCGTGCATGATCAGACATCGCATGTCCGAATTATCCCGGAGGACCCATGATCAGTTTTACCTAATGATTAGACCATACCTTAGGATAAATATAATAATTATAATTAGTGTGAGACAGGTCACACTAGGGAGTTGATTCACGTAATGACCCCAATGTCTATCCTATTCATGGATTTTCTTTATAAATACTAAGATCTTGGATATAGGGAGGTGTGTGTGTGTGTTTTTGTAATACAAAAACTCTGTCAAAATTTAGAGAGAAAACAGTAGTTTTACAGACTCGTGGACTAGGTGGATTTTAACCCCCGAACCACGTAAAAAGACGAGTGTTCTTAATATTTCTTTTCTAGTGTTTTTAAGTATCATTTTCTTATTGCGGTTTATCATTAAGCATTAATCCATCTCAGCTATTTTCATAATTCACTGTTGGCGAAAAACCGCGTCAACAATTGTGTTATCACTTAATATAGAAAATTTCAAAATCTATTGTTCTACTTTTCTCTATTCTTCTCATATACTTTTTTTTAATAACTTTTTTCAATTAAAATTAATAAAAAATAATAATTACCAATTTCTAACTTTACAAAAGTAGAAATTAAGAAAAGGGATTTTATATATATATAAATTTATTGAAAACGTTACATTCATTTTTACAGTTTTTAAAAATTTATTTCTTTAATGCATAATCTAAGTTTTTATCTTCAAATATACGGTGTTCTCCTCTTTTCTCTTCAGCTATAGGAGCTCTCGTCAAATCCAAATTAGAACAAAGACCATTCAGGACTATCCACCGTTCTCTTGACTGCGGCTATAGCACTAAAGCTGATGCCATTTTCGTCAGTGCCCACTATTCTCAGCAAGCTTAGCAAGATGTTGTTTTTACACAATACTAAGGAGCCTAGCACCAATGCACGATACTAAGGGCCTCCTTCTCTTCACTTTCTCAGTCAATATTGTTGTGAGCTTTTCATCTTTTTCAAATTTCAACTTTTATTTTCTTCAGGGGGCCATAGTTTTTCATTTTGGGTATCTAATCGTCTTTTTTTTTTGGATTCTACAATATGCTGCTGTTAAGTTGCTCACAACTTTGCAAACATCTCTATTATACAATTGAGTTTATCTTTTTTAAGTCTCTTACAATATATGAGGATTTGGATATGTACGTTGTTATGCTTAACTATTGATACGAGATATTCATTAGTTTTTTTCCCTGAAAAAGAAATTTTCAATGGTTTGGATTATATATGAAACTTGTTTTGGATTATAAAAGGATCTCACAACATTTTTAAAGCACGTGTCTCTATATTATCTATAAAATTAATATATGAGCTTTTAAGTTGTCATGAGTTGCATTGGGTTGCTTTAGGTTGGATAAGATTGCATCAGAATTGCATTCGAGGTTGTATGGGGTTACATTTGGTTGCATGACTTGCATTTGAAGTTGCAGTAGGTTGCTTGCATCTGAGGTTGTCGTGGGTTGCATGAGGATGAAATTATCATATGAGTTTGTAAAGTTGTTTTTGGTTGCATAGCGTTGCACTGGGCTTGCGTTTGAGGTTGCATTTGGTTGCATGGGCTTGTATCTGAGGTTGCAGCGGGTTCCATTGAGCTTGAATTTGAGGTTGCAGTGAGTTGCATGAACATGAAATTTGCAATTAAATTTTTAAAATTTGATATAGGTTGCATGGAGTTGCAATTGAGGTCGTAATGGGTTGCATAAGGATGAAATTAGCATATATATTTTTTTAAGTTGTCATGAGTTGCATGTGATTGCATATGAATTTTCAAATTGAGAATATTGGGTTGTATAGGGTTGCATTGTGGTTGCATGGGCTTGTTGAAATGTATGCAACCTCTTCAACAAATGTTGCAACTACTATTGAAAAATTTGCAACCTCTTTTGCAACATCTGCAAAACCTATGAAACTTGAGGTGCAACATTTGAAACATCAGGTGCAATCTCTTTGGAAATTTGTAAATGGGGTTGCATTGACTAGCATTTAAGGTTGCATTTGAAATTGCATTTGGGTTGCATGGGCTTGCATGTGTTGCAATGTGGTTCTTTAGGTTGCATGAGATTGCAGTAGGTTGCATAAGAATGAAATTAGAGTGTAGTTTTTATGTTACCATGTGTTGCATAGGGTTGTAGTGAGTTGCATAAGCTTGTGTTTGAGGTTGCAATGAGTTTCATTGGGCTTACATTTAAAGTTGTAGTGAGTTGCATTTGAAATTGCATTTGGGTTGCTCTAGATTGCATTTGAAATTGCATTGGACTTGCATTTAAGATTGTAGTGGGTTGCATTTGAAATTGCATTGGGTTGCATGTGTTGCTTTATAGGTTGTATGGGGTTGCAATGGGTGACATTTGAGATTGTGGTGGGCTTCATTGTATTACATGATCCCTTACATTAGATATTACAATGGGTTGCTTTAGATTGCTATAGATTACATTGGGCTTGCATATGAGGTTAAAGTGAATAGCATGAGTAGCATAAGGATGAAATTTACAAATGAGTTTTTTAAAATTGTTTTAGCTAGAATTTGAGGTTGCAGTGAATTGCATAAGTGTCATAAGAATGAAATTTGCAAATAAGTCACTGCAAAAAAAAAATACTTTTTAAAGTTTCTACGATACCAAATGAATAATTATCTCTAATTATTACATCTTTATTATTATTCTAACACCTAATTGCATGGCACTATTGAGATGTTACAACTAAATTATACTAATGTCTTATAAAAGTACGAATCATATATAATATATGTATCTCTTTTGTTATATAAAGCCAATCCATACATTCAATACTTATTAAGATGTAAACTTTGTGGACTTTATTATAATTGGCATCAAGAATTTGAGAGATTTTAAAGTTATCTGATTCATTACAATACAAATTCTTCTTTTTTGCTTTGTTTTAATACTATTATGGTTATTATTATATAAATTTATATACAATTTTACTAAGATAAAAATAACCACTCAAATCTGACAAGACTTATCTCTTTAAGTATAATTAATTTAGTATAACAACTACACTTTTTGTCTTTAGTATTTTACTAAGATAAAAACAACCACTCAAATCTGATAAGACATATCTCTTTAAGTGTAATTAATTTAGTATAACAACTACACTTTTTGTCTTTAGTTCACTTGAGTTTGTGCCTATCTTGGAAGAATATTAAATAAATATGTAAAAGTTAAGATAACAACACAATAGTCTAACTCAAATACTTTTATGTGGAAGAATATAGAAACAAATTAATAGATTATATAGTAAAAAAAATTGAAAGTGATAAAAAAAATGAGTTAAACATGTATTCATTGTACACCCATTTAACAATATCAATACTTTACCACGCGGGAGAGAAAAATAGAAGAAGAAATCGTAAAAATAAAATTAACAAATATATAAACTGTACTTTTAAATAAATTTATTTATAAAAATGAAAAGAAAAAAAGGTTAATGTAATAATGAAAAGAAAGTGTAAATTGCCGTATATACGGTAAATTCCCTTAAAAAAACATCGCATTTTGTAATTGTTAATACTAAATTGCATTCCCTCACGTCGATCGATTTGTTATGTTTGACTCCCAAAACTAACTCTTCAACTAACTCTTCTGGCTACAAGCGGCTACAAGTGAAGATATTGAAGCAAAGAAATGAGTATGTAATATAGAGGAGGTAACTAGAAAGGTACTTTGGCTATTGTCTCTTTGAAAGATAGAGATGAGTTTCCAGAAAGAATCCTCGAGTTGAAATGTCTCTTTTTGAAAGAGTACTTAGGAAGCTAGTTTTGATCTCAACTACAGACTAGTGTAAAAGTTGCATTGTGTTGAACTGCAGAAAAAGAAGCATCTTAATTCTAAGTGAGGAGTCTAGCTTAGGAATCGTCAAATCATAGGGGAAGTCCTCAGATGGCATTAGGACCATAAGATCAAGAAACGACACCAACTCACAAGAAAGTGTGAAGAGGCTTTGCTGGGGAACTCTGAATGGGAGGATTCGCCCTTTATCAATGTGACATCATTGGGGGCAAATTCCTTTGGTGGATTAATTAGATTGGGATAGTGTGTGGTGTTGTTCTAAAGCTGAATGCATGCAATGTCCCCTTCTAAATCTTTACAGTCAACTTACTCATTTATATAATTATATATGCATGCTTCCTATAAATATATATTCAAAACAATATACATAGTAGAAAGCATAAAATCATACAACCATGTGAATATTACAGAGATACGTAAATACAATAACAAAACCATTAGAATATTTACGAGATGTGTAGTGGAACAATGACTACACTATTTGGATTCCCTAACCTTTTGTCCTTACTAAATGCTAAGTATTGCAAGGAATCCTAACCGCTTTGAACCAAGACAAAGTCTTCTAAGTCTTTCTCTAAAACAACCTAGTGTTTATGTGGGCAAGTCTCAACATATGAGAAGATAATTCCTAAAGGGAAAACTAAGAGGAAGTGGGCGGCTAGGAATAGAATATTAGAAGTGAATTTTTACTTTGTCAAATTCATCTGACCTAATGCATTATATAACACTCGTATATATAAGGAATTAGCTAGGACATAAAATAAGCTTTAGTTTCTCATTTTAATTTTATTATTTAATAATTATAATTAATTAAATACTTGTCAAAATTAAACAATTATAATTTTGACATTTATTTAATTCATTTTATTAATATTAATACAAATCTATCAATATTAACAAAATTGTCCCAATTGGCTATAATACTCTCTTTTTGAGAATTTTTTTTAAAACCTCAAAGTTTCTTCTATTTCTTTTCTCACAAAATATCAATAAATAATTTAACATTATTTACTTTCATTGACCTAGCCAATATGATATTTTTATAATTAATAATTAAATTAATTAGTCAAGACTACTAGGTTCATTTTGATAAGAGATGACATGTGGACCATATATCCACGAACTCAGGCCACAATAAGTTACCGTGAGTTTATTTATAACAAATAATCTCACTACCTTATTAATTTATCGTGACTCCACTATAGACTCAGAATTGCACTCTTGAATTCATAGAACGTTTTACACCAATTGTAAATATGTTATTCATTGTTATAACTATAACCATCATTCAATCCTCTATAGATGTTCTACTAATGAGACAGGTGCAAATTACCGTTTTACCCCTCGTTGGTATTTTATCCTTAACTCCAACTAAGTTCCTTGTAAATAATATTTATGTAAATTTAATTATAGAAATGAGTACTCTATCATTTAACACTTGAACCAAGTTATAAGGAAATCATCGTTTCGCTTCTTAAACAAAAGCTATAGATTTCATATCTATGATAAATACTCCAACTCAATTATACTACCCAATCTCCAATATGTAAGTATGAGCTAGTTCGTAGGGTAAGCTCGTAATGAACAAATCAAAAGACTTGAATAATACAATTAGCATTATATTAATCACTCAGAATTAAGATTGAATTGACCTATGGTCAACGTTGTGATATGATTAGATTAGATAATAACGATACTTACTTATCTTGTCAATAATCAATATCGGTCCAGTCCAATGTGACAAAATACATCTGATCTTATCTACTTCGTCAATGTCTTGGATATGACATCACACCAGATGTGTAAGTAGATCTTACCCAATTAGTAAAAATCCAGTGTACTGATTTAATCTTAGGACAAAATTCTTTTGAATATATAATTACAATTATAATCTACTGTGTCCGAGTTACTATAATTGTAACTATACATATGTTCAGGATTTTATAAATGTTTGTATTAATAATAATTAATCATGTAATAAAACATGTAAACAACGAAATTTGATTGAACAAAATGATTTCTACTACTTTATTGATAATGAATGAATTACATAAGAAATGTGTTTTTATAAGGGCATAAAACCCAAAAAACTCTCACTTGCACTTTTAAAACAAATGCGACATTTCTCTCAAACCCATTCCCTCTATATGCTTTAGAAAAGTTTTCTCTCCCAGTGTCTTGTGAAGGGATCTAAAAATTTGTCCTCAGATGCAATCTTCTTGACCTTCATGTAACGTCCCAAGTTACCTAATAAGGCTTAGGGCCTTGATTAGGGAGCCATGATGGAAAATTATAGAAATTATGTGCTATGTGATATATACGTGTATCATTATATGATTATGTGAGTTATATTATAATATGACTTGATATGCATGTTTGTGTATCATTATATGATTATGTGAGTTATATTATAATATGACTTGATATGCATGTTTAGGTGTAATAAATATGCATGGGTCCATTTCTGATTAAAAGGAAAATTTTCGTAATTTGGCCCGTTATGGGTATACTTGGCATATATGTGATATATGTCTGGGATCACATCATTATGTGGATATATTTGGGTTACTCGACACGAGAGGATCTTAGGGAGTGAATCAAGGGGTATATTGGGTATTTAGTACATTACCAGGTTATTGGGTAATGGGAATAAATATTTGAGGATATATTTGGAGTTAGTGACATCAAGAGGGAATTATGGGGTTTTTGACTATTTTACCCTCGGGGGCATTTTTGGGGTACCCCGAGCATTGGGATTTGCTTAAGGTTACTTAAGCTCGAAGTAACCTAACAAAGGAAAAGTAAGTTCAAAACACTTTTTGTCTCTCTCCTGTTCTCTTTTTGACACCATTAGCATTTTCGAAGGAAACTCGAGTTTTAGGGCTCGGATTCAAGTAATGTTAGAGTCATAACGATTTTAGGTAAGATTAGAAGCATGATAGCTGAATGATTTAACTGGAAAATGACTCAATCAGAGGTAATCGAAGCTTTAAGTTATGAATTTTTTTTAGTTCTTAAGCCTTGAGTGGATTTTATAGATTTGATGAGTTTTTTTATTGGATTGTAACTTGGGTTTTGATGGTTTTGGGCTGCTGAGTTGTTTGGGAACTTTGTTTATGGGATTTGAATATGTTTGGATAGGTTTATGGAGGGATTTTCCATGAGAAAAATGAAGAAAAACTAGAGATTGCAGGTGGAGTCGCGACCTTGTTCTTGGGGCGTCGCGGCTCTCTTGAATGAAGGAGAAGCAGGTGGCCATGGGGCTTTTGAGTCATGGCACCTGCTAGTGAGCGTCGCAGCACTAGTGCAGGTAGGGAAGAGGCTCAAGCCTCTGACTTGAGCGGGTCGCGGCTCAAATGCTTGAGGACCATAGCGCTTAAGGGATTTTGGGCCTTAGGGAGGTTTTGAGTGCGAGAACTCACCTAAGGGCACGGGATCGATCCTACTACCCGGTTTAGTAGGATTCGATGTCCCGGAGGCTAGGACTTGGTCTGGAAGCCTTTATTTACTCATTTTTTACAGGATATACTTAGTTGTGACTAGGTTCTCAGTAGGGGCTCAAAACTGGGATAGTGCTCGAGGGTCGTTCATTCGTAACTTGTACTTGAGTCAAAGGTAAGAAAACTGCACCCAGTATGTGATACATGTGATCATGGCTTGGCCCGAATTGTTAAACATGAATATGAATGAGGCATGAACGCTTGAGAACGTGCATGATTATGATTATGCTTCTGATTATTGATTAAGCATGTTGAATGCTTTGTATTTGGATATTTGATATATGATATATGCATGTCTGCATTATCTGATTGAGAAAGGCTTGACTTATGAGTCAAGGACGACAATAGTGTGTTGGGCGCTGGTCAAAAAGCATTGAATTATGAGTCAAGGGTGGCAATAGCGCATTGAGCGCTAGTCATTTTGGTTAGGCTAACCAAGAGCGCATCATACACTTGTCTGACCTAATGGTCATGGAAAATGCAGGGCCAGGTACGCTGGGCCAGCTCCAAGGCTAGTTATACAGAGGATAGGGCAACGGGCCCCAGGGTGACTTATTAGTCCCATATCCTAGGGCTGGGCCGTAGACTTGACTTATGAGTCAAGAATGACAGTAGCACGCTGAGCGCTGGTCGAGAAGCATTGACTTATAAGTCAATGGCGGAAATGGGGCGCTGAGAGCTAGTCAATATGGTTATGCCTAATCAAGAGCGTGACATGCGCTTGACCGACCTATTGGTCGTGGAAAACTCAGCGCCAGGTACGCTGGGCCAGCTCTAAGGCTGGTTATATAGAGGATAGGCAAAGGGCCCCTCAGTGACTCATTAGTCTCATATCCTAGGGTGTCGAGCCCCATTATAATTTATTAATCATGTATTAGGGCATTGAGCCCCAGTATGATTCCATAATCATGTAATTTGGGCATTGGATCCCTGTATGATTCATTGATCATTTATCTTGGGATATTGGCCCCATATGATAAAGTAGTCCTTTATATGAATGGTATGCATGCATGAGCAGGGTTATGACTGCTAGACATACTTATTATGATTTGGATATATGTTATTGACTGTTTATGATCATGTTTAAGTTTTCTTACTGAGCCTTGGCTCGCGGGTGCTATATGGTGCAGGACACTGTAGTCATTTATATGAATGGTATGCATGCATGAGTAGGGTTATGACTGCTAGACATGCTTATTATGATTTGGATATATGTTATTAACTGCTTATGAGGGTGTTTAAGTTTTCTTACTGAGCCTTGGCTCACGGGTGCTATATGGTGCAGGTAAGGGGAAAAGAAAGTTGGAGCGTCCTTAAGTTGGAGAGCTTAGCTGGACCATATGAGGTTTTTAGGAGGAACTAGGGTCAAACCCTATTTTTCCGTGTAGGTCGGCTAGTTGTAACTTTTCAATTGTAGTGAACCTTTTTAAATGTATTTTGGGATCCCATGTATGAAGTAAACGTTTTAGTGAAATAGTTGTACCTTTGACCAAAAATTTTAACCCTAAACCATTAATCATGTTTAGTTACATGGTTGTGGTCAAATGACTCGTTCAGCGAGTTTAGCACTATTTAAAATACACGGTGTAACAGTTCCTGAGTAGTAGGGCATTACAACTTGGTATTAGAGTGTACCAAGGTTAAGGGTTTCTGAAAACAAGCTGGGCATGTACACTCGTCACTAAAGACAAGCTCCACTCAGGGTATGGTTACTATTTATGTTATGTGTTTAACTGCTTAAATATGATATAAATGTCTTACCTACATGCCTTATTAGGAAGCATGAGATATTCTGATAGGGCCTGGCCCTTAACTGCTGATATTATTATGTGTTTTCCTGCTAAGTGGATATATGCATGTGTTGTTAGGAAAAATAATATTCCCTCAATGGAAATGGTAAGATAATGTTACAACTCTATGCAAAATATTACAATGGACAAGATTGATTAAATAAAGTGTTACAACTCTATAACTAAAAATACAAATAAAACAAAGGAAATGAAGAAGATGATGAAGAAGAAGAGAATAGTAAAATACAATTCAAAACAAAAGTTACAAATAAAATAAAGTGTTTGGACCAAATGAAGAGATTACAACTCTTAAACAAAATATACAAGTAAATAAAACAAGAGAATAAGAATAAGAACAATAGAATAAAAGGAAGAACATAAACCACAAACAAGCTCTCACTTACACAACCTAAGTGAAGAGGATTGGAGATCACCAACTTGAACAAGGTTTAAAACCTTTGTCCAAAATCTTATTTCCCCCTAACTCAAGCACTAAGGGATCTCTCTCAGATTTTGGAAATGCTTTATGGAATTATCAAGCCTCAAGGTGTTTCTAGCCAAGTGCTTTAGTGGATAGAAATGGTGTGTCTTACAAGTGAGCATTAGGCTCCTATTTATAGAGTTTAGAGACACCCTTTGAATTTCAAATTCCACCAACCCCATGGCTGTTACCAATGATTAATTGGGTGTTTTATGGAATTAAAATAGAGACTTGGGAGTTACTTGGCTATTGAAATCGTTCAAAGTTGGATAAAAATCGAAATTATATGAAGCTGTCAGCCATTAGGGTCACGGCGCTTGTTCCAGGCGTCGCGGTCCTTAGTCAATTTCAGCAACACATTTTTTCAGTTTTTCCAAAACGTTCCAATTTATTCCCACTTGATTTTGTAACTTCCATACACAATATGGGAGTTAAAATCACATCTCTATCAGCCATTTCTCATATGGCTTTAAGAAATTCATCTCAATATTGTGTAACAACAAATCTACACAATAATGGGTGATATTTTAGGAGTTACAAATTTGTGATGAATTTGTAACACCAAATATGTTACATGTTTGGATATTTCACATATATCCAAATAATGTAACTCTCTATTATATGTTACAATATGTGACACTCTATGTCACATTTATTTAATCTAAAACATTATATTATAAAATAATATAATATTACATTATATTATATTATAAAATAATATAACATGTGTTATCTGCATGCTAGAGTAAAGAGCATGATATTTGGATTGGCAAGAGAAGGGGTTATTGATTGATGCATGAATTTTATGGGCATATATTTTAGTACCACAGTGCTATGTGAATGTGGTGCAGTTTGGTTTTCCGGTGGGAATGCTTTTAGATGTTCTCATCATGCTTAGCGGGTCAAGTTATTGTTATATTATTTTATAATATAATATAATATTATATTATATTATAATATAATGTTTTAGATTAAATAAATGCGACAAAGAGTGTCACATATTGTAACATATAATAGAGAGTTACAATATTTAGATATATGAGATATATCCAAATAATGTAACATATTTGGTGTTACAAATTTGTAACTTCCAAATATTACCCTTTATTGTGTAAATTTGTTGTTACACAATATTGAGATGAATTTTATAAAGCCATATGTGATATGACTGTTAGAGATATGATTTAAACCCCAATAATGTGTTTTGGGAGTTACAAAATCATTTGGGAGGGTTTGGAAAAACATCACATTTTTTAGTGCTGAAAATGGTCGGTGGCCGCGACCACTGAATGTTGGTGGCCGAGGCGTATGGGACAGAGGCTAGTGGCCGCGGCCACTAATGTCTCTGGCCGCGGCCACAGGCTAAAAACTGACCATTTTTCAGTTTTTTCAATCTTTGTTGAGCGGCTCAAAAAACCCAAATAACTCCCAAATCTCATTTTTAATTCCATATTAATCCAATGAAACAGTGGTACAGCCATGGGGGTTGGTGTAATTTGAAATTCAAAGGGTGTCTCTAAACTCTATAAATAGGAGCCTATAGCTCACTTGTAAGACACAACTTTTTCTATCCATTAGAGCACTTGGCTAGAAACACATTGAGGCTTGATAATTCCAGAAAGCATTTCCTATAATCTGTGAGAGATCCCTTAGTGCTTGAGTTAGGGGGAAATAAACTTTTGGACAAAGGTTTCAAACCTTGTTCAAGTTGGTGATCCCCAACACTCTTCACTTTGGTAGTGTGAGTGAGAGTTGTTTATCTTTTGTTTCTTGTTCCTTTCTTTCATTCTATTGCTTTTCATCCTTATATTGTTCTTCTCTATTTACTTGTATTTCTTGTTCAAGAGTTGTAATCTTTTCTTTTCTTTTGTTTCAAACACTTTACTTTATTTGTAACCTTTTGCTTAGAGTTGTATTTTACTATTCTCTTATTCTTCTTCTTCTTCTTCTTCATTTTCTTTGTTTATTTGTAATTTTCAGTTATAGAGTTGTAACTCTTTTTAATCAATCATTATTTATTTGTAATATATTGCATAGAGTTGTAATTTATTATTATTTCCATTGAGGCAAAATACATATTTTCTTAACATTCAAAAGCTTATCCCTTGTTTGTTTCAATGGAAGGTGACACCATCAAGATCATGAACCAAGACCTAGTGAGGTTGGATAGGTTTGATGGATCCAATTTCACTAGGTGGAAAGACAAGGTGAAATTCCTTTTGACAACACTCAAGATAGCCTACATCCTTGAGTCATCCTTGGCACCTCTAGCCTAGCCATCCGACAAAGACACTCCCGAGGAGGTGGAGAAAAGAAGGAAGAGAGAAGAGGGCAACCTTCTTTGTAGGGGTCATATCCTTAATGCCCTATCTGATAGGCTCTATGACCTCTACACCGAGACCAAATCGGCCAAGGAGATATGGGATGCACTTGAGAAAAGGTTTAAGGCGGAAGAGGAAGGTACCAAATTTTTTTTGATATCTCAATACTTCGATTTGAAATTTTTTGGTGATAAACCTATTCTTCCTCAAATTCATGAATTACAAATAATTGTTAACAAATTGAAAATGTTAAAGATTGAGCTTACCAAGGCCTTTCAAGTTGGAGCTATAGTGGCTAAATTACCACCAACTTGGAAGAGCTATAGGAGAAAAATCCTTCATAAAAATGAGGATTATTCTTTGGAGGAAATCCAAAAACATATTCGAATTGAAGAGGAATCGATATGTAGAGCTAAACTTGTGGAGGGGTCTAATGGAGAGACTTCCAAAGCAAATGCGGTGTCACAACCAAAACATCCCAAAAACAAAGGGAAAAAGGGTAATGAGAAACCTTTGGGTCCAAAAACCAACCCAAAAAAGTTTAAGGGCGAGAAAGGCCCTTGCTTTGTGTGTGGGAAAAATGGTCACTATGCTAGAGAGTGTAGGCACAGAAAAGACCAACAAGGACCTAAGGTGAACACAACTCAAGAGGAAAACATAGTTGCTACCCTTAGTGAGGTGAATGCGGTCCAAGGGAAGGTGAAAGGGTGGTGGTATGATACATGTGCCACCGTCCATGTCACCTATGACAAATTATTGTTCAAGACCTTTGAAGAGTCAAAGGGCAACCATGAGATACAAATGGGCAATGGGGGCAAATCCAAGGTACTTGGCAAATGTACTATTGAAGTTTACTTCACCTCCGACAAGAAAGTTACATTAGTGAATGTACTTTATGTTCCCGAAATGAGTAGAAACTTGGTAAGTGGTGATTTGCTTGGCAAGCCCGGCATTAAAGCCGTTTTTGAGTCCGGTAAACTTATACTTACCAAATCAAATGTATTCTTGGGAAAAGGGTACTCTTGTGAGGGAATGGTTAAATTGTGCACCAATGATGTAACTTTCAATGTTATCAATAAAAATGCTAATTCCGCCTATATTATTGAGTATGATTCTTTATTTTTGTGGCATCTTAGACTATCGCATATAGGTTTTTCTACCATAAAAGAGTAGTAAAATGTGGTACGATTGCATGCAATATTAAAAACTATGGTAACTGTGAAACATGTGTTAAGGCGAAAATGATTAAGAAACCATTTCCTAGTGTAGAAAGATCATCTAATTTACTAGATTTAATCCATAGTGATCTTTGTGAATTAAATGGTGTTTTAACTAGAGGTGATAAAAGGTATTTTCTTACTTTTATAGATGATTTTAGTAGATATACCTATGTGTTTCTTTTAAAGCATAAAGATGAAACTTTTGATGCTTTTAAATTGTATAAATTAGAAGTTGAAAATCAACTAAATAAAAGATTAAGGTGCTAAGAAGTGATAGAGGAGGAGAGTACTTCTCTAATGAATTCAATACATTTTGTGAAGAAAATGGTATAATTCATGAGTGCACTGCACCTTATACACCACAACACAATGGTGTTGTCGAAAGGAAAAATAGGACTTATCTAGAGATGATAAATTCTATGTTGGTGTTTTCTAAGTTGAACTTCAACTTATGGGGTGAAGCGCTTTTAACCGCTTGTCACATTCTTAATCGAATACCGATGAAGAAAAATGAGATATCTCCATATGAGTTATGGAAAGGAAGAAAACCCAACATATGGTACTTCAAAGAGTGGGGGTGTCTTGCATATTGCAAGAAAAACGAACCTAATAGAACAAAGTTAGGTTCAAGAGCCATAAAGTGTGCTTTTGTTGGCTATGCCAATAATATTAAAGCTTATAGGCTATTAGACTTAGAGTCTAATGTTGTGATTCAATCTAGAGAAGTTGAATTATTTTGAGAATATGTTATGTGACAACAATTCTCAAGCTTCAACATCTTTAAAGGAGAATTTGTTATATGAGAACAATTCTCAAGCTTCTACATCCAAAGTTGATTCTCAAGAGGAGAATTCTCAAAAGGATGTAAAGCAACCCTTTGAACCTAGAAGAAGTCAAAGGCTTAAAAATCATAAAAGTCTAGTAGTGGATGAGATAGATTCTCAACGAATTTCATTCTACATGGTAGAAGGAAATAGAGAGGAAGTCATTATGAAAATTCCTATTGTACTTCTCATTGAGGATGATCCTAAGACTTATAGAGAAGCTATGCAATCGAGAGATAGTGCATTTTGGAAAGAAGTCATCAATGATGAGATGGATTCCATTCTTTCCAATAACACTTGGGAATTGGTAGGCCTCCCACCGGGGTGCAAGTGGGTATTTAGGAGAAAATACCACACTAACGGCACTATCCAAAACTTTAAAACTAGATTAGTAGCTAAAGGGTTTAGGCAAAAAGATGGTATCGATTATTTTGATACCTATGCGCCTGTTGCAAGAACAACTTCTATAAGAATTTTATTCGCTTTAGCTTCTATACACAACTTGTATGTTCATCAAATGGATGTTAAAACAACATTCCTTAATGGTGACCTCAATGAGGAGGTCTATATGGAACTGCCGGAAGGGTTTGTCTTACCAAAATATGAACATAAAGTTTATAGACTTGTAAAATCCTAATATGGATTAAAACAAGCTCATAAGCAATAGCATGAGAAATTTGATCAAGCCATCATGTCTAATGGGTTTAGAAATAACAATGGAGACAAGTGTTTGTATTCCAAAACTTGTAAGGGATATGTGATCATTGTGTGCTTATATGTGGATGACATGCTTATTCTAAGTAATAGCATGAAAGGGATAGAAAAAACGAAGAGGTTTCTATCATCAACATTCAAGATGAAAGTTCTTGGAGAAGTTGATACCATACTCGGTATCAAAGTAAAGAAACATAGTGGGGGTTTTGCGTTAGGGCAAGCCCACTATGTTGAGAAAGTATTGAAAAAATTTAACCATCTCAAGGTTAAAGATGCCAATACTCCATTCGATCATAGTGTAAAACTAGAGAAGAATGAAGGAAGAGCGGTGGCTCAATTGGAGTATGCTAGTGCTATAGGGAGTCTAATGTACGCTGCCCAGTGTACTAGACCTGATATAGCATTTGCGGTAAGTAAACTTAGTAGGTTTTACAAGTAATCCAAGTGTGGATCACTGGAAGGCAATTGGAAGAGTCCTAGGTTATCTCAAGAAAACCAAAGGACTAACCTTCACTACTCCAAATTTCCTTCGATATTAGAAAGATATACAGATGCAAGTTGGATATCCAATCTTGGGGACAACTTGTCCACAACTGGTTGGGTATTTACACTTGGTGGAGGTGCAATTTCTTGGGGTTCCAAGAAACAAACCTGTATATCTTATTCCATTATGGAAGCAGAATTCATAGCTCTAGCTGCTATCGGCAAAGAGGCTGAATGGTTAAGGGATTTGTTGATAGAGATTCCCCTAATCAAAGAGAATGTATCTACTATATCGATACATTGTGATAGCCAAGCGACATTCGCTAGAGCATACAACGAAGTGTATAATGGGAAGTCTAGACACATTAGTCTAAGACATGGATATGTATGAGAATTGATTCAAAGAGGAGTCATCTCAATATCCTATGTAAGAACAAGTGAAAATCTGGCCGATCCTTTCACTAAGCCACTAATGAGGGATTTAGTGGCCGCATCATCTCGAGGGATGGGACTTAAACTCCCTAAAGAGATTCACGATTGATGGTAACCTATCTTAACACTAGTTATTCAACTAGTGTTAGGTTCAATAGGTAATAACAAGTCAATCAAGTGAATATTAGTTGTACTCAAAACAAGTCCCATCTGAGATATTGAGTACTTGTGTGTTACCAAGTGGAGGGTTAAAACCGAAAAGTTTTTTAATAGAATTCAACCTTGTAAAGATAAGTATTTTTGGTAACAAAATACTGTAAGAATTCTACCTATATGGACCTAGGGGTGGTGCCGCCTCTCATGAGAATTGGGAGAATTCTCAAGAACTTCCATGAATGGAAAGTGCACATGGCCATTAACGGTGCAAAGCGAGACATAGAGGTCTCAAAATTACATCGCAAAGGTGTGTGTGTTATCACCGATTTGTTATCATGAAAAGATGGTTCAATGCCTAGTGCAACAAAATTTTTGACAAATTTTGTGATAATTACACTATAGTAAAGTTCAAGTTGAAAAACACTTTGCTTTATGCACTAATGCAATGACTCCTATAAGAGAGAGTTCTTATTTAATCAAGTGGGGGATATGTTATATTTTAAAATATAATGATTGATTAAATAAGTGTTACAATAGATAACTATTTAATCTAGTGGGGGAATGTTATATTATTTTATAATATAATGTAATATTATATTATATTATAATATAATGTTTTAGATTGAATAAATGTGACAAAGAGTGTCACATATTGTAACATATAATAGAGAGTTACAATATTTAGATATATGAGATATATCCAAATAATGTAACATATTTGGTGTTACAAATTTGTAACTTCCAAATATTACTCTTTATTGTGTAAATTTTTTGTTGCACAATATTGAGATGAATTTCATAAAGTAATATGTGATATGGTTGTTAGAGATATGATTTAAACCCCAATAATGTGTTTTGGGAGTTACAAAATCATTTGGGAGGGTTTGGAACCGTTTGGAAAAACAGCACATTTTTAGTGCTGAAAATGGTCGGTGGCCGCGACCACTGAATGTTGGTGGCCGCGGCCTGTGGGACAGAGGCTAATGGCCGCGGCCACTAATGTCTCTGGCCACGGCCACAGGCTAATAACTGACCATTTTTCAGTTTTTTCAATCTTTGTTGAATGGCTAAAAAAACTCAAATAACTCTCAAATCTCATTTTTAATTCCATATTAATCCAATTAAACATTGGTAACAGCCATGGGGGTTGGTGGAATTTGAAATTCAAAGGGTGTCTCTAAACTCTATGTTATGTGTTTAACTGCTTAAATATGATATAAATGTCTTACCTACATGCATTATTAGGAAGCATGAGATATTCTGATAGGGCCTGACCCTTGACTGTTGATATTGTTATGTGTTTTCCTGCTCAGTGGATAAATGCATGTGTTATCTGCATGCTAGAGTAAAGAGCATGATATTTGGATTGGCAAGAGAAGGGGTTATTGATTGATGCATGAATTTTATGGGCATATATTTTAGTACCACAGTGCTATGTGAATGTGGTGCAGTTTAGTTTTCCGGTGGGAATGCTTTTGAATGTGCTCATCATGCTTAGCGGGTCAAGTTATTGTTATATTATTTTATAATATAATATAATATTATATTATATTATAATATAATGTTTTAGATTAAATAAATGCGACAAAGAGTGTCACATATTGTAACATATAATAGAGAGTTACAATAATTAGATATATGAGATATATCCAAATGATGTAACATATTTGGTGTTACAAATTTGTAACTTCCAAATATTACCCTTTATTGTGTAAATTTGTTGTTACACAATATTGAGATGAATTTTATAAAGCCATATGTGATATGACTGTTAGAGATATGATTTTAACCCCAATAATGTGTTTTGGGAGTTACAAAATCATTTGGGAGGGTTTGGAAAAACATCACATTTTTTAGTGCTGAAAATGGTCGGTGGCCGCGACCACTGAATGTTGGTGGCCGAGGCGTATGGGACAGAGGCTAGTGGCCGCGGCCACTAATGTCTCTGGCCGCGGCCACAGGCTAAAAACTGACCATTTTTCAGTTTTTTCAATCTTTGTTGAACGGCTCAAAAAACCCAAATAACTCCCAAATTTCATTTTTAATTCCATATTAATCCAATTAAACAGTGGTAACAGCCATGGGGGTTGGTGTAATTTGAAATTCAAAGGGTGTCTCTAAACTCTATAAATAGGAGCCTATAGCTCACTTGTAAGACACAACTTTTTCTATCCATTAGAGCACTTGGCTAGAAACACCTTGAGGCTTGATAATTCCAGAAAGCATTTCCTATAATCTGTGAGAGATCCCTTAGTGCTTGAGTTAGGGGGAAATAAGCTTTTGGACAAAGGTTTCAAACCTTGTTCAAGTTGGTGATCCCCAACACTCTTCACTTTGGTAGTGTGAGTGAGAGTTGTTTATCTTTTGTTTCTTGTTCCTTTCTTTCATTCTATTGCTTTTCATCCTTATATTGTTCTTCTCTTTTTACTTGTATTTCTTTTTCAAGAGTTGTAATCTTTTCTTTTCTTTTGTTTCAAACACTTTACTTTATTTGTAACCTTTTACTTAGAGTTGTATTTTACTATTCTCTTCTTCTTCATCATCTTCTTCATTTTCTTTGTTTATTTGTAATTTTTAGTTATAGAGTTGTAACTCTTTTTAATCAATCATTATTTATTTGTAATATATTGCATAGAGTTGTAATTTATTATTATTTCCATTGAGGCAAAATACATATTTTCCTAGCAGTTTTTGACTGCAAACTAATTTGAAGGTTATGTACCCAAGGCAATTAATGGGACTTAGTGGTGTTTATGTTGAGGCTAGAAATCAAAGGTAGGGCCAGAGCCTCTACCTGCCCCTCAGATGCGGCAGCAAATGTTTACAGAAATGCAATTAAGATTGCAAAGGCAAGAGGAAGAGATTAGGTGTTTAAAAAAACTGATTCTATCATGGAACACCTCTTCCTTTGTTATGCTAAGAGTGTCATCAGTTTTGGCTCACCCTAGGGTTGAGAATAGATGAGAATTACTGTTGGGAATTATGCCGTAAAAGCATATATAGTAGACATTGTTTTAAGAAATAAATAAATAAATTGAATTTGTTATGCATATATGTTATGGACTATATTATTCTGTGATGATATTATGTAAATATCAAAAAAATTCATGGAAAGATCATATATGTGATCTCAACCACGTATTGGTACGGAAGGATTGTGTTTGAGATAAATGAACTTGAATAGTTCACAGTAAAATAAAGTTATGGGATCTTTATATAAATTATTGCAAGTACGGTCCCCTAGTATTATGAATACATGTGATCTAGACCCAGATTACTAGTGTAGTATGACACTTTAGTGGAGGTACTTTATATATTAGAGAATATATAGAACTGGATCAGATATGTTTATTAATACTTAGTTAAAGATCGTTTCGAAGTATTAATTAAATATATCAACTGATGATCATATACAAATAGATCTAAATCCTGAAGTTACTATGAATTCTTATTTATGTTATATGAGTTCTTTGATTCACTCGTTAAGGTCTGTTAGAATGATCAGGCTAGAAACTTTTGTTTTGGGAACTCATTAATGTAAATGGCTGGGGACATAGTATATAGATATGAAATCTATACATTCTCGTAAGAGATTGAATAATGGTTCTCTTAAGGGTTGACTTTTGGGACTGAAAAGGTTATTGAGCTCAAATTCATAATTTAGTTATGAATTAACCTTCACTAGTAAAGTCAATGGTACTTAAGGAAACAAGATATAATTAAAAGGTAAAACAATAATTTTATTCCTGATTAATTATGAATCATTATTAGAGGGTTAATTTGTATGTAATGATTATATCAATGGACGCTTTATTTTATAAAGTACTCAGTAAATGAAATGTCTATAATTACAAGAATGCGTCTCATATTATAGTTGAGTAATCATGAGATTAATAAATTAAGATTATTTAATTAAAGAGTTTAATTAGTAATCTCAAATTTATTGGAGCTTCGAATTATAGGTCCCCTCAACGGCTCTATCAACACTATTCAAGGCAAGAATTGATATAAATGGAAAAATGGTTGAAAGACATATTTAAGAAGAAATTTGTTATTCGGGCCAAATATACAATTATGTTATAATAGTGATTAATTAATTAATTACAAATTAGGTATAATTAAAAAAATTAATTAATATTTGATTATTATGTAATTTTTGAAATTATATTAAATAATTCAATTTATTTTCGAAATTACATTAAATAATTAATTAATTATAATTTTTAAAATTATAATAAATTAAATATTTAATTTAAATTGGTTTTAATTAATTGGTAGAATTAATTAAATATCTTTATTTGAGTAGGAGATAATAATCTGATAAGTTCAAATTTGATTTGAATTTAAAAGATTGATATTTATTCAAATAATTAATTATATTTGATAATTAGTTAAAAAGATAATTAATTCAAATTTGGATTAATTATCAAGTTATTGGATTTTTATCTGATAAGGTAGTTTGAATAAATAATTAAATAATTATGGAAAAATCAAATATCCCTAAAATATAGGGTGATACACGACACACACAGTCCAGTCCATGGACTGTGTGTGGCGTGTACTACACATTTTTCAGGGATAGATTTTTCAATTTTATTTAATTAATTAATGGAAAATTCAAAACTTTGTTTTTGGATATTTTCATTAATAAGATAATTAATTAATTAAAAGATAAATTGTAAATTGGTTACAGATTAATTTTTTAAATGTAAATATTTTCTATCTAAGTTAGACTTATCATAAAATAAGAGACGGATTGTTATTCGCTCTAAAAGGAAAAGAACGATATTTTTCTGCTCTCCCTGAAAAAGATAAAGAACCAATCTCAGACCTATTCTCTTGATCTCATGTGTTGAGTACATCAAGTAGAATAAGAAATAAACCATCTTTTATTCTCTAAGTGCCCACACACTTCTTGAGGTGTAGAGACGTTGTGGAAGATCTTGGTGTGAGTACCTGGGAGTAGCTTGGATAGGAAGTTCGTTCAAATTACGAAAAGATAGCAATGACACTTGATAGACATCAAGAGGTATGTTTTCTATTCTTTTCTTACTTACGATTAATGTATGTATATTAATGGATCTGCATATTTAAAAGTAGTTTAAATATGTTACAAATTTTTTGTTGTACATTAGGCCAACCTACTACCATTCCGCTTTAGGAAACTCGTTCCTAATAATTGGTACTAGAGCGGTCATTAATCTCTGCATACATTAATTATTGTGTGGGCATAATATGCATTCTTATGTTATGTAATATATGCGAATGAATGGATGTCTGTATGATTAAAGTTTATTCTTAAGGGTCGATAATTATATGGTGTTTTGGATTTATGAATTGTTCTTAAATTTATAGATGAAAAATGTAAGCCATTTTGGGGCATAGGAATTTTTTGTAATTTAATTTTTTGCAGTAAATTATTGGAAAAATTTTGTAAGGCCCGAGCCCCGGGTTCCGTGCCCAAAAGCCCGAGCCTAAGCCCAGCCGTGAGCCCCTACGCACCCAGCCTCGTGCACGCCTGTGCCCTTGCGCACCCAGCTGTTGCGCGCACCTGCGCCCCTGCACACCCAGCAGTTGTGCGCACCCGCGCCCCTACGCCTGCCAGCCCCGCGTCCCCATGCCTAGCCACCAGCTATAGCCGCTTGCCTCTTGCCCCATGCCGAGCCTCATGCAGCCGCCCCTAGGGTTTCTAAACCCTAGGGCCTGCATCTAAGTTATCCATTTAAATTATGGGTCTAATTAATTTTAGCCCATAATTAAAAAAATATATTTCATTTTGAATTAATTATTTGAGCCCAAATTCAAAACTGGGCCTTATAACTTATTGGACATTAAAGCCCAAGGTAATTATTCTTTAAAAAAAATTATGATAATTAAAAGTTATTTTAATTCAAAATTAAATGGATAAATGACTTAATGGATCAAGACTACTTGTGAAGGCCCAAAGTTAAACATAGAGATCTCTTTAGATTTTATTTAGTCTCTTACATTTTTGTGTATATTTTTGCAAGTGTTGTAATTTTTCTAGAAATACCCAAGACACCTGAACCGCATTTATTTATTTAATTAGTATTTATTTATTTAAATGTTTGAATATGATTAAATTGTTAATACTTTATCATGAATTTTTGACATGTCATATATATTATACACATAGTATTTAAAATTATGCATGCATCTCATATGAATAGAAACATACCTTGGGATTGTCCTTTGTGATTATATGCTTTATGTGATGAACCATATAATAATAAATCTAGTTTTAACTAGTTCAAGAGCAGAAATCGATTTTAAAAGTTGTTTAATTTCTAGTATTTAATAAAATTATTTTATTAAATAATAAATGATATTCCTAGTAATTATAGCAAATTAAAATTTAAATAATTAGGGCATAGTTCTATAATTTTAATTTCGCTTAATTGGAAATTATTAGAATATCATTTGGTAAAAATAGATCACTTTATTTTTACAAACCAACTAAAAAGCATAGGATGTTTTGAGAAAACACATATTTTAAAATAGTGAGTGGGAGAGGGAGTTATGACAATAAGTCTTATGGTCTTCATTATTAGTTGGCACCGAGGTAGCATGGAGAGGGCCTTGCGGCACCATTGCTTGTGTCCCCCTAAGGAAGGCTTCCGACTGTGTTATTCTCAAGGCAAACTTCTTTTTCAAGATAGGATTTAATGATGTATTTCAAGTTTGACTAACCCTAAGGCACACTCTTGAGTTAAGTCATTGATCTAAAATAATGGGTTACACTCACAAGGTACATTAGGCTTTCGAACGGACTAGTGCATTCTTGACCAAACAAGCGGTTGTTTATAAGTCTTCTATAAAATTAATTTTGCTTAATTGAATTAGTAATTATTAGAATATCATTCGGTAAATTATAGATCACTTTATTTTTACAAACCAATTAAAAAGCATAGGATGTTTTGAGAAAACACATATTTTAAAATAGTGAGTGAGACAGGGAGTTATGACAATAAGTCCCATGGTCTTCATTATTAGTTGGCACCGAGGTAGCATGGACAGGGCCTCGCGGCACCATTTCTTGTGTCCCCCTAAGGAAGGCTTCCGACTATGATATTCTCAAGGCAAACTTCTTTTTTAAGAATAGGATTTAATGATGTATTTCAAGTTTGCTGACCGTAAGGCACACTCTTGAGTTAGGTCATTGATCTAAAATAATGGGTTACACTCACAATGTATATTAGGCTTTCGAGCAAACTAGTGCATTCTTAACCAAACAAGCGGTTGTTTATAAGTTAAAAGTGAAATGTTGATTTAATTTTTCACTTATAAATTTGAGAACTTATCTCAAAATTAATTTGGAATTAGTCTGATCTACCCTAAGGCTGGTCCATGAATGTTCAAATTAATTAATTGTGGAATTAGTAATTATTTTTTATGTGTTCTTTAATTGTTGCATTCATGCATCACGTTTACTATTATGAAAATTACTGATATTTATTATATGCATAAATTCATTTTTGTTTATTTATTTATTCCCAGCAAAAATGTCTATTGGTGAATTACACACCGATGCCTTTCTCAAATCTTTGGTTTTTGGCCCTAAAAACATGTGACACTGGTTTCAAGGCATTTTGACCATTTTTTCTTATAAGAAATTGATGTCAACCATTTGTAACAAACCTCCAACAGAACCACCTTTGGCTACTAGCTATGAAGCAGAAGAAAAATATACGAGTTGGATGAAATTCGATCGATTGGCACGTTATTTCATGCTTTCAACCATGCCTGACAAAACAAAGGAAAAATATATACACTATGACTCAACCCATGAGATGTGGTAAGCAATGGCAAAGGAAGTCTATGCTGAGTGTTGTTGACCCTTGATTTGGTCAACAACACGGAGTCAAGTAAAACGATAGAAATGAGATGAATTCAAGACAAAAAGATAAATGAAACAAAGATTTATAGTGGTTTGGCCCCAGAGATGGTAATGAGCTACGTCCACTTAGTGTTCTTATTAATGTATGAAAACTTGTGATCAACAAACTAGGGTTTACTGAGTTTCACAAGCTCAACTGAGGATACAAAGTATTGTGTGAAAACAATAATTCTCACTCTCCAGATCCCAAAAAAAGATCATTCAAATGAACCTTTTTAGTCCTATTTATAGGCTCAAGGATCTCCTTATGAGCCGGTGGGCCTTGATTACATTTAATAAAAGCGTATCTCAAATGATAATGGAAATTACAAATATTACATAAATGCAAGATCAGATATCTTTAGAAAATATCTGATATACTACGACCAACCTGGTCAACAATGAAACAGGCCTTCTACTGAGTGAGTTCTCCTCTGGTCGATGGTCGATCAGAAATGTAACTGCTTAACTGATCACACGCATCCCACGTGCGCACTGGACTTTCCACATCATCAGATGAATCTTTTTTTTGGGTAAACATTTGCCCCCCAAGTTTATTTTAATGCGACCAACATTTAATAAACTTACTCGACTAGCTTTTCGTTTGACCTGTCACATCTGTCAGCGCCTTTTTGAAAAAGTAAGCCATCATGACCGTTACAGTTTCCCAAAAATATTTTGACGGCTAATATGATTTCCAATGCATCAAAATCTCACCCCTATTATTACCTCTTTATCTGCACCACGATCAGTATAAATACCTCTCCTTTCTTACTTTTTCACTTTTTACCGTATCCTTCTCTCTGCTCAAGAACTCTGAAAAACTTCTTCAGAAAAATCCAGAAAGCTTCAGTGATCCGAAACGCGTTCGATCAGCTTCGAGCAACAACCTTTGTGACTTCTCTGAAAACCGCAATCCAAGTAATTTTTTGAACTCATCTTCTCTGTTATACAATTTAGAATAAATTTCGTAAGTTTTCTGGTTTGGGTTTTTAATGTTCTTAAGAAAAAAGTTTTGGGCGATCGGGTTCGTATGCAGAAACATGATAGAATAGGAACTTTTAGGTAGTAGAAAACATTAGGTGAAGCTTAGAAATTAATGTGGGAAATAGGAATATTGTTTTAGGGCTTGAAATCGAAGTGAAAATTCTATTTTACTGTTTTCAGAAAAACTAGGTTTTTCCCGCCTATTTTTGGAGTCGAAAAGTTTTCTTGAAAAAACTTTTCACTTCTACTTTTTGATTCGTTTTTTCAAATTGCTCGCTGTTTTTAGCATTTATGTTAGGATGTTGCGGGTCGTATAAAAGCTTAACTTTTATATACGAGCAACGTTATCCTTACATTTCTTTTCCTTTTATCTATTGGTCGTAGATTCTCATTACCCCTTTACTCTTCTCAGATATACATGCACGATCCTTGAGGAGGTGAGAGGCCAATAGATGACGATCTTCTCACGCTACTATTCGAAGATCAAGAGCAACCGTCATTTCCTTTCTTTGACTTTCCGTCTTCACGACAAAACCCCCACGACCAGCTCTTCGGACCACCAGTCACACATGGGTCATGTTAAACACATAGCCCATAGGAAGAAGAAAACCACCCATTCTCCTTCTAACCAACCAGCAATCGACACCGAGGGTCCTTCAAATGATCCTCAACCTGTAAATTTTTCACCACCAGATATTCAACCCAAAGCCCGGTTTCGTGATGGCCCTCGACCAGAAGTTGATTGGTATGTCGCGCCTCCTAGTGTCATATCGACTAGGACGGTGTCAAAATACCTCAAGAAGTACGGTCTTCCTGGGGTTACCTTAATCAAACCTACCTTTGACCAATGGGCGAACGTGCCTGGAGGCGCCTTCAACGCCTGGTCGAGGTTTCACATTGAGGCAGGGGCAATCTTGCCCCTGCACTAATTTTTTCAAGGGGTGGCCAATTACTTCGAGGTCGCCCCCTTCCAAATTACTCCCAACAGATATAGAGTACTATCATCACTCTATATCCTTTACAACCATAAAAAGTGGAATGTGCCCACACCGCACGAAATCAACTATCTGTTTGATCTCAAGTCCCACCCCAACCAGAAAAACACGGGGTTTTTCCACTTCTGTCTCCAGGAATCTACTCGCATATTCCTAAGTGACGTCACCTACAAATCCAACGTAGGAAATTACTTCCAGGAGTACTTCTTGATGACGGACCTGGTCGCCGGCAATCTGGTCGTTCCTTGAGAAGCTTTTCTGGTTGTAGGCGCTACTCAGCAAGTCTTTCCGGCAACCAGTAGCGCCTACAATGTTACTCATGAGAAGTTGCAAAGGCTATCAAATCACCGTCGTAGCTAGGAAGCTTTCTCACATCTCCCTCAGCTATAGAACAGCCAGGTCATCAGCCGCAAACTGTCTGAACTCCTCAATGTAAGTGTGTTTCTTCTTTCTTTAATCGAACAACACTTTCTTTAATTGCCCCTGACCGGTTTACTTTTCTTTTTCTGTTCGCACGGTATCCTCACCATAGGACACTGTTGGCGCCGAGCTGAGGAGACCGAGGCCAGATTTGCTGAGGAGATCAAGGTGGCCGAGGCTAGATATGCCGAGGAGATGAAGGCGGCTGAGGCCAAACATGCCGAAGAGACTAAGGCGGCCGAGGTTAGAATTTCCAACCTGAGCGAGGAGCTGAGGAAGTTCCAAGAGTTGGTGGTCAAAATTACTGCTATCAAGGAGATGTTTAAGGAGGCTTCGGAGATTAACTTCAAAGAAGCCAACAAACTTCAAGATGAGCTGGTGATCCGCCAGAAGGAAATCGTCAAGCTGGAGGAGTGAGTTAGACTGCTCGAGGAAGCCAACTCTTGCAATCTGGAGAAGTTCAAGGAAGCGACTTTCAACTACTTCTATTTGTTCTAAAAGAACAATCCAGAGGCGAACTTTGACTATCTTCCCGAGCAGGTAAAGCAGGCTGAACTGGCAAAGTATGCCACTCATCTGGCGGAGGAACAGAAAGCTCAAGAGTCCCCTGAAATCTCCTTGGCGACTGGCACCGAAGTTGTTGAAGAGGATGCGGGGACCACCGTCAACCAAAAATCCCAGCCATATCCTCCTGCTTCTCAGTGATTAATTTATATTTGTTTTCATTTTTGTAACTGGAACATACGAACTACAGTTCGTGATGTTAAGACAATTTTGCTGCTCAAGGCACCTTTTCTTTTAATTTATTAATTTACATCCGATCAGTAACTGATCGCGGTGTAAAACATTTCATTTTGATATTATAATATGCAACGCCCTGGATAACCAAGACCGTTACACTGTGTGTTTATAAAGGTGCAATACTTTCTAATCAAGTCATTTAGTTGAAAATGTGTCACTAAAATCATTATTGAACTAGGGTTAAAAGATTTTGGTCATAAAAGATAAATTTCATTTAAATAAGTGTTTGATCCACGGGATCCCAAAAACAGGGTTAAATAACAGTTTACAAAATTTTCAGAGGTTATAAACAGCAACAAGCCACTCTAATGGCAAAATAGGCATATTAGGGTCTCCTGTCCCTGTATCATCCCTCGACCATGGTGGCCGAACAACTGACTATGTACATTCTGCCCCCAGAGCTCTCCAAGTCAAGGTTGGTCCAGCTTACCCTTGCCTTTACCTGCACCACGTAGCACCCATGAGCCAAGGCCCAGCAAGAAAACCATATTATAGAGCATAATCAATAATCAGTAATCAAATAATTCAAAAATCATCAATCAGATACTCAGCAGACCACATTGTTCACATAATCAGTGATATCAATTATCAAACCAACAATCTATCATTCAGGTAATTATCATGCATAATCATTAGATTAACAACAGTAAACATATTATACAATACCCAGGGTTAGCACCCTTAGGTCGCACCCTCCGTTTATCCCACTGTCTCCGACTCACATAGGCCGAGCTCAGTGATTATATAATTAACCTCAGCTACCAGTGGCCGAGCCGTGTCCTGTGCACAAATATTAATTCTGGCACTCTTAGGCCATTTATTTCATGCTCACATGACATAATACCATCATACAACATTGCATACAAGTATAGGGAACTCTTAGTCCCAACATAGCCACATAACCGGGTGCATTTTTCTTACCTTTGATTCCGAGTGGAGAAGGTGAGCTGGTTTCGAACACGATCCCTAGCCTCGAGCCTTGGCGAAAAACCTAGTCATAAGAGTCATTGATATCTATCAACTTCCAATCAGAAATAAAAATACTTAGGGAGCAAAACTAGCCTCCAAGACCTCAATTTCTACTAACCATGCAGTAGAAATTGTCCCGAGCCCCTAGGTTTGAACCCCCGAGCCCTAACAACACTAAGAACCCCTCTAAGCTTAAAACTCCCAAGCGGGTCACAACTTGGCTCAGCAAATCGCAACTTACCCAAAGTCAGAGAGCAAGCTCTCATGCCAAGCAAGTCGTGGCACTCCCCCAAGTCAGAGAGCTCCCTCGGCCAGAAGGCCACACGCATCGTGGCACCCCCCAAGTTCGGACGCGACGCGCCCTGCAAACCCAGAGAAAACCTGGGTTTTCTCCTCCTTCTCCTAGCCAAGAACACCTAAATTTGCCAAGAATTTTCCCCTCAACTCCACACTAAACCAGCCACGAATTTAGACCCATAATCACACATATTTTCATCCTATAATTCCTAGCAATATGAATAGAAATCACACCTGAACCCACACATAGAAATCAAGCAATATCCCTCAATCACTAGCCCAATTCAACTAAAATCCTTACCCCAATTCAGCTGCTAACTTCACTTTGAATACCCAAAATTCTACCTAACAAACCTAGTAACAATTAAGAGCTGAAAAACAATAATTCATACCTCAAACTAGCTAGCCTTTCCTCTGAATTTCCAGCTCCAACACCCAGCTTAATTCCCTTCAATTCCTTTCTGTTTTCCTCCAAAAATCCCCAGCCCAAGCCTTGCTTCAAGCTTCAACAATGAAGAGTGAGAGAGAGAGAGAGAGAGAGAGAGAGAGAGAGATGTGTGAGGGTGAGGAAGAGAGAGAGCTAAGACCTTTTCTGTTTCTTTCTTTCCTTAGATTACTCTAAAATCTTCTGTTTTGTTTTTAACCAAAAAGGCTGAGTATAACCTTAGTCTTAGGGAATGACCTTTTTACCCTCCCACAATAAAACTAACATATAACTTAATCTACGGGTATAATGGTCATTTGTTCCCAGTTCCCTCTAATTCCTCAAGTGTTCCTAATATTTACCACTTAAATCCCACCATCTAATTAATCACCAATTATTTACCCAATGTCTAATAATCTCCAATAAATCTCCTAAATTCCCGAAAATACCCCCAGGCTCCCCTCAGCCGAGTATAAATCCCCATCGTGACTATTTCGCCAAACTGCTCACTAGGACCGTCTCGAGCCATATGCTGCAAATATATCCACATAATAATGTGGTCTCAACAATTTATCGCAAACACATTTATGCCATCAACGAGCCAAAATTACAAATATGCCCCTATAAGCTAAATAGGGCCTTCATGCATACTAATACTCATAATCATGCATTTCACATATCCATATAATCATATAAGCATGATTATCACATAATCATGCATTAAATCATTTAAATCACACATAAACCAATTATGCCCTCCCAGCACACTAATCAAGGCCCTTAAGCCTTATTAGTAATTTTGGCTCGTTACATAATATTTGCTATTATTATAATATATGTTTGTATGACCGAACTTAGCATAGCACTTTGTTTTGATTTTACAAAATTGAAACTAATTTTTTTTGAAAAATACTCTAAGTACCGTAGTATGCTTTACTTATTTTGCTTGTGTGTTTACATATGCCTGTTGATATGCTTTGCTTGCTTAGTATCTTATATGCCCCCCAAGTGATTGAGGAGCTTAGGGTTCTCAGTCACTTGCCATGACCAAGTCCTATTCGAACATTATTGCTCGCGTACTCATAATCAACAACGATAATATAGCAAAACAACACACGTAATGAGCAAATACTTGTAATAAATACAATAATTTGGCAAGAATATCTAGCTGCACACAGTTCCTTTTATTTCTCGTAATAAATGGACAAAATTGTGTCTATACGAGTGATCAAAAATTGATCTTACACTTGTAAGCGACCAATCAGATAATTGACTAGCCCTTATTCATAAACTTGTAAAAAGTGAAATTAATACAAGCCAATTCTTTAAAAAGAATTGTTTATTGATAATACTTGTGCATGTGTTCTCCATTCCAATAACGAGGAATGAGATCTCCGTTTAAGCGAGCAAGTTTATATGTGCTAGGTTGAAGAATATCTTCAACCTGATACGGACCTTCCCAGTTTGGTCCAGCACTCCGGCAGCTTGGTCGCGAGTGTTAAGGAAAACTCTTCTAAGTACCAAATCTCCCACGTTAAACTTTCTTTCGCGTACTTTAGAGTTAAAATATCGAGCAACCTTTTGCTGGTAAGCTGCTATTCGAAGCTAAGCTTGCTCGCGCCTTTCATCGACCAAGTCCAAGGACTCCATCAATAATTGATCATTAGCGCTTTGATCGTATGTCAGCCTTCTATGTGATGGTGGGTGGAGCTCAACAGGCAACATGGCTTCATACCCATAAGTCAAGGAAAATGGAGTATGGCTTGTTGTTGTTCGATGGGATGTTCTATACGACCAAAGTACTTTTGGCAATTACTCTAGCCATGTGCCTTTTGCTTCTTCGAGCCTTTTCTTCAGCGTGTCCTTCAAAGTCTTATTGACAGCCTCAACTTGTCCATTTTCTTGCGAATGAGCTACTGATGAAAAAAAAATTATAATCCCATTCGTCTCGCAGAAATCAGTGAAAAGGTCACTGTCAAATTGTGTGCCATTATCCGAGACAATTTTCCTTGGCAGCACATATCGACACACGATGTTTTTGACAACAAAGTCAAAAACTTTCTTGGTCGTTATTGTTGCTAGTGGCTCAGCTTTGACCCACTTTGTAAAGTAGTCAACAACAATTACTGCATATTTGACATTCCCTTTTTCTGTGGGTAACATTCCGATCAAATCAATCCCCCAAATTGTGAATGGCCACGGGCTTTGCATCTGTTTGAGCTCATTTGGGGATGCTCGCGGTATCTTGGAGAATGTTTGACACTTGTCACACTTTCGAACAAAATCCATTGAGTCCTCATTCATGGTAGGCCAGAAATACCCTTGCCTTAAGATCTTCTTCGACAAACTCTGCCCCCAGCATGATCTCCACAGAAGCCTTCGTGGACCTCTTGCATCAGTTCCTTGGCTTTCTCCTTAGAAACACATCTCAACAAAGGCATTGAGTATCCTCTTCTATACAAAATTTTGTCGACCAGAATAAATCGAGCCAACTGTCTCTGAAGCGTCCTTGCCTTGTTTCTATCTGCTAGTAGCAATCCCTGCTTGAGATATTCAACGATAGGCGTCATCTAAGTGTCTGTCACTTGAATCATCAGTGAAGACTCTTCTACTTGAATGCTTGGTGCTGACAAGTGTTCAACTGGCACTATGTTCAAGGTGTCGGCATCTTTAGCACTTGCTAGCTTGGCTAAGGCATCAGCATTCGAATTCTGATCGCGAGGCACTTGTTGGAGAGTATACTTTCCAAACTGTGCCAATAAGTCCTTTGCTTTGTGTTAGGAGTATGTCCTAAAAGCATGTAAAAGAAATTTATTATTTCGATGAATAAATAAATACAATGGTTTATTATTGTTATATTTAGATTATTAAATTATTGTTTGAATAATTTTGTAAATATCAGAAAAAATTCCATATTCATTATTGAGGATGTGATCTTGTATGTGTACGAGAGAATTAAGATCACATGAATGAATAAAAATAGTCAACAACAACAAATTGAAGTCATGGAATTCTTTAATTGTGGTTGTAATTACGGTTTGCTGAGTATCATGTTGATACAAATAATCTAGATTTGGATTATTGATGTGGTAAGACATCTCAGTAAACGTGCTTTATATAATATGATTATATATGACATGGACCGATATGAATAAAAGTCTTTATCCAAAAACCATTTAATAATAAAGACTTATAATTCATATCATAACTGATGATCATTTATAGATCAACCTAAATCCTGAGTGTTCATGAACTCTTGTTCATGTTTATTAAATCTTTTGATTCATTCGTTAAGGTCTTTTCATAGAATGAGGCTAATGACTTTTGTTTTGGAGATTTAATATCATGGATGGCTGGGAACATGTATCAACAATATAGAATCTAATCTTTCCTAACGGATCGTATATTAGTTCCCTTAAGGGTTAATTCTGGAACTGAATGATTTTGAGCTCAAATCTATAATTAGATTATAGATTAATTATTCACTAGTGAATTAATGGTACTTAAGGAATAAGAAGTAAATTAGAAAGGTAAAATGGTAATTATTCCATTATAATTTATGAATTAATTAATTAGAGGGTTGTACTATTGTAAGATGGTTATATCAATGGACAACTTAGAATAAGATTTCTGTAAAAGTATATCTATAACATAACGAGTTTAATTCTGAATTTATAGTGGAGAAATATTAGAATTAATAAATTAACTATTATAATTAAAGATTTTAATTATTTAGTTTCAATTTATTGGAGCTTAATGTTATAGGTCCATGGTCCCCGAAATGGCTCAAACAAACACTGACAAATATAAATACAAAAATGGGCAAAAGGACTTATTTGATAAGTAAAATATTTTTCTATGCACTAAACATAATTATTGTATAATTATGTGTAATTAATTAATTATTTGATTTAACAAAAATATAATTATTTTATTTTTGGGATTTTTGGTATTTAAACAATAAGAAAAAATTGAGAAAAATCATATGCCTTCCTTGGCATGTGGTACATGTGTAGCACAGTGCTCAGTCACTGTGCTACACACACAAGAAGCTTCTATAAGTTTCTTTGTTCCACAATTTTAGTTATTTAAATATTAAATAAATAATGAGATATTGTAATATGATTAAAATATTATTATTTAAACAAAATCTGTTAACTGATTAGTTATTTTCAAATTGTTTAAAAATAACTATTATTTTATTTTTTAATATATTGTATATATTAAATAGAGGAGATCAGTTTTTTAGAACGATACTTTTCATTGATAGAAAATATATCGTGAAATCTCCTTGAGAGAAATAGAATAGTGATACAAGCATAGGTCACTATTCTTCACAAACTTAGGTCCAAACTTTATCAGATCTCATGTGTTGAGAACATCTGATAAATAGATTTTGCATATTGTTTTGTATAGCGAGCCCACACTCGTTCTTTGAGTGTTGAGAACATTTTGGAAGATCTTGGTGTGAGATCTCAAGGATTTTTACCGTACAAAAAGATAGCAGCAAGGAAGGACTTGAGGTAATTTTCTATTCGTATCTTTGATTCAATATATATATGTATGTGAAGAAGTAGATCTAGAAATCTTGTGGGGTTAAATTAACAATTTTGATTGTTGTTCCGCTGTGTATAATCTCTGATTTGATCTATTAAAACCAACACTTTGTTCAAATAAGCAACCATCTTGAGACCCCTAGCCTGATATTCCCCCGTAATCTGATTAACTACTAGCTGGGAATCGCTATATATTTCCAGTGACTTTATATCCATGTCTCTAGCTAGTCTTAACCCTACAAGCAGGGCTTCGTACTCAACTTCATTATTTGACGTTGTAAAGTCGAATCTGATTGCACAATGGAGCCGATTTGTAGAGTCTAAGAACTTTACTTAGCTAAGTTAGATAGTAGCATAATAGTAATAATAGTATTATCTTTATAACTGTGGATTTTTGGTTCAGACCGGGATTTATTTGGACACTCATAGTAGTACTTGTAGATTTTCTAAGTTTAACCTATAGTTTAGGAATATTAATTTTAACCTAAGGTTTGATTAATATGACTGATATTGAGGATAATATTTATTATACTATAAGGTTTAGATAAGAACCAATTAGATAATAGCACATGTTATGTATGGGTTTATTAATGATTAAGTATTTTGAGGATTAAATTTATTAAGGTTAAAATTTGAATACTCTAAGGTCAGTCAGCAGCTTTGAAAACGTTAGAGGGCTTAGTCAAGGCTGTTTACTCAATTTAAATTAAGCTAAAAATGTGTAATTTCGTGTTTAAATAATCAGCGTATGTCGATATATCGCAGCTATAGGGGGCGATATATCGCAGCACGAAGATACGAAAAACACGAAACGTTGCACGATTGCCTCGGGCATACTGGCCCAGGTGATATATCGCCTACAGGGGGCGATATATCGCCTCCCTCAGCATATTTTGAAAGTTTTCAAAAACGTTTTCCATTCAAACCTTCAACCTCTTGATAAGTCCAGCACCTTTCTGAACGAGTCTTCAGCCTCTGCTGAACGATAATTCAAATTATTTTCACTTAAAAAGCCATTATTTTTATTCAAGTTAAATGAGATCTTTTCATTCCTAAACTCTATAAATAGGACCTAGTACCCAGCCATTTATTCATCTATTACTCTAAGTTCAGAGGCTGCAAGTTGCTAGGTGAGTGTGAGAGTGTAAACACTTGGGTTGGGAATTATAAGCTTGATCATTATAAGCTTGTCAAACACTTGGGGAAGTAAGGTTCTATACACATTTCGGTGAAAGGTTTAGATTGATCATATAAGTCTTCAAGGTATTTCCAAACTCTAGTCCATTTCTGTATTATGTTCTTTAATTTCTCATAGTCTTCTACTCATTCTAACCTTATTCTTATTCTTGGTTAGGAAATCCAAGTTCTCAAGCACATAAGTTTTTGGTAAGTATATTCTCAATGGTATAGTTCTTCCATTCTTTTCATCCCTTTTCTTCAAATATACTCACCATATTATAAATGGTTTTTAGGAGTGTTCCAAGGTCCCAAATCAGTTCCCATATCCCGATTATTTTGGTAAGGAAAATAGGATAGGATTTATGTGTTATATGCTTTTATATGTTATCTTATGATTTTATGTTATGCATTATGTTATGATAAGTATGATTGTAGACTTGGGCATATGACCCATATGACTAACAAGCCCCAAATAGATTATGGGCATATGACTTGCATAGCTAGCAAGACCCCACTAATCTAATGGGCATATGACTTGTTTAGTTTATGGGACCCCAAGTAATAATGGCCATTATAGTATGTATGTGACATAAGTGTTATGGTATGTTTTTATGTTGCATTATGAATTTTTATGTATATGGCTATATGTTAGATTTTCCTTGCTGGGCATTAGGCTCACTCCTTTTTGTTTATATGTGCAGGAAAATAGTTCTAATGGCGGGAAAGGTTCTTGGAAGCTTGGGGAATGTGTATTGAGGCGGAATGGATTCAAAGAACCAAGAGTTTCGATTTGAGGATGTAGTTTTGTTCTTATGGTTTTTATATGTATTTTTCCGCGTTTTATTATGTAATCTCTTTTTAATTATCATTATGTCATGTTTTGATTTTAAAACAATGGGATCCCATATCCTGCTTTGAGTTTATGTAAGTTTAAACAGTGGTTTTACAAGTTTTAAATAAAGTATGATTATTTCACTTATAAGTATTATTAGGGATTAGTGTATATGCTTAAGTTTTCATTAATGGTCCATAGTCTAGAGTAGTTGGGTCATTACAGATTTCCTTCAGGTGTGATTAAGATCAAACCCGCTCCTGCATTATACTCATTGGAAGAGCCATCTACGAACAACTTCTAAGAAGGAGTTTGATTTTGACTTTCCATTTCTTCCATCGGTTCACCAATTGGGATCCCAGTAAATTCTGCGACAAAGTCTACTAGAGCATGTCCTTTCACAGATGCTCGTGGAGAATAAGAAATGTTGAACTGCCCATTTTAACAATCGACCAGCGGATTTTGGTTTTTGCAAGACTTGTCGTAATGGCTGGTCGGTGAGCACCACGATGGGGTGAGCTTAAGAGTAGGGTCACAGCTTCCTTGAGGCCAAAATCAAACAATAGGCTATCTTTTCAATGGGTGGGTACCGCAATTCTGCTCCACTAACCTCTTGCTCACATAATATACTGCAATATGAACGTTGTCTTCTTCTCTGATCAAAACAGCACTAGCAGCATACTCTATGACTGCCAAATAGATGAACAAAGTTTCCTTTTCAATTGGTTTGGGCAAGATTGGTAGTTGTGACATGTGGAACTTTAACGCCTGAAAAGCCTGCTCGCACTCTTCTGTCCATTCAAACTTCTTGTTTCCCCTGAGTAGATTGAAAAATGGGACACACTTGTCCATTGACTTGGATATGAATCTACTCAGGGCGGAGATCCTCCTAGTTAGCCTTTGAACCGCTTTAATGTTAGCAGGAGACTGCATCTCGACCAGAGCCTGAATCTTTTTGGGATTAGCTTCGATTCCTCACGAGTTTACTATGAATCCCAAAAAAAATTCTGATCCAATGCCAAAGGAACATTTGAGGGGGTTTAGCTTCATCTGATATTTATTCAAGATGTTGAAGCATTACTAAAGGTCCTCGATGTGTTCTTTAGCTTTCTTCGACTTAACTAGCATGTCATCGACATATACTTCCATGCTAACTCCGATCAACTCTTTGAACATATGGTTGACCAGTCGCTGGTAAGTCGCACCAGTGTTTTTCAAACCGAATGGCATTACTTTGTAACAGTAAATTCATGTATCTGTTCGAAAGCTAGTGTGATCCTCATCAGGTGGATGCATATTGATTTGATTATACCTGAAGTATGCATCCATGAATGATAAAATCTCATGCCCTGATGTAGCATCGACCAGTTGGTCGATCCTTGGAAGTGGGAAATAATCCTTCGGGCAAGCTTTATTAAGGTCTGTGAAATCCACGCACGTTCTCCACTTTCCATTCAGCTTGGGAACCATTTTGGGATTAGATACCCAAGATGGATAAAACGCTACCCTGATGAATCCGTTTTCCTTTAGCTTCTCGACTTCATCTTTTAGAGCCTTTGATCTGTCTTTGTCGAGAAGCCTTATTTTTTGTTGTACAGGTGGAAAGTTTTTGTTTATATTTAAGACATGGTTGATCACCACTGGGTCTATCCCAACCATATCTTTATGCGACCAGGCAAAACCTCCTGGTTCTCCTTAAAAAATTCCACCAGTTTGTTTTTTGTTGTTGTCTCTAAGTTTTTACCGACTTTCACAACCCTGGTCGGATTTTCTTCTTCTAGTTGGACCTCCTCGAGGTCCTCCATGGGTCCAACATTTTCTTCAAAATCCCCAAAGTGAGGATCTAAGTCTCTATCCTCACTTTGGGCAACACCCTATTTGGTGACCTATTCATCTGATTGGGCTTGTACTTCATTTACCAACAACAACCTTTTCTCAGCTTTTTCCACCGATCCGCCTCTCTTTGCCTTGGTGATTGAGGAATTATAACATTCTTGTGCTTCTCGCTGGTTTCCCAACACGCATCCCACTCCTACGTCGGTTGGAGACTTCATGGCTAAGTGCCAGACTGAGGTCACGACTCGCAGGTCGACTAGAATAGGCCTTCCAATCTCTGCATTATATGCAAAAGGACAATCAACTACTATGAAAGTAGCGAGTAATGTCTTGTTCGCAGGTGCAGCCCCTGCTGTGACTGGAAGCTTGATCAACCTTGTTGGTTCGAGCCCTTCGCCGAAAAAACCATAAATGGTTTGGTAACATGGTTCCAAATCTTGCACCAACAATTTCATCCTTTCCAACGAAGATTTATAGAGAATGTTGACTGAGCTTCCTGCATCTACTAACACCCGCTTGACCATCATATTGGTGATCTAGACATCCACGACCAGAGGATCTGAATGGGGAAATCGAACATGATGAGCATCAAGTTCGGAGAAGGTTATTAATTCTTCTTATGTTCAAGCTTTTTTGGGAGTTCACTCCTCTACGTTTAGCATTTCAATATCATGGTCGTGATGTAAGGTTCAGGTGTGTCTTTCCCTTGCCTTCCCACTGTCACTTGCTATGTGTTGTCCTCCGCAGATGGTTAGTAATGTACCAGCAACTGGAGCTAGTTGTAAAGGGGGCGAGCATTGGCATATAGGTGCCTGCTCGTTGCCTCCTTGAGCTTCTCGCTGAGAGCCTCCAGCTGCTCACACATACCTCCTCAGGTGTCCTTTTTTGATGAGGAACTCAATCTCATCCTTAAGCTGATTGCATTCATTGGTGTCATGGCCATTGTCGTTATGAAAACAAAAAAACTTGGTAGCATCTCTCTTGGATATGTCCTTCCTGATTGGGGCTGGCCGCATTAAGGGAACAGTTGTGTGAGTGGCCTGGTACACTTCTGCTTTGCTATCGACTAGGGCCATATAATTGAACCTCGGCTCGTATCTATTTTGTTTCAGACGCTTGTTATCGGACATCGTCGGCTCGTGGTTCGCCCTTTTTCCCCCATTCTTCCCATTATTTTTGTCATTGCCATTGGTCTTCCCAGACTCATTGGCAGCTTTGGCAGGAGATTCTTTTGGGCCCTGGTCATTTGTGGGAGACTTCCCTTCGTTGACTCCATTCTTCCACAAATTGTTCCAAAGAGATGAGTGGCATCGTACCCCAGTAGTAAGAGCCATCATCTTCCCTTCATCCCCAACTGTCTTGGCCCCAGTAGTTACTCGCATGAATCATTGAATATAACCCTTCAGGGTTTCTCCTTCCTTCTGACGTATTTCGAATAGCTGATTGGCCTTGGTTGGATGCACCCGACCAGCATAGAATTGTCCATAAAACTCATTTACGAACATTTCCCAAGAGACTATATTGGTTGGAGGGAATTTAAAAAACCACTCCTAAGCCATTTCGGATAGAGTTGCCGGAAAAATTTGCACCGAGCATCATCTGACACCTTCTGATACCTTCTGAATGTCCATCTATATCTCAAATTTGTTAACGTTAGATACAGGATCTTCTAATCCAGTGAAGTTGGTCAAGACCGGCATTTTGAATTTTCTTGGATTCTCTGCCATTGCGATTCTTTGCACAAATGGAATGCCCTTTCTCCAATAAAATTCAATATGAGATGTCCGGTTTTCAACTAGCTACTGGATGACGTGATTTAAAGCATTGAGTTGGGCCTGTACGGCATCTGGTACTATTGGAGCAACCGGCGCTAGGGGAAATACTCATCGTGTCTTTCCCTTCTATCATTGAGGACGTCCCTTATATCTTCCTCCCTACGGCTTTGCTCGCTTGCGCCCAGTCGATCAAAGATGTTGGGCTGTTTAGGCCGCCCCCTAGCATTTTGGCCCATTGGTTGGTTCTCCCTTGGTGGAGGGTACTGCTCTTCACCCCTCTCTTCTTGCCACCAACTAGCATTCCTCCTGCCAAAATCTGCCTCATTGTAGTCATGGCCATCCCTAAATTGTGACCGATGACGGTGTGACCTGCTGTTCACACTATTTCCCTCTCTCCCTGCTAAAATGTCCCGATAGGTAGGTGGAGGCCTGCATTGTTCGGTAGGTCCCCAAGCATTATTATGTCGTAGGGGACCCCTGACCACAGATCTTGATTCCAGATGCCTTCTACTCACAGAAGGACGCTGTCCTTTGCTTGGGGGGTTTTGTTCCTCAGCCGTTTGGTGTCTAAGGCTTCAAGGACACTACCTGGCCCTATTCTGCCTTTGTTGCTAAGGATTATCTCGACCAGTGCGAGACGGTGGCTGCTGCTTAGGATCCTGTAATGGACTCTCCTGTTGAGTAGCAGGAGGTTGTTCTGGCCTCTGAGGGTTTGCCGGTTGTGGCAGATTGTGGCTTCTGCTGTGGGTGAGTACTAGGTGGCTGATCCGGTTGGGAGGCAGGCGCTGGCTGTCTCTGGACCTACTGAATGGCTACCTCCAAGGCGACAGTGGCATCCCTCTGCCGGTAGTCCATGTTGGCCTGCCTCTCATTCAGTTCTTGGCACTGCCTATCAATCTCCCTCTGCTGCAACACCATTGTTTCAGCCACATTCTCTTTATTAGCCCTCAAATTGGCTAATTCTTCTTGCAGCGCAATCAGAGTTATTCTCAAAGTTTCAGCATCCATCGCCTCCTCTTCCAATTCCACTTGTGGCTCATCTTCGGCCACGCCTTGTGGAGGAGGTTGAGTTGGCGCAGTACCAGAAGTTTGCCCAGTTTTCCTAGTTGTTTTCACCATTTTTCTTCCTAGAGGTCTTGAGTTCAGCTCTCAATGAAAGCACCAAAATGTTGACCCTTGATTTGGTCAATGACACGGAGTCAAGTAAAACGATAGAAATGAGATGAATTCAAGACAAAAAGATAAATGATACAAAGATTTATAGTGGTTACGTCCACTTAGTGTTCTTATTAATGTATGAAAAGTTATGATAAGCAAACTAGGGTTTATTGAGTTTCACAAGCTCAACTGAGGATACAAAGTATTGTGTGAAAACAATAATTCTCTTTCTCCAGATCCCCAAAAAAGATCCTTCAAATGAACTATTTCAGTCCTATTTATAGGCTCAAGGATCTCCTTATGGGCCGGTGGGCCTTGATTACATTTAATACAAGCATATCTCAAATGATAATGGAAATTACAATTATTACATAAACGCAAGATCAGGTATCTTTAGAAAATATCTAATATACTACGACCAGCCTAGTCGACTATGAAACAGGCCTTCTGCTGAGTGAATTCTCCTCTAGTCAATGGTCCATAAGAAACGTAACTGCTTAACTGATCACGCGCATCCCACGTGGGCACTAAACTTTCCACGTCATCAGATGAATCTTTTTTTTTTGGTAAACAAGTGTCATCGTTTGTGTCAAACGAAAAAGGTAAATGAGATTTACATATATTTTTTCAACTTTGAATGGTAGATTAAATACTATGAATAGCATATTCAAATTTTTGGATAGTAGATTAAAAAATATATGCCACTAATCTATTTTTCTTTGTTTTTCCTTTTGCAGAATCAGAACTCTGAAAAAGGAGGAAGAGACTGATAAGGATTTTGATAGCAAGTAAAGCTGGAGGAGTTGGAGAGTAGTTTTATTTAGAAATTTTATTGTTAGTTGAACAATTTAAAAATTTTATTTTGTTTTAGAAATTCTAGATTTCTTTGAACAAAGAAAACTACAATCTAGAAATTTAGTTTATTATTAGTAATTTTGATTATTAATGTTTGGAAACTTATTTCTATTTCTGCATGACATTTATTTCTTTTATTAATAAAGTAGTTATTATTTAAAGAAATTATTTACTTGTTATGCAAATGCTTTGGGATAAAAAAAAATTTACATACTTATAATGAATGACAATTTTTTTACTTAATTCTCAATTATTTAAAACAACTAATCCTAGATCTATTAAATGACAAAAGACTGATTCCGATAGTGAAACATATCTGTGGCACTTGAGATTGGGCCATATTGGTCTAGACAGAATTAATAGGCTTGTAAAGGATGGTCCTTTAAGAGAACTTTCTATCGGATCTCTCCTTATTTGTGAATCCTCTCTAGAAGGCAAGATGACCAAGAGACCTTTTCTCTGCTAAAGGTTCAAGAGCTACAGAATCACTTCAGCTGGTACATACGAATGTTTGCGGTACACTTAATGTACAAGCAAGAGGAGGTTATGAATACTTCGTCACTTTCATTGACGATTATTCAAGATATGGCTACCTATACTTAATGCAAAGAAAATCTTAAACTTTTGGAAAGTTCAAAGAATTTCAAGCATAGGCTAAAAAGTAATTAGGTAAATCACTAAAAGTTCTTCGATCTGATTGAGTAGGAGAGTACTTGGATTTTGAATTCAAGGACCATCTGTGTGAGCATGGTATTCAATCCCAACTCACAGCACCTAGAATGCCACAACAAATGGTATTTTCAGAAAGACGGAACAGAACGTTACTAGATATGGTTAGATCAATGATGAGTTTCTCATCATTACCACTGTCATTCTGGGGCTATGCAATTCAATGTGCTCTATACATATTGAATGTTGTTCCATCTAAGTCTATCCAGAAGACACCCATGGAATTATGGAATGGTTGTAAACCTAGCTACACCATTTTCTAATTTGGGGGTGTCCTGCAGATGTGCTTAAAGGAAAGACTAGGAAGTTGGAATCACGCTCTGAAGTGTGCATGTTTGTGGGCTATTCCAAAGAGACTAGAGGGTGAATTTTCTATAGTCCAAAAGAAAATAAAATATTTGTATCGACAAATGCAACTTTTCTTGAACATGACTGTTAATAACCACAAACCTCGCAGTAAGGTTGTACTGGAGGAGATGGTCTCGAATGAAGTTGCAAAGTCACCACAATGAAAAATGGCAAGAAGAAACTGCTAGTTCTAGTCAAAATAGTAAAGAGCCTCGCCGTAGTGGGAGGGTTAGTAAGAAACCCACACACTATGAACATAAAGTTCAAATGCTTGTGTCTGACACAAACAAAGACGATCCATTGACATTTAAAGATGCAATGAAAGATTCTGACAAGGACAAATGGCAAGAAGCCATGAACCAAGAAATGGAATCAATGTATTCCAATTCTGTCTGGGTTCTTGAAGATCCACTTGAAAATATCAAACTCATTGGTTGCAAGTGGAAATTCAAGAAGATATGAGGAGCGGATGGGAAAGTAGAGACTTTCAAAGCAAGGCTTGTAGCCAAAAGCTACACACAGAAAGAAGGGGTTGATTATGAAGAAACATTTTCTCTTGTAGCCATGCTAAAATCCATTCGTATACTATTATCCATTGTTGCGTGCATGGATTATGATATTTGGAAAATGGATGTTAAAATAGCTTTTTTGAATGGCTACCTTGACGAAACCATTTACATGTCTCAACCAGAAGGGTTCGAAGTAAAAGGTCAAGAGCAAAAAGTTTGCAAGCTTCTTAGGTCCATCTATGGACTCAAACAAGCTTCTAGATCTTAGAATCTTAGATTTGATGACACAATTAAAACGTTTGGTTTTGAACAAAACGTTGACGAACCTTGTGTCTATAAACAAATCAAAGATGGCGTAGTAGTATTCCTCGTTCTTTACGTTGATGATATATTATTGATTGGCAATGATGTAACATCATTATTAAAAGTAAAGAACTGGTTAGCTGAACAATTCCAAATGAAAGATTTGGGGGAAGCCAAGTATGTTCTGGGCAGAAAAATTCTTAGAGATAGATAGAACAAGACTTTGGCACTGTCTCAAGCAACTTATATTGATAAGGTGCTAGAACACTTTAATATGCAAAACTCCAAAAAGGGTGATATGCTAACTCGTTCTGGAGTATTGCTTTCCAAGGAGTAGTGTCCCAAAACACCTCAAGAAGAGGAAGATATGAGACAATATCCCTATGCTTCAGCGGTAGGCAGTCTAATGTATGCCATGTTGTGTACAAGACTTGACATTTGTTATGCAGTAGGGATAGTCAGCCGTTATCAATCCAATCCTGGATTGAGTCATTGAATTACAGTGAAGAATATTCTCAAGTAACTTAGAAATACTAGAGATTATATGCTTGTATATTCGAGTGGAGACTTGAACCCCACTGGTTACACTGATTCTGATTTTCAATCAGATAGAGATAGTCGGAAATCGACTTCTGGATCAGTGTTTACCCTTAGAGAAGGAGCAATAGTCCGGCGAAGTATTAAACAAACCAGCATTGCCAACTCCACCATGGAAGTCGAGTATATAGCGGCTTATGAAGCAGCTAAGGAGGCTGTGTGGCTCAAAAAGTTCTATTCTGATCTAGAAGTAGTGCTAGATATGGATAAGCCACTAGTCCTATACTGTGATAACAGTGGGGCAGTAGCTAACTCAAAGGAACCACGGAGTCACAAGAGGGGAAAGCACATCGAGAGGAAGTATCACTTGGTAAGGGAGATAGTTCATCGAGGAGATGTTGCAATTATGAAGATAGATTCAGAGCATAATCTTGCAGATCCTTTCACAAAGACTTTATCCATAAAATCTTTTAAGGAGTATATAAGAAACATGGGAATTAGAGAGATGCCTCATTTTTCTTTAAGGAAAATGGGAGATTGTTGGGAATTGTGCCCTGAAAGCATATGTAGTAGACATTGTTTTAAGAAATAAATAAATTGAATTTGTTAGGCATATATTTTATGGACTATATTATTCTGTGATAATATTATGCAAATATCAGAAAAATTCGTAAGTTTATATATATGTGATCTCAACCATGTATTGGTACGGGAGGATTGTGTTTGCCATAAATTAACTTGAATAGTTCACAGTAAAATAAATTTATGGAATCTTTAGATTAATTACTACAAGTACGGTCCACTAGTATTGTGAATACATGTGATCTAGATCCGGATTACTAGTGTAGTAGGACATTTTACTGGATGTACTTTATATATTAGAGAATATATAGAACTGGACCAGATATGTTCATTAATACTTAGTTACAGACCGTTTCGAAGTATTAATTAAATATATCAACTGATGATCATATACAAATAGATCTTAATCCTGAAGTTACTATGAACTCCTGTTTATGTTATATGAGTTCTTTGATTCACTCGTTAGGGTATGTCAGAATGATCAGGCTAGAAACTTTTGTTTTGGGAACTCATTAATGTAAATGGCTGGGGACATAGTATACAGATATGAAATCTATACATTCTCGTAAGTGATTGAATAATGGTTCTCTTAAGGGTTGACTTTTGGGATTGAAAAGGTTATTGAGCTCAAATTCATAATTTAGTTATGAATTAACCTTCACTAGTAAAGTCAATAGTACTTAAGTAAACAAGATATAATTAAAAGGATAAAACGGTAATTTTATTCCCGATTAATTATGAACCATTATTAGAGGGTTAATTTGTATGTAATGATTATATCAATGGACGCTTTATTTTACAAAGTACTCAGTAAATGAAATGTCTATAATTACAAGAGTGCAGTCTCATATTTATAGTGGAGTAATCATGAAATTAATAAATTAAGATTATTTAATTAAAGAGTTTAATTAATAATGTCAAAATTATTGAAGCTTGGAATTATAGGTCCATAGGTCCCCACAGCGGCTCTATCAACACTATTCAAGACAAGAGTTGATATAAAGGGAAAAATGGTTGAAAGACATATTTAAGAAGAAATTTGTTCTTCAGGCTAAATATGCGATTATGTGATAATAGTGATTAATTAATTAATTACAAATTACTTGTCATTAAAAAAAATTAATTAATATTTAATTATTATGTAATTTTTGAAATTATATTAAATAATTAATTAATTATAATTTTCAAAATTATAATAAATTAAATATTTAATTTCGAAATTATTATTTAATTTAAATTGGTTTTAATTAATTGGTAGAATTAATTAAATATCTTTATATGAGTGGGAGATAATAATCTGATAATTTCAAATTAGATTTGAATTTAAAAGATTGATATTTATTCAAATAATTAATTATATTTGATAATTAGTTAAAAAGATAATTAATTCAAATTTGAATTAATTATTAGGTTGTTGGATTTTTATCTGATAAGGTAGTTTGAATAAATAATTAAATAATTATGGAAAAATAAAATATCCCTAAAATATAGGGTGGTACACGACACACACAGTCCATGGTCTGTGTGTGGCGTGTACTACACAGTTTTCAGGGATATATTTTTTATTTTTATTTATTTAATTAATTAATTAATTAATGGAAAATTCAAAAGTTAGTTTTTGGATATTTTCATTAATAAGATAATTAATTTATTAAAAGATAAATTGTAAATTCATTACAGATTGATTTTTTAAATTTAAATATTTTCTATTTAAGTTAGACTTATCAGAAAATAAGAGACAAACTGTTATTCGCTCTAAAAGAAGAAGAACGATATTTTTCTATCTCTCCCTGAAAAAGATAAAGAACCAATCTCAGGCCTATTCTCTTGATCTCATATGTTGAGTACATCAAGTAGAATCAGAAATAAATCATCCTTTATTCTCTAAGTGCCCGCACACTTCTTGAGGTGTAGAGAACGTTGTGGAAGATCTTGGTGTGAGTACCTAGGAGCAGATAGGAAGTTCGTTCAAATTACGAAAAGATAGCAAGGACACTTGATAGGCATCAAGAGATATGTTTTCTATTCTTTACTTATGATTAATGTATGTATATTAATGGATCTACATATTTAAAAGTAGTTTAAATATGTTACAAACTTTTTGTTGTACACTGGGCCAACCCACCACCATTTCGTTGCATATTAGGAAACTCACTCCTAACAATTACTATATGAGAGATTTCAGGAATATTACCCTCCAGTTTTTGAGGGAGGCCTAGATCCATTTAGAGTTGAACAATGGATGGGCATGATCAATTCCATCCTCGACAGTATGTGGGTGGTAGGTCACGACAGGGTGATCTGTGCTACATATGTGCTACGGGAAGGTGCCTGGACTTGGTGGGAGGTTGTATCCCAGACGCAAGATACAACTGTAATGAATTGGGAGTAATTTAAGCAGTTGTTTAATGAAAGATATTATTGTGACGCAGTTAAGATTGCAAAGACAAATGAATTTCTGAAGTTGCTTCAAGGAAACACAACAGTAACATATTATGTTCACAAATTCAATGGGTTGGCCAAGTTTGCTTTTGATATGGTACCCACGGATGCGGCTTGGAAAGAGCGATTTATTTAGGGATTGAATTCCTGTATAGCTCAGAGCGTAATAATTGCTCCAGTACATGAGATCTCTACCTATGCTCATGTGGTAGGGAGGGCTCTTGTTGTTGAGAGCACAGGGAATGAGATATGGTCAGGCAGTGATACCTCTGTTTATTGGATCAAGCAGGGGCAGAGGCCCTAGTGATTAGAAAGGAAAATCTATCAACATATTTGGTACCTCTAGACTAGAAAAAGGGTTCCAAAGTGCTCAAATGGGCCATCAGGGTGAGGGCAAGGATTGGGAACTCTACCCGGAATGTGCTTGGTGTAGGAGGCGCCATCTGGGAGGATACCGAGCAAAGACATGTTTCTTATGTGCGATGGATTAGCACCTTAGGAGGGATTTCCTAGGACCGAGGAAGGATGAACCAAAGGGGGTGGATAGCTCGACTCCAGTTTGAGTGTTCGCTCTGATGCAGTCTAAGGCTGAGACTGAGGTTAAGGCTAGTCCCTCAGTGGTGACAGATCAATTTCCTGGTTTTGATTCTTATATTATGCTGATTGGTTTTGGTGCCATGTTGTTCTTTGTTTTGTTACTTCTAGAGAGGCATAGACTTGGTATGAAAAGTACATGGTTATGTTGGGATGAGAATTTGGAACCCTACTAGTAACTTTTTAAGAGATGGGTTAGATTATTGTGGGAAAAGATTCATCAATTTACTTGATAGAGTTGGTTATAACCGACTTTAGTATGATCTTGGTTAGACAAGTATGGGGCAATGATAGATTACAAGAAAAAGATGGTAACCCTTGGGATTGAGGGTGAGAAACTCTTTGTATTTGTTGGCATTGTTCATGGACCCCATATACTTATGATATATGTACTTAGAGCTAGAGACCTATTGCAGGAGGGATGCATAGGATTCTTAGCTAGTGTGGTGGATACCACTCAGGTCCTACCAGTGGGACCAGGACAGACTAGATTAGTCTGTGAGTTTCTGGATGTGTTTCCAGAGGATCTATCAGGGTTACCTCTACACTGAGAGATAGAATGGTGATTATGTTGGTGCCAGGGATGGAACCATTGTCTAGGGCACTGTATTGAACGGCTCCAGCAGAGTTGAAGGAACTAAAGGTTCAGTTACCAGGTAAGATGGTATTCTCCAAGATAGATCTTCAATCTGGTTATCATCAGCTAAGGATTAGGGAGGAAGATAAGCAGAAGACTGGTTTTGTACCAGATATGGGTATTAGGAGTTCTTAGTCATGCTTTCTGGATTGACTAATGCCCTAGTTGTTTTATGGATCCAATGAACAGGGTGTTCAGAGATTACCGGGATTGGTTTGTGATCATCTTTATCGAAGATATTTTGGGTATACTCTCATTCAGAGATTGGCCAAGGCCAAGGAACGCCTTAGAGATCAGGAGTTACCTTGGATTGGCAGGGCATTACATGCATTTTGTGGAAAATTTCTCAAGGATTGCTATCTCATTGACATAGTTGACACACAAAATCAGAAGTTTGCATGGTCAGATAAGTGTGAGAACAGCTTCCAAGAACAAAAGTGGTGATTAATGATAGCTCCAGTTTTGAGTCTTCCTATAAATCAGAACGAGTTTATGGTTTATTGTGACACCTCGAGATAGGAGTTGGGTTGTGTTCTTATGTGGACAGAATAGGTCATTGCATATGCATCACGTCAGTTGAAGGATATGAACAGAGCTAGAGTAAAGTTACTGGTGGATTAGTTGACCAACATTACGCTTCATTTTACTCTTTTAGAGAGGATCAAAAGGGAAACAGTTGAGTGAACCACATATGAGAAAGATTAGAGGGGATATTCTAGCTGGAATAGCTAAGGACTATACAGTGTCAGGCATGATTTTATTGAGGCATAGAGATCGGATTTGTGTTTTGATGGACATTGGGATCAGATGGGAGATTCTAGATGAATCTCATACTACCCCTTATTCTCTACATTCAGGCACCATGAAAATGTACCAGGATTTAAGGGCTTTATATTGGTGGTCTAGGATGGAGAGAGACATAATTGAGTATGTGGCAAATTGCCTGACCTATTAGCAGGTTAAGGCAAAGTATCATAAACCAGTAAGGCCATTATAGCCTTTTAGTATTCCATAGTGGAAGTAAGAGGACATTACGATGGATTTCATGGTGAGATTGCCCAGGATAGTGGGCCAGCATGATTCATTCTGGGTCATTATGGGCTGATATACAAAGTCAGCTCACTTTTATCAGTGAGGACGAGAAATACAGTTGATTAGTATTTGAATCTCGATGTGAGAGAAATAGTAAGCCTTTATTGGACTTTGAGGTCTATCCTGACAGATAGGGACCCCACATTTACTTCCAAGTTTTGGGGAATTTTACAGAAGGCGATGGATATACAGCAGAAGTTCAGTACTGCTTATCATCCTCAGACTGATGGTAAATCAAGGAGGATTATCCAGATATTGGAGGACATGCTGAGGGCATGTATATTGGACTTTGAAGGGTCTTGGAATGGATATTTTCCTTTAATAGAGTTTTTCCTACAATGACAACTACCAGTTGATTATTGGAGTACCTTATGAGATGTTGTATGGTAGGAAGTGTAGATCACCCATTCACTTAGATGAGATGGGTGAGAGAAAATATTTGGGTTAAGGTAGTTCAGAGGACCCTTGAGGCTATGGAAAAGATTAGAGCTCGGATGCTCGCTTCTCAGAATAGACAGGAAAGTTATGTTGATATGAAATGCAGGAACGTGGAGTTCCAAGTGGAAGACTATGTCTTCCTTAGAGTCTCACCATAAAAAAAGGGATGGGGAGATTTTGGGAAAAAAGGCAAGTTGAGCCCTAGATTTGTCGGACCATTTAAGATCCTTGAGAGGATCAGTCAAGTGGCCTATAGATTGGCCTTACCATCAGCATTGTCGGTCGTACACAAGGTATTCATATTTCCATGTTGAGGAAACATGTGTTAGAGGAGACTCATGTGTTGAGTTATGAGAATCTGGAACTGGAGGAAGATTTATCCTATGAGGAATAGCCAGTTCAAATTTTAACAAGAAAGACAAGGTCTTGAGGAACAAAACCATACCTTTAGTTAAGGTATTATAAAGGAACAATAAGGTCGAGGAAGTGACCTAAGAGCTAGAGCTAGATATGCGGGATCTATATCCCAAGTTGTTCAGGTAAAATTTTGAGGATGAAATTCCTGTAAGGAGGGGATAGTTGTAACGTCCCAAGTTACCTAATAAGGCTTAGGGCCTAGGCCAGGATGATAAATTATGGAAATTATGTGCTATGTGATATATATGTGTATCATTATATGATTATGTGAGTTATATTATAATATGACTTGATACGCATGCTTATGTGTATTAAATATGCATGTGGGCCCATTTTTGATTAAAAGGGAAATTTTTGTAATTTGGCCCGTTATGGGTATATTTGGTATATAAGTGATATATGTGTGGGACCACATCATTATGTGGATATATTTGGGTTACTCGGCACGAGACGATCCTAGGGAGCAAGTTAGCGCGAAAGTCACAACGAGACCAATACTTGACTCGAAGTGAGTCAATGGGTATATTGGGTATTTAGTACATTAGTGGTGTTTACCCAAAAACGGACTACATGATGACGTGGCAGGATTGATCTACACGTGGGAAACACATGGCGGTTTTAAGTGAGCATATCCTCCTCGACCCTCGACCAGGAGATCATTGGCTTATCAAGTATCATAATTATGGGCGACCAACCTGGTTTCATATACTCAGTTATTCCCTTCAGATGTGCAATCTTGTAATTTCGTATTAATTGTAATTTTCATTATTATTTAGATACGCATGTATTAAGTGTAATTAAGGCCCATTGGCCCATGAAAACCTCCTTGAGCCTATAAATAAGAATCAAAGGGCTCAAGAGAGGGGACTTTTTTTTACTTTGGAACATTTGGCTTGAGAACGTTTGAGCTGAGAGATTCTAAGAGAGAAAAAAGAGTGTTGTTATCCATCACAATTGTATTTATCTGAGATTTAGTGAAACTCATGAACCCTAGTTCATTAATCACTTTTCTTGGAATACTACATCAATAAGAACACTAAGTGGACGTAGGTTGTTACCATTCTATTGGGGTCGAACCACTATAAATCTTTTGTGTTATTTATCTTTTTGTCTAGAGTTCTTCTCATTTTGATCTTACTTTATATCGTTTATCTGACTCCGTGTCGTTGACCAAATCAAGGGTCAACAACTGGGTTATTGGGTAATGGGAATAAATATTTGACGATATATTTAGAGTTAGTGAGATTAGAAGGGAATTATAGGGATTTTGACTATTTTACCCTCGAGGGTGTTTTTGGGGTACCCCAAGCATTGGAATTTGCTTAAGGTTACTTAAGCTCGAAGTAACCTGACAGAGGCAAACTACGTTCAAAACACTTTCTCTCTCCCTCCCGTTCTCTTTTTGACGCCATTAGCATCTTTGAAGGAAACTCGAGTTTTAGGGCTTGGATTCAAGCAATGTTAGAGTCATAACGATTCTAGGAAAGATTAGAAGCTTGATAGCCAAAGGATTTAACTGTAAAACGACTTAATCAAAGGTAATCCAAGCTTTAAGTTATGTGTTTTTTTGAGTTCTTAAGCCTTGAGAGGATTTTATAGTTTTGATGACTTTTTATTGGATTGTAACTTGGGTTTTGATGGTTTTGGGCTGCTAAGTTGTTTGGGAACTTTGTTTATAGGATTTGGATATGTTTGGATAGATTTATGGAGGGATTTGGCATGAGAAAAACAAAGGTAAAACAAAGTTTGCAGGTTGAGCCGTGACCTTGTTCTTGGGGCGTTGCGGCTCTCTTAAACAAAGGAGAAGCAGGTGGTCGTGGAGCTTTTGAGCCGCGGTGCCTGCTAGGGGGCGTCGTGGTGCTGGTGCAGGTAGGGAAGAGGCTCGGGCCTCTGACTTGAGTGGGTCATGACTCAAATGCTTGGGGGCCATGGAGCTTAAGGGATTTTGGGCATTGGGGAGGTTTTGAGTGCGAGAACTCAAACCTAAGGGCTCAGGATCAATCCTACTACCCGGTTTAGTAGGATTCGATGTCTTGGAAACCTTTATTTATTCATTTTTTACGGGATTCTATACTTGGTTGTGACTAGGCTATCACTAGGGGCTCGGAACTGGGATCGTGCTCAACGGTCATTCATTCATAACTTGTACTTGGACCAAAGGTAAGAAAACTACACCCATTATGTGATACATGTGATCATGGCTTGGCCTGAATTGTTAAACATGAATATGAATGAGGCATGAATGCCTGGGAACATGCATGATTATGATTATGCTTGTGATTATTGATTAAGCATGTTGAAAGCTTTGTATTTGGATATTTGATATACGATATATGCATGTCTGCATTATCTGATTGAGAAAGGCTTGACTTATGAGTCAAGGACGACAACAGCGCACTGAGCGCTGGTCAAAAAGCATTGGCTTATGAGTCAAGGGCGGCAATAGCGCGTTGAGTGCTGGTTGTTTTGGTTAGGCTAACCAAGAGCATATCATACGCTTGTCTAACCTAATGGTCATGGAAAATCCAGTGCTAGGTACGCTGGGCTAGCTCCAAGGCTGGTTATACAGAGGATAGGGCAATGGGCCCCGGGGTGACTTATTAGTCTCATATCTAAGGGTTGGGCCCTAGACTTGACTTATGAGTCAAGAACAACATTAGCACACTGAGCGTTGGTCGAAAAGCATTGACTTATAAGTCAATGGTGACAATGGCGCACTGAGCGCTAGTCCATATTTTTATGCCTAATCTGGAGCATGACATACGTTTGACCGACCTATTGGTCGTAGAAAACTCAGCGCCATGTACGCTAGGGCAGCTCTAAGGCTGGTTATACAGAGGATAGGGCAATGGGCCTCGGGGTGACTTATTAGTCTCATATCCAAGGGTTGGGCCCTAGACTTGACTTATGAGTCAAGAATGACATTAGCACACTGAGCGCTGGTCGAAAAGCATTGACTTATAAGTCAATGGCGGCAATGGCGTGCTGAGCGCTGGTCCATATTGTTATGCCTAATCTGGAGTGTGACATACACTTGATCGACCTATTGGTCATGGATAACTCAACGCCATGTACGCTGGGCCAGCTCTAAGGCTAGTTATACAGAGGATAGGGCAAAGAGCCATGGGGTGACTCATTAGTCCCATATCCTAGGGCGCCGATCCCCAGTATGATTTATTAATCATGTATTAGGGCGATGAGCCCCAGTATAATTCCATAATCATGTATTTTGGGCATTTGACCTCGATATGATTCATTGATCATTTATCTTGGGCTATTGGGCCCATATGACAATGTAGTCATTTATATGAACGGTATGCATGCATGAGTAGGGTTATTACTGCTAGGCATACTTATTACGATTTGGATATATGTTATTAACTGCTTATGAGCATGTTTAAGTTTTCTTGTTGAGCCTTGGCTCACGGGTGCTATATGGTGCAGGTAAGGGGAAAAGAAAGCTAGGCCATCCTTGAGTTGGAGAGCTTAGGTGACGATGTGTACATATGCGGCTGCTCGACCACCATGACCGAGGTTTTTAAGAGGAACTAGGGTCAAACCCTATTTTTCCGCGTAGGTCGGCTAGTTGTAACTTTTCAATTGTAGTTAACAATTTTAAATGTATGTTGGGATCCCATGTATGAAGTAAGCGTTTTAGTGAAACGGTTGTACCTTTGACCAAAAAATTTAACCCTAAACCATTAATCACATTTAGTTACACAGTTGTGGCCAAATGACTCATTTAGCAAGTTTATCACTATTTAAAATACACAGTGTAACGGTCCCTGAGTAATAGGGTGTTACACTTCACTTCTCCCCTTGCCACATATTCTCTGATGATGTGGTACTTCCTCTCTATATGCTTCACTCTTTTGTGGCTTCAAGGTTCTTTAGAATTGGTTGTCACCCCATTGTTGTCACAATACAAAATGAGGGGTTTATACATTTATGGTATAAAACTAAGATCTATATATAACTTCCTCAGCCAAACTATTTCCTTAGCTGCCTCAGAATCAGCTATGTACTCAGCCTCCATGGTAGAATCTGAGATCGCGGATTGCTTAACGCTTCTCCATATCACAACTCCACCCCCAAGAGTAAACACCATTCCATAAGTTGACTTCTTGTCATTGACATTAGTCTGAAAATTAGAATCAGTGTAGCCTAACAAGTTCAAAACTCCAGCCGAGTAGACTAGCATATAATCCCTAGTTTGTCAAAGATATTTCAGTATGTGCTTGAGCGCTATCCAATGTTTCCTTCCTGGGTTTGACTGGTATCTGCTCACAACTCCCACTCCATGGCAGATGTCCGGTCTAGTGCACAACATAGCATGCATTATACTTCCAACTACAGATGCATAAGGAATCCTTCTCATATCGTCTTCCTCTTCAGAAGTCTATGGAGATTGCTTTTTAGAAAGATGGATTCCATGTCAGGACGGTAAGTGTCCTTTCTTCGAATCATTCATAGAGAAACACTCAAGCACCTTATCTATGTAAGCTACTTCAGATAGAGCCAAAGTTTTGTTCTATCCCTCAAAATCTGGATACCAAGAACATAAGTTGTTTCACCCAAGTCCTTCATCTAGAATTGAGTTCCCAACTGATAAGTGAATTTTAGATTCACTTATTAGTGTCATTTTATATCTAATTTGTAGATGTTTAGGGTGTTTTGTTTGGTTTTATGCTTGTGTTGTGTTTGTGTAGGGTCCAAGGAAAAGTGGCGCGAAGTTCGTACAAAACAGAAGTGAAACGAAGAAAAATAAAAAAATCATGAAATAGGGCTGCAGCACCATATTCAGGGGTTGCAACGCAATTTCTGACCTGAATTAGGGCTGCAGCGCTATCATTAAGCGCTGCAGCACCTGACTATTACAGAGAGCATGTATTTGGCTTTTTTGTAGCGCAGCAGCGCCTGGATCCGTACGGAAAGTTTAAATTGTGATTTTTGAAGGGAAAAAGAGGTCTTTTTGAAGGGGTTATAAAAGGAAAAGTATAATTAGGGTTCTAATGACGTTTTGGAGGAGATTAGACCTGGGATTACATGCTTGGAAAGGAAAAGGAGGCTAGACTTCATCAACATCATCACCATTATATCTAGTTTCTTTATTCTTCCTTTTATTTTTAGTTTTTAATTATGAACAACTACATTGCTATTATGTTTATGTTTGTAATGGAGAACTAAACTCTTTTTGTGCTAGAGTATAAGATGGATCTATTTTGATTATTGAATTAAGGTTTTCATTATTATTTTTATGAAGTTCTTCTCGTTTGTTCATATCTTCTTGATTTAATTTTCTCATATTAATGTTTGGCCATCATTATTGTGAATTGAGATCTAGGGTTTATGCTTGAGAAAGATAAACATAGATTGGACATAAGAAGATTTGACATAGAGTGATTGTGAGATTGAGAGATTCCTTGAACTTTATGAATTTGGCTTAGAATAAATTTTGCTTAATGACGTCTTGATTAATTAATAGCGAATAGAGATATCATATTGATTAATTGAGATTAATTGCATTTATGCTTGAGAAAGATAGATGCATTATATTATAATTTTAGAAATTACAAATGAGGAGAACTAATTAGGATAATAAAGAAACCATGTTCATAATTAAATAGTGAAATCAATACTCTAGTACATTTATCTTTTATCTAATCACTTTCCAAGATCATTAGCTTTGATTATTTTGTTATTTCATTTTCTTTATTTTATTGTTTGTTTTATTTGTTGAATTTTCTAATTAAAATTATAGACTTAAAAGTAATAGTAATTAGTGAATTTAATATTTAATCCCTGTGGGTTCGACATCTTTTAAATTAAAACTATATTGCAATACACCGTACACTTGCAGTAGAAAATTCTGTATCAAGTTTTTGGCGCCGTTGCCGGGGATGAAAATTAATTTTACTAAGATTGAAACTTTAAGTCTTGATTTTAAATTAGATTTTAATTTTTTTTACTAACATTATAGATTGTGCTTGTGTTCTCAGTATATGCGAAGGACTAGGAGTTCTACACCTGTTGAGCCTTTGAATCCTGAAATTGAGCACACACTCCGTCAGTTGAGATCTAAGAAAAGGACTGAAGAGCTTAACATGGACAACAATGGGGTGAACAACAACGGTAACAATGGCAATAATAACAATCAACCAGCAGCGGGCAGTGCGTGACTTTTGCATGCCTGTTGTGAATGAAAATCTCACTGGAATAGCAAACCCAGCCATTGCTGCCAACAACTTTGAACTGAAACCTGCATTAATCAACATGGTGCAGCAAAATCAGTTTGGGGGTTTAGCTACTGAAGACCTTAACATTCACTTGGCCATATTTCTGGAGGTATGTGCCACAGTGAAGATGAATGGTGTTACTGATGATGCCATCAGATTGCGTCTCTTCCCTTTCTATTTGAGGGATAGATCCAGGAGTTGGTTGCAATCTTTGCAGCCTGGAACAATTACAACATGGGATGAGATGGCAAGAAAGTTCTTGATTAAGTTTTTCCCTCCTTCCAAGTCAGCCCAATTACGCAGCGATATTGGGAAATTTCGACAATTAGAGCAAGAACCATTCTATGAGGCTTAGGAAAGGTTTAAGGAATTATTACGACGTTGCCCACAACACGGTTATCAAAATTGGATGCAAGTTCAGATTTTTTATCAAGGGTTGAATGCTCCAACACGAACAATAGTTGATGCTGCTGCAGGGGGTGCTCTATTAGCCAAGAAAGCTAATGAAGCCTTCACTTTGATGGAGGAAATGGCTACCAACAGTTATCAGTGGCTCAATGAGAGGTCAGGCCCAAGGAAAGTTGCTGAGTTATATGAAGTTGATCATATGACAGCCATGCATGCCCAAATTGCTGCTCTACAAACACAAATGGCTGCTCTGTCAGCGCAAAATAATCCAACGGTTATGGAAAGTGTAGCTGCGGCAGCTGCAATGCAGGGGCAAGATATGAGTCCAGAACAAGCCCAGTTTATGGCAAACCGCTCCTTCCCCAACAATTTCAGAAGCAACAACATGCCTAATAATTATCATCCAGGATTGTTGTAACGCCCTGGATAGCCAAGACCGCTACACTGTGTGTTTATAAAGTGCCAGACTCGCTAATCAAGTCATTAAAGTAAAAACGTGTTACTCAGATAGTAGAGGTACTAGGGTTAAAAGCATTTTTGTCTCAAAAGATACATTTTCAATACTAAACATTGTTTATGTACATGGGATCCCAAAAATGACAGTTTAGAAGCCTTTTACAAAAGTTACAAAGTTTAAATACATTAACAGCCATGCTAAGGCAAAATGAGCGGTTAGGTGATCTCTGTTCTGACACACTCCTCGATCATGGTGATCAAACGGCTGGTTATGTACATTTCACCTCGGAGCTCTCCACCTCAGGCTTGGTCCAACTTGCCCTTGCCTTTACCTGCACCACGTAGCACCCGTGAGCCAAGGCCCAGCAAGAACATACATCAATAATAGAGCATGCACATTTAGCTGTCAGGTCAATCTCACTTATGTCATCTCATAAACTTCAAGCATAGCAACAATCAAGTATTTCATAAACAAAGCATATCAGCTCATATAACACAATGCACAGATGATAACCAGAGCTAGCGCTCACAAGCTGCTCCCTTTGTTATCCTTTCATTTCTGGCTCCCAGTGGCCAATTCGCGTCCCATGCGCTAAATTCATGAACGGTACCCTTAGACCGCTTATACGTGTCCCTTGGCATAATACCAATGATGACACAAAACAATTCTCGGGAGCACTTAGTCCCATCACAATCATACATTCGGGTGCAGTGTTCTTACCTTTCAATTCACTAGTTTTCGATGTCACGACACCTTGAGCACGATCCCACTCGAGCCCTAGCGCTCGCCTAAACACAATCATGATAAAAGTCAACATCAATCCTCAAGTTCACAAACCTAGCCCCGGGGCTAATCCCGAGCCCCCGGGATGACCTAGTTCCACCAAACAAGGTGGTGGAACCAAACCCCAAACCTTAGGTCAAAAACCCTTGCTAAATACCCCAAAATCCCCTTCAGAAAGCAGGGTAGCGCTACAGCGCTCTTGGGAGGGCGCTATAGCGCTACAGACAGAACCAAAACCCTTCCAGCATATGGGCCTAGCGCTACAGCGCCCAAAGGCTAGCGCTGTAGCGCTAGTCACAGGCAGCCCAACACCAGAATTTCCTTTGTGCGATTTCTCTCAAGCCAACCTCAACCAAACCTCTTCCAACTCTTACCCAAACCTAAAAACAACCTCATGACCACACTCCACTCATCCCAAGCACCCTAAACCTCCAAACTCCAATCACATGCAATCACAAACTCAAAATTCACCATAGCCACCTCCAAACTTCAGAACCTAACATAAACCAGCTGAACGTCAGAACTAGAGTTTAGAATTCATACCTTTGATAGAATTTCGTCCACAAGCTAACCCTAGGCTCCCTTGGCTTGCTGCTCCTCAGCCCTAAGCTTGAATTCCCTAAAGTTTCATTCAATTCAACTCAAGTACCACAGCTTTAAACAAACCAGAAACAGAGAATGGATGAACTCTAGATTCTTACCTCAAGTATTGGTGAAACCCTGTTAAACCTCTGTCAACTCCTTAGTCTTAGATCAAGGTTCTTGATGTTTGGTTATCCCAGCTCTCCTCTAGGCTTTACTCCAGAAATTCTCCAGAAATAGGTGAAGGAAAGTGTAAACCGACTCAAGAAACTCTCTCTGTTTTCCCTCCTTCTTTTTCCTTCTTTTTCAGACCCTTTTGATATTCTATAAATCCCACTATCTTAAAACCTCAGTAATACCCTTCCTTAAAAGTCAAATGACCTTTATGCCCTCACAGTTATCTCTAATCCTTCAGTCCTCTTAAGGGCATTTTAGTCTTTTTACCCAATTCCCGCTACTTCCTCGAGTGTCCTTATTATTTCCCGCTTAGTTCCCAATACCTTACTAATCACCAATAGCCTTCCTCAATATCATAATAATCTTTAGCTTATCCACTAAATTCCCATTTACACCCCTGAGCTCACCCCGAGCCGGGTATAAATCCCCGCTATGACTTTTACGCTACTTTGCTCACTAGGATCGTCTCGAGTCACAGATTACAGATATATCCACATAATAATGTGGTCTCAACAATTATCACGTATATCAAAGCAGTTATGCCCATAATGGCCAAAATTACGATTATGCCCTTCTAACCTAATCTGGGCCTATATGCACACTAACACACATAGTCATGCATCTCAAGTACTCAAGTAATCATATAACATGCTTAAGTCATAATAATCACACATAATTCCCATCATGCCCTCCTGGCACACTAATCAAGGCCCTTAAGCCTTATTAGTGAATTTGGGTCGTTACAATTGCGCAACCATGAAAATTTCTCTTATGCTAATAATAAAAATGTGCTGCAACCACCTCCGGGATTCAATTCTCAACAGCAACAAGAGAAAAAACAATCGTTGGAAGACATTTTGGGCACTTTTATTATGGAGTCTAACAAGAGGTTTGGAAAAAATGAAGCAAGACTCGACAATATAGAAACCCATATGACTAACATGGGTGCTTCAATGAAAAAAATTGAGACTCAAGTGGGCCAATTAGCTAATGCTGTGAATTCTAATCAGAAGGGAAGTTTTTCTAGTGACACTGTGGTAAATCCAAAGGAATCATGCCAAGCAGTTTCTTTGAGAAGTGGTAAGGTGCTTGATGAGGGTAATGTTCAAGCCAGTTCAAAGGAGAAAGTTGAGCCAGTGGTACGAGAGGTAGACAAAGAAGAGCAAGCCAAGAAGCAGAGTGGAAGTGACAAGACTGACATGAAGAAAGATAGCCTTCCAATGTATCAACCTCCCATTCCATACCCTCAACGATTTCAGAAGAAGAAATTAGATGAAAAGTTTGCAAAGTTTCTAGAAATCTTCAAAAGAATTCACATAAACATTCCATTTGCAGATGCTCTTGAGAAAATGCCCAATTATGTGAAATTCATGAAAGAAGTCATGTCAAAGAAAAGAAGATTAGAAGACTTTGAAACTGTGAAGTTAACAGAAGAATGCAGCGCCATCTTACAGAAGAAGTTGCCTCAAAAGGTGAAAGATCCGGGTAGCTTTACTATACCATGCACTATTGGAGGGTCATCCTTTGACAAGGCATTATGTGATCTAGGAGCGAGTATTAATTTGATGCCACTTTCAGTTTTTAAGAAGTTGGGGGTAGGAGAGGTGAAGCCCACAACCATTACTCTTCAATTAGCAGATCGGTCACTTACTTATCCTAGGGGAGTGATTGAAGACGTATTGGTTAAGGTGGAAAAATTTATTTTTCTCGCTGATTTCGTGGTTTTGGATATGGAGGAGGACCATGAAATCCCCATTATTCTTGGTCGTCCATTCTTGGCTACTGGAAGAGCTCTTATTGATGTACAAGGTGGTCATTTGACACTGAGGGTTAACAATGAAGAGGTTAAATTCAACATTTATCAAGCACTACAACAGCATGACAACACGAGCACATGTCACTGTGTGGATTCTATTGAGGTAGTAGTAGAAGAGACGATGAGAAAAGAATTATGTGCTGATCCTTTACAACATTGCCTTAATTCTAGTATTACTCAAGCTGATTTGGAGAAGGTGAATGGTGAGTTTGTGGGTGACGAAGTGGCTGAATGTGTGATGGATCTTAGTGCTATTCCTCGTGCTAGTGGTATTAAAGTTGAAGAAACTCTTTGTCAAGCCAAGGAAGGGGAAGTTGAGAAGGAAGTGGTGGAAAAGCAAGATTTGAAACAACTCCCAGATCATTTGCGTTATGAGTATCTAGGAGAGAATTTCACTTGCCCAGTGATCATTTGATCAAAACTCTTAGAATGTGAAACTGAAAAATTGCTAAGAGTTTTGAGGAAATATAAATCTGCAATACGATGGGAAATTTCAGATCTGAAGGGAATAAGCCCAACTGTTTGTATGCACAAGATTCTATTTGAAGAAAATTACAAGCCTTCTATTGAGCATCAAAGGCGATTGAACCCAGCCATGAAAGAAGTGGTGAGGGCAGAAGTATTGAAGTTATTGAATGCTGGGATCATTTATGCTATTTCAGATAGTAGTTGGGTTAGTCCTGCGCAAGTTGTACCAAAGAAAGGGGGGATGAAAGTGATCAAGAATGAAGCCAATGAATTGATTCCGACAAGAATAGTGACGGGGTGGAGAGTTTGTATTGATTACCGGAAGTTGAACAAGGTGACTAGAAAAAATCATTTCCCACTTCCATTTATCGATCAGATGCTTGACCGTTTAGCTGGCTATACACATTACTGCTTCTTAGACGAATATTCAGGCTATAATCAAATAGCAATCGCTCCTGAAGATCAAGAAAAGACAACTTTCACATGTCCTTACGGCACTTTTGCTTACAGGAGGATGCCTTTTGGACTTTGTAATGCACCTGCCACTTTTCAGCGGTGTATGATGGCCATTTTCTCAGATATGGTAGAAGAGATCATGGAGGTATTTATGGATGCCTTTTCTATTTTTGGGTCATCATTCGACCAGTGCTTGCACAACTTGGCATTGGTCCTTTGTAGATGTGAAGAGAAGAACCTTGTGCTAAATTGGGAGAAATGTCACTTTATGGTTCAAGAGGGGATTGTGTTGGGGCATCGAGTTTCGAAGGAAGGTCTTGAAGTAGATCGAGCCAAGACAGCCATTATTGAGAAGCTTCCTCCACCGGTGAATGTCAAGGGGATAAGAAGTTTTTTGGGGCATGCGGGTTTTTATAGGAGGTTTATGAAAGACTTCTCGAAAATCAGCAAGCCACTATGCAATCTCCTAGAAAAAGATATTGATTTTGTTTTTGATGAAGAGTGTAGGAAGGCATTTGAGTCGATAAAAGAGAAGTTTGTGTCAGCTCCTATTATGAGTGTCCCGCATTGGAGTTAAGCATTCGAGATTATGTGCGATGCTAGTGATTATGCGGTAGGGGCTGTCTTGGGGCAGCGAAGAGAGAAGATTTTCCGAGCAATTTATTATGCGAGCAAGACTCTTGATGATGCTCAACGAAATTACTCAACCACTGAAAAAGAACTATTAGTGGTGGTGTTTGCATGCGATAAATTCAGACCATATCTCTTGTGTTCCAAAGTTATTCTATACACAGACCATGCAGCACTTCGTTATTTGTTTGCAAAGAAGGAGGCCAAGCCAAGGTTGATACGTTGGGTATTGTTACTTCAAGAGTTCGACATTGAGATTGTGGATAAGAAGGGGAAAGAGAACTTTGTGGCAGATCATTTATCACGATTAGAGAATAAAGAAGCTGAATGTAAAGATGCGATCAAAGAATTATTTCCGGATGAGTTACTGCTGGCTGTATCAACACAACTTCCATGGTATGCCGACATCATGAATTACCTTGTTAATGGCAAGCTTCCTCCTGATTTTAATGCACATCAAAAGAGGAAATTGATTCATGATTCTAAATACTACTTCTTTGATGATCCATACCTGTTCAAAATGAGTATGGATCGAATAATTCGTCGTTGTGTACCAATGGAAGAGACTCAATCAATAGTAGAGCAGTGTCATTCGGCACCTTACGGTGGGCACTTCGGGCCATCGCGTACAACAGCGAAAGTTTTGCAATCGGGTTTTTATTGGCCTTCAATTTTTAAAGATTGTTACACTTTTGTCAAGACTTGTGATAGATGTCAACGAGTTGGAAATATCTCGCAAAGAAACGAGATGCCTATGAATGTGATTTTAGAGGTGGAATTGTTCGATGTGTGGGACATTGACTTCATGGGGCCCTTTCCACCATCTTTCGGGAACTTGTTTATCTTACTCGCTGTTGATTATGTTTCAAAGTGGGTCGAAGCGATAGCCACTACTACAAATGATTCCAAGGTGGTTTCTTCTTTTCTGCAGAAGTTTATATTTAATCGTTTTGGAACTCCAAGAGCAATAATAAGTGATAAAGGAACACATTTTTGCAACAAAGTTATTAAACCACTCTTGATGAAGTATGGTGTTCGACATAAGGTGGCTTTGGCCTATCACCCCCAATCTAATGGCCAAGCTGAGGTATCAAACCGAGAGATTAAGTCCATCTTGGAGAAAACAGTGAATTTAAATAGAAAGGATTGGTCTCAAAAGCTTGATGACTCTTTATGGGACTACAGGACAGCATACAAGATTCCTCTCAGTATGTCTCCTTATCGACTAGTATTTGGCAAAGCTTGTCACTTACCAGTCGAATTGGAGCACAAGGCCTATTGGGCGATAAAGAAGCTGAATTTTGATTACCAAGCAGCGGGTGAGAAGAGGTTATTGCAGCTGAATGAAATGGAGGAGTTTTGGAATGATGCATATGAAAATGCTCGTATTTACAAGGAGAGGACAAAGAAATATCATGATCAAATGATATTAAAGCGAGAGTTTGTGCCGGGACAGCAAGTTTTACTTTTCAATTTTCGTTTGATGTTATTTCCCAGTAAGCTACAGTCACGATGGTCTGGTCCGTTTGTTATCACCAAAGTTTCTCCTTTTGGTTCTGTGGAATTAAGAAATAATGACGGTTCGCTTTTTCAAGTGAACGGACAAAGGTTGAAACATTATTTTGGTGAAATTCATAAGAAGGTGGAGATGATGTATCTCCAAGACAGCAACTGAAGCTTCATCAATGTCTAGCTAAAGACGATAAATTAAGCGCTTAATGGGAGGCAACCCATTGTTTTAGAATTTTTATTTAGTTTATTAATTGTTTATTTTATTTATTTATTTATTTTAGAAGACATTATTTATTTTGTAAAATATTAAGTTTATTATGAACCGTGGAAATCGTTAAAAAAAAAAAGTGTGGCGCCGCAGCGCCTGATGATGGCGCTGCAGCCCCATGAAACGGAGGGGGATAAGCAAAATAATTATTCTGTCATCTGTTCAATGTCCACTGATAATTTCTTAACATTGTTTCCAATGAGCAAGATATCATCCACATAGAGAATCAAGAATACCACAATGTTGTTTTCCTTGAGTTGGTAAACGCAGGGCTCGTCAACATTCTGCTTAAAACCATAGGTTAATGATTTCATTAAACATTAGATTCCAGGAACATGAAGCTTGCTTAAGTCCATAAATAGACCTATTCAACTTGCACACTTTCTTTTCTTGTCCAGTTACTTTAAACCCTTCTGGTTGATCCATATAAATTGTTTCATCTAGGTTCCCGTTAAGGAACGCTGTCTTGACGTCCATTTTCCAAATCTCATAATCAAGAGCTGCGGCTATGGATAAGAGTATGTGAATATATTTTAGCATGGAAACCAGAGAAAAAGTTTCCTCATAGTCAACTCCTTCTCTTTGGGTATAACCCTTTGCCACGACTCAAGCCTTATAAGTCTCGACCTTTCCATCAGCTCCTCTCTTCTTCTTGTATATCCACTTGCACCCAATGGCCCTAAAGTCACTAGGTGCTTCTACAAGATCCAAGATGGAGTTAGAGTACATGGACTCCATTTCCTGTTTCATGGCTTCAAGCCAAAGATCCTTATCAGCACTACCCATTGCCTGTTTGAAAGATAATGGATCATCGTCACGTGTGTCCCCAATGACTATGTTGGTTTCACCATCCATACGATAGCGGATTGGGGTACGAGAAACCCTCCCACTATGACGAGGTATTGTAACTGTCTAAATTAGAACCATGGTTTCTTTTTCTTCCTTATTAATCTCGACTTGTGTCACTTGAGGAAGATCAGTAGGAATATTTTTGTTTTCATCAACTTGTGTTGATGGAATTAGAACAATAGGAATTGCTAAGTCAAATTGCAATTCTGCCAAGCCTACTTTGCTACAAGGTTTGAAATTAGACATGTAGTCCTCTTCAAGAAAATTAGTGTTTGTAGAAACAAACACTTTCTTATCTTATGGACTATAGAACAGACCACCTCGAGTACCTTTAGGATAGCCAACAAACAAGCAAACTTCAGTTTTCAATTCTGGCTTTCCTTCCTTCTTCCTCAGGACGTGAGTGGGACACCCCAAGATTCTATAATGAGGCAAACTAGGTTCATGACCATTACATAGTTCTAAAGGTGTTTTGGAGATAGCTTTAGACGACACAACATTTAAAATGTCACCCGCGATCTGTATGGCATGTCCCCAAAAAGAGATCAAAAGAGTTGAATAACTAATCATGGACTGAACCATTTCCATTAATGTGCAATTTCGACGCTCCGCAGCACCATTTTGTTGTGGAGTACCTGGGGCAGTATGTTGATATAATATCCCAAGTTCAGCTAAATGATCTTGGAACTGCATATCCATGTATTCACCACCCCTATCAGATCGTAAGATCTTTAACGTCTTACCTAATTGGTTTTGAGCCATTGCAAGGAATTCTTTAAACTTCTCAAATTTTTCAGATTTCCTATGCATTAGGTAAAGACACGAGTATCTCGAATAGTCTTCAATGAAAGTGATGAAATACTCATAACCACCTCTCGCTTGAACATTCAGAGGTCCACAAACATCTGAATGAACTAGCCCTAGTGGTTCTATGACCCTTTCTCCTTTTTTGGAGATTGGACACTTGATCATTTTACCCTATAGACAAGATTCACAAACAGGTAGGTCACCCATTGTGAGTTCCCTCAAAGGCCCAGCCTTTGTTAGTCTTTTGATCCTATCATAGTTAATATGACCAAGTCGAAGATGCCAAAGATACATCATGTTATCGTTTTCAATCTTTTGTCATTTGGTGGTTCTAGATCTAGCTACCTTAAATAACTCATTATTAAAAGCGAAGGGTTCGATAGGTCGTAAAAGGTATAGCCTATTTTCCATACATCCAACACACAATTCACATCCATTCAATGAAATTGATATATTAAAACTTATGGAGGTTACAGGAAAATTTTGTTGATGTAATAAAGAAACTGAAATTAAATTCCGAAAAAAGTTTGGAATAAAATAAACATTATTTAAAACTAAATATTTATTCCAAAATTTAGACGAGCTTGTCCTCTTGCTTCAACGTTCACGAACGCTCCATTTTCGACTCTAAGCTTCAACTCACCTTCCTTTATTGGTGTCCAATTGTTAAGTAGCTGTAAAGAAGTGCATACATGGTTAGTGGATCCAAAATCTATAATTAATACAGAATTATCATCTTCCAAAACACATGCATCTAAGACAAAAGATTGACAATGACCTTGGCTTCCTCTAGCCTTGAGAGTTGGGCAATCCTTTTTCCAATGCTCAGTCTCCTTGCAGTGGAAGCATGCTCATTTGGCTTTCTTAGCAGTGGGTTTTGCCCCAGCTGGTTTTGCAGTAGCTGTGGCCTTGCCCTTCTTGTTCTTTCTCTTATTCCTCTTGTTGCTCTTCGAGGATGAAGTTAAGTTAGCTTCTTTAGGAGCATCTTCAGTAGTAGCAACAGGCTTCTTGTCATGTCCCTTACTTGGTCCACCATTGATACCTTTAAAATTTTGAAGCTCATTCATGAGTTGAGTCATTCTGTACTTCAGTTTGTTTAGTAAGTAGTTGGTGGTGAATGGAAGAAACTGGGAGCAAGACTATTCAGAATAAGCCTCACTTGAGTCTCCTCGTCTATGGTGGCTCCGTGCAATTCTGCCTCTTGAAAGTAGTTTTCCATCTTGATGAAGCGATCCCGAACATGCATTCCAAGCGCCATCCTGGCATTAGCATACTTCTTCGTTGCCTCGAAACGAGCTTGTCTGGATTTGTGTCCGAACATTTCCTGAAGCTGCTCCATGATTTCATAGGCAGTTTCGACATTCTCCAGCTTCATCCTTAGCGTGTTCGATATGCTAGCTAGCATGTATGCCTTGTCTTTATTTTTGGCAGCGAGTCAACGCTCGTACTTCTCCCTTGATTCTTTTGAAGATAAATCACCAGGGATGTCAAGACAAACTTCAGTCATAACAAACTTGGAGTTGTCGTCGATCAAACCAATTTTGATGTTTGACTTCCATTTGGGAAAATTCTCTCCAGTGAGAAGTTCCTTGGAGAGAAGGGAGATAATGAGAGTCGACATAGAGCTACAATTATAAATAAGTAGAAATCAATGCGTTGTTTAACAAACATTTAATCACATAAACATTCAGAAATAGCTCAAACATATAAAATATGCATAGATATGTAAAATACTAAAATAACACATATCTATTATTTCTAAGGTATTTTAACTAGTCATGAATACTTGTGTCTCGGTAGGCGAGAATCACAAATTCACTAATTTAAATAGAGAAAACATCTCAATTAATAATAGTCTAAAACTATTATTAATAACATTCTTATTTGATCAAAGTCACGAAATCCAATTATTTAGAACTTATGAGCTAGACCCATGGTTTCGATTATTATAGACTTAGTTCTCATAGTCACCGTAGGGATGAGTCTATAAGGGTTTGATCTATAACTATATATCCTAAGAAATTTAACCTTGTTAAAAGTCTAGTGAACACCATCTGTAAGAGACGTAATCAAAGTTCTATAAGGCCCCACTAAACTCTAACCTTGTTAAATTAATGGTGGAGATCGGATTTCAAAAATTAAAGCTCGTTATTTTAAATTAGTATTTACCTTGTGAAATTTACAAAACTAGGTTTTTCATATTATTTAAAATAATTAATAAACCTTAGTATTTCTTTTAAGGGTTTATACCTTTTTGGACCCTGTGTTTTTTCCCATTATCTGTTTGGACCCTGTGTTTTGACAAATTACTTTTTGGACCTTATGTTTTGTAAAATGGTTAAAATAGAACCCTAAACCCGATTTTGGTCAATGTTTTCTCAACTATAATCACAAATAATTTACCAAACTAACAATTCAGAACAAAAATAAAATCATTCTACTTAAAAATTGTGTTGTTATATTCAGTTTTTTCTTCATCAAAATTGAGTTTAGGGTTCTATTTTAACTATTTTACAAAACATAGGGTCCAAAAAGTAATTTGTCAAAACACAGGGTCCAAACAGGTAATGGGAAAAAACACAGGGTCCAAAAAGGTATAAACCATTCTTTTAATTCTAAAATACTCATTTAATTCCACTTTAAACATTTAGAATTACTATGTTACTAATCAATTAACTTAGGTTCAACTAGAATTAACCTAATACAATCAAGTCCAACTTAGGTAAATGAGTCTTAACAATTTGGGCTTGCATGAAGGATGACTGAGTCCAGTATGTCGTTCTCACCACAAGGCTCCCTAACTTCCATACATAATGCAAAAGACAGGAATTTAAACCTTCGTTTTATTGATCGTTATTCAAGTGATTAGGTTCAATCTAGTAATACAAAGCAAATAGGCATTCACAAGTGGAACCACCCACAAGAGAGAGATTTAAATTTTACATGTTCAATTGGGCCCAAATAAAACCTATCAAGATTATGACCCGTTTTATTTAATTTTTTTTCCCATTATCTAAAATAATGGGTCATCACTATAAGTCCATCATCTAAGCACAAATTTGTGAAAATGACACTTATAATGATGCATGACATGTTAATTAATTGGATGGGTCTAGCATACAATTTATATGGCATGTTACTAATTTACGCATGTACACATTTATTACCAAAATAATTGAATAGCTAAAAAAATTAATCAATCAATTTCATGAAATCAATCAATCAATTAATCACAATCAATTTTAATTCAACCAATCTTCAAAAATATTTATCAAAATAAAAGTAATTCAATTGTTCCCATTTGAAAAAATATATATATATATCTTTATTCTCTTTTTAGAAAAAAATATCAAAAAGATATTTACTTGCATAAAAATATACAACTTATTAAGGAATTAAATTAACAAATCCAAAATAAATATTTTTTTTATTATTGCCATCCATATATATTACCAAAAATATATATATATGATGATTCTAAAAAGAAAATTACAAAAGAATGCGCAACCATTCTTTTTCCTTTTTTTTTTTTAATTTCCTTCTGTATTATATATGTTACCATTTATTTATATATATAAATATATTTATCCAAAAAAAGTACATCACGTTTTTTTTATCTTATACGTGAAAAAATATATATAACTTTTAAAATAATATAAACATATATACACATATTTTCATAGGCTAAATAAAAATTCTCAAAAAATAATTGATTTTTATGCAATTTTCAAAATTTTGATTCCATGTATAGAGTTTATGAATATTATACAACAAAATAAAACACACATAAACAATCATAAACATACAAAAATCATAAACAATATTCTTTAAGCATCACACACACACATAAAACTTAAACATGCAAACAATTATGTTATCATCCAATTAACATCTAAAATGTCAAAAAAATATAATACATGTATATTAACATATGAACTTGCAACTATTGGTTCTGAAGCCAGATGTAGAATCTCATTTATATAAGTCTATTTGCATGCTCCTTATAAATATATATTCAAAACAATCATAGAAGAAAGCATAAAATCATACAAGCATGTGAATATTACAGAGATACGTAAATACAATAATAAAACCATTAGAGTACTTACGAGATGCGTAGTGGAACAATGACTACACCCTTTAGATTCCCTAAACTTTTATATTTGTTGAATGCTAGTTATTGCAAGGAATCCAAACTGCTTTGAAACAAGACCACAATCTTCCAAGTCTTTCTTTAAAACAATCTAGTGTTTGTGTGGGCAAGTCTCAGCACATGAGAAGAGAATTTCTAGAGAGAAAACTAAAAGATAGTGGGTGGCTAGGTATAGAATATTATGACTGAATTTTTACCTTGTCAAATTCATCTGATCTAATGCATTCTATAACACTAGTATATATAGGCAATTAGCTAGGACATAAAATAGGTTTTAGTTTCCCATTTTAATTTAATTATTATAATTAATTAAATACTTGTCAAAATTAATCAATTATAAGTTTGACCTTTATTTAATGCATTTTATTAATTGTTATCCATGTTTTCAACTTGTGACACGTGGCAAGACCCAATGAGTACGTGGGCCCTCTTAAGAGGTCCTGGCCCATCTTGAACCTGGTGAACAGGGAAGGAGGAAACCCCAGATAGCCCAAGCATCATCGAGCCCAACAACATTCAATGGGCGCGAGCGTAATGAAGGAACCAGACTAAGATGCAGGCCCGACTCATCTTCCCAGCCCCGACCAACCTACATCCTCTAGGATGCCAATTGAGGTGGCAGACTAACTGGTCAATGGAGTCGGACCTTATCAAGAATCCAAGGGAGATACCCAGTGTCATGATGTCCATCTTGGCAAATGAACCCGAGTCCTGGTGAACAAACCAAGACTCCAATAAGTGAACCAGGACAATAGTAAACGAACTCAGACCAAATGTTCAGGTATGGCAAGCCTAGCTTTCCCCAATGATGACCTGTCCCCATGAAATCTGGCAGTTGGTCTCCTCAACTAACCTGCAGAAGAGGGTACGCACGGAACGTACACTATTCCTAGGAAACAGTATTGCCACTACTTTGACAGATCCTGTCCCCACGATCCCTTTAGAAGCCCATGCGGACCAGTCTGTGCTAACATACAATGGGCAACTGTAAGGCTTGGACACGCCTAAGTCGACCTAATGGGCCCAGATTAACTACATTTTATTATGTGACATTCTTTGTATTATGGCTCCATGAGAGAGCAAACTATACTTACATCCCTATTGGGCTCGGATTAGTCCAACCTAATGTGCTTGACTGCCTATAAATAGGGCCAGTTGTGCACTGTAGAAGGGATCTCAGAATTTCTCTTGTAAGTAAAAGCTCTGCTCAAAACTTGAAGAAAACTTTCTAAAGCCTAATACTATTGACTCGTGGACTAAGGCTCATTAACGCCCCAACCACGTAAAAACTGTGATTATTCATCTCTAATTCTTTCTTTTCAACTCTTACTTCTTAATATATTTCTAGTTTCCGAAAAACTCGGTAAACATTTTGGTGCTTTCATTGAGAGTTGAAGGAAGCTTGAATCAATCTCGATCATCTGCGAAAATGGTGAACACTAGGCATACTGTGTTTGATCCGGCTTACCAGCAACAACAAGACAATGGAGAACCATTGCCCAACCAATTGTTTCCTCAAGACCAACCTGAGGACACGCCTTATCAGGGGCCTCTGCCCGACTATTCCCAGAAATTCAGAGATGGGGGTGACTACGACGAATGCTATTACAAGGAAGATGAAGAGGAATATGAGGAACACGAGGCCGAAAACCCTGTTGATCCTGATGAGAAGGATATGGATCCTGAACTGGAGGATCCAAAGGTGGTCCACCTGAGACAACAGGTCCTGGATCAAGAAGCCAGGATAGCTAAACAAAAAGAAGCTACCTGAAAAATGCAAAAGTCCCTCCTGGCTCTTTAGGCTTTTATTGCTGCCCAAGGATTAGCAGCCAATCCTTCAGCCGTTCCTCTTCCAAGAATGCAGCCGCCTATCCCATCTATCAAGACTGGCGTACCCAATGAGGCTAGCCTTATTCCTCCTCCGGGACCATCCCCGCATCCCGGAGCCGGTCCATTGAATCCTGATCATGAGAAAGGAAAAGCCAAAATGGTTGAACCTGTTGGGAAAACAAATCCCCAGATGAAATTTCATCTTGTTCCAAGAACCAGGGCTAACCCAGGGCAATTCCTTAGGAAAGAATGGATGAACCCTGTCCCAGAACAGGATCATCCGAACAATCCGTAGGGGAAGCGCCCACAGGATATTAAGCCCCAGAACGTCCCTAGATAGGATGAACGGGAGCGACGCTTTTATCCCAGCACCTCCGTGAACAAGGATCACGGAGGGCGCAAATGCGGAGAAGATCCAGAAGCAATTAGTTCGAGAGACGATACTTCCCGAGTAGACTTGTGTGACGGGCTCAATGCCTGAAAGGAATGAGCTGGAAAGGAAAAGATTTGCCCCCAAGGAGGCGACTTGAGGAATAATCTCAATGATAAGAGGAACGAGAAAGTCCCCTTGGACGACGGAATGGCCAGATAGTTCATGGAACAGCTGGCCGCTCTTAAAAAAGTCACTGACCGCCTGGTCCGAAAATAAGGAGGCAGAGGTTCCGTTTCCGAAGAAGAGGAAAGGGAGCCATGCGCCAAGCACATACTGGATGTTGTGATACCAAAGGGGTTCAAGATGTCGGACCTACTCGCCTATACCAGGAACACAGACCCGAGAGATCACTTGTCCCGCTACAATCGCCTGATGACTATAGCTCACGTCTGCGACAACGGCAAGTGCCTACTTTTCTCAATCACTCTGGCTGGACCCGCAGAAGGGTGGTGGAAAAGACTTAAGGCGGGATCGATCCAGTCTTGGTTCGAATTGTAGTCAACATTCCGTAAGCAGCCCGTGGCTGCCACAAAGTTGGACATGCAAGTTAGTGCACTGGTTAATGTCAAGCAACATCCCATAGAAACACTTAGGGCTTACATCCAGCACTTTACAGAGGAAGCCTCAAAAACTAAGGTGGATGACGGACAGTGCCTAGTGGCTCTCCAGTCCGGGATTAGAGCCGGGTCCCCTCTCTGGGATGACATGCATCGCAGCAAGGCGGCCACTCTTAAAGAATTCATAAGGAGGGCACAAGGTTTCATCAACTGGGAGGAAGCCTGAATCCAAGCCTTTGGGTGGCAACCAGCAACCCAGTCAACCGCCCAAACCTTCCTCGGATGTGGAGTGTAGTATCCAAAAAATATCTATATGTCACCCCCAGCGGCGTCTGGATCCGTTGGGACCCTTAGGATGTTGTTCATGACCCCGACGGTCTATGGGATCACTTCAACAGGATATTCTTCGGCTCCATTAATCCCATTTTTTGGGTACGGATTCGCACCCACCGGGTACAGTGCCACTCCCGGCGGTGCCCAACAGCCTTAAGCCAGAGGAGTTGAGGCAAGCATAAACCCCTCTCGGGGAAAGAGATCGGGCAAGAGTCCAAAACCGATCCAAGACATCAAAAAAGGGGAAAAGGTGGTACGAGCCCCAATACACAGAGTAAACCAACTTGGTGGACACCCGGGAAAATATCTACCTGGCAACATGTAACGTAGTCCATTACCGGAAGCTAGCCCCTATGTTAAAAGGGGAAAAGAATTCGAATGACACCAGCAAAAGGTGTACTTACCACAAGGATGTGGGTCACACGACCGAAGAGTGTCGTCAGCTGAAGGATGAGATCAAGAACATGATCAAACTAAGGCATCTCCACCAATGGGTTAGGATGCCAACAAGAGTTCCGGGACTGCCAACAGCTCCCGGACAACCTATGACCCCAGGTGCACCTGGATCGTACCGACCTCCTCAGGGAGAGTACGCTCTAGGTTCGGGAGCACAAGCCCCCCAAGGGGCCCCAATAGTGTAAGCACCTGGGCCTGGAATGCCATATCCTCCCAGAACTACGCCTCCACGGGTAGATGGCCACATGGCCACCATATAGGGAGGCCTGCATCTGGGAGGGCCATCTCGGAGTGATAAAAAAAGATACCACAGTGAGCTCGATAACGACCATGAGGTATGTGCCTTGGTCCAAACTTCGGCCCAGCGCTCGAAATTGATGAACCTGCCCATCACGTTCACGGAAGAGGATGCTCGAAACGTTCATTTCCTGCATCATGACCCCTTGGTCATTGATGCCCAAATCGCCAACAAAAGGGTATCCCGAGTGTTGGTGGATTACGGGAGCTCCGTCAACATACTCTTCAAGCCAACCTTCATAGTAATTGGCCTGACAGAAGCAGATCTGGCTTCCTGCCCGACACAGATCTACAGCTTCAATGGGAATTCATTGTTCCCGATGGGCAAGATTCAACTACCCGTGACATTGGGGAACTAGGTTCAGGGCTCGTTCAAATATTGCACTTTTGTAGTGGTGGACTGCCCCATTGCGTACAACGTAATTTTTGGTCGTCCCGCTTTAGTCGATTTCGGCGCCATCACCTCCATCCGCCACCTCTGCATGAAGTTCCCATGTGATAATGGAGGAGTGAGAACTGTACGGGGAGATCAAAAGAGCGCTCGAAAGTGTTATCACGTCTCCGCCCGACCAATCTTCATGGTCTTGAAGAAGAAAATGCTGATCCCATTCCACCACCATAGCCAGCACGGAGGGTGGTCCGGGAGGAGGACGAATTGGATCCGCGAATAGAAGCGGATAGGGCATTAGAATCCATGGAGGAGGTGGAAGAAGTATGCATCAATGAGACCGACCCGAAAAATGTAATCCGAGTTAGGAGAAACCTAAACTCGGAGGTCAGGGCTGCCATAATTGCCTGGGTGAAGGAGAACCAGGATGTCCTAGTCTGGTCTCATTCAGTTATGATCGAGATCGACCGCAACGTCATATGTCACGCCCAGAATATTGACAAAATGCAACTTCCATCTGGAAGAAGTGGAGGCCCCTGGGGGCAGAGAGGGCAGCGACCCTCAAGTTAGAAGGGGAGAAGTTGCCCTCGATCAACTTCATCCGGGAGGCCCTGTATCCCGTTTGGCTGGCCAATCTGGTATTGGTACCGAAGCTAAATAGGACGTGGAGGACATGCATCGACTTCACCGATTTTAACAAGGTCTACCCGAAAGATTGCTTCCCTCTGCCCCGGATTGACCAAATGGTATATGCTACTTCCGGGTATGAGTTGTTGAGCTTCATGGATGCCTACTTCGGCTACAACCAGATCTCAATGCATGTAGCAGACCAGGAACACACCAGCTTCTAGATGAACAAGGGTGTATACTGCTACATCATCATGCCATTTAAGGTTAAGAATGTTGGGGCCACCTATCAGAGGCTGGTCAATAGGATGTTCCGGAACCAACTGGGGAAGAACATGGAAGTCTATTAGATGACATTTTGGTCAAGTCCAATACCTTGGCCGAACACGCGGATGACCTGGCAGAAACATTTGCCATTATACAGAAGTATGGGATGAAGCTGAACCCAAAAAAGTGCACTTTTGGCGTGGCCTCCTGGAAGTTTCTGGGCTTCATAGTAAGCTCGAGAGTAATAGAAGCCAACTCGGACAAGATCAGAGCATTGATCAAGATGCCATTGCCCCGGAAGCACAAAGATGTTCAAAGCTTGACGGGAAGAATAGCATCTTTGAGTCGCTTTGTCTCGAAGTCCACGGACAAGTGCGTCCCATTCTTCAATATACTTCGCGGAAGCCAGAGGTTTGAATGGACGGCGTAGTGTGAAGAGGTCTTCCAAAAATTGAAGGAACACTTGGCCTAAGCGCGAATCTTGTCGAAACCAATGGATGGGGAGCCATTATACCTATATTTTGCAGTGTCGGAACATGCCATCAGCGCCACTTTAGTGCGAGAAGAGGGAAAGGTCTAGCTCCCAGTCTATTACGTAAGCAAAAGATTACTCTACGTCCTGGATGGGCCCTCTCATCCAGCACCTAACCACTGGGGAATTGCCCGCGAATAGGGCTATCGCCAGGAAACTTCAGTACCAGGCTCCCAGATACTTCATGATGAATGGCAAACTCTATCGCAGGGGGTTTTACATGCCCTATCTATGATGCATATCTGGGACAGAAATGAGAAGGTATTTGCGAAGATCAAATAACCGGATTCAGCTTGTCCAAGAAAATCCTAAGGCAAGGATATTTCTGGCCAACGATGAAGAAATATTGTGTTGATTATGTCAGCAAATGTGAACAGTGCCAAAGGTACGCGAAGATCCTGCGATCCCTGGTCTTTTGCAGTTTGGGGAATCGATTTAGTAGGATCCCCCCCCCCCCCCCGATCGGGAAGGGTGGAGTAAAATACGCCATTATAGTTGTTGACTATTTCACCAAGTGGGTCGAACCGGAACCAATTAGCACCATCACCTCCAAAAAGACCCTGGATTTCGTCATCAATGACATTATGTGCCGATACGACCTCCCTCACAAAATCGTGTCCGACAACGAGAAGCAATTTGATAGCGTCCACTTCACCAACTTCTGTGAAAGGCATGGCATCATCAAAAGCTTCTCTGCGGTCGCAAGGCCTCGAGCAAACAGAGGCCATGAACAAGATTTTGAAGGGAACATTAAAGAAAAAGCTACAAGCCTGCAAGAGCAAGTGGCCGGAAGAGTTGCCCCGCGTCCTATGGGCCTACCAGACCACAGAAAGAACGTCAACCGGACATACTCCTTACTCAATGGTGTACGGATGTAAAACAGTCATCCTAGTAGAAACGGCGGTCTCGTCTCACATATGGGACACATACGATCCCGTCTGGAACCACGCCTTACTCCAAGAATCGCTAGATCTCATCAAAGAGATCCAAGAGAAATCACAAGTGCTGCTGAAGATGTATCAGGGAAAGATCACCAGGCACTTTAACTCTAAAGTTAAGAGTTAGAGGTTCAAAATCGGCGATCTAGTCTTCAGAAGAGTCTTCCCTGCATCTCAAGATCCAGGAATGGGGGTTCTGGGACCAAACTGGGAAGAACCTTATGAAATCCAAAATCAAAGTATGTCTGGGAACGTATCGCTTAAGGGGACTAGACGGAATGGAGGTCCCAAGGGCCTGGAACGCAGAACACCTCTGTTGGTACTATCAGTAGTCGGGAGGATGTAATTCTGTTTCTTTTTAACATTTTTTATTTCTAGCAATGTACGCCCCATGATGATTTCTTTTTAATGGAAATGGTGTATACAAAACATCATAAGAAATGTTGTAAGGAAAGAAAAAGTTCGCGTTCGTCTTCAATTTTTACACAAACGAATGACCTAAGACTACACTCTTTGGTCACTTGGGGGGTAAGGCCATCTATACAAGTCCATGATTAAAACAAAAAGGATGCAGAGCTTGGGGCTTAGTCCAGATCCAAATTCTTATAGACTAGAGGTTCAAAACCCAATAGGATGCAAGGCTCAAAGCCCAGTCCTAACCTGGACCCACATGGTCCGAGGGGTTCAAAACCTAACTCCCAACAAATAGGATGCAAGGCTCAAAGCCCAGTCCTAACCCGGACCTATATGGTCCAAGAGTTCAAAACCCAACTCCTAAAAATTGGTCCAGACCTAACGTGGTCCCGGATAACCAAATCCATATTCATGTTTTCCTTATAACGGCCTAGAATCATTGGAACGTGAATCTTAGGTTTCAATTGATTAAAGTTAGTCTTATAAATGGCCCAGTCCGTTGGAACCTAAACCTCAAGTTCGAAATAAGCTATTCAATTAATCTCTGATGGTCCAAACCGTTGGCACCTGAACACCAAAATCAGGATATATAAATCAAATGACAGTTGATAACTCCTTAACGGTCTAGGCCGTTGGAACCTGGACCTCAGGTTCGGAACGAGTTAATTAATTAAGTCATATCTAAAAAATCCATAGAGTCAAGATAAATTAGTTAAGTAATATTGGTTAAGTCCAAGACGATCCAGGTCGTTAAGACCCGAATGTGGATTTCAGGATAGGTTAAATACCTTCTACATTATTTCCCCTAATGGTCCTGGTCGTTGGAACCAACACTCAATATTCAACCCGGATTCATGCAGAGTGATAAAACACTTAGTGAATTTGGAGGAAAAAATAAACGAATACAAAGTGGGAACCATTATGCAGAGGAAAACCAATATATAACAAAACAGATAATAAAAATTGTCTTGGAAGCATCCGCGTCCATAAAAGTAATACAACTACAAAAGCAGAAAGGAAAACCCTAATTAAAATACAAAGGCCCAGGCCTAGGCTTCGTTCTGATCTGAGACATATGGAGCATTCTCACCCTGTTGGTCCCCAACTAGGAGCGCCACATCAACTTTCTCTTTGGCTTCAAATTCAACCCTCTTTGCAGCTAGATCTAGATAGAGGAGGAGATTCATGTTCTTGTCCTGGAGCCAGGCCATTTGAATGGCCTCGTCAAAAGTGACTACCAACATCTCGTCAACCTGCTCCCTCTCCTGGCGAGCCTCCTCCCTCCACTTCATCTCCAACTGGACCATGCCCTCCAAAGCTTGGTTCCGGGACCCAAGGTTTGCCACCTTCTCCTGCTCCTAGCAAAGTTGGGCCTCAGCCGCCTCCAGAAGAGCTTTGATCAAATCCTTCAAGCCACGAACACGACATAGCTCCGCCTCCAGGTTGCCCACCAACTTCTTATGTTTAGCGTCCTTCTTGGACAAAACTTCCTCGTGTTAAGCCCGAACCCGGGCAGCCTTCTCATGCTCAGCCTCAATCCGAGTAGCCTCCTTGGCAAGGGCCTCCCTGGTAGCTTCCCGCTAGTTAACGACCCCCTCCAGATCCATCTGGGTTGTCTCTAGCTTCACCGCCATCTCAGCCACCAGATCTGTGTTCCTATGGGCCAACAAGGCATCCTGGAACAAATCAAAGTTAGAAAATTTACAAGGAATAATGATGGTAAAATAAAGGACTATACAGACATATGGCTTACCGTGGTGGCCTGATGAAAAATGGCCTGGGAGATAAAAGGGGCATCCTAGCTGGCTAAGGTGGCATATCGCTTGAGCTGAAGGATGGAAATGGTAGCCCCCACATGGTCCAACAAATCTACAGCAAGCAGAGCCATGTCCTACCCCAACTTAGGCCAAAACCCGATCTTGGCTACAAGTTGGTCCACGATCTATTGGGGAGCATTGAAGGCCTCCGGATGATCAGCAAACTCCACCTTCTGCCGAATGTACAAGGCCCGGGCCACCTCGTCCTGTTTGTCCCGTCCGTCGTCCCAAGCCCAGGACACCATCTTCATCCTCTCCTTCTAGAGGACTAGGTCCCCTTCCTCGGGAAGGACTAGGTTGACGGGAAGCCCTAGAGCCTCCGGGGCATCCTGTGTAACAATGAGACTTTCCCCAGAGGAATGCTCCTCAGCCAGGGTTGGATCCTTGGTCCTGGCCCTTTTGGCCCGCTTCGAGGACTCCACGATGACCGAGTTCGCTTTCCTCTTGTCCGTCCCTCCTCCCTCAGAAGGCTCCTGCTCTAAGTTAATAGCCTAGAGAATAGTAGGTTGGGGCGAGATCATTTTGACATGCACCATCGGGACAGAACCTGCAGTTGGACCCCTCTCGGAAGCCTTCACGACTGGCTCTGAATCCCCGAGGATCAGCTCCATGATCTTCTTCTTGGCTAGGCCCTTGGCGGCCCTCTTCGTCGAAGCCTTGGCTGCGGCCGCCCTGGCCTCAATCATCTCCTTCATCTTGGCCATAGGATTGGACATCTCCGGATCACCTGAGATAGACAGAAAAAGAAAACTAATCAATAAAGTAAATGAATGGGGGTAACAGTCAAATATAAAAGGAACATTTAAGTCTAAAGTCCTCTAGGACAAACCCTTATCTATGGAATGGGCATGACTCAACTCTCCTAGGGCGAAAGATTGAATTTGGTCCCCCATGTCATCCAGGTCCAAAAAGTTACCGTATTGGAGGAACTAGGACTAGTGCATGAGGGTCAGCGTGTCTGTAGCAATGGGGCAAGGAAGCCCCATGTTGCTAACAGTCCCAGTCAAATAATCCTAGTACTGTTGCCTATTCCTAACTAAGCCCTCAAAATGAGGGGCATAAGTTAAAATCGTAGGCGATTTACCTTGCCCCAAAATGCTGGCCCTGGAAGCTTTGATGTTAGGTTGCCTCTCCTCGAGAAGGGCATACAGTTCTTTGGACTCGACCCTCTCCGCCTGATGAGCCTGCTCCTTCTTCGCCTTCTCTGCATCTGCCTTGGCCGCGGCCTCCACTGCCTCGATGTGGATGAGGGCCAGCTCCTCCCTCAGGGCAGGAACCCTCTCGCACTACAGCCCCCAGAAGCTATGGGCATTTATCGACTGGTTCGCGGAAATCAACCTGAGCAGCCGAAGGTTCTCCATACTTACGAAGCCCCCCACGTCCAGCTCCTCAGCACTCAGTAGTATAGAATTTTTTTCGCTCCAAGATCGATTCGCTGAGCCGGGTCTGAGCATATGGACCTGTTTTCCAGGATAATGAGTGTCCAATAAAAAAAACTAAAGACTGGATAGAAAGTGAAGAAGAATGACTTACCCACACACTAGAAGTCCAACACCAAAGTGGGGTTCTTCTCTAGGAGGAACCCGGGTGTCATGAACCAATAGTGCCTAACATCCGGGGGGTGCTTCCATGTGCTGAATGGAGCTAGAATGATGTCATGGGCATTCAGTTTTTAAAAAGCGTCCCGCGTCTTGTCTTTTGAGTTCAATTGCAGCTCCAGCTTGTAAAAATACAGCATTTCTGCGGGAGTGGGTGCCGGGATCTCTTTCGACGCCCAGAATATGCGCCATCCTGCGAGCAGTTTGTACGCCTGGGGGAGAAGCTGGAAGGGCGCGATCCCCACAAACTTGAGGAACCACATGAAATATTTGTGGAGTGGGAGAGTAGCTCCCGCGTTGATATGGCCTATGCTCCAAGCCTCGAACATGCCCACGCATGTATGTGCCTTCTCCTCCTTCCGGGCCAGTTGGTTATAGAAAAGTCCCAAAGTTGACTCCACTCTGAGGCTTTCTCCAACTTGTGTAACATCCGGTAATTCCAGAACTCATTCTTCTTCTTGTCCATTTCTCATGTGTTTCCAATGGGAAGTTTGGTCCCCTCCAGGACAACGGGGCCCACCTGGACAACGTCCTCCATGTATAAAGTCACACTGCGACTCATGATCAGGGACCTGGAAGCGACAAAGAAAATGAGAACCAAGCAGTTAGCACCAAAACAAAAGAAAACTGGTTGAGGTACGAGGGTACTCCTAAAACTGCTTGGAGAGGTCCCCTCCAGACCCAGAGCCGAGACTAATAGATATCCCAGGATCTTAAGTCGGGAACTAAAAGCCAAAGGTTTTTCTAACTCACCCCATACATTCTTGAGGCATCCGAATTGATCCAGGACAACCAAACTAATATGAGTTATCGCCTAGAAAATCTATGGCTCATATCCACCACTATCCTACCTAGAACCACCCTACACGGCGGTCATGACCGTAATAGTTTTATGGTCGCAGAAATAGCGTGACAATAAAAACAACTAAAAAGGAATAAAAAGATGAGAAAATGACCAAAAAACTTATTGTGAGGTATTGGATTTGAAATTTGTAGAATCTCAGGCAAAAACGTCCGCAAAATCTCGGTCTTGAACCTAAGAAGATGATGCAGCAGTTCGTCGGCACTCCTAGATGTGTGAACCAGGATAGGATTTTCTACTGGTTGAACGAAAAGAGGTCTCGTCGGAAATAAGTGGACACGAAGGTGTATCAGTCGCTGGAGAATCTCGTCGGTAATGTTGGACATACAAAGCTTTCTCTGCTATCCAGTTTGAATATAGGGGATGAGTAAAGTCTGGAAATGAGCCTATCGAGGTATTTATAGGGTAAAAATCCACTATTTGATCTAATAGTCCACAGTGGTATCCCAGGATTATCCCCATCTGACGGTCCCAGATGATGCGGGGGCATTTATTGGCCTAATCGAATACTAGATCATGGATTTTTCAATCCACGATCCGCACCCACCTCATCCAACGGTCCATGTTAAAGATCTCAAGACTACCCCCATCTAATGGTTCTAGATAGTGCACAATCATTAAACAGCCCACTCGAGTACCCAATAACCTTTTTCGTTCAGACGGAACGTCTCGAGAATTGCATTGACACCCATCGGTCACTGGGGCAATCAAAAGATTCTTTCCAAATTTTTAGGGTGCGAGTGGCGCAGACGCACCATCAACCTGGAGACATGTGTCTGAGACGTTGGGATGCCAATTGAGGTGGCAAACTAACTGGTTGATGGAGACTGACCTTATCAAGAATCCAGGGGAGATACTTAGTGTCACGATGTCCATCTTGGCAAATGAACCCGATTCCTGGTAAATGAACCAGGACTCTGGTAAGTGCTCTGGGACATTAGTAAACGAACCCAGACCAAACGTCTGGGTAGAGCAAGCCTAGCTTTCCCCGTTGATGACCTGTCCCCATGAAATCCGACTGTTGGTCTCCTCAACTAACCTGCAGAAGAGGGTACGCACAGAACGTACACTCTTCCTAGGAAATAGTACTGCCACTACTCTGACAGATCTTGTCCCCAGGATCCCCTTAGACGCCCACGTGGACCAGTCGGTGCTAACATACAATGGGTAGTTGTAAGGCTTGGCCACACCTAAGCTGACGCAATGGGCCCAGATTAACTACATTTTATTATGTGACATTCTTTGTATTATGGCTCCATTAGCGAGCAAGCTATAATTACATCCTATTGGGCTTAGATTAGTCCGACCCAATGTGCTTGACTGCCTATAAATAGGGCCAATTGTGCACTGTAGCAAGGATCCCAGAATTTCTCTTGTAAGCAAAAGCTTTGCTCAAAACTTGAAGAAAACTTTCTAAAGCCTAATACTATTGACTCGTGGACTAAGGCTCATTAACGCCCCAACCACGTAAAAATTGTGATTGTTCATCTCTAATTCTTTCTTTTCAGCTTTTACTTGTTAATAGATTTCTAGTTTCCGGAAAAATCGGTAAACATTAATATTAATACCAATATATCAATATTAACAAAATTGCCCTAATTAGCTATAATACTCTCGTTTTGAGACTTTGCAATAAAAAACCTTAAAGTTTCTTCTATTTATTTTCTCACAAAATATCAATAAATAATTTAACATTATTTATTTTCATTGACCTAGCCAATATGTTATTTTTATAATTAATAATTAAATTAATTATTCAAAACTACTAGGTTCATTTTGATAAGAGATGACATAGGAACCATGGATCCACAAACTCAAGCTCCAATAAGTTACCGTGAGTTTATTTATAACAAATAATCTCACTACCTTATTAATTCCTCGTGACTCTACTTTATGCTCAGAATTGCACTCTTGAATTACCGTTTTACCTCTTATTGGTATTTTATCCTTAACTCCCAGTAAGTTCCTTGTAAATGATATTTCTGTAAATTTAATTACAGAAATGAGTACTCTATCATTTAACACTTGAACCAAGCTATAAGGAAATCATCGTTTCACTTCTTAAATAGAAGCTATAGATTTCATATCTATGATAAATACTCTCACTCAATTATACTACCAAATCTCCAATATGTAAGTATGAGCTAGTTCGTAGGGTAAGCTGGTAACGAACAAATCAAAATACTTGAATAATACAATTAGCAGAATATTAATCACTCAGAATTAAGATTGAATTGACCTATGGTCAACATTGTGATATGGTTAGATTAGATAATTACGATACTTACTTATCTTGTCAATAATCAATATCGATCCAGTCCAATGCAACAAAATACATTCAATCTTATCTACTTTATCAATGTCCTGGATATGACATCACACCAATTGTGTAAGTAGATCTTATCATAGATTACCCAGTTAGTAAAAATCCAGTGTACTGATTTAATCTTAGGACAAAATCCTTTTGAACATATAATTACAATTATAATCCACTATGACCAAGTCATTATAATTGTAACTATACATATGTTCGGGATTTTATAAACGTTTGCATTAATATTAATTAACCATGTAAGCAAAGAAATTTGATTGAACAAAATGATTTCTACTACTTTATTGATAATGAATGAATTATATAAGAAATGTGGCTTTATAAGGGCATAAAACCCAACATATCCTAGGGTTAGTTGGTTAGCAACATGAAAATCAAGTTATGAGGGAGAGTGACTCAGGATGAGGAAGAACGAGTTTGGTGTCTTCTCATAGTGTGTGGGGGAACCCTATGTGACAGTCTGGTAATCTCAATACCATAGACCTAGGGTGTCCACATAAGCATGCAGGATCAACCATAGGACGCGAAAAGGTTAAGGCCAAGTCATCCTAACACACTTTTGAGCCTCACTATTTTGCATGGTGAGATGATCCCCAACAGTTGCCCTTCAAGCATGGCAGACAAGGTTGGGAGTTTATCACATTCGACATCTATCCCTAGCCAAGGTTGTAATGCCCCAAATTCCCTAATAAGGATTAGGACCTTGATTAGGAGGCCAGGAGGGCCATAATTGCTTTATTATGCTATTTAATGGTAATATGCATGTTTAGGTGTATTAAATATGCATGTGAACCCATTTGTGATTAATTGGGTGATTTTCATATTTTGGCCATTTCGGGCATTTTTGGCATATATGTGAAATGGGCGTGGTGCTTTGTTATTATCTGGTTATGCCAGGGTTACCCAGCACAAGACGATCCTAGGAGGTAAGCTAGTGGGAAAGTCACAACGGGATTTAAGCTTGACTTGGAGTAAGTCAAGGGGTATTTAGAGCATTACCGGGTTATTGGGAATGGGAAGTAACATTTGGTGATAAATTGGGAGTTAGTAAGACCAGGGGGAAATTCTGGAAGTTTTGACTATAATGTCCCCAGGGGTGTTTTCGGGACCCCGAGCATTAGGTTTTATTGGAAGCTACTTAAGCTTGAAGTAACCTTTTAAGAAAATAAAAAGAACGATCTGTACGTTCTCTCTCCCTAAAGTTCCCTTTTCGTTCCCGATCGCATTTTCGAAGGTATCTTGAGTTCTAGGACTCGGAATCAAGCGAGGATCGAGGCATAGCAATCCTAAGGAGAATTAGAAGCTTATTGGCCGGAGGATTTAGTTGGAAACAACTCAATCGGAGGTAATTCAAGTTTAAGTTTTAATTTTTTAAAAGTTTTTAAGCTTGAATTGAGCTTTGTGAATCGTTGAGTTTTTAGGTTGTTTGAACCTCGGGTTTTGGTGGTTTTGGACCATTGGGGAGTTTGGGAACTTTGATTTAATGATTTGGGAATTTTTAGACATGTTTTTTGGAGGTTTTAAAAGGTTAAAACGAAGGAAAAATGGCTGCCCCCAAGTTGGGTCGCGGCCCTGTTCTTGGGCGCCGCGGCCCTTGCTCGAAGAAGCAGGTGTCAGGATTTGGCCTTGCTGGGCGCCGCGGCCCTTGATGGAGGGCGCCGCGGCCCTAGCATCAGAGAACCCTGGGGGCCGCGGCCCAAGGTGCTAGGGCCGCAGCCCTTGCCCTGTTTTCACCCCGTTTGCTCGTTTTGACCCCGGAAACATGGTTTTAGGCCTCGGGATCATTCCTACTACCCGGATTAGTGAGGATTGATGTCTTGGAGGCTAAGCTTTAGTTCAAGGGTTGGTTTTAGAACTTGAACTCATTGGATCACCATTTGTGGTTGTGACTAGGTTAACACTAGAGGCTTGGATCAGGATCGTGCTTGTGGCTCATTTGTTGGTAACCTATGCTTGGACCTAAGGTAAGAAAACTGCACCCCATATGTGACATGCATGGTTATGATTGATGCATGTTGAATGTTTAAATGTAAACATTGATAGTATAATGAATGCTTGGCAATCTTGCCCATTTGCATATGATTATTGTCGAGGCATGCTGGATGATTAAATGTGATGCATGTGATGCACAAGAAACATGTGATTAGGGCATGCCATGAATGATGAATATGAGATTGGTCAGAGCTTGAGTCTCTGAGTTTGTGCATGATCATAATTATGCTAGCAACTGTTTAGTAAGCATGCTGAATGCCCTGTCCTTGGAGAATTGGCATATGTTACACATTGATAGCATTGCTTACTTGTGCATGGTACTGACTAATTAGTCAGAATTGGCAAAGGTGTTAGTATCAACTGTGAAGCTGTGACTCATTAGTCAAGTTCGGCAGTGGTACTGGGCACTAGTCACGTTGTACTGACTCATTAGTCAAAATGGTTTTAGCGTGTATCACGCAAGCCATCAAAGATGAGGTCTATTTGACTATCAGCATTGAATGACTCAAAGAGCATTAATGCCAGACCGACCCCGAGGGTCGATGAATGAAATAAGCGCTTGGAGGCTAGTGGCTTACTCAGCAGCCACTCTCCCATTTGAATTAGTGACGTGCTTGTCAGTCACTCAGCATGGTTTACCAGAACCTATTGAAGGTTAGAGGCTTACCCAACAGCCACCCTTCCATTTGAATCAGTGACATGCTTGTCAGTCACTCAGTATGGTTTACCAGAACCTATTGAAGGTTAGAGGCTTACCCAACAGCCACCCTTCCATTTGAATTAGTGACTCGCTTGTCGGTCACTCAGCGTGGTTTATCGGAACCTCAAGTGTTGCGACACTCATTTGATGAATATTATAAGCGCTTGAAGGCTAGTGGCTAACCTAGCAGCCACTCTTCCATTTGGTTAGTGACTTGTTTGGCAGTCACTCATCTGATTAGGATTGACTTGATAGTCCTCCAATCAGAAGGCCAGGATTTCTTATCCTGGATACCCTAGCATCTGTTTGAACTCGTTTGCATGCTGAATAGAGCTATGATAGCTAGGCATGCCAGATATGACTTGAAATCATGATATGACTGCTTATGAGCATATGAGTTTTCTTGCTGGGCTTCGGCTCACGGGTGCTTTGTGGTGCAGGTAAAGGAAAAAGGAAGCTGGACCATCCTTGAGTTGGAGAGCTTAGGTGATGACGTGTACATATGCAGCTGCTCATCCAATACTTGGGCGAGGTTTGAAAGTGGAACTAGGGTTGAATCCTATTTTGCCGCTTAGAACGGCCTGTTGTAAACACTTTCTTGTAATAAACTCTGAAATTATGTTTTTGGGATCCCAATGTATACAGTAAACGTTCTAGTGAAACGTTATATCTTAACCAAAGTTTTTAACCCCTAAACCGCTAATCATACTTAGTTACACGTTTATGGCCAAACGACTCGATTAGCGAGTTTAGCACTGTTTTCAATGTGCACTGTAGCGGTCCCTGGAGTTGGGGCGTTACAAAGGTGGTGACCTATGCTCAAGGTTAGAGCGATGTGATGAGTCTCTCAAATGTCGGCACTCTAACAGGTTCAAGGGGCTCTGCGGGATGACATTCTTACAATAGAAGTCAAAACTAGGCAAGGCTACAAGATCCTCGGGCTTGTTTTCCCCTCGTCGGGGTACTTGGGGGCCACTAAGGTAAACAAGGCTCACTGCGTGTAAACTTCCTTGCCAGGCTTATCTCACAGGCCACATGAGAGGTTATTTAGAAATAACCATCTTGAAGACAAGTATAAGGGTTAGGCTCACTCTGAGTTTGGGCCACCTACTTTTCGTGGGCCTATCACCAAGTCCAATTGTGGGCCTCCAGGTCGCAAAGCTTATGGTTTTTGACTGTATCGAATGGTTAGGCTAACCAAGTCGAGTGCCTACCTTTTCTTGGACTCAAATGTTGCCTTCAGGCATCCACGAGTGGAGTACCCGAAATCTTTGGACAGAAGATCATTATGTGGGTCAAGGTCTTACCAGAGAAGTTGTCGTAACACTCGAGCCTAATGTTAGGATTCTAACTAGGTTTCTATCACTCAAGGTGGTGTTTCGTCTTCCAAAATATTATGCTACTCGCATACTTTTCTAGGAGAAGTGTACAAAGCCCAAGGGAAAAGGACCTATTGAGACGATCAAGGTTAGGCCACAAAGACTATGGTCAAGGTTGAGATGGCCTCATTGCAACGCTTGGACTTAACTCTTTGAATGTTGTCTCAATTCTTGCCACACGAGCCATCAGTTTGGCTTTCAAAAATACTAGTTATTTTTGGGCCTTCTTTTCGAAGCTGACGGCGGGTTGGGCCATTCTTGAAAAGACTAAGGGTCGCCAGTTTTCGAACATCCAATCTTTGGCTTATAATGTCTTGAAAAAAGTTATAAAATAATAACCAAGCCAATCCAAATGACTAGTGTATAGTATTTACAGTGTACTCATATGTAGCATAAACGATCTATTACTTTATTTGATTTATTATTTTGTAGTCACCATTGACAGTTGCACACTTGTCCAAACCCTTTGTATTCTACCACTATATATTATCAATGAATAGCACCATCTCTATTGAGCTGACTTTTACACAAAATAACCTTTATTCTTTGTTCCCTTATATGGTATCAGTGTTGTACGACCCCTGCCGACTATGAACACTCCTTCTGACACCTTTACTACCCCTATACTAGCTCCATCACCTACTCCCTCCATTGCTACCTTATCCCTCAATCAATCTCAAACTATTGCCTCTTCTTCTACCACCACGTTTCCCTCCTTCATGCACCTCTCTCTATCAAGCTTGATGAAACTAACCTCCTTCTACGGAAGAACCAGATTTCTAAATGTGGTTGATAAGTACCAAATTTGTCTATTTTTAATTCATTATTCTTCTATGATTATACACTTGATTATTTATTTATATATGTTTAATTAATATTTTTTTTTGTGTTTTAAGGATTTTCAAGACATTTGGATGTCAACGAATGAATTTAGGATGTTTTACAAGCAATGGTTATGCTCGGAATTACAAGTCTAAAAATTTACACTTGATTTTGATAATTTTACAATACTCTTTTGGAAATATACCTAGAAATATAAGTTTTAGATCTTTTTCTTAGCTTTCCATAGCTTTTTGAATGTCCAATTCCAAGTTATATCGAGGAAGTTATGCTTAAAATACTTTCAGTCACTGCAGTAGAAGAAAACTGAAAAATGGGAAAAATTGCTACAGCCGCGGCTAGCCTTATTCTAGAGCGCGGCCTAGAGGACAGAACGTAGTGGTCGTGGCCAACAATGTCCCAGGTTGCGGCCGGAGCCTAATTTTCTGGAAAATACATGTTCCAGAGGTCACGGCTGCCAAGAAACACTAGCTGTGACCAGCGATCGATTTTTCCTTAAATTTCAAATTTTAAATGTAGATTTTGGTGGGCTATAAAAGGGATTAGGGTTAACTTTGAATACAACTTTGGATTGCGAATTTTAGAGGCTAGAGCAGTAGAGGAGGAGAAAAGACATCATCATCTACATTCTTCAATCTAGTTTTTCTTTATTCTCAAAACTCTTTTATTTTCATTGAATATTTATGTTTGTGAATATGAATGTGATTATGGAGTAGTTTTCTTTGTAGTTCAGGGTTATTTCAAAACCCTAGACACGAGATCTTGAATGCATTGATGGATTTTATTCCTTCTATTCCCTTATATTGAATTGCTTCTATTTTTCTATTTGAATGTTATGAATCTTATAAAATCTTGTTTAGATGACCACTAATTAGGATTTTTCATTGTTCTACTATCATTTTAGGATTTCTATGTTAGGAAAATATGTATTTTGCCTCAATGGAAATAATAATAAATTACAACTCTATGCAATATATTACAATAAATAATGATTGATTAAAAAGAGTTACAACTCTATAACTGAAAATTATAAATAACCAAAGAAAATGAAGAAGGTGATGAAGAAGAAGAGAATAGCAAAATACAACTCTAAGCAAAAGGTTACAAATAAAGTAAAGTGTTTGAAACAAAAGAAAAAAAAAGATTACAACTCTTGAACAAGAAATACAAGTAAATAGAGAAGAACAATATAAGGATGAAAAGCAATAGAATGAAAGAAAGGAACAAGAAACAAAAGATAAACAACTCTCACTCACACTACCAAAGTGAAGAGTGTTGGGGATCACCAACTTGAACAAGGTTTGAAACCTTTGTCCAAAAGCATATTTCCCCCTAACTCAAGCACTAAGGGATCTCTCACAGATTATAGCAAATGCTTTCTGGAATTATCAAGCCTCAAAGTGTTTCTAGCCAAGTGCTCTAATGGATAGAAAATGTTGTGTCTTACAAGTGAGCTATAGGCTCCTATTTATAGAGTTTAGAGATACCCTTTGAATTTCAAATTCCACCAACCCCCATGGCTGTTACCAATGTTTAATTGGATTAATATGGAATTAAAAATGAGATTTGGGAGTTATTTGGATTTTTTGAGCCGTTCAACAAAGATTGAAAAAACTGAAAAATGGTCAGTTTTTGGCCTATGGTCGCGGCCAGAGACATTAGTGGCCGCGGCCACTAGCCTCTGTCCCACAGGCCGCAGCCGCCAACATTCAGTGGTCGCGGCCACCAGCCATTTTCAGCACTAAAAAATGTGTTGTTTTTCCAAACGGTTCCAAACCCTCCCAAGTGATTTTGTAACTCCCAAAACACATTATTGGGGTTTAAATCATATCTCTATCAGCCATATCACATATGGCTTTATGAAATTCATCTCAATATTGTGTAACAACAAATTTACACAATAAAGGGTAATATTTGGAAGTTACAAATTTGTAACACCAAATATGTTACATTATTTGGATATATCTCATATATCTAAATATTGTAACTCTCTATTATATGTTACAATATGTGACACTCTTTGTCACATTTATTTAATCTAAAACATTATATTATAATATAATATAATATTACATTATATTATAAATAATATAATATAATATTACATTATATTATAAAATAATATAACATTCCCCCACTAGATTAAATAGTTATCTATTGTAACACTTATTTAATCAATCATTATATTTTGAAATATAACATATCCCCCACTTGATTAAATAAGAACTCTCTGTTATAGAAGTCATTGCATTAGTGCATAAAGTAAAGTGTTTTTCAACTTGAACTTTACTATAGTGTAATTATCACAAAATTTGTCGAAAATTTGGTTGCACTAGGCATTGAACCATCTTTTCATGATAACAAATCGGTGATAAAACGCACAACTTTGCGATGTTCACTTGAGACCTCTATGTCTCGCTTTGCACCGTTAATGGCCATGTGCACTTTCCATTCATGGACGTTCTTGAGAATACTACCAATTCTCATGAGAGACGGCACCACCCCTAGGTCCATATAGGTAGAATTCTTACAGTATTTTGTTACCAAAAATACTTATCTTTACAAGATTGAATTCTATTAAAAAACTTTCGGTTTTAACCCTCCACTTGGTAACACACAAATACTCAATATCTCAGATGGGACTTGTTTTGAGTACAACTAATATTCACTTGATTGACTTGTTATTACCTATTGAACCTTACACTAGTTGAATAGCTAGTATTAAGATAGGTTACCATCAATTGTGAATCTCTTTAGGGAGTTTAAGTCCCATCCCTCGAGATGATGCGGCCACTAAATCCCTCGTTAGTGGCTTAGTGAAAGGATCCGCCTGATTTTCACTTGTTCTTACATAAGATATTGAGATGACTCCTCTTTGAATCAATTCTCTTACATATCCATGTCTTAGACTAATGTGTCTAGACTTCCCATTATACACTCCACTGTATGCTCTAGCCAATGTCTCTTGGCTATCACAATGTATCGATATAGTAGATACATTCTCTTTGATTAGGGGAATCTCTATCAACAGATCCCTTAACCATTCGGCCTCTTTGCCGGTAGCAACTAGAGCTATGAATTCTGCTTCCATAGTGGAATGAGATATACAGGTTTGTTTCTTGGAACCCCAAGTGTTAGGAAAATATTGTTTTGCCTCAATGGAAATGATTAAAATATTACAACTCTATGCAATAATATTACAAGTAAATATAGATTGATTAAATAAGGTTACAACTCTTTAACTGAAAATACAAATAAACTAAAGAAATGAAGAAGATGATGATGAAGAAGAGAATAGTGAGAATATAACTCTAAGCAAAAGATTACAAGTAAAATAAAGTGTTTAGACCAAATGAAAAGATTACAACTCTTAAACAAAATATACAAGTAAATAGAACAAGAGAATAAGAAGAAAAGCAATAGAATAAAAAGAAGAACAGAAACACAATCAAACTCTCACTTACACAACCTAAGTGAAGAGGATTGGGGATCACCAACTTGAACAAGGTTTAAAACCTTTGTCCAAAAGCTTATTTCCCCCTAACTCAAGTACTAAGGGATCTCTCTCAGATATTGGAAAAGCTTTCTTGAATTATTAAGCCTCAAGGTGTTTCTAGCCAAGTGCTCTAGTGGATAGAAAATGTGTCTTACAAGTGAGCTATAGGCTCCTATTTATAGAGTTTAGAGACACCCTTTGAATTTCAAATTCCACCAACCCCCATGGCTGTTACCAATGTTTAATTGGATTAATATGGAATTAAAAATGAGATTTGGGAGTTATTTGGATTTTTTGAGCCGTTCAACAAATATTGAAAAAACTGAAAATTTAGTCAGTTTTTGGCCTATGGCCGCGGCCACTGGTCTCCGACCCACAGGCCGCGGCCACTGACAATTTTCAGCACAAAATATTGTGTTGTTTTTCCAAACGGTTCCAAACCCTCTCAAATGATTTTTTAACTCCCAAAACACATTATTGGGGTTCAAATCATATCTCTAACAGCCATATCTCATATGGCTTTATGAAATTCATCTCAATATTGTGTAACAACAATCTTACACAATAAAGAGTAATATTTGGAAGTTACAAATTTGTAACACCAAATATGTTACATTATTTGGATATATCTCATATATCTAAATATTGTAACTCTCTATTATATGTTACAATATGTGACACACTTTGTCACATTTATTTAATCTAAAACATTATATTATAATATAATATAATTTTACATTATATTATAAAATAATATAACATTCCCCCACAAGATTAAATAGTTATCTATTGTAACACTTATTTAATCAATCATTATATTTTGAAATATAACATATCCCCTACTTGATTAAATAAGAACTCTCTCTTATAGAAGTCATTGCATTAGTGCATAAAGTAAAGTGTTTTTCAACTTGAACTTTACTATAGTGTAATTATCACAAAATTTGTCGAAAATTAGGTTGCACTAGGCATTGAACCATCTTTTCATGATGACAAATCGGTGATAACACACACACCTTTGCGATGTTCACTTAAGACCTCTATGTCTCGCTTTGCATCGTTAATGCCCATGTGCACTTTCCATTCATGGACGTTCTTGAGAATACTACCAATTCTCATGAGAGGTGGCACCACCCCTAGGTCCATATAGGTAGAATTCTTACAATATTTTGTTACCAAAAATACTTGTCTTTACAAGACTGAATTCTATTAAAAAACCTTTCGGTTTTAACCCTCCACTTGGTAACACACAAGTACTCAATATCTCAGATGGGACTTGTTTTGAGTACAACTAATATTCACTTAATTGACTTGTTATTACCTATTGAACCTAACACTAGTTGAATAACTAGTGTTAAGATAGGTTACTATCAATCGTGAATCTCTTTAGGGAGTTTAAGTCCCATCCCTCGAGATGATCCAGCCACTAAATCCCTCGTTAGTGGCTTAGTGAAAGGATCCGCCAAATTTTCACTTGTTCTCATATAGGATATTGAGATGACTCCTCTTTGAATCAATTCTCTTACATATCCATGTCTTAGACTAATGTGTCTAGACTTCCCATTATACACTCCGATGTATGCTCTAGCCAATGTCGCTTGGCTATCACAATGTATCGATATAGTAGATACATTATCTTTGATTAGGGGAATCTCTATCAACAGATCCCTTAACCATTCGGCCTCTTTGCCGGTAGCAGCTAGAGCTATGAACTCTGCTTCCATAGTGGAATGAGATATACAGGTTTGTTTCTTGGAACCCCAAGAAATTGCACCTCCACCAAGTGTAAATACCCAACCAGTTGTGGACAAGTTGTCCCCAAGATTGGATATCCAACTTGCATCTGTATATCCTTCTAAAATCGAAGGAAATTTTGAGTAGTGAAGGCTTAGTCCTTTGGTTTTCTTAAGATAACCTAGGACTCTTCCAATTGCCTTCCAGTGATCCACACTTGGATTACTTGTAAACCTACTAAGTTTACTTACCGCAAATGCTATATCAGGTCTAGTACACTGGGCAGCGTACATTAGACTCCCTATAGCACTAGCGTACTCCAATAGAGCCACCACTCTTCCTTCATTCTTCTCTAGTTCTACACTATGATCGAATGGAGTATTGGCATCTTTAACCTTGAGATGGTTAAATTTGTTCAATACTTTCTCAACATAGTGGGCTTGCCCTAACGCAAAACCCTCACTATGTTTCTTTACTTTGATACCGAGTATGGTATCAACTTCTCCAAGATCTTTCATCATGAAGGTTGATGATAGAAACCTCTTCGTTTCTTCTATCCCTTTCATGCTATTACTTAAAATAAGCATGTCATCCACACATAAGCAAACAATGATCACATATCCCTTACAAGTTTTGGAATACAAACACTTGTCTCCATTGTTATGTCTAAACCCATTAGACATGATGGCTTGATCAAATTTCTCATGTCATTGCTTAGGAGCTTGTTTCAATCCATATAAGGATTTTACAAGTCTACACACTTTATGTTCATGTTTTGGTAGGACAAACCCTTCGGATTGTTCCATATAGACCTCCTCATTGAGGTCACCATTAAGGAATGTCGTTTTGACATCCATTTGATGAACATACAAGTTGTGTATAGAAGCTAGAGCGAATAAAATTCTGTTAGAAGTTGTTCTTGCAACAGGCGCATAGGTATCGAAATAATCGATACCCTCTTTTTGCCTAAACCCTTTAGCTACTAATCTAGCTTTAAAGGTTTGGATAGTGCCGTCAGTGTGGTATTTTCTCCTAAATACCCACTTACACCCAATTGGCTTAGACCTCGGTGGGAGGTCTACCAATTCCCAAGTGTTATTGGAAAGAATGGAATCCATCTCATCATTGATGGCTTCTTTCCAAAATGCACTATCTCTCGATTGCATAGCTTCTCTATAAGTCTTAGGATCATCCTCAACGAGAAGTACAATAGGAATTTTCCTAATGACTTCCTCTCTATTTCCTTCTACCATGTAAAATGAAATTCGTTGAGAATCTATCTCATCCACTACTAGACTTTTATGATTTTTAATCATTTGACTTATTCTAGGTTCAAAGGGTTGCTTTACATCCTTTTGAGAATTCTCCTCTTGAGAATCAACTTTGGACGTAGAAGCTTGAGAATTTTTCTCATATAACAAATTCTCCTTTAGAGATGTTGAAGCTTAAGAATTGTTGTCACATAACATATTCTCAAAAAATTCAACTTCTCTAGATTCAATCACAACATTAGACTCTAAGTCTAATAGCATATAAGCTTTACTATTGTTGGCATAACCAACAAAAGCACACTTTATGGCTCTTGAACCTAACTTTGTTCTATTAGGTTCGTTTTTCTTGCAATATGAAAAACACCCCCACACTTTGAAGTACCCTATGTTGGGTTTTCTTCCTTTCCATAACTCATATGGAGATATCTCATTTTTCTTTATCGGTATTCGATTAAGAATGTGACAAGCGGTTAAAAGCGCTTCACCCCATAAGTTGAAGTTCAACTTAGAAAACACCAACATAGAATTTATCATCTCTAGATAAGTCCTATTTTTCCTTTCGGCAACACCATTGTGTTGTGGTGTATAAGGTGTAGTGCACTCATGAATTATACAATTTTCTTCACAAAATGTATTGAATTATTTAGAGAAGTACTCTCCTCCTCTATCACTTCTTAGCACCTTGATCTTTTTATTTAGTTGATTTTCAACTTCTAATTTATACAATTTAAAAGCATCAAAAGTTTCATCTTTATGCTTTAAAAGAAACACATAGGTATATCTACTAAAATCATATATAAAAGTAAGAAAATACCTTTTACCACCTCTAGTTAAAACACCATTTAATTCACAAAGATCACTATGGATTAAATCTAGTAAATTAGATGATCTTTCTACACTAGGAAATGGTTTCTTAATCATTTTCGCCTTAACACATGTTTCACATTTACCATAGTTTTTAATATTGCATGCAATCACACCACATTTTACTACTCTTTTCATGGTAGAAAAACATATATGCGATAGTCTAAGATGCCACAAAAATAAAGAATCATACTCAATAATATAGGCGGAATTAGCATTTTTATTGATAACATTGAAAGTTACATCATTGGTGCACAATTTAACCAGTCCCTCACAAGAGTACCATTTTCCCAAGAATACATTTGATTTGGTAAGTATAAGTTTACCGGACTCAAAAACGGTTTTAATGCCGGGCTTGCCAAGAAAATCACCACTTACCAAGTTTCTACTCATTTCAGAAACATAAAGTACATTCACTAATGTAACTTTCTTGCCGGAGGTGAAGTAGACTTCAATAGTACCTTTGCCAAGTACCTTGGATTTGCCCTCATTGCCTATTTGTATCTCATGGTTGCCCTTTGATTCTTCAAAGGTCTTGAACAATGATTTTTCATAGGTGACATGGACGGTGGCACATGTATCATACCACCACCCTTTCACCTTGCCTTGGACCGCATTCACCTCACTAAGGGTAGCAACTATGTTTTCCTCTTGAGTTGCGTTCACCTTAGGTCCTTGTTGGTCTTTTCTATGCCTACACTCTCTAGCATAGTGACCCTTTTTCCCACACACAAAGCAAGGGCCTTTCTCACCCTTAAACTTGTTTGGGTTGGTTTTTGGACCCAAAGGTTTCTCATTACCCTTTTTCCCTTTGTTTTTGGGATGTTTTGGTTGTGAAACCGCATTTGCTTTGGAAGTCTCTCCATTAGACCCCTCCATAAGTTTATCTCTACATATCGATTCCTCTTCGATTCGAATATGTTTTTGGATTTCCTCTAAAGAATAATCCTCATTTTTATGAAGGATTCTTTTCCTATAGCTCTCCCAAGTTGGTGGTAATTTAGCCACTATAGCACCAACTTGAAAGGCCTCAGGAAGCTCAATCTTTAACACTTTCAATTTGTTAACAATTATTTGCAATTCATGCATTTGAGGAAGAATAGGTTTATCACCAAAAAATTTGAAATCAAAGTATTGAGATATCAAAAACTTTTTGGTACCTTCCTTTTCCGCCTTAAACTTTTTCTCAAGTGCATCCCATATCTCCTTGGCCGATTTGGTCTCGGTGTAGAGGTCATAGAGCCTATCGGATAGGGCATTAAGGATATGACCCCTACAAAGAAGGTTGTCCTCTTCTCTCTTCCTTCTTTTCTCCACCTCCTCGGGAGTGTCTTTGTCGGATGACTCGGCTAGAGGTGCCAAGGATGACTCAAGGATGTAGGCTATCTTGAGTGTTGTCAAAAGGAATTTCACCTTGTCTTGCCACCTAGTGAAATTGGATCCATCAAACCTATCCAACCTCACTAGGTCTTGGTTCATGATCTTGATGGTCTCACCTTCCATTGAAACAAACAAGGGATAAGCATTTGAATGTTAGGAAAATATGTATTTTGCCTCAATGGAAATAATAATAAATTACAACTCTATGCAATATATTACAAATAAATAATGATTGATTAAAAAGAGTTACAACTCTATAACTGAAAATTACAAATAAACAAAGAAAATGAAGAAGGTGATGAAGAAGAAGAGAATAGCAAAATACAACTCTAAGCAAAAGGTTACAAATAAAGTAAAGTGTTTGAAACAAAAGAAAAAAAAAGATTACAACTCTTGAACAAGAAATACAAGTAAATAGAGAAGAACAATATAAGGATGAAAAGCAATAGAATGAAAGAAAGGAACAAGAAACAAAAGATAAACAACTCTCACTCACACTACCAAAGTGAAGAGTGTTGGGGATCACCAACTTGAACAAGGTTTGAAACCTTTGTCCAAAAGCATATTTCCCCCTAACTCAAGCACTAAGGGATCTCTCACAAATTATAGGAAATGTTTTCTGGAATTATCAAGCCTCAAGGTGTTTCTAGCCAAGTGCTCTAATAGATAGAAAATGTTGTGTCTTACAAGTGAGCTATAGGCTCCTATTTATAGAGTTTAGAGACACCCTTTGAATTTCAAATTCCACCAACCCTCATGGCTGTTACCAATGTTTAATTGGATTAATATGGAATTAAAAATTAGATTTGGGAGTTATTTGGATTTTTTGAGCCGTTCAACAAAGATTGAAAAAACTGAAAAAATGGTCAGTTTTTAGCCTGTGGCCGCGGCCAGAGACATTAGTGGTCGCGGCCACTAGCCTCTGTCCCACAAGCCGCGGCCACCAACATTCAGTGGCCGCGGCCACCGACCATTTTCAGTACTAAAAAATGTGCTGTTTTTCCAAACGGTTCCAAACCCTCCCAAATGATTTTGTAACTCCCAAAACACATTATTGGGGTTTAAATCATATCTCTAACAGCCATATCACATATGGCTTTATGAAATTCATCTCAATATTGTGTAACAACAAATTTACACAATAAAGGGTAATATTTGAAAGTTACAAATTTATAACACCAAATATGTTACATTATTTGGATATATCTCATATATCTAAATATTGTAACTCTCTATTGTATGTTACAATATGTGACACTCTTTGTCACATTTATTTAATCTAAAACATTATATTATAATATAATATAATATTACATTATATTATAAAATAATATAACATTCTATTCACCTAATAGTTTAGGATTCTAAGTAGAGTGATAAATTATAATTAGAGTATTGTGACGGGTATTTTAATTATGATAAAGAATAGAACCTAGGTTAAATAAATTGCATGCTTAATGAATTTGTTGCCTAGATTAATTTGTCTCCATTGAATGTAATGCTTTTCTTGGGTTAAATAGATCACATGTTTAATGGGTTTATTGCTTGGTAAAAAGGATTAATTAAGAGCGCTTAGCTTTAATTAACTATATTAGGGAAACTAGGTGTACCGCCCTGGAAAACCAAGACCGTTACACTGTGTGTTTAAAATAGTGCAGGACTTGCTAATCAAGTCTTTCAAATGAAAACATGATCCTATAGTCATAAACAGGTAAAGTTTAAAAGATTTTTGGTCATAAACAGATAATTTTCATTAAAATGATTGTTTAGTACATGGGATCCCAAAACAGGGTTTAAAAGACATGTTTACAAAAATTCCAAAAGTTATAAATAAACATGGCCACTCTAATGGCAAAATATACATTTTAGGTTTCCATCCCTGTACAAACCCTCGACCGTGGCGGCCGACCAGGTGACAATGTATACCTCGCCCCCAGAGCTTTCCAACTCATGGTTAAACCATCAAACCATTGCCTTTACCTGAACCATGTAGCACCCGTGAGCCGAGGCCCAGCAAGAACACTATAATGCATAGCATAATCAAAAATAGTAATCAACTAACTCACAAATCATTAATCAAATACTCAATAGACCGCATCGATCACATAATCAGTAATATCAGTCAACAAACCAATAATTAACCATTCAGACAATGAGCATGCCACAATCATCAGATTAACATCAATAAACATTTCACACAATATCTAGGGTCGACGTCCTTAGACCACACCCTCTGTTAAAGTCACTGTCTTCGGCTCACTTAGGCCAAGCCCAGTGTTCAACCCACTGACTTTGGCTCGCTTAGGCTAAGCTCAGTGATTATTTGATTAACCTCAGCTACCAGTGGCCAAGCCGCGTCCTGTGCACAAATATTGATTCCGGCACTCTTAGGTCGTTTATCACATGTCTCCATGGCATAATACGATCTTATGACATCACATACAAGTATAGGGAACTCTTAGTCCCAACATAATCACATAACCGGGTGTAATTTTCTTACCTTTGATTCTGAGGGCTTTGGTTAATAGAAACGACCCATGAGCACGATCCCGTCCGAGCCCTAGTGTACACCTAGTCTGTAATGACCCAACTATTTCTAAGACCTTGGACCATTAAAACTACTAGACATAGCTACTATTTTGGGAAACATACATAAGAAAGAACATAACTTTATTTAAAACCCAAAATATTGTACCAATACAAAATAAGGTAAAAATATAAAATAAGATGTAATATGGTATGGGATCCCATTATTTATAAAACATAAAACATAAACTTTAAATTTGTTTAAATACTATTTGCAAGATTACATCAAAACATGATTTAAAAGACTTAAAATAAATAACGTCGTCCTCGATCGACACGCAGTCCCTTCAATCCATTCATCCTTAACACACAAGCCAAGCTACCAAGAATCATTCTGCCTTCCATATTTATTTTCCTGCATCACACTAAAAATAAAGGAGTGAGCCTAATGCCCAGCAAGGAAAATCTACTAAAAACATACATCGTATATCATAAACATAAGACTATTTCATAAACATATACTATAAAAAAAAACATATATCATATAGGACTACAATATTAATGACCATTAACTCATTAACATGGCATGTGATAAACCATCTAGGTCCTCTATTTACTAATCGAGGTAGGTTAGATCACATGTAGTATATGATAACCCATCTAGGTCCTCTACTAGTCGAGGTAGGGTAAATCATAACTCTAAACCATGAAAATGATAAATAATCTTTGGGTTTGCTATCTAAGCAACTATAAGCCCCAAGCAACATAAAAACATTGAGGTTTGCTAGCTAAGCAACTATAAGCCCCAAGCAACATAAAAACATTGGGGTTTGCTAGCTAAGCAACTATAGGCCCCAAAGACTACAAGACATATTCTTAAATATACATATCATAACATAAAACATATAATAACATAAACATAAAAGCACATATAATCTATCCTATTTTCCTTACCAACAGCCGGGATATTTGGGAGCAAGAACGGGATTAGAACACTCCTATAAACCATCAGTAAAAATAGTGAGTACCTCTAAAGAATAAAGATGAAACGAGAACTAAACCATCAAGAAGAAACTTACCAAGAAGAACCTTAAGTTTCAAGAAACTTAAATACCTAATCAAGAATCATAACACAAGAGTTAGGATCTGAGTAAAAAAAAACTAAAGAAACTAAAGAAAACCAAAGAACTGAACTTAGGAATAAGAATACCTTGAATGATATTATGGATTGATCTAAACCTCAATACCGTAATCACACTATATCTCACTTCCCAAGTGTTTAGAAAAGCTTAGAATGATAAAGCTTTAACCCAAAACCCAAGTGTATCTCTCTATAGTAACACTAGCAACTTGGAGGCTCTAAAGACTGCTTGAAGAATGAAGAAAATGGCTGAGTACTAGGTCTTATTTATAGAGTTCAAGGAGTGAAACTAACCCCTTTTAATTTGAATAAATAAATGATTATAAAATGAAAAAGATTTGAATTTTCGTTCAACAGACGCCCAAAACTCGGTAAAATCGTTCAAAGGCATGTCTTAGTGGTTAAGGGTATTTTTAAATTCAAAATCACAAACTTTTAAAAAATCACGCTTGGAGCCGATATATCGCCCCCTATAGGCGATATATCGCCTCCCCCTATATTCCCGAGCCCCTTTCGATCGTTCGTGCAAAGTCGACGTGTTTTTCGTATCTTCCATAGGCGATATATCAACCCCTATAGCTGCGATATATCGGCATATGTTGATATATCAAACACGTAATTGCACTTTTTCAGCATATTTCGAATTGAGTAAACAGCTTTGACTGAGTCATAATACGATCCTAACAGTTTCTGGAAGGTTCTAGAGCTTCTAGATCTTTCTTTTATAAAAACTATTCATCAAAATACTTAATGCCTTAATAATCATGATTATGACAAGTGTCATGCTCTTAATGGTTCTATCTAAACTTTAGGTTATAATAAATATATTTCTATGACCAGCAATATTAATCAAACCTTATGTTATAATTAATATTCTTAAACTATAGGTTAAACTTATAAAATCCATAACTGTCGCTATGAGTGTCCAACTAATTCCCGGATTGAACCAAAATCCACGGTAACTAACATACTACAATTAATACTAACTACTACTACTATCTAGCTAGCTAAGTAAATATTATGGAACTCTACATAGTCACAAACGTAAAATAGAATCCTCATTAAATCTTAATTTCATAACCCAAGCCCTCGAGAAGCCCAATCCCACCAAACGGGGTGGTGGAATCGACCCCCGAGCCTCTAAGCAAAAACCCTAAGAAAAATACCCAAAACCCATTTCTGGAGGTAGGGTAGCGCTACAACGCTATAGACAGGGAAAAAATCCCCCCAAAAAATGAAGCCTAGTGCTGTAGCACTCCAATGCTAGCGCTACAGCGCTACAACCAGCCATGCATGAATTTTCTGGGTTTTCCTTCGAACTTCACCGAGTTAAAGCTCTACCAAACCACTCCAAAACTTATCCAACCTCAAAATTGACCTTACAACCCACTATAACTCAACCAAAACAACCCATCAACATCAAAAGCCTAACTAAAAGCACCAACAAATACAGAAACCAAACTTGAGTTCAAAAGCTCAAGAACATCATCAGAAAAACCAGAATCCCAGAACTTCAAAGTTAGAATTAATTACATCAACTGAGAAAATTCGACCTTAGGTTGTTTCTATGCCCTTCCAGCCTTTAGTTCCTCAAATCCCCAAGCTCAAGCCCCTTGATTCCCATCCTAAACTCAAATTCAGAAACAACTTCATCAAAGTCAGAAAATTTAGAAAATTTTACCTTAATTGGACACTAACTCCAGCTGAACTTCTAGCCACTTCAAGGATCAAAGTCTCAAGACTTTTCCTAGACCTTCTGTGAGTTTCCAGCTCTAAAACCCACAAGAAATGGTGAGGAATAGGCAAACCGAGTGGAGGAGAACGAGGTGAGTTAAATATTCTATTTTTTTCTTCTTTCCTTCAGCTTCTACCCTTTTCTATAACTTCCACTAACTCTAAAAAGCATAATAACCTTATCCTCTTTTAAAACACCAAAATACCCTTTTTCCCTCCCAAATATAACCAAGCCTCTACTCACTCTAGGGGCATTTTGGTCATTTGCTCTTAATTCCCGCTAATTCCTCGAGTGTCCCTAACATTTACCACTTAAATCCCGTCATCTAACTAATCGCCATTTATTTTCCCCAATTCCTAATAATCTCCAATATATTTCCCAAATTCCCAAAAATACCCCCAGGCTTCCCCTGAGCCAGGTATAAATCCCCAGCGTGACTATAACGCTAAACCGCTCACTAGGATCACCTCGAGCCACAAGCTGCAAATATATCCACATAATAATGTGGTCTCAACAATTTATCACAAATAATTACATTTATGCCCTCAATGGGCCAAAATTACAAACATGCCCTAATGAACAAAACAGGGCCCACATGCATATTTAATACTCATAAACATGCATCTAACCATATCCAAATACTCATCTAATCATGCATGCCATTTAACCAATAATTCACATAAATACCAATTATGCCCTTCCGACACACTAATCAAGGCCCTTAAGCCTTATTAGAAATTTTGGGTAGTTACACTAGGATAATTGACTGCTTAAGTGTTATCTGCGGGGTTAATAGTTTAATTGGGAGTAGGGAATATTATTCGTCATTGTTGATAGATTGATTGTCAAAGGTGGAGAATAATTCTTTATTGTTTCTTTAAAATTGTATTATCCATTGTTTTGTGTTATTAAATCTTGAAACAAAATCCCCTATTTAATTCTTGTGTTTTATTTTGAATGATAAATTGAATAATAATCCTCGTGGGTTTGACCCTTACTACCACTTTACTAATAATTTAGTGAGTAATAAGGAATAAATATATTTAAATTTTGATACGACATATGACACCCATTAAATTTTTGGCGCCGTTGCTGGGGACTATTGTAAGCCATTTTTATTATTCAATTTAATTAACTACATACTCACTAGTTTAATTTTTTTTAATTGTAGGTGTATATGTCTGGCGACGATACTCAAGAAAGACTACAAGCCATAAAGCAATATCTTGAGACATCGTCGTCCCACTCTTCAAGGACTATCACTGACAATCCACTCTTTCAACCTTCAAAGAGAGTCAATCCAGTACAAATACCATTACCATCTGACGATGATTCTGACTCTAAAACATCAGTTAAGTCTCAGATGGCGCAGGAAAAGACGTTGAAAGAGTTGGCAGCGCCGAATCTAGACCATCAACCTCTGTGTATCCAATATCTGGAGTTGGACATTAACTTTGAACTCAAGTCGGGCCTCATACATTTACTACCATCTTTCCATGGGCTACCAGGTGAGGACCTGAACAAGCATCTGACAGAGTTAACATAGTTTGCTCTAGTATGAAACTAGTGTTGGTAACTGAAGAGTATATTAAATTAAGAGCATTTCCATTTTCTTTGAAGGATGGTGCAAAGGAATGACTCTATTACCTTCCTCTTGGAACTGTTAATACCTGGAATGAAATGAAGACAATGTTCTTGGAGCATTACTTCCCAACATCTAAGGTTGGTAGTATAAGGAAGGAAATTTGTGGTATTCGCCAACAGACTGGGGAGTCATTATATGAGTATTGGGAGAGATTTAAGAGGCTACGTGCTAGCTTCCCCCACCACCAAATAAGTGAACAACTCCTGATCCAATACTTTTATGAAGGACTATTTCCATTGGACAGGAGCATGATTGATGCAACAAGTGGGGGAGCACTGGTGGACAAGACTCCTGCTGCAGCTAGGAGTTTAATTTCTAATATGGCAGCCAATTCCCAACAATTTGGAGTTTGTCATAAGGGTTCAGTTAAGGGAGTAAATGAGACAAACTCTAAAGTAGAGCAACAACTTGCGCAGTTAACTAGTATGGTTCAACAAATGGCTTTAGGTCAACAAGTGAAACCCTGTGGCATATGCCAGTTGATGGGGCATCTTACTGATGCATGTCCCACTCTTCAAGAGGTACAAATTGAGCAAGTAAATGTCATTGGTGGGTTCCCTGGGCAGCCAAGAAAACAATATGATCCCTATTCAAATACTTATAATGAGAGATCGAGGGATCATCCTAATATAAGATATGGAAACCAAAAACAAGCAGCACCTACTACACCACCACGGTTTAATTCTCAACAACGGCCTCAACAAGCCTATGTACCTTGTCATCAACAACCTCCTACTAGAGTCCCACAAGATCAAGAACCATCAATATCAAACATGCTTAAAACTTTGGTAGCTTCCAATATACAAACTCAAGTAATTCTTCAGAGTACTCAAGTGTCTCTCAAGAATTTGGAGAACACAATAGGATAGATTGCTACATCTCTGAGCAAGCTTGAAACTCAAAATTCTGAATGATTACCTCCCCAGCCAGAGAGGAACCCAAGAGCAAATATAAGTGCGATAACACTGAAAAGTGGTATACAATATGAGCCACCCACACAACCTTTATCGACAGCTCCAGTGCAAAATTAAGTAGTAGACAACTCCATCCTTGATGAACCATCAACACAAAAAAAATCACATAAACCAACTATGCCAACCTATGTCCCTCATCCGTCTTTTCCAAGCAGATTGAAAAAGTTTAAGAAAGAGGAATCTGACAAGGAAATTCTTCAGACTTTTCGCAAAGTTGAGGTAAACATTCCATTACTTGATGCTAATAAACAAGTACCACATTATGCTAAATTTTTGAAGGAGTTGTGCACGAATAAGAAGAAATTGAAGGGTGATGAGAAGATAAGTGTGGGGGAGAACGTCTCTGCTATTCTCCAAAAGAAGCTGCCACCAAAATGCAAGAATTCTGGAACCTTTATAATTCCGTGTATGATTGGGAATAAAAGGATTGAGCAGTGTATGATAGATTTGGGAGCATCGATTAATGTCATATCATATTCAACATATGCTTCTTTAAATTTTCGGCCACTAAAGGAGACATGAGTTATTATTCAACTGACTGATCGCACTAATGCTTATCCTTTAGAGGTAGTTGAAGATGTGCTGGTGAAGGTTGATAGAGTTGTCTTTCCAGCAGGTTTCTATATACTTGAAATGGGGGATGCATCAATACCCAATCCAACGCCGATTTTATTTGGGAGGCCATTCTTGACGACAACAAATACAAAGCTAGATGTTAGAGCAGGAATGCTGACAATGGATTTTGATGGTGAAGTTATCAAATTCAATGTGTTTGATTCTCTTGGTAAGATCAAAGGGAAGGAGACTTCATTAAAATACCCAACATAAAGATCTTGAGAGCAGCATTCAGTTGAGCTAACGACGTTAAACAAAGCAAACTTGCGGGATTTTTTCTTACCCTTTATCTTTTTTATTTTGCATTGATTTTTTTATTATTTATTTAGTATATGCCTTGAGGACAATGCTTAAATTAAGTGTGGGGGAAGGGAAAACTGTCTATTTTATTTTTATTTGTTATTTCTTTAGTTGTTATTTGTGTTTATGTTGTTTAGTTATTTTTTGTTGTTTAGTTATTTTTTGTTGTTTAGTTGTTTCTAGTGTCATTTTTTTAATTATTTGCTTTTAGGTTGTTATAAGCATGGTTATGTTGAAATTTGTCTGCCAATGATAAAACTTCTGATTGAGATAAGAATATGTCTGGGAAATTGATGAATTCTGCATGAATTGTGGGCTTAACTCTTGTGTGGTTGTTACTTAAGCTTGTTCTTAGATTTTTAAACATAATGTGTGTACAATTCGATTTACTTTTTCACTATTGTTTGGAGATATATATGCATGCTATTACTTATATATATTCTCTACTCTAGAAATTATTGATTAATTGTTTGAGGCGAAATCCTAATTACACATGATTAGGAAGATGATTAAGGCATGTTCTTTGGATCGTTTAAGCCTTTCAAGCTTACCTATGAAATTGAATATCCTAGTTTCCCATTTTTGAGCCATAATGACTAATCTTTTTCTTTTATAAGTCAATATCTAAACCTTTGTAGCCTAAAAATTTTATCTTTTTCTGTGACCCATTACACCATAGTTTTATATGATTGTTTGATTTGGTGGGTTGGGTTATGGATTGTAAGAATGGGAAGTTGTATTGGTTTGTTGGATTATAATGTGAAAGTATATGATCTACTATTTCTTCCAATGAGTTGAATTGAAAAAAAAAAACAGAGAAAAAATATGCACTGAGAAATATGAAAAAAAAACTATTGCAAAAGTATAAGTGTGGGGAAAATAGTAAGATCAATGTGGAAATAAAAAATGGAAAGATTATGTATTTTCTTGAATTGTATGGGAAGTTTGTGGGAAGATCTAGATAATAGAAGAAAAAAAATAGGCTATGGTGTGATTTAAGCTTAAATATTCATTTTTCATCTGCCTTTAACCTTAGCCTCACATTACAAGCTTTTAAAAACCTTTTGATTCTTGATTATGTGTGTTTACATTAGTGGAGAATAATTGGTTAATGTCTATGGAGTGGATGCTTTTCATGAAAATATTTACTATACAAGAGACTTTAAAACATACTTTGGCATGTATAAATTCATTCGAATGTTTGTGTTTTGGTAAGTTTGATTGTGTATAATCATAAGAGATCAAGTTTAAGTGGTAACTGGCATTGAGTTGATATTCTAAGGAATGTGGAATTCAGATTTTCTTATGAAGTATTTGTTTGATCAATTTTTGAGACAACTAACACTTTCAACAAAACCATTGCTTATGTGTTTAGTTTTTATTTTGTTTGCTCGAGGACGAGCAAATGTCAAGTGTGGGGGAATTTGATAAGTACCGAATTTGCCTATTTTTAATTCATTATTCTTCTATGATTATGCACTTGATTATTTATTTATATATTTTTAATTATTTTATTTTATTTTTTTAGGATTTCCAAGACATTTGGATGAAAACGAATGAATTTGGGATGTTTTACAAGCAATAGTTAAGCTCGGAATTACAAGTCTAAAAATTTACACTTGATTTTGATAATTTTAAAATAATCTTTTGGAAATATACCTAGAAATATAAGTTTTATATATTTTTCTTAGCTTTTCATATCTTTTTGAATCGTCCAATTTCGAGTTATATCAAGGAAGTTATGCTTAAAATACTTTCAATCACTACAGTAGAAGAAAACCAAAAAACAGGAAAAATTGCTACGGCCGTGGCCTGGTGGACAGAACGTAGTGGTCGCGGCCAGCAATGTCCCAGGTTGCAGCCGAAGCTTGATTTTCTGGAAAATACATGTTCCAGTGGTCGCGGGCGGTGATCGATTTTTCCTTAAATTTCAATTTTTAAATGTAAATTTTGGTGGGCTATAAAAGGGATTAGGGTTAACTTTGAATACAACTTTGGATTGCGAATTTTAGAGGCTAGAGCAGCAGAGGAGGGGAAAAGACATCATCGTCTACATTCTTCAATCTAGTTTTTCTTTATTCTCAAAACTCTTTTATTTTCTTTGAATATTTATGTTTGTGAATATGAATGTGATTATGGAGTAGTTTTCTTTGTAGTTGAGGATTATTTCAAAACTCTAGGCATGAGATCTTGAATGCATTGATGAATTTTATTCCTTCTATTCCCTTATATTAAATTACTTCTATTTTTCTATTTGAATGTTATGAATCTTGTAAAATCTTGTTTAGATGGCTACTAATTAGGGTTTTGCATTGTTCTACTATCATCTTAGGATTTCTATTCACCTAATAGTTTAGGATTCTAAGTAGAGTGATAAATTACAATTAGAGTATTGTGACAGACATTTTAATTATGATGAAGAATAGAACATAGGTTAAATGAATTGCATGCTTAAAGAATTTGTTGCCTAGATTAACTTGTTTCCATTGAATGTAATGCTTTTCTTGGATTAAATAGATCACATGCTTAATGGGTTTATTGCTTGGTAAAAAGGATTAATTAAGAGCGCTTAACTTTAATTAATTATATTAGGGAAACTAGGATAATTGACTGCTTAAGTGTTATCTGCGGGGTTAATAGTTTAATTGGGAGTAGGGAATATTATTCATCATTGTTGATAGATTGATTGTCGAAGGTGAAGAATAATTCTTAACTGTTTCTTTAAAATCGTATTATCCATTGTTCTTTGTTTAGTACTTTATTTTGTGTTATTAAATCTTGAAACAAAATCCCCTATTTAATTCTTGTTTTTATTTTGAATGATAAATTGAATAATAGTCCTCGTGGATTCGACCCTTACTACCACTTTACTAATAATTTAGTGAGTAATAATTTGATACAGCATACGACACCCATCAATGGTCATCACCAATGGCCTCGAAGATTTTCTTGATGGTACTTCACCCATTCCAGAGAAATTTCTTGATACCGCTCGAACATAGCTCAATCATCTCTATACTGCTTGGGAATGTCAAAATTTCCTTGTCATGTGTTGGATCTACTCTTCCCTCACCCCAGCCATGATGGGTAAGATCGTGTAGTACTTCATAGCCCGCGCCATCTGGTCTGCTCTTAACCAGATCCATGAGTCTCCATCCATGGCCACCATCCTTAGTCTTCGGACCTAGCTCCAAACTATCAAGAAATCATGTATCTCTATCTCTGAATATCTTACCAAACACAAAGAGGTTTTTGACAAGTATCCGACTCTTGATGAGCCTCTGTCTTACAGGGATCAACTTACTTATATTCTTGAAGGGCTCAGGGAGGAGTACGATAGCTTTGTCACCTCCATCACCACATGACCTGATAAACCCTCCCTTGATGAAGTTCATAACCTTCTCCTCATTTTTTATTATCGCCTTAATTCTCGTTTGGCCTCTCAACAACTTCAATTTCCTCAGGCCAACCATTCTCATTTGCCTAAATCTCATCCTTCTTTTTCCAAACCTCCATCTAATCGCCATACTCCTCCCACCCTCATTCTCCTCAACCTCAATCTTCTTTTCGTGCCGCCCCTTCCTCAGGTGTCCTTAGTAAACCTCAGTTTCCTTCCCCTTGGTCTCCTCGGTTAAACTCCCCATCTTACTCTAAACCCTAATGCCAAATTTGTGGGAAACTAGGCCATATTTCCCTCAACTGTTATCACCATACAAATCTCTCCTCATTTTGCCCCAACTTTCCTCCAAACTTTCATCCTCCTCGCTCCCCTACAACTGTTGCTATGCTCACTCAGTCTGCTTCCTTACTTCTGCCCTCTACCAACTATTCATGGTACATGGACTTCAGAGCCTCTCACCATTTCACTCCCGAATTCAGTGCTCTTGATGATGCTCAACCTTTCAATGGTCCTGATCAGGTTATGGTAGGTAATGGTAAGTCCATCAGAATTTCTCACACTAGTTCTATTATGTTGCCAAGTTTTGCATGATCTATCCATCTCACTCATGTTTTGCATACTCCTTCCATTGCTCAACAACTTATCTCTGTTACCAAATTATGTTCTGGCAATCGTGCTTTTGTTGAATTTTTACCTACTTATTTTCTTATGAAGGACCAGGTTTCGAAGCACATCCTTCTCCACTGTCATCTTGAAAATGGCCTCTACAAACTTGCTTCATCATCTCCTACTCCCCTTTCATTGTCTTCTATCGCTCCTGCTCACGCTCTTCTTGCTCATCTCGATCCACTTCAACTCTTGCATTACTGTCTCACCCACCCTTCTTTACCTATAGTCAAACATGTTTTACAATCTTGTAATGTCTCTACTAGGTCCATTTTTCACTTCTGTAATGCTTGTCAAATGGCCAAGAGCCACAAACTTCCATTTTCTATTTCTACTTCTAGAGCATCTGTACCATTTGAGCTTGTACACTCTGACTTATGGGATCCTACCCCTGAAATGGCAATAATAGGTGTTTGTTATTTTCTATTGTTCATTGATGATTATACTCGGCTTACTTGGATTTATTTACTAGCCACTAAAGATGCCACTCTTTCTTTCTTTAAGAATATGGTTGCAACTAAATTTGCCTCTAAAATCAAAACACTTTAGACCGATTAGGGTGGGGAATATCGACCTATTAAAACTCTTCTTAATCAATAAGGCATTCATCATAGGCTTTCTTGTCCATATACCCTTGAACAAAATGGTCGTGTTGAACTCAAAAATTGGGATGTTGTTGAAAAAGTTCTGGCTCTCTTAGCTCAATCCCATGTTCCTCCTAAGTTTTGGCCTTATGTGTTCCAACAGGCTGTCTACCTTATATATTGCCTCCCTACTCCTCTTCTTCAACATATATCCCCTCATGAGTGTCTTTATGCCAAAGCTCCTTCATACTCATCTCTTCGTGTGTTTGGGTGTGCTTGTTTCCCTTTCCTTCACCCTTACAATCGTCACAAATTACAGTTTCGTTCTGTTGAATGTGTTTACCTTGGCTTTAGCTCTCATCATAAGGGATATCAATGCTTTCATGTTGCAACAGATCACCTTTACATCCCATGCCATGTGGTTTTTAATGAGTCTCACTTTCCTTTTTCCTTTCTCTCCTCTCCTAGTCCTCCCACTCCCTTTTCTCCTCCTGATGCATTTCCCTTTTCACCTACCTTCTCTCCTCTGATTCCCTCTTCTTCCTATCTGTCACCTCATTCTCCTTCACCTTCTTCTCTGCCTTCCTCTTATTTTGTTCCTCTCTCGGCCTCTTCATCTCTTCCCACTCCATCTCCTCCTTCTCTTTCACCTCAAAGCTCTCAACATGATGTACCAGTGTCTGATTTTCCTATTGATGTTACTAACACTTTACCAGGTACCTCTCAGTCACCACCTGTTGCTCCCATCAACACGCATCCCATGGTTACTCGCTCCAAGGCTGGAATCCTCAAGCTTAAGACATACTTGGTTGTTGTACCCTTGTCTTCTCTTGTTGAGCCTCAGTCTTTTGGTCAAGCTATCAAACATTGTCATTGGCAGCAAGCTATGTCCATTGAATATGATGCCCTTCTTTGGAATCATACTTGGTCCCTTGTGCCACGACCACCTACATGCACTCTCGTGGGTTGTAAATGGGTATATCGAGTCAAACTTCAACCTGATGGCACTCTTGAATGGTACAAGGCTCGTCTCGTCGCCAAAGGCTTTCACCAAACTCAAGGTCTTGATTATTTTGAGACATTTAGCCCCGTTGTGAAGCCCACTAATGTTCGTGTGATTCTTGCTATAGCCTTTAGTTAGCAATGGGTTCTCAAGCAATTTGATGTGCATAATGGTTTCTTGAATGGTGATCTCTCCGAAGATGTATATATGGACCAACCTCCAAGCTTCATTTCTACTGTCCATCTCACTCATGTTTGCAAGCTTCACAAGGCTTTGATGGTCTCAAACAAAGCCCCCGTGCCTAGTACAATAAACTCAGTTCTTGCTTACTGCAGTGGGGCTTTAAGAGCTCTCAATGTGATACTTCCCTATTTTATCTTCATCATGGGTCTCTTCATGTAATGCCCCACGTCCCTATGGCTGCTTCCTAGAACGACGACTGGCCCCACAAACCAACACGAGTCTTTCCAGCGTGCTTTGTCCTCACTCACACGCCTCTTGGGAAAACTTCTCAGGAGGTCACCCATCATTAGATTACTCCAGGTCAAGCACGCTTAACTTTGGAGTTCTCAAGTGATGGGCTACCGAAAAGAAGATGCATCTTGTTGGCATAGGTAGTACCCATCAATCCATTTAAGTCATCTTCAATTGTGTAGTCCCATACCTACACAGTCTTAGAATCATCATACTTAACCTTCCCCAAGCGGTGTGGGATTGCACAACTTTACCCGGTCTTTCCCCCTACGGATCACGGGATACTGACTGTCACACTTCATATTTTTCTCTTAGTCTATATGGACGATATTATCATCATTAGTTCCGATTCTACTAAAGTACATCTCTTTATTTCTCGGTTGAATGATATGTTTGCACTAAAGGACCTTGGTTCACTCTCCTATTTTCTTTGTCTTCAAGTCACTGCTACTCCTCATTTTGTCCACTTGTGTCAACATATATATATCACTGACTTGTTACATAGAGCCTTTATGTTTGATTGCAAGCTTGCTGCCAATCCTATGTAGTCAACTGCCTCTCTTTCAGCTTTGGATGGCTCTCTTCTTGATGATCCCTCTGAGTACTGCATCATAGTTGGTGCCCTTCAGTATTGCACACTTACACGCCCTGATATTTGTTTCTCTGTCAACAAAGTGTGCCAATTTCTTCATAATTCGACCACCTCTCATTGGTAGCTTGTGAAGCGCATTCTTAGATACTTGAAGCACACCATCACTCATGGCATCACCTTTCAACCGACTTCTGACCTTACACTTCACTGTTATACTGATGCTGATTGGGCCAGTTGCTCTGACGATCGTAAAAGTACCAGCAGTTTTTGTTGTTTTCTTGGCCCCAATCTGATTTCTTGGTCGTCTACCAAACAAAAGGTGGTCTCTCGGTCTAGCACAAAATCAGAATATCGTGCCTTAGTGAATGGTGCTGCCAAAATCATTTGGATTGAACAACTGTTGTCTGAGCTGCATATTTCCTTTGCCCAACCTCCTGTTCTACTGTGTGATAATGTTAGTTCAACTCATCTTGATGCTAATCCAGTGCTTCATGCTCACACTAAACATGTGGAGATTGATTAACATTTCATTCGGGATCAAGTTGTCAAAGGCCAATTGCAGGTTGTGTTCACTCCTTCACATGAGCAACTTGCTGATATTCTGACTAAACCTTGGCCTTCTACTACATTTCATGCTCTGCAAATCAAGCTCACTGTGCTTCACTGCCCCGTTCGCTTGAGGGGGGATAATAACCAAGACAATCAAAATGACTAGTGTATAGTATTTACTGTGTACTCATATGTAGCATAAACAGTCCATTCCTTTATTTGATTTTTATTTTGTAGTCACCATTGAAAGTTGGACACCTGTCCAAACCCTTTGTATTCTACCACTATATAGTATCAATGAATAGAAACATCTCTATTGAGCTGATTTTTACACAAAACAACATTTATTCCTTGTTACCTTATATAAAACATTTTTTTTTATTATTATTGAAAAAATGTATTTTTGAAAAATCTCTTGGCAAAAGGGTGTCTCGATTGTGGCAGACTACCTTGCTAATGAATTTTTGGGCCTTATGACTTGAAAAGAATAGCAGAATTTTCAAAGGCATCTTTAACTCAGTTGATGTTATTTGAGATAAAATTAAGTTTTGAGTTGCAACTTAGGTGTACATAACCAAGTTTTTTGGGCTTTTTTTTTTTGGATCTTTATAGAGAATGGGGCAATTTTTGGCCTTAAAGTTGGGGGTGGATATAGGTTGTGGGGTTTTGGTCGCTTGTTTTTTGTGATTGTTTTGTAACTACGTTATTCCTCAACCAAAAATGACGCTCTCATTGAGAGGTGGTCAGTCTCTCACTAAGGGGTCTGTCTCTTTTTCAAAAAAGAAAAAACCTCTTTAGCTGTATAATGTCTTTAATATTCAATTTGGAGCCCAAAATGAATTAGCTGAAAGTAATTGAAAACTACATGGTCATAAATCGTTTCAACGATCTAAGCTTCAAAGGTCAAAAGTGACGTTTTTGCACCAAAAGTACTCAACGTAGAAAAATCCTTGCGTGTTGAAACTGTCGTATTGAGTTAGGGTTTTTTAAAACTCCACCAGTACAGTCTTTCTCAGGCTCAGCTCATTCATCTCTGTGCGTCCATGGAGTTCAACGGTGGAGACGCCTCTCAAATTCTCCGCGAAATAGAAACTCTCAAAGCCACTAGAACTGACATAGACAGTCGAATATCAGCTCTGGAAGCTCAGCTTCACGAGATTAACCTTAGTCATGAGAAGGACGCCGTCTCCAATGGCTCTTGTCCCCCAATATCGACTGTTGTTTCAGGTTTCGGTCACGAGTTATCATCCGATATGATTTATCGTTATAGCCGGCACCTCTTGCTTCCTTCGTTCGGAGTCCAAGGTTCTTGTTCATATAATCTACATTTACATAATTCACATGGATATATGTGTATGTATGCACTGTACAATATGAACCTTCACTGATTAAAATTGAACCTTTCAAATTCCAATAATTGATATAAATTACTAATTCAACACAAATTATCAGCAAGTTTTTTTTTTAAATGCAATGTCTTAATGGGTAGTTCTCAATTTTGTTGTAGGGCAGTCGAATCTCTTAAAGTCATCCATATTAGTGGTGGGAGCTGGTGGGTTGGGCTCGCCTGCGCTGCTATATCTTGCTGCTTGTGGTGTTGGTAAGATTTCTATATCTAGGGAGTTAGAAAAGAAGATCCTTTTGGTAATATACATCTAATAGCATTCATTAACACTGTAATTGTTGCAATTTGAACCTTTCTGAGTAATCAAGCACTCATTTCTCTTTCGGCTGTTATTTGTAGGCCGATTGGGAATCGTCGATCATGATGTGGTTGAGCTTAATAATATGCACAGGCAGGTACAAATTGGCAGCCTCCAGAACTGTTGGGATGTTTCATACTTGCACTTGTTTTGTGTGTTTTGGAAGAGAGGGTGATAATTTCCATCCATACGGGAATGCTTTCTTGTTTAGCTCTTTACATAAGTGAAGAGTTTGTATTCATTATTATTTTTACAGTGACATGATTTCGTTATGCTGCTAAAGCATGAAAGGAATTGTTTGCATTCCCTTGGGCTACCGATTGTAAAAGGCTAACTTCTACTTTGTTTTTCTTTAGATTATTCATACTGAACAGTATATTGGTCAGCCAAAAGTAAAATCAGCTGCTACTGCTTGTCGATCGTATGTTTTTTTTATGGCCTCCCTCCCTTTTAATGTTTAAGTTGCAGAATTTTATTTTTCGAGCTCATGGTATGCCTTTTCCTGCATGATTTCTGACATTGTCTTCGCTCAGGGTCAACTCTACTATTAAAATTGTGGAATACAAAGAAGCTTTACGCACCTCCAATGCTTTGGAAATTCTTAGCCAGTATCCATCATGTTATGAGTTGTTACTTTGTTTTAAAATGTTATCCCAAGCAGCTGAAAGTTGTGATATCCCTAATCAATGACATTTCTCAGATATGATATTGTAGTAGATGCAACTGACAACGCACCTAGCCGTTACATGATTAGTGATTGCTGTGTGGTATTAGGGAAGGTAAATTTTATTCTTTTGTAATCTTTTAAGCCTTGGTTGATTTACTAATATGTATTATCAACTAGGATTAAATAAACAGATAATGAAGATCCATGCTTTATTTCCTTCACTTGGACCTATGGCCAGAATGCCTGTAACTGAGAGAGGTGCCATTGGTCCTGCTCCAAAGTTTATTGGGATCTTTAACTTGTGGTAGTTTGGGCCATATACATATATAGAAGATAATGTGACAAATATTTGTAGCAAACCTAGCTTTACACTTGAATAACTGAATATCCCTTGTTGCTGCAAATATTAAAATAACTAAATAAGTTTGTCTTCCAAAATGCAGAAACTCAAATGCTGTTGTACAATTTAGCATCATTGCTTTATCTAAAGCCTGTTTTTTTTTTTTTTAATATTAGAGAAGAATCTAAGTCCTAATTATTTTCCTAGAGTATTAAACTGGTAAATTTTTTGGATGCAGCCTCTTGTATCTGGTGCTGCACTGGGACTGGAAGGTCAGGTACGTGATGCAGCAAGCTTTGTATTTTGTTCTAAAACTCTTAAAATATTATTTATAAACTAGGACTGCTTTAAATTGTAATTATTTATTCATGAAATCTTCTCAAAATTTCCAATAACAACTCTTTCATATATATTATGCAGCTCACTGTGTACAATTACAATGGCGGTCCATGCTACCGATGCTTATTTCCCACCCCACCACCTTCAACAGCATGCCAAAGATGTGCTGACAGTGGTGTTTTGGGAGTTGGTGAGTCATTGGACACTATTTCACAGATTTATTGTTGATATCTTCTGTCCCCGATAAAGTGAGGTTGGAACTTGAAACTATTGTAAAGTAAATGAGTTCATGAAATGAATAACCAACCAGGAGCGGAAAATATTTATGACATAGTTTCCAAACTTGTTGCATTAGTGCATGAGTGATTGAGACAAGGAAATTGGGCACATTTTAATAGCTTCAACATCATGCAAGTGTATTTTGTTAAATTTAATTTTAATCTTTTTGAGATCCGGGAAGCTTACATTTATGTTTATTTCAGTGCCTGGTGTAATTGGTTGCCTCCAAGCTCTAGAGGCAATTAAGATTGCAAGTGCAGTTGGTGAACCTCTCTCAGGAAGGATGCTTCTACTTGATGCATTGTCAGCACGTATCAGAATTGTATGTTTTTCTTGCTTATTAATTTTTTCTTAAGTTAAAAATCTCTATGATTATCTAGTGCATGTATGATAGGAAAGAGTATATCTTGCGTGACATGCAAAACCAGGCAAGATACAACTTTTAATTGTTATAAGCTGCTGAATTTAACAAATGGCAACCGCTAACTCTTTGCTTGGAACTTGGATTTTAGGGAGGAAAATAATATATTCCAAGACATTTTATTTTCTTTTGTTAAGATTCAAAACAATACATGATTATATTTTTTCAAAAAAAGTTTGAGAGTTAAATTTGGTGTCACTTTATAAAATTTAGACTTTTATAGATATATTTAAAAAGAAAAATATTCAAAAAGTTTTATAAAATTTTAGGAAAATAATTTCCTCCATCTTTGCCATGATTTTTCCCTCACAAAATTTTTCTTTGGTAAAATTTGAATTTTAAACAAAGTGCAACTGCTTCTTGTAAAAGAATTGTTTGAATAGGAGTAACTTTGCTAAATAAGTTTGGTTGGGATGATCTGGTTTGGCTGTGGCCTCATTTTGTTCCCTCCTACATTATGTTCTAATCAAACAACTGACTTTTATCATATTTTATTTATCCCTTCATTTGTCAGATCTTTCTCTTTTGTGTTATATGTACTTATGTTAGACCACCTATAAAAAGGAACAGAGGCCAGCAGTCTTTAATTGTTGTATGTTTAGTTACTTTGTCATTAGGCTAGCTGATGTGTCAAACCCTTAATCTGATTGGTCACTAAGTAAGATTAGTCAAGGGGTTGTTAGAACTGAACCTATAAATAGCTAGCTAGATCACTGTTTAGGCATCTGATTATTGTTTTTGTGAAGAGTAATACTCTTGTGTGGAGATATCGAAGGTCTTGAATACTTGGAACACTTTGTAACTCTCTGAATATCAATAAGATACCTTGCAAGAATTCTTTCAAGTACTGTGATTCTCTTCTTAGGTCTATCAACTTATGATGTGTATTTTGCTATGTAGGTTACAATCCGAGGAAGGTCATTACAATGTGAAGTCTGTGGTGAAAATGCATCATTCACTAGCCAACAATTTAAGGAATTTGATTATGAGAAGTTCACTCAGACTCCACTGTCTCCGGTACTTTTTCTAAACTTGAGACCCCTCTTTTATGTTTTGTTTATACAACAATTGACCTTTCCCTTTTGTCTATTAAAAAGAAATACAGTAAAACCTCTCTATAGTAATAATATTGGGACCAATATATTTTATTACTTTGAGGAGGTTATAACTTAATAGAATTGTCTATAAAAAATAGAATAAATTGTATTTTTACCTCCCGAACTATGACCACTATATGAACGTGCCTCTTGAATGATTCACGTTGTTAAATTTTTTTTCCGAATTATGCACGTTACTTAAAAATAAGACTTCTGTTAGATTTCGTCGTAAGTGTTTAACGGATTGATGATGTGACATTTTTTCTATTGATGTGGATGTGTAAAATAATTAGCAATTTTGCCCCTCGAACTTTGACCTCTACCAAATAATAATACTTTTGTTAAAAAAATTTATTTATTTTTTCTAAAAATAATAATTAAATCCTTAAAATATTAAAAATTTAATTAATAACAAATAACTCATTTTTAGTTTTATTTTTTCTTTTCTTTTACAATATAAAATAAATATATTTTATAATGAAAATTTAAAATAAATACTAAAACAAAGAAAAAATATTTAATTAAAGAGGATGACGAATGACAAAGGGCTAAATAAAAAAACTTTTAATTTAAGAGGAAGGAACCAAACTTTGTTTTAGGATTTATTTTTAATTTTTATTTTAACATATATTTATTTTATATTGTAATAGAAAAGAAAAAGTAAAAAAATTATTTGTTATTAATTAGATTTTTAATTTTTGAGTATTTAAAAACTTATTTAATTAGTATGAAACTTTTAGTATTGTTTATTTTCTTAATCTTTTAAAATGATATTTTTTATTTATTTTTAAGGATATAATTATTATTTTTAAGAAAAAAAATGGGGTTTTTTTAAAAAAAATAGTTTTAATAAAATGGGCACAATTTGGTAGCAGTCAAAGTTTGAGGACAAAATTGCTAATTATTCTACACATGGCAGTGCCACAGAAACAGTCAAAATATCACATCATCAATCTGTTAGCCACTTAGGACAAAATTTAACAGAAGTCCCATATTTCAGTAACGTGCATAGTTCAGGAGAATTTTTAACATTGTAAATCATTTAGAGGACACAATCATATAATGATCAGGGGGCAAAAATGTTATTTATTCTAAAAAATATTGTAAATATACACATTTGAATCTAAATTAAATAATAATTGATAAAACATGTCAAATTTAATGTATAGTGATAAATGAAAATGACATAAAGTTGATGTATATATTTATATAATGTTGAAAATATGCAAAGTTTAAATTGATAACTAATTTTATCATGAATTTTTAGTATATATAAGACCGTATATATAAATATATTTAATATTAAGACGGGGCATATTTTCGAAAGGCGGGATTAAGAAATATTATAATTTATTACAATGTGGAAGTTATATTATTATTTATAATTGGTCTGGACTAAAAAATTTTATGACTATATATGTGAATTATTCCAATATAGTAACACAGGGAAGTTTTGTTGTAATTACTATCTATGAGCTTGACATTAATATGGGTGTTCAATTTTTGCAGTCACCATTGAAATTAAACCTACTTGAGGAAGATTCTAGAATAAGCACCTTTGAGTTAAAGGAGAAAATAGTCAAAGGTGAAACTTATGTACTGGTCGATGTTCGTCCAGAACACCATTTCAAGATTGTTTTTCTTCCAGGGTCCCTGAACATCCCACTCCGAAATTTGGAGGCCAGACTGCCTGAAATCTCTTCAGCTTTAGAGGAAGTGGGTAATAAAACAAGGTCTGGTTCAGGTGCCCAATTATATGTAATGTGTAGAAGAGGTAATGATTCTCAGAGGGCTGTTCAGTCACTTCACAAATTGGGCTTTACTTCAGCCAAGGATATCATTGGGGGACTGGAGGGTTGGGCCAAGGATGTGGATCCAAACTTGCCTATGTATTAGTGTATTTGCTTCTTATTGGCACTTGTCAATAGACAACAATGTTACTAAAAAGGCTTACATTTTTTTAGTTTCATATTTGGACATGTATGAATAGTTATAAGCAGTTTTGGTATACAAGTTCCTTTTTTCTTTTCATGCATCTGTCATACATAGTTTTAACAGGTATAGATTTCATAAAAATGAAAAAAAAAAACCTTTTATTAATAATTGAGCATCGCATTAACTTAGGCAAAAATTCACAGTTAACAAAACAAGTTCAAACAACTCGAGCAAATTCATCATTGATGTAAAAGCTTGATGAAAAGGCAATGTCTTGCCTCACCAACCAACTAGCAAGAGTTTCAGAAGAGCCATTCTGATATAGAGGCCATTCTTTGCTTGTCTGAAATAGGCAGCTCTTGGATCCGAATCAACATCAACAGTAATCTGAAATGGTTAATGATTGAAAAAGAAAGATCAATTGTCTAAAACAGTAATCTGAAAATGCTAGGCTAAATCCCCCTATACAGCTAAAAATCACCTGTTTAGTTAGTTGTCAATTATTTGATCATGTTACCATTCTAATATGGATAGCTCAACTGGTGTTACGTGGTATTTTAACACTAGCATTTTTTTTCAACAGCTATACATATCACTCGTAAGTATCACAGATCCATATACTTACTTCATCAAGCCTAGGTAGAGGGTGCATGACTACAGCATGTTCTGGCATTGCCTCCAACACACGACGATCAACAATGTACTTGCCTCGAGCTTCCTCATAAAGATCGGTTCTCTCCCCAAATCGTTCCCGCTGAATGCGAGTTTGATAAACAACATCACATTTGGAAGCTACTTCCATTAAATCAGCACTTTCTTCCCATTCAATGTTCATGGATGTCAAATAATCTTTTATATCATCCTGAAATAAAAAAAAAAAGTTAATGAAAGTGTTAAAGGATCATAGATTGATCACTCTCGTATTAGATTCAAACGAACAAAAACATAGTAAAAAAGTCTATTAGCACCTTCATCTTCACCACATCGGGAGAGACAAAGTAGATCTTCACGTCTTCATACTTTGCAAGTAAGTAAGCAAGTGACCTCACTGTCCTTCCATTAGCAAGATCCCCAACAAGCCCAACTTTAATTCCATCCAGTTTTCCTATTTCTCTTTCAACGGTATAGACATCTAAAAGAGCCTGTTCATACAAAAATCACAGAAGCACATCAACAAAAGATGAAAAATCAATCAAGATTTAATCTTACTGTGACCTTACTAAATCGACATGTTATGATCATGCTATGGTGGCCTAAGTATTAAGTCTTCTAGTTCACTAGTCAAATGCAAGGATAATTTTCTCCATACTTGAGTTGGATGTTGTCCAGGACCATCTCCTGCATTGATAACAGGGATGCCAGCAGTGGCAGCAGCTCTTTTAGCAGCACCACTTTCAAAGTGCCGCATTACAATTATATCCGAGTAACTCTCAACAGTTCTTATAGAATCTGAAAATCAAGATCAAAATCACAAGCAACTTAGGGAAAATCACATCAAGGGACTCAGTAAAGACAAAATGAGAGATTACCTTCAAGTGTTTCTCCTTTTGCTGCAGAGGAAAACTCCCGAGCATTTTCAGTTGTTAAAACTTCCCCACCTAACCGTTTCATGGCAGACTCAAAGGAAAGCCTAGTTCTAGTAGAGGGTTCATAAAAGAGGGTAGCCATTAGATAGCCTTTGAGGATTTGGCTTCCTGGTGATTTCTTTTCAATTTTCTCCATATCTCGAGCAACTTCAAATATAGCATTAAGAATATCTCTATCGAATTGTTGAGCTTCAATCACATCATCGAGTTGAAACTTATTTCCCAATGTAAAAGAAGGTGAATTTTCAATTTCTAGCGCACGGCAGAGAGTTCTATTATGTTTTGATAATCTTTCAGTTTCTTCCAATATCAAGGACTTCTCACTGTGCAAAGATCTTGGATGTTTGAGATACATTAACATAGAGCAACCCAGTTGATTAGGCGTAAGATTTTGATAATTGCACATGAATTTCTTAGAGCATGTCTTTGTTTTTTGAGAGCACATGCCCTCTTGAAATGAATATGTAAACAGAGAAGAAGCAGCAGCCATGGCCATTTACTTTTAGATTAGCAAGACAAGATCAACTCGTTTCTCTTAAGCACTTCAAAGGTCCTACAAATAGATAGATATATGAGGAGAAAACAATAAGATTAGTTCATAAAATGGAATTGGGAACCACAATTTATATTTATACAATGCAATACATTCATTCCCCCCATTAGTTAAACTATCGGAATTAAAATCCCAGCTTTTTTGACAAGCAGAAAATTTGAAGACAGGAAAATTGAACTTAATTATCATTGGTTGCAGAATCACTAAATGATGCACTAGTAACAACACGTAATAAATTATCATAATTTTCAATGTATTACAGACAGAAAAGGGCCAGAAAATTAAGATATAAAATCAACATAACTAAAAATTTTATACTAAGACCAAAATCTAATAGATTGAAATGGCATATCATATCAATGATAAAACTTCTAAATGAGAATGTAAATGCAAGAATCACCACAGAAATCATTAAACTGTACAAATTAAAAAATTTTGTAGAAAAAAAGGTATCAAAAGGCACAATTTTATCTTATTGTTACCATACAACCACAGGTAGAACCAAATGAACCCTCTTTGATAAGAAATGAAAAACTGAACCAAAGATGTTTAGACCCCACTCAACAGACCATATAGGTTCAAACTGCGACTGATTAGAACGAAAACCGAAATTACCTTAAAAAAGAATCAATGGGATTTCAGAAATCAGTTCGTGACTCTTAAGGACAAATTGGATAGCGATTGGAAAAAGTGTAATTTAAAAAAAATGTGAATTTGAAATGAAAATATAAATTTAGTGTCTGTAAACTGATAGACCATCAATACGTTACACATATGCTAGGTGATCTGCTGGTAATTAGTGGGCAGATTTGGGATTGGTTATTTATGGGAATTAGTAATTTTATTTATTTGCTGTTTCTATTTTGCTCATTGTTATGTTTGGTATGTTTAGGGAAATAAATGGGATGAGAAAGAAAGGTGAGGGATGTCTGATTTTTTATGTAATTGAGCAATAGCTCTTGGGAGAGAAACCAGGTCTCTTGAATATCCTGGGCTGTTAATTTCTGATATTCAATAAAGATTGTCTCCCTTATTTCCTTAATTTGTCTCTGTTTCTCTAAAATTTTGCCATTGGGCACTTCGATACACGATTGTTGTGTATTTTAAACATGTTTCTAAAAATATGATTGGTTGCATGGTTTGTCAATTGTTTTCTAATTTAAAAAAAAATGAATTTGTGATTGATTGACAATCTGAAAATATAACAAAAATAGAGTGTGATTGGTAGAATTGAATATAAAAACTATTTTATAATTGGAACCTAAACTTAATACATTTCTTTTAATTAAAATCCATACCACATTTGTCATGAAATATCATCTCTAATAATTTCTTTATTTAAACAATTTTTACATAAATTTTTATTATAGAAAATTGTAGATAAAATCAAATAAACTCATATATATTATTATGTCCATGTACAAATACTATATCATCTTAGAAACTAGAAAGTTTCTTCAATATTCTAAACACAATGTAGAATAACATGAACCAAGTTGATTTTTCATCAATGTCTATACATATAACAAAGATGACATCAATCAGGCTTTGACAATTTCCATTCCTTAGCACTGCCCATATATAAGATTAATAGCCATTGGCATGATTACTTTCCAAACGATTACTTGCAAAGCTAGCTTGTGGCATAGCTATAGCTTCACAACCCATACACATACAAGAATGTACGATAACAAAAAAGAGAGAAGATGCAAACAATTTGCAGTCCCATCTCATAGGCAACAAGCCCAGAACCACACCAGTACAATTGAGAGCAGAAATGTATACATACAGAGAGATATATATTCAATTAGAGAGAGTAAGTGGGGTGTATTTGGTTCATTTTAATTGAAAAAATTCAAATCATCTCATCTTTTACTTTACTTATCCTTTTACTTATTGGAATATCATAACATTCAAAAATATAAAAAGAAAAGACAGAAGCTCATGCAGATTCTTCACAGACATTTTATCACTTGCAAAGTACAAAAAAGTTGCTTCATCACTAGCCCTTACTATAACCAATTCTTCACACAGACATTTTATCAAACATTATATTTATCAACTAAAACACTATGACACAATATCAAAATACAGCTATAAAATGGAATGAAATTCAGCCCCCAGAAAAAAGAAAAGAGAGAGAAGAGATATTTACCGTGATAGCTGAGTGGAGGAACGGTGAGTTGGTGACTGAGGCACACTGTTGTCGACAATCCGCTTAGGAGTAGCGGCTGCTTGGGGCGCGATGATGAACAACGGTGGAGAAGCAGCAAGCTTGAGGTGTTCTCAGAGGTGAGGGGAAGAAGAAGAAGAAGAAGAAGAAGAAGAAGGGAGGCAAGCCTGGCGAGGTAACAGGAAGAAGAGAAAGGATGAAAGGAGGAGAGATATCGTCAACAGATAGAGAAAGTGTCAGGGAAAGTTGTTCTTCTCTCTCGCAAACACTGTTTGTTTGCCGGGAAAAACTGGTGGAAACCCCTAAGAATAAAGATGTAGGGTTTAAGGTTCCAAAAATAATATTAAAAAAAATCAACGTCAAGAAAAATAAAGGTGTTTTTGAGTTTATATGTTAACTGTGTAACTTTCATTTTTCAAAATTTATCCGCACTAAGTTTTTCCTTTAAATAAACTTTTATATCCAAATAATGTCCTTTTATTTTTAATTAAAATAATAAAAAATTAGATTTGAAAAAAAAATTAATAACAAAAACGTGTTCAGCCCTCGATCATTCTTCCATCCACCATTTCTTTTTCAAAATCTATTCAAATCCTATCAAATCTCTCCAAATGTATAAAAATATTATTTTATGACACATTTACATACTGATTTCAGTGACATTGTTAGAAAAAAATGATTAGATTAAGGTAAGTACATGAGAAACCCTAATTTTTAAATTTTTTATTTGAATATGAAAACAAAGAACGTTGTATTTTATTTGTTTAAATGTTTATTTTTTCATATATATATATATGTGATAAAAATAACTATAAAAGTACCTTGTTAGCTATATTATAGCCATTTTGTGGTTTTTGAGTTGAAAATGGTGATTTTTTGAAATGAAACTCGCGAAGAAGATGATGCGCAGATCTCGACAGTTTACAGTTGAGCTCGACTGTGTTTAGTCGAGAAGACAGTTACAGTAGAGCTCGACCAAACATGGTTGAGATACTAGTAGAGCTCAACTGTTGCTCAATTATTGCTGGTTAAGAGAGTAGTTGAGGTTAACTGGACTTGGTCGAGATTAGTATTTTATATTCTGAATATTTCTTGATTTGAATGTTAGAACTAAATATTTGTATTTTGTTTGCTTACAAGTTTGTTTCTTCATAAATATGTGGTAAAAATAACAATTAAAGTATAATGCAACCCATATCATTACCATTTTGTGGGTTTTGAGTTAAAAATAGTGATTTTGCAAAGTGAAACTCATGAAAAAGATGATATTGCTTAATTCTTGCCTTGGAACAATCAAGCTCAACTAGGTAGAGACGTTCGAGATAATGGTAGAGTTCAACTGTTGTTTTACTGTAGTTGGTTGAGATACTAGTAGAGCTCAACTGAACTTGGTTGAGATTTATATTTTTAATCTATAAAATTGTTCCATCAACATTTTTGTCAAAAAGAGAGATTACATTCTTTGTAAAAAAAAAAGAAGAAGAATAAATTCAATCGATATGTTGATTCTAGTAGTAGAGCTCAACTGTTGCTCAACTATAGTTGCCTGAGATACTAGTAGAGCTCAACTATTGCTCAACTACAACTGGTTGAGATATTAGTAAAGCTCAATTGTTGCTCAACTATAGTGGGTTGAGATACTAGTAGAGCCTAACTAGACTTGGTTAAGATTCGTATTTTTAATTTTGAACTTATTAATTATAATTTTAACATCAAATATATTTTCTAATGTTAATAATCTATTCTCGTTACAGGAATGACTCGAGTGGTAATCTATGCTCAATATGATGGGGAATGGAAGGATGAGCAAGGGTTGTATAAATGGTCACCAAAGAATAAGGAAGTTATATCTATCATTGTTGATGACTCCAATATTACTTTTGAGGTGTTATTGGTGAAATTGTATAAGAAGATTGGGGTGAATCAAAATGATATCGAATTGAAAATAAGTTACTTACCTATCATTGCGGGAGAAAATTTGCCACCACTCATTTTACGAGGGGATGAATGTCTTGCAGCTTATCTTTTGGATTGTGGAGAGAACAATCGTAGAGTTGCACTATGTGTGGAGCTCATTAAGAGAGAAGATATATGTGACATGGAAGTTGAACGCGGCATGAAAGAAAATGAAAAAATTTTAGTAGATGATTACTTTGAAAATAATATTTGTGATGCTACTTCTGCACCAGACGAAAGTGGTGTTAATCTGGGTTGTGAACCTGTGGACTTTCTTAACAAAAGGACAACATCATCATCTCCAACTCCAAATCACATTGACCCACCCAACTACTATGATTCGTTGGACCACCACGATGAAAAAAATTATGTCCCTAGTGAAGACGCATTTAGTTTCCCAAATGGGTCAGATTTGGCAATTGGTCAAGAATTCAAGAACAAAGAAGAGGTAAAAACTAAGTTGAACGATATTGCAATAAAGGCTTGCTTTGAGATGGAAATTAATAAATCTACCAAGTCATTATATGTGACAAAATGCATTGACAAGTCATGCATTTGGGTAGTGCGTGCAGCAAAAGTTACCAACTCAGAGCGTTTCTCAATACGAACTTATTGTAACACTCACACTTGTTCCCTTATTAGCCGGAAAAGAAAGCATCGTCAAGCAAGTGCTGCAGTAGTTGCTAATGTTGTGAGGTTAAGTTTCAATGGTCAAAAAGAGACACCAAAGCCAAAAGCAATAATGACAATCATGCAGAACAACCACATGCCAATAACATATTAGAAAGCTTGGAAGGGGAAAAAAATTGCAAACAACCTTCTCAGAGGTTCACTTGAATTAAGTTTTTAAAATCTTCCAGCTTACTTATACATGGTTCGAAAGATGAATCCAGGCACGATCACGCATTTGGAGGTGGATGGAGATTCTAAATTCAAATATGTTTTCCTAGCATATGGAGCATGCATCAAAGGATTTCATTGCATGAGAAAGGTTATTGCGGTGGATGGGACTTGGTTGAAGACCAAGTATAAATGTGTAATGCTCATTGCAACAACACAAGATGATAATTTTCATCAATATCCTATTGCTTGGGCTGTGGTTGACTCAGAGAATGATGCTTCGTGGTCATGGTTCCTTACAAAGTTACAAGAACTTATACCGGATGATAGTGATTTAGTCTTTATTTCATATAGAAATCAAAGCATCATCAATGGGGTGTCAAATATTTATAGGAAGTCACAACATGGGCATTGTAGGTGGCATCTGTCTCAGAATATTAAAGCACATGTCTGAGTTAAAGGTGTCATAAAATTATTCGAAGAAATTGCCAATGCCTATAAAGTTTTTGACTTCAACAAACTCTATGATGAATTAAAGAATAAATATCCCATAGCAGTGAAGTATCTTGAAGAATCAAATCTCACACTTAGTAAATGGGCGAGATCTCACTTTACAGGCTATCGGTACAATATTATGACTACGAATGGTGTAGAATTTATTAATGCAGCACTGAGGGAACCTATAAAGTACCCCATCATTGCGTTGTTGGAGCTATGCAAGAAAAAGTCTCTGAGTGGTTCAACAATTGCCGCAATATTGTGGAATCTATCAATACAAAGTGTACACCTTTAACTCCAAAGGCAGAGAATATTATTCGAAAAAGATTCAAGATAGCATCAGAAATGAATGTGAAACAACTTAACCGATTTGAGTATGAGGTTATAGGTAAAGAAAATGATGCCATAATTGATTTAGGTCAAAGACAATGATCATGTCGTGTCTTTGACCTTGATCAACTTCCATGTGTGCATGCATTAGCATCATATGAGCAAGCTGGAATAGAAGTGTATGATTTGTGCTTTAATTATTATAAGTTGGAAGCTTGGTCGTTGGCTTATGTTGATACCATTTATCCAGTCCCTCAACAAGAAGATTGGGATATCAATGAAGTTGAATTATTGCCGAAGGTATTGCCTCCAAATGTCCCAATCAAGCGTGGTAGAGCAAAATTGAAAAGAATCCCATCAGTTGGCGAGGGCAAAAAATGGATAAAAAGGTGTGATTTATGCGGGCAACTTGGTCACTCCAAAAAAACATGCCCCTTACGAGCCACAACATCTAAAATGTAATTGTTGATGCATATGCTTGTTTTGAATTACTATGGTTAATTTATATCATTGTATTTGAATTAATTTAAATTTTCTTGTGTTTACTTGAGATGAACCTCGACTTCCATGAGTAGAGCTTGATCATACATGGTTGAGCTTTGCAAAGATTGATAAATATTCCAGTATAGAACGTGACTGACATGAGTAGAGCTCGACCGTCAACGGTCGAGATTTGGAAATACTAATAATAACTTCATCATAGAGCTCAACTGATGTGAGTAGAGCTCGACCATGGATGGTTGAGCTTTGCAAAGATTGTTAAATATTCCAGTAATAACTTCATCATAGAGCTTAACTGATGTTAGTAAAGCTCGACCATGGATGGTCAAGCTTTGTAAAGATGATAAATATTCCAGCATAGAGTTCAACTGGCGTGAGTAGAGCTCGACCAAGGATAGTCGAGCATTGTAAAGATAGATAAATATTCCAGCATAGAGCTCGACTGACATGAGTAGAGCTCAACTATCAACAATCGAGATTTGGAAAGACTAATAATAATTTCATCATAAAGCTCAATTATAACGCCCTACTGCCTTAGAGCCGTTACTAAGTGAGTTTAAAACATGCAATTAACTCGCTAACTGAGGTTTTAGATTAAAAGTGTAGCTAAACTGTAGTAAAAGTCATATAACTTGAAAATGTAATCATTCACTGAAAAATTATAAGCCTTAAACATTTGGGACCCCAAAATACTGTTTGAAATATTTACAACTCAAAAATATGATTAAAGTCGACTAAACGAAAAAATTCGGACCAATACAAAACATCTTCCAAAAATACCCCTGGCCGTGGCAACCAGCTAGGCCAAACATGTACACGTCACTTCACGCTCTCCGTACTCATGGTTGGTCGATCTTCCCCTTGCCCTTACCTGCACCATAGAGCACCCGTGAGCCGAAGCCCAGCAAGAAAACTCCACACAAGCAATCAACATATGCATAGCTACCAATTAGCATATAATAAAACCACCAATAGGCTAAACACATATGGCCATGCCGTCCCGGGCGCTTTACCAGGCCCTGGGTTCGCGGTCTACACCGTGAGGATATCCTAGGTATCCAATAGGGGTCTCACCCTGGAAACTCGCACTCCGCGCGCTTAACGCTGCTCTCGACCCCTTGTCGTACTCGGCCTTGCCGTTCCCGGCCCTGGCCGTTCTCGACCTTTGCCATTCTCGGCCTTCGCTGTACATTTACAGATATGTAACACATAACATAAACTTAACAAACACTTAAAAAAATACAAGCATACACAATAAGGCTACACCCTGCATCATAATCACATAGGGTCGTGCCCTGCAATACAAACTATAGGGCCACACCCTGTTCTATGGTTATAATAGTTTTCTTACTTGTGTCCCAAGCTTTCCGAGCACCGATATCCCGAGCACTGTCCCCTAGTCCAAGCCTCACTGAAAACCTAGTCACAACGCATCAACAACATCCATCCATCAAGTTCTAATCCATTAAATAAGTTTGGGTTATAATTCTAATCTTTGGGACCTTGAATTCTATCAATCCGGGTGATAAAATCCATCCCAAGCCTTAACTTTTAGATTCCCGAGCCTAAAACCTCCTTGGGGTCTAAAAAGCCACTAAGCGTCATGACCCCAAGATCCCATGCTGCGGCCCGCCTCAACTAGAAACCCCAACCCCCAAAACAGGCCATGCGCGCCGCGGCCCAATCTATGGTGTGCTGCGACCCGCCCTTCTTATTGGCCTCCCAATTGTTCTAGAGGGCTGCGGCTCAGCAAGAACAATGTCGCGGCCCGACCCTTCGAACCCAGAAAAATCATCCATTTTCACCACCAAAACCAAGCCAATTTACCCCAAAATAAATCTAACAATCCAATTCATTCACCACAAAAGTTCTACTATAATCTCATCAACAAAACCTAACAAGAATTAACCCCAAACCTCATCTAGATACTCAAGAGTGATCCACCACCTAGCTCACATGCATAACTTTGAAACACCAACAAAACTCAGCATAATTTAGTTAATTAAGTGCTAGAATCCTTACCTCAACTGATAGCTTTGCCCTTGAGCTAATCCTCAATCACAGTCAGCTTCAATTCTCTTGATAAGCAAGCCAAATTCTCTAATAGATCAAAGTCTTCAAGCTTCCAAAGAGAGAGAGAGAAAACTCCAAGATAGGGAGAGGGTCGGTTCACTAAGTTTCTGAATGCTTCCAAGTTTTGTTTACTTAACTTTGGTCTCTTAAGTTACCTCCAAGACTCGAGGTACCAAAAACGTCCCCGAGGGCAAAATGGTAAATTTCCCAGATAATCCCTCCTAAACGTTCTAACTTCAAATATATCTCCAAATATTTATTTTCATAACCCAATAACCCAATAAAATGTCTAATGCTCGAGATACCCCCGACTCGCCCCAAGTCGGGTATTCGACCCCGTTGTGACTTTCTAGCGAAACCGCTCCCTAGGACTGTCTCGGATCGTGCAACACAAATATATCACAATATTCACAATAATCACAAATATTGCATTTATGCCCTCAACGGGCTAAAATTACAAATATGCCCCTAATAACCAAATGGGACCCACATGCATATTTAATTCACTTAAACATGCATTTCTAATCACTTACTCATCAAATTCATATATTCATATAATAAATCACTTATTGCCCTCCAGGCACGCTAATCAAGGCCCAAAGCCTTATTAGCAAATTTGGAATGCTACAACTATCCCCTCCTTACAGAAATTTCGTCCTCAAAATTACCTGAATAACTCGGGATACTACTCCTGCATATCTGATTCAAGTTCCCACGTCACCTCCTCAATCTTGCTGTTCCTCCACAACACTTTCACCAAAGCGATGGTCTTGCTCCGCAAGACTTTATCCTGTTAAGAATCTGAACCGGCTCTCCTCATATGACAAATCCTGGTCTAGCTCCAAGTTCTCATAACTTAATACATGTGTCAAATCTACATACTTCCGGAGCATGGACACGTGAAAAACATCATGAACCCTTGATAGAGCTGGAGGCATCGCCAACCTGTAAGCTACCTCTCCAACCCATTCCAGAGTCTCAAAAGGACCAACAAACCTAGGGCTCAGCTTGCCCTGAAGACCAAACCGTTTCACTCCTCTCAAAGGTGAAACCCTAAGGAACACATGGTCACTGACTTGAAACTCTATGCTCCTACGTTTCAAGTCTAAGTAACTTTTCTGGCGACTCTGGGAGGTGAGCATTCCAGCTCTAATCTTTTTAATCGCCTCATTGGTCCTCTGAACCATCTCAGGACCTAAGTACCTCCTCTCACCCATCTCATCCCAATGAATAGGTGATCTGCACTTCCTCCCATATAGCATCTCATACGGAGCTACTCTGATAGTCGCCTGATAACTGTTGTTGTATGAAAACTCAATCAAAGGAGAAGCTTACTCCAAGATCCCCCAAAATCCATCACACAGGCTCGTAGCATATCTTCCAGTATCTGAATCGTCCTCTCAAACTGTCCGTCCGTCTGAGGATGATAAGCGGTACTAAATCGCAACTACGTGCCCATAGCCTTCTGCAGACTCTCCCAAAACTTGGAGGTGAAGGTGGGGTCCCTGTCGGATACTATCAACCTTGGAGCCCCATGAAGTCGAACAATTTACTTCACATATAACTCGGCATACTGCTCCACAATATAAGTCGTCCTAACAGGTAAAAAGTGGGCGGACTTGGTAAACCTATCCACAATCATCCACACTGAGTCATGCTGTCCCACGGTCTTTGGCAAACCAACCACGAAGTCCATGGTGATATCCTCCCACTTCCACTCTGGAATCCCTAGAGGTTGTAATAACCCTGCCAGCCTCTGATGTTCAGCCTTTACCTGCTGACAAGTTGAGCATCTAGCCACATAATCCACCACGTCCCTCTTCATTCCTGACTACAAATACAAGGTTCTCAAATCTTGATACATCTTCATCATACCTGGATGTAAAGAATAGGGAGTGGCATGAGATTCATCCAAGATCTCTCGCCGGATACCAGAATCCATCGGAACATAGATCTGACCCTTGTACTTCAGTAATCCCATCTTCGAGATAGAGAAGTCCTTAGCCGCCCCGACTAAGACACTCTCTTTGTGCCCTCTCAACTGGGGATCCTTCCCCTGCGCTTCCTTGATCCTCTCAAGGAGTGTAGACTGAAGAGTGATGTTGGCTAACCGACCAACCACCAACTCTATACCCGCTCTAGTCATCTCCTTAGCTAACTCATCAGATATCTGTCTCGAACTGAACAGTTGTCCTGGGCCCTTCTGACTCAATGCATCAGCCACTACATTAGTCTTCCCAAGATGGTATAGGATATCACAATCATAATCCTTTACCAATTCCAGTCACCGTCTCTGGCGCATATTCAGATCCTTCTGAGTAAAGAAGTACTTCAAAATCTTATGGTCGGTGTATATCTCGCCCTTCTCACCATACAAGTAGTGTCTCCAAACCTTAAGTGCAAATACCACTGCTGCCAACTACAGATCATGTGTGGGATATCTCTGCTCATACTCCTTTAATTGTCTTGATGCATAAGCTATCACCTTTCTGGCTTGCATCAGCACACACCCTAAATCCTGTCTGGAAGCGTCACAATAAACCACAAACTTCTCATTGTTTGTCGACAGACTCAATACTGGAGCGGTGATCAGTCACTGCTTCAATTCCTTGAAACTGTTTTCACACCTGTCCATCCACACATACTTTGTCTTCTTCCTTTTCAATTCAGTCAATGGTGTGGCTATCCGGGAAAACCCCTCAACGAACCGCCGATAACACCCTTCCAATCCCAGAAAACTCCTAACTTCAGGAACACTGCTCGGTCTAGGCCAATCTCTCACTGCCTCAATCTTACTTGGGTCAACTAGAATCCCCTCCTTACTGACAATATGGCCTAGAAATGTGACTTGTGATAGACAAAACTAACACTTGCTGAACTTAGCATATAACCTATGCTCTCTCAACCACTGCAATACCAAACGTAGATACTGCTCATGCTCTGTCTCTGACTGAGAGTACACCAGTATGTCATCAATAAACACAATCACAAACTTGTCCAAATAGTCCTTGAAAACCCTATTCATCATGTCCATAAATGTTGCTGGGGCGTTGGTTAATCCAAAGGACATAACCAGGAATTCATAATGTCCATATCTTGTGCGGAAAGCGGTTTTTAGTATGTCCTCCTCTTTAATCCTTAGCTGATGGTAACCTGACCAGAGATCAATCTTAGAAAACACTGTCTTTCCCTGTAGCTGGTCAAATAAATCATCGATTCTAGGTAATGGGTACTTGTTCTTGATGGTCAACTTGTTCAGCTCCCTGTAGTCAATACACATCCTAAGAGATCCATCCTTCTTCTTGACGAACAACATCGGAGCACCCCAATGCGAGAAGCTCGGTCTGATGATCCCCAAATCCAGTAACTCCTGCATCTGAATCTTCAATTCCTTTAACTTTGCCGGAGCCATTCTGTAAGGTGTCCTAAATACTGGCTCCGCCCCTGGCGCCAACTCTATAACAAACTCGATCTCTTGTTGTGGCAGCAACCCTGGAAAATCCACTGGAAATAAATCTGGAAACTCACATCCCAATCTGGTCTCACTCGGTCCAACCGACACAACCCTAGAGGCATCCACAATGTTCACTAGGAATCTTATGCAACCTTCCTGCATCAGGTCTCTAGCCTTCAGTGCTGAAATCATAGGTACCCACGGTCCACTGACTGTCCCCACAAATACAAAGGGTACCTCCCCTTCTGGGTCAAAAGTCACCATCCTGCGCTTGCAGTCAATCTTCGCCCCATACTTTGATAACCAATCCATCCCTAGAATCATATCGAAGTCATCCATTACTAGCTCAATCAGATCAACAGACAATTCCCTCCGTCTATCTCTACTGGCAATGATCTAATCCATCTCCTAGAGACCACCAGTTCCCCAATTGGCAACAAAGTCTGAAAACCCCTATCATACAAATCACTAGGTCTACATAGCTGATCTATCACTCTAGCAGGCACAAATGAATGGGTAGCTCTCGAATCTGTCAACGCAGTATAAGAAGAACCAGCACTAGAAATCTGACATGTCACGACCGAGGGGCTAGCCTCTGCCTTAGTCTGAGTTAAGGTGAATACTTTGGCAGGAGCGAGGCTGTCACCCTACTTCGACTCCTCTTTCCTGCCTTATGGGCAATCCTTCTTTAGATGATTGATACTCCCACAGATAAAGCAGGCCCTGATCCTGCACTCTCCCTGATGTCGTCGTCTGGATCGAGGACACACTGGAAAACTCCTCCAGTTGTCACCTCTGTCCTGAAGGCCACTAAAAGCACCCCGTACCCTCCTATCCGAGCTAGGAGGAACAAAAGAATCTGGGGCCTTTCTCTTCTGTTCAATGGGGCCACTACCTCGATTGGATCCAGTAAAAGGAGGCACCATCCTCTGACATCGCACCTAACAACGCTCTCTCTCCATATCTGATCCTCGGCTCCCTCAGCTGTGAGGTCCTTGTCAACTACCTGGGCATATGTAGTAGTCTCTGGATCCAAAGTAATCTTAACATCACGGGCGATCATAACATTCAACCCCCGCACAAACCTATCCCTTCTAGCTGCATCAGTCGGCACCAAATTCGGTGCGAACTTTGCCAGCCGGTCAAATCTCAAGGCATACTCAGTAACTGTCAACCGATTTTGAGTCAGGTTGATAAACTCGTCAACCTTCGCAGCTCGGACTGCAACAGTGTAATATTTCTCATTAAAGATGTTTCTGAACTCTTCTGAAGTCATAACTGCAACATTTCTTCTCTGAGTCACTACATCCCACCAGATGCGGGCATCCTCTCTGAACATGTAGCTGGCACAGGCTACCCTCTCGTTTCCTACCACCCTCATAAAATCCAAGATAGAGGAAATCATATTCATCCACTGCTCTGCCCGCAGTGGGTCTGGTCCACCCTCGAAGGTGGGAGGATGCTGCTTCCTGAACCTCTCATACAAAGGTTCCCACCTATTCTCCATAACAAGCTGAAATGGCACTGGTGCCACAACCTGCTGAATTGACAACCCAATGGCTTAAGGAGGGGACTGTTACCTCAGCTGTCGAAGTTCTTCCTCTGTTCGATACAGTCTAGCTTCCATTTTAGTAAACATCTGTTGCCAATTCTGTGGGGCAGGTGGAGGGTCCTGACCCTAGTTGTCATCCTCGGCCCTACTGCCACAGAGTCTAGATGAATGTCGAGGCATCTCAACAATATGCCTGCAATCATAAATAATAAAACACATACAATTCACTATTTTCAATACTATATTTACTATTATATATATTGCCAACTATTTCTCTTATTTTCTTAACAAGTTTGAAAAAAAAATATTTATGATAATTATAATAAAATTATACTTTTTAAAGAATAAGTAATAAATTAAAATTAAAATAAATATACAAATAAGCATCTAATACTAATATAAGGGTATAAATATCCAAAATCATGTCTTTCCTCACAATTTTAACACAAATACCAAACAAAAGATATAAAATAGTTTTCTTTCATTTCTTTATACCAAACAAGAAAAAAAAAAAAAATGCATTTATTTTCTTTCCTTCACTTTTTCTCACATCTTTATTTTTTCCTTCCTTCCTTCCCATTTTCTTTCCTTCATACCAAACATAGGGTTAGTGAAATATTATGCATTAGATTTCTATCGACGCTTTCTTTGTTAAGATCATCATGCAACTCAAAGTTAGGATTTATGGAGTTCTTCACTGAATTATTCTCTATAACACATTTTTTTAATGTATCCTTCAAATCATAATATGCAATGTTGAAACTCTTCAAATACATTGACCCTTCTTCATCCAAATTCATTGCATAGTAGAAATTTGGATTTTCTTCTTACATATGTGTTGATGCGGTTTTTCGCCAACACTAGATTAAGAAATCTAAGTGATTAAAATACACCTAGCCTACGAGCCTATGTTATTTTATTTAGGCTATCTAGAGAAATTGTTTAAGATAATTTATGCAAAGTTTTTGCATACAAAATTCTGTCCCGTTTACTATCCATGGCCCCTTTATTTATAGGGATTCGATGGACAATTTTTTGTAATCGACCAATATTTGGTAAGTTACAAGAATGGATAACTTCCCAATCATAAATAAATTCCTTAAATACATTGATGGCCTTATATTGCACATTTATCAAGCAAGGATTGCAATACATTAATTACGCATATAAAGTCTCAGAGTTAGTTGGCATTCAAGCTTGTACGCTTTATGGACTGTCACGATCTAAATGCATCCCTCGAACTGGAAGTTGTATGTTATGGCGATCTGACCTGAGAGAGATGCTCATAGCTTGATGAAGGTAATCTGGGAATGATTCCATTCAACCTTCATTACACCTATCTAGTGCGATCTGGGGAGCCTCTTGATAGCTAACCTCGGTTGACGTAAACTAGAGCTATTCATCCTGAAGCTAGTATAGCATCCCCAGAGCTTAGTAATCTTCATTTATTGCTTGCCAACTGCACCTCGAACAAGACAGTTAAGCCCATATTTTTTAGGTACAACATTGGCCCCCCAAGTTTCTGCTCGTGTAAGACGTCACCCCTGACACGCACAGTAGGGGATTTTCTACTTTCACTATGAGGAACGTGCCCACCTACCCACTCGAGTGTGGGACTCGTGTCTGTGTTTTACATGCATCTGTTTGGATTTTGAGTACAGTGACAGTTGTCTTGTCAACTTTTTGCCGTCGTTTGGTTCATTTAATCTTAGCCTTTCGATCTCGAACTGCCTTGATCGTGTGGCTTTGATTCTTTCCCAACTATTTATATATAGGGGTACATATTCCTTTGATAAAAAACTGTAAGATCATATTTTTTCTTTCTTAAACTTCTTTTACACATTTCTTTGTGTATTTGTGAAGTTTCTTGTTTTCTTACAGTTTTGTAAGTGACTTTGGTTGGGTTTGTGTACCAAAATAGATAGGACCCCTTTATAGAACCCAAATGCTTGAAAAAGTGGCAAAAATAAGTAGGTTTTGAGGGTTGTTTGAATAAGAATGTAAGCAAAAAATGTAGGTTTCTTGTCTTAAAACTAGGTAGCTTAAGAGCCATGTTTCCTGGGCAGTTTTTGCATTAAAGCTGCCTCTCAAAACCAAGGTTCTGACATGTGATTTCCGAGGTGGTAGTACTTTTCGATATTAGGGTGCGTGACTTAGGGGCATACGTGGATACACATAAGAAGGCCTTAATTATGCTTTAGCCCATAGAAGTTTTAGTTTGAGGAATGTAGCTTTCAATTCTTAGGTCGTGTTCTCCCATGATCCTTCTCCTAGGTTACATCCGTAGGTCGCCTCTAACAGCTAGCCCTATTTTGTACCCATGCAAACTTAACCATTTTAAAATGAGCAACCAAAAAGGCAAATGTGTAGCGGGCTCCTCCTCTCAAGGCCATCATGTCATTGAAACCCACATCCCCTCCTTTGGACTAGTGGTGGAGAGGGAGGTCGAGGTTAATGCCAATAGTTTTTATATAAGGCCGAGAGGATAGTCTCTCAAATAATTTTGATTCCTCAGGTGAATAAAATAATGTGGGGCCACGGGATCAAGACAAATTTTAAATTTTATGCGTGTTCCTCCCATTGAGTTCGTATTTTATAGACTTCTTAAATTTTGTGAAGTTAGCTCCATTTCAGCTTCTACTGACCAATGTTTTGGTCAACGACACTGAGTCACTTTATATGTCACAATAAGAATTAAACGAACTGAAATCAAGAAAACAACACATAATTTTATAGTGGTTTGACCTGAAGAGTTAGTAATGACCTACGTCCACTTGCACTTTTATTTATCGAAAAAAGCGTCACACTTAAGATCAAGAAGAAACAGGGTTCAACCGAGTTTCTTAAGCTGACGAAAGAATACACTTCGAAGGGTTTTGTCTGTAAAGTTCTTACAAAAGAAATATCTAGCTCTTTCTCTCCTCTTTTCACTTAGTGTTAATGATTGAATAAACCCCTTATTTATAGAGAGTCTTCATGGGCAATGGGCCCTTACAAGAAAATCTAGGCCCTACACGTGTAGGCATGGGATCAGAACATTCAGTTACAAATTCAAAATAACATGAGAATAATACAATTTAAATATTAGTTACACGAATATCTTGGGATATTCGTTGGTATCTCGTGAAATTCGGATCTTCGGGTAAAAGTGTCATGCTCATAGAGCAGATCTTGCACTCCGAGCAACTTCATGGAATGGTACTAGCCTGCTTCGTTATCGAGCAGGTTACTTGAACTTTGCTGAATAAGCTTTTGTATTTTGATGTAGTCCTCTCGAGCAACTACTCCTTCTGGCCAGCTCTCTGAATTTAATGTGGTGTAATGTCACGTGTCTCTTTCTTAGATGCTATGTCATCAAGTCCAAAATTGGATTAAACATTTGCCCCCCCAAGTTTATCCAAGGGCGACCAGCACTGGATAAAATTCCAATCTTTGACCAGGTAAGTGTTTATTCACCTTCTTAATATCACTTTACAAGTCATAGATTTTCTTTTATATGCAATGTCCACGCCTCCTTGAATACGCAACTGATGGCTTTTGGGTTTCCTAAGCATCTAGCACACTTTCCCACTCTATCATCATTGCCTCTTTCAGTGAAAAATGAGGCACTTTTTCACCAACCCATGCACATGACATCACATCATGCCAGAAACTCATGATGAATTTTTTGAGATGACGTCACCTGCTTGCTTCTAAGTCATTACCTATAAATAGTTCTTTTCATAACCTTTTCTTCTTAACTTTTTAAAATATGCCAAGCTTTCTTTTTCTTTGAAATCCTCTCAAACAGTGACCTTGCTCTTCATTTCCTCTTCCAAAAATCCTCTTTTTCTCCCAATCTTTCAACCAAATTTTCATCACAGTAAATTTCTCACTTCACTTTTTGTATTTGCATGACTCTTTGTTACTTGTCGCATAACTTCCATGCATCTTTTGGAGATTTCATATCTATGAGTTCTTGATGTTCTTGATTTTTTAGGTCAAAAATCACTGATTTTATAGGAAAATGTCTATTTAAGGAGTTGTAAAATGATTTTAGGTCTTAGATTACCCTTGATCATGTTGTTGACCTCAATCGTGATATTCCAAAGCCATATGATAAATCTGGTGAACACTCTCAATATGATTTTCATTTTGTTCTTGATTAGGAATATTACTGGATGATCGAGCAATTAGAATAGGGAATAAGGAAATTCCTTCCAAATAATTGGACTTTTATTGTACATCCTAACTCTATTGGTCAATTCCCGGTCATAATTTTACTAGAGGGAGGGCAACGAGCAGGTCTTCATTTGTTGAAGAGGCCATAACTGTTGCTTTTTGTTTTTTTTCTTTTTCAAATAAGGCTAGGATCAAGTAGACAACCAGACACAGATATGTTACAGATCCTCAGGTTGCTAGGTATGCGACCAGTGGGCAAAATGTTGACAAGCCCATACAACAACAACAACCTGAGCAGCTAGAAAGAGAACATCTTGTAACGACCCAAATTCCCTAATATGGTTTAATGCCTGGATTAGGGGGCTGGGAGGGCCATATTCAATTTAATATGCAATTATGTGATTATATGCATGATTATGTGAATTATATTAAGATATGATGTGTAACGCCCTGGATAACCAAGTTCGTTACGCTGTGTGTTTAAAATAGTACTTAACCTATTAAGCAAGTTGTTTGAACTTTAAATGTGTAATTAAAACTAAGTCAAGGTTAAGTAATAAAAGATTTGGTCAACAAAATGGTTATTTTTCATTAAAATATTAAGTTCGTACACGGGATCCCAAAAATCAGTTTACAGATTAATAAAAGACAAACATATACAATTTAGTCGCCTAAGCGGCAAAAACAAGGTTTAACCCTAGTTCCTCCTAAGCTACTCCGACCGTGGCGATCGAGTAGGCCGCATATGTACATACCGCCAGTGAAGCTCTCCAACTCATGGCTGGTCCAACAATCAACCCCTTTACCTACACCATGTAGCACCCGTGAGCCAAAGCCCAGCAAGAAAACTTAAAACAACAAGCATAACTAAGCAATAGTAAAAAGACAGATGCTATAAATTACCAGATTCTACTGACAATAGATTATAGGCAGCAATCCCAATAAAAAGCAACAGTAGCATCCAATCAAACATAAGACAGTCATTCAGATATTCAATAAGTCATAGTCATCAAACTAATATCAGTAAGCATACACGTTCAACAATTTATCTCAATCAATATGCAAAATTCAAGGGCGGCGCCCTTAGGCCGTGCCCTCTGTTTACTCCACTGACTCCGGCTCGCTTAGGCCAAGTCCAGTATTTATCTAGCTGACCTTGGCTCACAGTGGCCGAGCCGCATCCTTTGCGCAAATTATAAGCCCCGACTCTCTTAGGTCGTTTATTTCATGCTTACATGGCATTATCACAGTCATACAATATATGTATTCAAATACAGGGAATCTCAGTCCCAACACAACCACACAAGGGTGCAGATTTCTTACCTTGAATTCTGAACGGAGAAAATGAGATGGTCCTGAGCATGATCCTTAATCCCGAGCCTTGGCGATAAACCTAGTCACAGTGGCCAAAGGATAATCATCAACTTCCAATTCAATTAAAAACTTAGGAGATGAAAACTAGCCTCCGGGACCCCAATTTCTACTAAACCGGGTAGTAGAAATTGTCTCGAGCACCTAGGTTCGAACCCCCGAGCCTTACCAATTCTTGAAACCACTAAAAGGCTAAAATCCTGAGGCGGGTCACGACCTGGCCTAATGGGTCGCGGCTTGCCCCCAAGTCAGAGAGGAGAACCCCAAGCCAAAGGGGAGGCGGGTCGCGACTTGGCTTAGTAGGTCGCGGGTCGCGGTGTGCCCCCATCTCAGAGAGAATTCCAGGGCCAATTGGCCACACGCGCCGCGGCGCCCTAGAACTGGGTCGCGGCGTGTGACGTGCTGCGACATGAAACACCTCCAGGGGGCCATTTTGTATGTATGGGCATGCCTTGGTGCTTGATCATTAGTCAAGTCTTGCACCAAGTAACCACAAGGGTAATGGATGACAATTTTGTAGTTATGTATATGTCTTCCAAGAGAAAATCATATATGTTCGCTGGGAAGACTTTATTTCCTTAGAATGCTCCTTAGGGGAGGTGACCTGGTGACTTAGAGAAGCACCATGTCCACCAACAGATAGGGGCTTAAGTTGTGTACTCCCTTGCCCTGTCAAGGCCTTATATGAATAAAACGATGTTTATCCATGTCCCTTTGTGCATGCTTCCTTTATGGTCTATGTGTTGCTTGTTTGTTACCTTTGTTGGGCCATCGCGTGCCACTTGCCTATGTTGTATGCTCTAGTTATTGTGTAGGATGTTGCCTTTGGATGGCTTGCTTTGTGCTTGCTCATGCTTCATCATTGCCCTTACATGTGCGAGACTTGTATCGTGGCTAACCATTGGGTTTGTTTGCCACAGGTGTGAATTTTAGGCTGACTTGCTAGTTGAGAGTGCTGACAAGTGCTGCATGTTCCGTCAATTCGAGGAGTCAAGTTGGCAGCCAGTGACAGTTGGTATTAGAGCCAGGTTAGAGAAAGCTTCGTGACCCTGCATGATGGTGAGCAACACTCAAAGGGTGGAAGCGCTGGAGAGGCGCGTTGGAGAGCTAGATGGCCTGGACAAGAGGGTCAGGGATCTTAGCTCTGTTAGGCTAGAACCGGAGACGAACAACACAAAAAACTGCGTGGCTGTGTTGGAGAGAGATACGACCAATTTACTAGCCCGCATAAATGCAATCGAGCGAAAAGAGAACCTTTCAAGTACATCCAATAGTCCTCAGAGGGAGGAACGTATTGAGGCAGTGGGATGAGCGATGAAAGACCTACAAGAAACACTAAATGACCTTGTAGAGAATTGTAGGGGGTCAGTTGAGGCATTGAAGGATGAAATGTTGGAGATGAACACTAAGCTGAACCTTACCATGAGGGCAGTCAGGAATTAGCCTGCAACTGGGCCCATTGGCATGGAATATGGAAGGGTAAAGGTGCCTGAGCCGAGGCCTTATGGCGGGGCTAGAGATGCAAAGGACTTAGAGAACTTCCTCTTTGATATGGAGCATTACTTCAGAGCCGTGAGAGCTGAATCAGAAGATGGCAAGGTCGCCATGCAACAATGTACTTGTCTGCGGATGCCAAAGTGTGATGGAGGACGAAGTAAGATGACATTCAGAATGGCAGATGCACCATAGCAACATGGGAAGATCTAAAGAAAGAATTGAAGACGCATTTTCTCCCTGAAAATGTTGCGTACATAGCTCGACACCAAATGAGAGAGCTGAAGCACACTGGAACAATCCGAGAATACGTGAAGAAATTCTCTGGGTTGATGCTTGATATCAAAGACATATCTAAAGTGGACAAGCTCTTTGCATTTTTGGAAGGTTTGAAGCCTTGGGCAAAGTAAGAGCTTGAGAGACAGTGAGTGGCTAACCTGGCCACTGCTCAAGCTGCCGCCGAACGACTAACCAATTACTCATTAGAGAACATTCAATCGAAGAAGATTAATCCTTCACCAAGTGGAAGCAACGTTGGGGGTAGAAAGTCGGGAAAGTCTTGGCAGAGGAAGAGTGGGGGAGGAGAGAAGAGGAGTGTGGAGTCTAACTCTCCTAACAAAGGTAGTAACCCTCCATTCAAGAAGCCTCTTACATGTTGGATTTGTGCCAGACCGCATAAGTCGACACAATGTCCTCACAAATCCAAGATGAGTGCCCTCCAGGCATCATTTGCCCAAGGGGAACAAGCCAACGATGAGGAGGATGATGAATATACGCAAATGGGTGCCCTTGGGATGCTAAATGCTCTCAAGAAACATGGTGCGAAAGTGAAGAAGAAACTCGAAAAAAGACTCATGTATGTGGATGCCACTCTAAACGGTAAAATGGCTGGAAGCGTGGTGATCGACATGGGCGTCACTCACAACTTCATTTTGGAGATCGAAGCTAAACTTCTGGGACTGAAATGGGAGAAGGACTATGGCCGTATTAAAGCGGTTAACTCAGAAGCCTTAGCCACAACCGGCGTGGCTAAGAAGGTGAACATAAAGATCGGCTCGTGGGAGGGGAAAAATAACTTGGTGGTCGTGCGAATGGACGACTTTGATATGATATTGGGTATGGACTTTCTTACGGAGAAGGGAGCCATTCCCATCCCAGCTATACGAAGTTTACTCATAATGGGAGAGACACCTGTAGTGGTGCCTGCTAAAGTGGAGCAGCCCTTAGAAACGAAGTTGTTGTTAGCCTTGCAATTCAAGAAGGGCGTGAAAAGACAAGAACCCACTTATATTGCCCTACCCACAGTATACAAGGATACGGTTGATGAAGTCATTCCACCAGAGATTCAAATGTTCTTGAAGAAGTATGGAGATGTTATCCTGGATCAACTCCCCAAAGCCTTGCCACCTAGAAGAGGGATTGATCACAAGATTGAACTGGTGTCGGGAGCCAAACCACCCGCAAAAGTGGCCTATAGGATGGCGCCTCCTAAACTAGAAGAACTGAAGAAGTAGTTGAAGGAATTACTAGAGGCAGGCTTCATCAGACCATCGAAGGCACGATTTGGTTTGCTCGTACTATTTCAAAAGAAGCACGATGGGAGCTTGAGACTGTGTATTGATTATCGGGCTCTCAATAAGGTGACAGTGCGCAATACGTGCCCCATCCCCTTAATCATAGACTTGTTCGACCAATTAAGTGGAGCGAAATTCTTTACAAAACTGGATTTGAGATTGGGCTACCATCAAGTGCGGAAAGCAAAAGGGGATGAGCCGAAGACAACATGTGTGACTCGGTATGGAGCATTCAAGTTCCGAGTCATGCTGTTAGGGTTGAAAAACGCAACAGCCACATTCTGTACGTTGATGAACCAAGTTTTCCATGAGTACCTAGATAAGTTCGTGGTAGTCTACTTGGATGACATTGTTGTTTATAGCTCCACAATAGAAGAACATCAACGACACTTAGCTCAAGTGTTTCAGAAATTGAGAGAGAACCAACTCTATGTGAAGCAAGAGAAGTGCTCCTTCGCATAAGAGAGAATCAAGTTCCTAGGCCACATTGTAGAACGTGGTCGGATTCGCATGGATCTAGAGAAGGTGCAGGCTATTCAAGAATGGAAGACCCCCACCAATTTCAAGGAAATATGCTTTTTCCTTGGTTTAGCCAATTATAATCGAACATTTGTGGACGACTATTCAAGAAGAGCGACACCCTTGACCGAGTTTTTGAAGAAGGGTGTAACTTGGACGTGGACCGATAGATGTGTCGAAGCATTTGAGAGTCTGAAGGAAGCCATGATGTGAGATCCTGTCCTCGCCTTACCAGTTGTCAGTAAACTCTTTGAAGTGCAGAAAAATGCGTCTGATTATGCTTTGGGAGGAGTACTTGTACAAGAGGGCCATCCCATAGCTTATGAAAGCCGCAAACTTACGGAGGTAGAGAGGCGGTACACTGCACAAGAGAAGGAGCTTCTCGCAATAATTCATTGTCTACGAGTGTGGAGGTACTATTTGTTGGGGTCAAAGTTTGTGGTGAAAACAGATAATGCCGCGGTGAGTCACTTCCTCACCCATCCAAAGCTTACCCTTAAGCAAGCAAGATGGCAAGAGTTCATAGCAGAATTCGACTTTCATTTCGAACATAAGGCATGCCATCTAAACCAGGCAGCTGATGCCCTAAGTCGCAAAGCTGCGTTAGCGGCTCTAAAATTGCTAGCAAATATGTCGTCTAGCGCGGTCACTACTCCCATCCGAGAGCGCATTAAGGAGAACCTAGTGAAAGACCCAGTGGTGAAGACCATCATGAATCTCGCAAAAGAGGGAAAGACTCGCTAGTTTTGGGTGGAAGATGATCTTTTGTGGGCCAAGGGTGGCCGCTTATATGTTCCAAAGATGGGAAATTTGCAGAGGACACTAATGAGTGAGTGTCACGACACCTCGTGGGCGGGTCATCCAGGGTGGCAGAGAACACATGCCCTCTAGAAGCAAGGGTACTACTGGCCACAAATGCGCGATGATATAGTGGAGTACACCAAGGCCTGTCTCACCTGCCAGTAAGAAAAAGTGGAGAGACACAAGATGCCAGGGTTCTTAGAACTTTTGTTAGTCCCAAGCCGACCATGGGAGAGTGTGTCGCTTGACTTCATTACTAGTCTACCGAAGACAGGAGACTTGAGTGCAATCTTAGTGATCATGGACAGATTTTCAAAGTATGCAACATTCATACCGGTGTCAAAGTATTACTCGGAACAAGAGCGCTTTTGAAGTTGTCAATAGCCAGCAATCATTGTTACCCCACACAATGGATGGGTATCGAGGAAGAAATCCAAGAGCCTTTAATTTCATGAAAGACTAGAAGAAAACCATTGAGATTTCTCGAGCCTATCTAGAGAAGGCTTCAAAGAGAATGAAGAAGTGGGCAGATCAGAAAAGACGATCGCTGGAATTCAAAGCAGGCGACTTAGTGATGATCAAGCTGAGGCCCGAATAACTGAGATTCTGAGGGAATAAGGACATCAGACTCGTTCGCAAATACGAGGGTCCTGTTCTAGTCATCTCGAAAGTGGGCCTAACCTCCTACAAAGTCAACTTACTAGAATGGATGAAGATACACCCGGTCTTGCATGTCAGCAACCTCAAACTGTATCATGAAGATCCTAAAGATCCAGCTCGCAACCAGTCTACCAGAGAAAGAGTCAGTGTTAAGCCACGAAGCAGCAGACAACCTGAATAAATCCTAGAAGAGAGGATCGTGGTTGTGGACAGAAAGAAGAATAAAGGGTTTTTGGTGAAGTGGAAAGGGCTCGGAGATGAAGAAATTTGCTGGGAAAGGGTGGAGGACTTGCACAAGCTTACGCATAAGATTGAAGATTAGTAAGGAGCAGGTTCGTTGAGGACGTCGAAGATTTAAGCGAGGGAGAGTGTGACGTATTGCGACATGACACACCTCCAGGGGGCCATTTTGTATGTATGAGCATGCCTTGGTGCTTGATCATTAGTCAAGTCTTGCACCAAGTAACCTCAAGGGTAGGGGATGGCACTTTTGTAGTTATGTATATGTCTCCCACGAGAAAATCATATATGTTCCTGGGAAGGCTTTATTTCCTTAGAATGCTCCTTAGGGGGAGGTGACCTGGTGACTTAGAGAAGCACCATGGTCACCCGCAGATAGGGGCTTAAGCTGTGTACTCCCTTGCCCTATCAAGGCCTTATATGAATAAAATGATGTTTATCCATGCTCATTTGTGCATGCTTCCTTTATGGTCTATGTGTTGCTTATTTGTTACCTTTGTTGGGCCATCGCGTGCCACTTGCCTATGTTGTATGCTTTAGTTGTTGTGTGGGATGTTGCCTTTAAATGGCTTGCTTTGTGCTTGCTCATGCTTCATCATTGCCCTTACATGTGTGAGACTTGTATCGTGGCTAACCGTTGGGCTTGTTTGCCGCAGGTGTGAATTTTAGGATGACTTGCTAGCTGAGAGTACTGACAAGTGCCGCACGTTCCGTCAATTCGAGGAGATAGGTTAGCGGCCCGTGACACGACGTGCCCCTTCGAGCCCATAAATTATGGGTTTTTCACATGCTTCTCCCAGCCAATATTCCCCAGAAACTTCACCTTAATTAATCTCCCAATCCAAACTAAACTCAGCTATGAACTCAAGGCTTAAATTACATACTTTAAACACACAATTCCTAACAATTATACTGAAACTATTGCCCCAAGTCAGCAGAAATTCATCCCTCAAAACCAGTCTAACTCTTCCCTAACAATCAAAATCCTTCAACAAGTTCAATGATTAGAGCTTACCTCAATTAGTTGCTAAACCCTCAGCCATAACCTTCAATTCTTGAGCTTAATTCTCCTAAAGTCCCAGCTAAAACTCCTGGATGAATGCTTCAATTTCCTCAAGACTTCCCAGCCAAGAATCAACCTAGGTCTCAACTGGTTTTCCTTAGCTCAGTCCTTTAGTTCATCAAGAACCCTTCAAACTTAAGAGAGGAGAAGAAGAAATCATATATGAGAAGAGGGAGAGAGAGAGAGAGAGAGAGAGAGAGAGAGAGAGAGAGAATCTAGAGCCTACCTAGTAAGTTCAGTGAGTTATGAGTACCCTTAGAGCCTAGTTGACCTTACCCCTAATCCACACAATGTCCAAAATGCCCTCCCTTGTAATACCAGCCATTTAATTACTTTAGGGGTAACATGGTCGTTTCTTCCCCAGTTCTCGCTAATCCTCAAGTGTTCCTACTATTTACCACTTAACCCCATCATGTCTAACTAATTACCAATTACTTATTCAATATCAAATAAATCCCAAAATATTCTCTAACTCCCAAAAATACCCCTAGGCTCTTCCTGAGTCGGGTATTAAACCCGCTGTGACTATTTCGCTAATCTACTTACTAGGAGTGTCTCGAGCCATATACTGCAAATATATCCACATAATAATGTGGTCCCAACAATTTATCACATATAATTACATTTATGCCCTCAACGGGCCAAAATTACAAATATGCCCTTATAAGCTATAAAGGGTCCACATGCATATCTAATACTTATAAACATGCATATAATATATACATATAGTCATAGTAATCATGCATGCCACATAATCATACATTTAACCATTTAAACATATATATATATAAACCAATTATGCCCTCCCGTCACGCTAATCAAGGCCCTAAGCCTTATTAGCAATTTTGGGTCGTTACAACTATCCCCTCCTTATTAAAATTTCATCCTCGAAATTCACTCAAACACTTTGGGTTACAAATCCCATACATCTGATCGTAAGCTCAAAGTATAGTCCTTTACCATTTTATCCTTCAATAACACTCTCACTAGAGTGACAGTCTTACTCGATAAGATCTTATCTTATTACTATAATTTCATTGGTTTTTCCTTGCGCAATAACTCCGCTGAAATCCTAGGGTCTCCTTACCTCATCAGTGGTGATTATTGTACATTTCCTGTCTTGTCATTGGCACCAGTAATACTTTTAAGCCACCACCCATAATAGGGTAAGGCTAACTTGTAGGCCCACATGCATATCTAATACTCATAAACATGCATATAATATATCCATATAGCCATACTAATCCTGCATGCCACATAATCATGCATTTAAACATTTAAACATATATATATATATAAACCAATTATGCCCTCCCGGCATGCTAATCAAGGCCCTAAGCCTTATTAGCAATTTTGGGTCGTTACATGATGATAATTGCATGCATGTGGGTCCACTTCTTATTAGAAGGGTATTTTCATAATTTTGACCTGTTAAGAGCATAATTGTATATTTATGTGCATGTTTGTGGTTTATGGGTGAGATCACATTGTTATGTGGATTTGTTCAAGCTATTCAGCATGAGACAATCCTAGGTTGCAAGTTAGCGGTTTGGTCATAATGGGATTAATTACCAGGCTCGGGGTAAGTTTGGGGTAATTTGATGCTTAGTACATTACTGGGAATGAATGGGTAATGGGATATGGTTTATTAATTATTTGAGGATATTGGAAATAATGGGAATTGGAGGATGTTAATTATGATTAACGGGATAAACGAGAAATGACAGTCTTACCCTTGCTAGCCTTGAGAGGTTTTAAATGGCCTAGGGGCATTTTGGTCTTTTGACCATGGGATATACTTAAGGTTAGGAAGGCTGTAGAGGTTTAGGCAGCAAAAACAGAGTTCTATTTCCATCTCTCGATCATCTCTTTCTCTCTCTCGGGTTGAGATTTTGAAGCTAAACTTGAGGATTAAGGCTTGTGAGCTTAGGGTTATGTTCAACCATTGAGGTAAAGTTTTCAGTTGAAGTTTCTTGGTTTTGCTCTATTTTTGAGTTAGTTTAAGGTTTGAGAATCTTGATTTTAGAAGTGGTTATTTGGTGTGGTTTTAAGTGTTATAAAGCTTGGGTTTTGTTGATAATGATGTTGTAGAAATGTTGGCTGTGATTTTGGGATTGATTTGGTGAAAGTTTGATTAAGGTTTAAATTGAGAAATAGGCAGGGGAGCTGGGTTCGTGAGGTCAAGTCGCGACCAAGTTCATGCAAGTCACGAATTGAATCCATTCCAGAGCCTCCCCAGGGCTCTGTCTAGCAGGTGCGCCGCGATCCACTGTGTCAAGTCGCAGCCCACCCCTGGTACCCCAGACAGAGGGGTTTCTGTCTTGGTGACGCGTTGTGGCCCTAGGGGGCAGGTCGCAACACACCCCTCCCTTATGTGCCAAGATGGGGTTTTAAGGGTTTTAAGCGTGGGTTTTCATTTCCTAAGGCTCAAGATCGAATCTACTAACCTTTTTAGTATGATTCGAGGTCCCAGGAGTGGGGTTTAGACCATGAACCTTTTATTACATATTTTTATTGATGGGATTTCATATTGGTTATGATTAGGTGACCGCTAAGGGATTTAAGGATCAATCATTCTCAATGGTCGTTCTTTTATTATTTCACGCTCGAACCAGAGGTAAGAAAACTGCACCCAGTATGTGACATGCATGGTTATTGATGAGGCATGTTGAGTGCTCTATATATGGACAATGATTGCATTTGCCTAGCAGCTTTGCTTATTTGTGAGTGGCACTGACTCATTATTCAGAAACGACATTGGTGTTAGTACTAGCCGTGAAGTCTTGACGTATCAGTCATGATCGACAATAGTACTGAGCTTTGTTCGTATGGAATTGACCTACGAGTCAAGAACGACATTAGTGTATTGAACGCAGAGCTGAAATGATTAGATCTAATCAACACGAGCATTAAATGCTTGACCGACCTATAGGTCGAAGAAAAGTAAAGCGCTGGTCTAGTCTAAAGGTTAGTTACATAGAGCCAGGGCCAAAAGGCCCAGGTGACTAAAATGTCACATGGCTTAGGGTGCGGAGCCCCAGAGTGTGGCTCATTAGTCACCTATCAAGAGTGTGACTCATTAGTCACCTATCTAGAGTGTGACTCATTAGTTACCTATCTAGAGAGTGACTCATTAGTCACCTAAACAGAGTATGACTCATTAGTCACCTATCCAGGGTGTGACTCATTAGTCACCTATCTGAAAAGGGCTGCAAGCCCCAGAATTGTTACATGATCATTTATTGATATTATATATATGCAGTAATAAGTTTTCTTGTAGTGCCTTGGCTCATGGGTGCTATGTGGTGCAAGTAAAGGAAAAGAAAAGCTCACCCAACCTTTAGTGGAGAGCTTAGGTGGCGATGTGTACATATGCGACCACTTGACCACCACGACCAAGGTGTTTCTCAGAGGAACTAGCAGTTAACCCTATTTTTGCCGCTTAGGTCGGCAGGTTGTAACTTTTATACTATAATGACCATTTTGGATTGTAAATAACTTTATAAACACTTTTATGGGCCCATTTACAGTTTAATGTTTTAAATAAAATATATCCATTCTTTTTTATTAAGATTTTCATCCTGGCCTATTAATAACACCTAGATGCACGTTTATAATCTAATGACTCATTTAGCAAGTTAAGCACTATTTAAAGTCCACATTAACGATCTTGGAGTAACCAGGGCGTTACACATCCCGAGCAACCACCACAACCACAAGAGAAACCACAGGCACAACCCCAAGAAGTGCCATTAGATGAGATTGTTTTGATGATGCACACTTAATTGATGTCGTTAGAATCATCACAAAGAGAAAAGCTTGCTCGAGGAGGCAAGTTAAGTTGTACGTGGCTCCAGCCAGCACCCTCTCGAGCCGTTTACTTGGATAGTATTTCCAAAGGTATGGCCTTTGGGGGGGGGGGGGGGTAGATTTAGTTCTTCCTCGACCTGACCAGCAGGAGCACAATCCTGGTGGTGCGTACAGTGCCTGGTCAAGGTATAATATTCAAGCAGGCACAGTTTCCCCCTCCATCTTTATTTTAAGAGTGTCATGAATTACTTTAGTGTCGCTCCTTTTCAAATAATCCCAAATGGATACTTAATGCTCTCAACATTATTAATACTCTATCACAATCAAGGATGGGTTGCTCCTACCCCTCATGAGGTCCATTACTTATTTGATTTGAAATCAAATCCAGGCCATAAAGGTATTGGGATTTTCTAATTCTGTCACCAAGACAAGACCAGGGAGTTCCTCACTGAGCCCACGTTTAGGAGCAACGTGGGCAGTTATAATAAAGAGTACTTTCTGGGCACCGAAAATTAAGCTTTCCAACAAGCAAGATATTATTTAAGCATGTGAGTTCACATTCTTAGTTTTCCCTTTCTTTCCTTGGCCTCAATCTTTCTTGTTGCGTTTTAGAGCCATGGGACCAACCCATTCCTACTGTGGACATGGCCAGGTGAGTAGTGGTCTTAGATTGGCTTCCCTCTGAAGCAAAGAACTACAAACTTCTTGTAATTAACAAGAACCTGAGGAGAGTTTGTTTGCTCGATACCCACCATGCCAATGAAGAAAGCGTTGCTGGTGGAGGAACTGCTGAGGAGGCAGTCGAGGAAGGATTGGGGCATTCTGACTAGTCTCAGGCAGTCCCTATCCCTCATAGGGGGACAATAGGGATCGACATAAGAGAAGGAGGTGATGCTCCTCGCCTTCAAACCACAACACCTTCTGTTGACAAAGGCAAAGGCAAAAAAGTGCTGGAAGTGGAATAGGATGAACTCATGTCTTCTGAAGATGAGGAAGGGATTCCACATACTATAGTTACTCCTTTTTGTTGTGTGTATATGATGTGGTCGTAGGCTATATTTAGAAGTCTGCTGAGTCATATCACATTTTGCATAAGTATCTGCTTATTTATATATATCCATGATCTAATACACTTATATTTTTTAACTACAGTCATGTCTGATTCAGAGATGTTCAATCTCTATGCTTCCTCTTCAGCTCCGACCAAAAAGAGAACCAAGAGAAAGGTGACTCCAGGAGCTGATTCGAGCAAAGAGTCGGCAGCAAAATAGCAGAGGAGTTATCCTCCTACTTGAGAATCTTCTGCTGCTCTTCCAATGGCGCCTTCTAGCCAACAGTTAGACACTCCTCCTGCTGTCGCTCCCAAGAAACAGGACACTCCGTCCTCTATTTGTAGAATGGACCCCCTCGTAGATGAGAAGGAATGAGTGAAGGAGAAACTTAAGGAAAATGCTTGCTCCATCTCTTCCCGGGTCCAGCCCTTGTTCAACACTCATCGAGCTTTGATGCTATCTTTAAGCATCGAAATGCATTGGTTGACTCTAGCCTTGGACGAGCACTGTTCGAGATCCTTTTGGTGAGTTGCTCTTTATTTTCTTCTCAATTTTTCTTCCAAGTCTTATACTTGTTTATTCCTTTCATGTGCTTCATCCCATCTTGCTTTGTTTCTGTAGGGTGTTATTACTCTCACCAACACCCGTGCTGAAGCTGTCAAACTTGAGGAGACCTTGAGGAAATCATGGGATGCCTTGAAACAATTTAAGGATAGCCACACTCTTCAGTTTCAAGCTTCTCAAGAATTGCAGAAAGACCTCGATAGCAAAAACACTGAGATTGATAATAAAAGCAAAGTGATCAAGGTGCTTGAGGAGTTAGGGGAAAAACTTAATCACCACCTAGAGAAGCTTGAGGAGAAGAGGAACAGTCTCGATGTTTGTGTTAAAGAACTTGAGGTGCAGCAACTTAAGTCAGCAGAGGAGTATAAGCTTCTCAAGGAAGAGCTTCAGCGTGAAAAAGAGTCACACTCCTCGAACTTGACCAAGTTCAAGAGTGGGACATTTTTTTTTTTCATGTTCTGGAAAAACAATAAGGAGACCAACTTTGGCTACAACCCTGCTCATCTTCGCGACAAAGAAATCACCAAGTGCGTTGCTCGTGAAGAGGAGGATCTTGCTGCTACTGCTGAAGAAGTCCCTGCCACTCCTAGAGTCGAGCAAGAGGAGCTTGAAGGGGAAGATTCTGAGGTAGTGGAGCCTTGAGGATGGCATCTTATTATTATTTGTGTATCTCACCTTGGATCTTAAGGTCCTTGGTGCAAAAAAGATGGATGGCCATGCAGCTTTCAATCTCGGATAATATGTGTGACTATTTTTACTCTTTCTTTATTCGTATTATATACTGCTTGGATGATTTTATTTTGATACAAAAATTGCTTTGCTATATACGATTTACTCTATTTCTTGTTTCAAATACTTAGAGCCTTTTGGTTTTTTTATGTCCTTGGTGGACAAAGCACAATACTTTGTAATGAAAATTTTCTGAGTATTACTCAATTGTGCTATTTTAACTTATTTAATTATGTGTGATCATATATACCCTATATGCCCCCCAAGTGATCAGGAAGGTTAGTCTTAGGTCACTTTCCAAATAACCAGACGTGCTCGAGCTAACACAACTACTCGAATATTGTCTCATATAGTAGTATACTTATAATTTTTCTTAAGAATCCACACATGTTAAGAAATTATTGTTTAGTAACAAAATTAGCAATAATGAGTGTGTCGAGCACATTCCCTTGTATATATGTAACGTCCCAAACTGCTAACAAAGCTTAATGCCTTGATTAGTGTGTCGAGAGGGCATACTTGGATATATATATGTGGAGTTAATTGATTAAATGTGTGACTACGTGGCATACATGATATATATGGTAATATGAATATATGTGCATGATTATGTGTATTAAATATGCATGTGGGCCCGTTCTTGTTAATAAAGGCATATTTGTAATTTTGACCCGTTGAGGGTATAGATGTGATTATATGTGTTAAATGATTGAGACCACATTATTATGTGGTTGTATTTGTGATATTCAGATCGAGGCGATCCTAGTGAGCAGATTAGTAGAATAGTCACAACAGGGTTAAATACCCGGCTCGGGGTGAGCCTAGGGGTATTTTGTGAATTTAGTGCGTATTCGGGATTTACCAGGTAATGGGTAGTTAATTGGTGATAAATTTTGTATGTCGGGATTAATTGGGAATTTATAGGACTACTTGAGGATTAGCAAGAAATGTGGCAAATGACGGTATTGCCCTTGGGGGTGTTAAAGGACAAGTTTTGATCTAGGGGTATTTTGGTTTTTTTGATGCCAAGGGATAACTTAGGATGCTTAAGAAACAGTTAGGAAACACTTAGATTACTATCAGACTTTCCCTCAACTCTCTCTCTCTCTCTCATTTCTCTCTCTTTCACTCCCATTGTTGAGGCTTTGGAAATTGTAAGGGGAAGGCACTAAATTTTCTTAACTTTCAGGCAAGGATTGCTGGGGTTTGAAGCTGGGAGCTTCTAGACTTAAGGGGAGCATCTAGGATTAATTCAACCAAGGTAATCTGAAGTTTAAGTTTTGAGTTTTCTTAAGTTATTAAGTTTTGGAAGTTCTTGCAGAATTCTTAGTTTGTAGGGGGTTTTTGGATAGATTTTCAGATGATTATATTACTCTAAGTGCACTATTTAGGGGTAGAGGCTCAATTCTAGCTTTGATGCATGTTTAAGTTGGATTTTGATGATTTGGGCTTGGGGAAATCTATTTCTGAGTTCGTGGGGTCGCGCCGCGGCGATGCTCTTGAGCAACGCGGCATGCATGAACTTTGAAGCCTAAGTGCATTCGTTGAATCACCTTAGCGATGCAGCTCTGGGCAGAGTACGTTGCAGCGCATGTCTAGGAAATAACCTTAGAATGCTTTCTGACTTGTAGAGGGTCGCGGTGCCTCTAAGGAGCACTGTGACTCAAGTAGAAAATGTTGGCCAGATAGGGTTTTTGAGCTCGGGAACTCAAACCTAAGTGCTTGGGAAGGATTCTACTACCCAATTTAGTAGAATTCGAGGTCCCAGAGGCTAGTATATTATTATGAAGCTTTTAATTGGTTTAGGTTTTGATTGTTATCCATTATTGTGTTATGACTAGGTTTTATCGCTAAGGCTCGGGATTAAGGATCGTACTCTTGATCACATTATACTTTCAGCTCGGGACTCGAGGTAAGAAAATTGCACCCGTGTTGTGATCGGGGCTTAGACCCCTATTAACGAATATGACTATGATTATATGTGAGAGTATGATTATATCTATATTTGAGAATGTTTGGTTAGGCATGTTTGATTATGCTGCAACTGATTGAGTGTTATGCAATCTATTCATTTGTTTATGTTTGATATTAATGTCTAGCCTAAGGGAGCCGAGGCTGACGATAAGCGTGCAGAGCGCAGCCCGGCCTAAGTGTGCCAGGGTCAGCTATATAACCAGAGGACTCGGTCTAAAGGCGCTGGGCCTGAACATCACTAAAATAAAAAGAAGTGTTGTTTGTACTTAACTAATTGTATTGAATGCTGAGATTGAATTATTTGTTAAATTGAATGATCTGAGTCTACTGTTTATATACTGCTGTTCATTTGTATTTGTGATTTAAGTTTTCTTGCTGAGCCTTGGCTCACTGGTGCTATGTGGTGCAGGTAAGGCAAAGGGAAAGCTGGACTAATCGTGAGTTGGAGAGCTTTAGGGGCGGCGTGTACATTTCCAGCTGCTCGACCGCCATAGCCGAGGAATCAACAGGGGGAGCCAACTTAATTTTTGCTGGTTAGACCGACTTACCTTGTAATTATTTTAAAGTTGTTTATGCCTTGTAAACGCTTATTTTTGGGATCCCATGTACAAACTCACACTTTTTAATGGAAAACAACTATTCCTATGATCAAAATATTTTAACCCTAATCCGTTAATTAACCTTAGTAACACATTTATATCCAAGTGATTTGATTAGCAAGGCCAACAATATTTAAAATACACAGTGTATTGGTCTTGGCTATCCAGGGCATTACAATATATCTCTTAACAAAATGGACAAAACGTGTCTCTTTGATCTTGGTCATACGTACTCCTCCGATGCAATTGGGGGGGGGGGGTTAACTCTACTGTATCATTGCCTCATATCCATAAGCTAGGGACAATGGACTATTCCTAGTTGAGGTTCGAGCAGTAGTTCGATATATTGTGTCCTTTAAGATCTTGTTGACAGCTTCTACTTGTTTGTTTGCTTGGGGATGAGCAACTATGGAAAAGATTTTGGTGATACCATGCCTTACACAAAAATCTGTAAACGTGTCACTGTCAAACTGAGTGCCATTATCTGAAACGATCTTCCTTGGTAGCCCATATCTGCATATGATTTTCTTGACTAAGAAATCGAGCATCTTTTTGGAAGTAATTGTAGTCAGTGGTTCGCATTCGATCCACTTTGAAAAGTAATCCACCGCGACCACCGCAAACTTCACTCCCCCTTCCATGTTGGGAGTTGCCCGATCAAATCAATACCCCATAGTGTGAAGGGTCATGGGCTCTGCATTTATTTGAGTTCATTAGGCACTGCTCGAGGAATTTTGAAGAATCTATGACACTTATCACATTTTTGGACCTACTCCATGGAATCTTCATTCATCGTGGGCCAAAAATATCCTTGTCTAAATATCTTCTTGGCTAGACTTTGCCCCCTTGCATGGTTGCCACAGAATCCTTCCCGTACTTCTATCATTAGCAATTTGGCTTCTATTTCAATAACACACTGGAGCAAAGGCATAGAATACCCTCTTTTGTACATTATTCTATCAATAACCATGTACTTAGTAGCCTGCCTTAAAATTCATTGGGCTTCATTTTTTTCTTGAGGCAATGTGTAATGTTCTAGGTATGTAGCTATAAGAGTCATTCAAGAGGGAGTATTATTGAGCAGTAGTGTTTGCTCCATTTCTTTAATACTTGGTTGGGCCAGGTGCCCAACTAGTATTATGTTTAGGGTGTCTGCGTCCTTGGCACTTGCAAGTTTTGGTAAGGCATCTGAATTGGAATTTCGGTCGTGGAGTACTTGCAGAATGGTAAATTTTTTGAATTGTACCAGGAGGTCTTTTTCTTTGTTGAGGTAGGATGCCATTTTTATTCCTTGAGTTTGGTATTCTCCCAACACCTAATTCACGATCAATTGTGAATCACTATATATGTCCACTGCCATAACCTTAACATCTCTAGTGAAACGTAATCCTGCTAGCAAGGCTTCATACTCGGACTCATTGTTTGAGGCACTAAAGTCGAACCTTAGCGCGCAATGAACATAATGTCCTATGGGTGCGATAAGTATAAACCCAGCTCCATCATTATGCTCATTGGAGGATCCATATACGAACAACTTCCAAACGGGCCAATTTTCTTCAGGCTTGTTTGCTTGCTCATCCTCTTCTTGTATTCTAGTACATTCATCAATAAAGTCTGCTAAATCTTGCCCTTTGATAGCAGTCCTTGGCTGGTAGGTAATGTCATATTGTCTAAGCTCGATAGCCCACTTAAGTAACTGATCAGATGCTTCTGGCTTCTGTAGAACTTGCCTGAGAGGTTGATCAGTTAAAACTATGATTGGATGAGCTTGGCAGTAGGGCCTTAATTTTCTTACTGCAAGCAACAAATAGTAAGCCAGTTTTCCAATTAATAGGTTCCATGATTCTGCCCCCGGCCAGCCTTTTGTTTATATAACATACTGTATGTTGGGTCCCATCTACATCTCGGATTAGGGCTGCACTAACAACGTATTGAGTGACTGCGAGATACAAGTATAGAATTTTCCCATCAAAGGGTTTCGAAAAGACTAGAGGTTGAGTCAAGTGTTTCTTAAGTTACTGGAAAGCTTTTTCACATTCCTATGTCCACTCAAACTTGCTATTTCCCCTTAGCATGTTAAAAAAGGGTACGCGTTTGTCAGTGGATTTTGAGACAAATCTGTGAAGGCTGCAATCTGTCCCGTCAGTCTCTATACCTCCTTTATCTTGGTTAGGGATTTCATATCGTTCAACGCCTTATTTTTTTTTGAGGATTTTCTTCTATACTTCTTGCGTTGACAATGAAACCAAGAAACTTCCTCGAGCTTACCCCAAACGAGCATTTTAAAGAGTTAAGCTTCATATTGTAATGCTTAAGGATGGAAAAGCATTATGATAAATCCTTCATGTGTCCCCTAGCCTCTTTTGATTTTACTAGCATGTCGTTAACGTAGACCTCCTTGTTTTTACATATTTGGTCTCTAAACATCATATTTACCAATCGTTGATACGTCGCACCAATGTTTTTTAGACTAGAAGGCATTACTTTGTAACAATACAATCCTACGTCAGTTCTAAAACTAGTATGTTCCTCATCGGGAGGGTGCATACTGATCTGATTGTACCCCGAGTAAGCATCCGTAAACATGAGGATTTCGTGCCCTGTAGTGGCATCGACCAGCTGGTCGATTCCTGGTAGGGGAAACAATCCTTTTGGTATGCCTTGTTTAGATAAATGAAATCTATACAAATCCTGCATTTGCCATTGGATTTTGGTACTAGGATGGGGTTAGAAACCCACTCAGGGTAGAAGGCCTCTCTTTTAAGCCTATTTTCTTTTAGCCTTTGGACTTCTTCTTTTAAAGCCTTTGATCTCTCTTTATCGAGCATCCTTCTTTTCTGTTGTATGAGCTTAAAGTTTTCTCTGTATATATTTAGATCATGATTAATAACTGTGGAGATTATGCCAACCATGTCCTTGTGCGACCAAGTGAATACGTCTTGATTGTTCCTTAGGAAGTTTAAGAGTTCTGATTTGACTTCCTTTGTTAAACTTCTTCCAATATTGACTGTCTTCATCGGTTGAAATGGGTCAAGTGACACTTTCTCCAGGTCTTTAGTAGGTCCTACCCCAATATCAAAGTCCCCAAAGTGAGGATCAATATCTTCTCCCTCGCTTTGGGCAACTCCCTATTTGGAGCTGCTTGCCTCTTCTGAGGATGCATTACTTTGTTGTTCAATGTTGCTTATTCCCATCTCTGTTGTTGGCTTGATATTCATTGGTCTAGCAAATAACATGTTGGTCATGGAGAAGCCTTTCTTAATAGTTGTAATGGAAGAATTATAACATTCCCGAGCTTCTCTCTTATTTCCTTTTGCACATCTAATCCCAAAATTGGTATGAAATTTCATCATGAGATGAAATATGGATGTTACGACTCGCAAATCGGTCAAGATTGGCCTTCCTAAGAGGGCATTGAAGGCCTAGGGAATATCAACCAAAAAAAATGTTGCCATAACCGTGATGTTTGCAAGAACAATTCCCACTGTTACTACTAACTTGATCATTGGAGTCAACCCTTCTCTGGTAAAACCATGTAAAGTTTGTGTGCATGGTTCTAGGTCTCAAACAGACAACTTCATTTTCTCAAGGGATGTTTGAACTGAATGTTCAATGAGGAACCATGGTCTATCATCATTCGTGCCACAATTATGTTGACAATCTGGGCCTCGATTACCAAAGGATCATTATGTGGAAATCTTACATGCACGACATCATCATGTGTGAATGTTATTGGCTTACAATCATAGTGAGGGGTTTTGGGAGAACGCTCCTCGACTGCTAGTACTTCATTCATCAGTTCATGGAAAAGTATCCGAGAATAGCGTTCTAAGCCTTTTCTACTTTCTCCTGCCAAGTGTTGTCCTCCACATATCATGTCTAGCCAACCAGTTACGGGAGCTGGCTGTAATGGTTGAGTTGGTGCATCCGCATTTGGAGCTGCAACTTTGATTTGATCAGCAGGACGACGAACATACCTTCTCATGGCCTGATGGTTTTGGCAGATGAGAAATTTGATTTCGTCCTTAAGCTGGTTACACTCGTTGGTGTCATGTTCGTAGTCATTATGGAAACGACATAACTTGTTCGTTTCTCTCTTACTTATGCTTTCCTTATAGGATTAGGTTTCCTGTAAGGTACCTCGACTTGTGTAGCTTGAAAGACTTCTGCTCGTGACCCCAAGAGCATAGAGTAAGTGGTTAAACGAGGATTTTCCTCTCGTGGCTTATTATTGGTTTTGGGCCTTTTGTTGTCTTTATTATTTCCACCGTTCGAGTAGTTATTTCATTTTCCACTTCTTTGTCCATTATTATTTCCATTACCATTGGTTGTCTGGTTCTGGTTCTGGCTGGGAGCTCCATTATCTTTGGCTGGACGGGCAGTAATGGAACCTGCCAGATTAGCTTGATCTATTCTTCTGATGGCCTCTTCTAGTTTAATGAACTCGTCTGCTCGATCTAAGACATCTCTTGTTGAGTAGACAATTTTCCTCCTTAAGTCAGTCCATAGAGGACCCTTTATTTGGATTCCAACCATGATGGTCATCAATTTTCCCTCATCGCTAATCGTCTTTGATTGGGAAACCTCTTGCATGAACCTTTGCACGTAGTCCTTCATAGGCTTGTTCGATCCTTGCTTAGTGTCAACAAGGTCATTGAGTTCAGTCGATGGAATACGAGCAGCAAAGAATTGTGAGTAAAAGAGCCTGACAAATGTATCCCAGGATGTAATGGTTCATGGCTCCAGTTTGAAGAACCATTGTTGAGCATTATCGGATAAAGTGGTTGGAAAGATCCTACAATGAACATCGTCTTTAACCCCTTGGAGATCCGTCTATATCTCAAAATTGTTAACATGTGAGACAGGATCTTCCCTTCCAGTGTACATCTTCCAAGTTGGCATCTTGAACTTGGGTGATAGTATTAGGGCATTGATACGATCTGAGAAAGGAGACCCTTTCTTTCTTTCCTTCCAGGTCAATGTTTGTAAGTTTCAGGGTTGTTAGTTCTCATACCATCTGAGCAAGAGCATCCAATTGCGTCTGGATTGCAGGAGCAACTAGTGATACAACAGCTGGTGCTACAATTGGGATTGTAGTATGTAACGTCCCAAAATTTCTAATAAGGCTTAGCGCCTTGATTACTGTGTCAGGAGGGCATAATTGGATGTTATATGTTAGTACGAGTTTATTTTTATTGTATATGTAAATTCTATGAGTTATATTACAATATGGATATTGATGCATGTTTAAGTGTATTAAATGTGCTTATAGGCCAAATTATGTTAAAATTGGAATTTTTGTAATTTTGGACCTGTTGAGGGCATATTTGTATTATACATGCTTTATGAGTGAGACCACATTATTATTTGGATATATTTGAGATGTGTGGCCCGAGGCGATCCTAGTGAGAAATTTGGCAGAAAAGTCACATCGGGGATTAATACCGACTCGAGGTGAGCCTAGGGGTATTTTAGTAATTTGTTGAATTACTGGGGGTATTAGAATATGAGTTATAACTGAGGGAAAATATTGTTGTTTGCAAGATTAGTGAGAATAATTTGGAATCTTAAGTGAAATTTAAGGTTTAGTAGGAAAATGGTGGCAAAAGACGATTTTGCCCTTGGGGGCATTAAAGAGCTAAGGTTAACGCCAGGGGTAATTTGGTCTTTTCCCTAGCCTTGGATTACCTTAGGCACCTAGAAGCATTAGGAAAGTAAAGGGAACATGACAAACAATTCTCAGCAGCTTTCTTTCTCTCTACCTCGTTACTCTCTTTCCCTCTTGAAGACTTGGGTTTTTTGAATTTGTAGAGGAAATAGGGTTGGAAATCTATGGAACTTGAAGTTGGAGCTAAGATTGGGAATAAGAGTAAGCTTAGGGTTGAAATTCACAGTTGAGGTAAGAATTCGTACTCTCTTTTCTAGTGAAACTCTGTATGGGGTCATGTTTTTGCTGAGTTTTAAGTGTTAGCTTGGGTTTTGAGATTTTGTAAGACTTTGGGTTTGTTTTGGGGGTATAAATGACGTTTATGTTGTGTTATTGAGAGTCCTAGACTCAATTGGGATTTAGGTTCAACTTTGAGTTTGGTTTGGAGTGGTTTTGGTTCAAGGAAAAACGCAGGAAAAACCCTAAATTTCTGGGTTCGCGGGGTCACACCGCAGCACTGTTCTTGAAGCATCGCGACCCGCATAAAGTCAGAGGCTGGAGCAGTTCTCTAAATTGCCTTACCATCGCAGTGCTGGGTGAGCTGAGCTGCGACGTGTGTCTAGGGAAATTAGGGTCAGGTCTCGTTGACTTGTAGAGAGCCGCAGAGCTTAGTAAGGGGTGCCACAACTCAAATTGGGGATTTTGGCCAGATAGTGTTTTTAAGCACGGAAACTCAAACCTAAAGTCTCGGGAAGGATTCTAATACCTGGTTTAGTAGAATTCGAGGTCCCGGAGGCTAGGAATTAATCTTGAAGCTTTTGATTAGTTTAGTTCTTGATGATTTCCCGTTATAATGTTGTGACTAGGTTATATCATTAGGCTCAAGAGTAAGGATCGTACTCAGGGTCGCCATATGCTATTTGCTCGGGAGTCAAGGTAAGAAAACTTCACCCTGATTGTAATTGGGACTCGGGCCCCTGTTAATTAATATGACTATAATTATGCATGTGATTACTTGATTAGGCATGCTTGTGTACGATGTATCTAATTGTTTGATAGGCAAACTATATGTTTGATTATACTTGATCTGATAGCTCGACTTAAGAGAGTCGGGGTCGTGAATAAGATCTGAATGCTTGACCTAAGAGAGTCAAGGTCAACAATAAGATCTGAAAGCTCGGCCTAAGAAAGCCAGGGTTGACAATGAGATTTGAAATCTCAGCCTAAGAGAGTCAGGGCAACAAGCATGCGGAATGCTGACCATTTTGGCTAGAGCAACTTGGGAGTGCAATATGCACTTGTCTGGCCCGAATGCCACCTATATAATTAGAAGTGCAGTCTACACTTGTCTAACTCATTGGCTGTTTAAATTGGACTATGTGTTTGATTGAGTAGGGTTATTACTGCTTAGCTTGTTATTTACATTCTATTTCTTATTTGAATCTATTGATATAAATTTTCTTACTGAGCCTTGGCTCAAAGGTGCTTTGTTGTGTAGGTAAGGGTAAGAGTATGATAAACCAGCCATGAGTTAGAGAGCTTTAGAGGCGGTGTGTACGTATGTAGCTTGCTTGACCGCCACGTCCGAGACTACTTGGGAGGAACTAGGGTCGAACCCTATTTTGCTGCTTAGGGCAGCTAGTTTGTATTTTATTTGTCTTTTATCAGTTTGGAAACACTTTTTGGGATCCCATGTATAAACTAAACACTTTTAGAGAAAAATGATAACTTCATTGATCAAAATTTTTAATACCTAACCTTGGTTTCGTTTTTAATTACACATTTAAGTCCAAATGACCCGCTTAGCGAGTTAAGCACCATTTTAAACACAGTGTAACAGTCTTGGCTAACCAGGGCATTACAACTTGGTATCAAAGTTGTTTAGGGTTAAGAGTTCTTGAAGACTGGTTGGACATGTACACTCGCCACTAAAGATAAGCTTGACTCACAGTTTGGTATCCAATAGCGTGATTATGTGCTTAATTGCTTCATTCAACATATGCGCCTTATGTGCATGCTAGAATAGAGAACATGACCTATATATATATATTGTGGGAGCTGTTGGTTTTTATTGATCAAATAAGAGATTATGCACAGCGGAACAACAATCAAATTGTTAGATTAATCCCATAAGATTTCTAGGTCTACTTCTTCACACTCATATATATGTTGAATCAAGGACAAGAATAGAAAAATTACCTCAGGTCCTTCCTTGCTGCTATCTTTTCGTATGGCTGAATCCTTGAGATCTCACACCAAGATCTTCCAAATGTTCTCAGGCACACAAAGAACGAGTGTGGGCTCGCTATACAAATAATAGGCAATAACTATTTATCAGATGTTCTCAACACATGAGATCTGATAAAGTTTGGACCTAGGTTTTGTGAAGAATAATGACCTTTGTTTTTGTCACTGTTCTCTTTTCTCTGAGAGAATCCTAGATATTTTTCTATCCCTGAAAAATTACGTTCTGTGAAAACTGATATCCAATATTTAATAATATCCAATATATTAAAATATTTGTTATTTTAAACAAATTCAAAATAACTGATCAGTTATCAGATTTTTGTTTAAATAATAATATTTTAATCATATTAAAATATCTCATTATTTATTTAATATTTAAATAACTAAAATTGTAGAATCAAGAGACTAAGTCCATCTCTTATGCGTGTAGCACAGTGCCTGTGCACTGTGCCACACGTGTACCACATGCATGTGCAGGCATGTGATTTTTCCCAATTTTTATTATTATTTAAATACCAAAAATCCCAAAAATAAATTAATTCAAAATTAATTATATTTTTGTTAAATCAAATAATTAATTAATTCTTAATTAATTAATTACACATAATTAAACAATAATTATGTTTGATACATAGAAAAATATTTTACTTATCACATAAGTCCTTTTTGCCCATTTTTGTATTTGCCTTTGACAGTGATTGTTTGAGCCATTTTGGGGACCATGGACCTATAACATTAAGCTCCAATAAATTAAAACTAAATAATTAAACTCTTTAATTATAATAGTTAATTTATTAATTATGATATTACTCCACTATAAATTCAGAATTGCACTCTTTATGTTATAGATATACTTTTACATAAATCTTTTTCTTAAGTCGTCCATTGATATAACCATCTTACAATAGTTCAACCCTCTAATTAATTAGTTCATAAATTAGAATGGGAGAATTACCATTTAACCTTTCTAGTTTACTTCTTATTCCTTAAGTACCATTAATTCACTAGTGAATAATTAATCTATAATCTAATTATAGATTTGAGCTCAAAATCATTCAATTCCAGAATTAACCCTTAAGGGAACTAATATACGATCCGTTAGGAAATATTAGATTCCGTATTGTTGATACATGTTCCCAGCCATCCATGATATTAAATCTCCAAAACAAAAGTCATTAGCCTCATTCTTTGAAGAGACCTTAACGAATGAATCAAAAGATTTAATAAACATGAACAGGAGTTCATGAACACTCAGGATTTAGGTTGATCTATAAATGATCATCAGTTATGATATGAATTACAAGTCTTTATTGTTAAATGGTTTTTGGATAAAGACTTTAATTCATATCGGTCCATGTCATATATAATCATATTATATAAAGCACCTTTACCGAGATGTCTTACCACATCAATAATCCGAATCTAGATTATTTGTATCATTATGATACTCAGTAAACCGTACTTACAACTCCAATTAAAGAATTCCATAACTTTAATTTGTCGTTGTTGACTATTTTTATTCATTCATGTGATCTTAATTCTCTTGTACTAATACAAGATCACATCCTCAATAATGAATATGGAATTTTTCTGATATTTACAAAATTATTCAAACAATAATTTAACAATCTAAATATGACAATAACAATAAACCATTGTATTTATTTATTCATAGAAAAAAAAATGTCTTTACATGCTTTTAGGACACACTCCTAACAGGAGCAAGGCCTATTAATTGATGCATGAACGTTATAGACCTGTGTTCTTGTATTAATATTATATGTGGTTGCTGTGTTGTTTGGTTCTGCTCGTGAGATAGTCCTGGACATGATTATCATGCTTGATAGGTTAAGTCATTGATTGCAGAAAGATTCGGAAGTTATGTACCCAAGGCAGTCAATTGGATTGGGCATTGTGAATATCAAGGTCGCAAATTATAATTAGGGCCAGAACCCTCCATCTGCCCTTGGAATTTGCGACACATGTTTACTAGCATGCAAGCAAGATTGCAAAAGCAAGAGGAAGAGATTAAGTGGCTGAGGCAGAGGGTTCCGCTAGGGAATGTTGTTATGTTGTTTTGCCAATAGTGGCACCAACTTTGGCTCAACCTAAGGGTGAGAACAGATGGGAACTACTGTATGAAAGATTCCAGAAGAATTATCCTCCAACTTTTGAGGGAGGCCTAGATTCGTTCAGAGTTGAACAGTGGATAAGCATGATTAGATCCATCTTCGAATATATGGGAGTGGTAGGCAATGATAGAGTGGCTTATTCCATGTACATGTTATAGGAAGTTGCGAACGTGATAGGAAGTGGTATCAGACCCGGAATGTTGTCATGAAGGGTTGGGAAAAATTCATAAAATTGTTCAATGAGAGGTATTATTGTGAGGCAGTTCGAATTGCGAAGACCAACAAGTTTATGAACTTGGTTTAGGGTAGTAAGACAGTGACAGAATATGTCAATGAATTTGATGGGATGGAAAAATTCGATTTTTATTTGGTACCAACAGATGTGGCCTGGAAGGAGCAATTCATTTGAGGATTGAACTTTGAGTAGCCCACAGCATTAGGATCGCTCCAGTACATGAGATTTTTACCTACGCTCAGGTAGTAGGGAGGGCCCTTGATATCGAGGAGGCACGGATGAGATATGGAGTGAGAGCGCCATAGGGCAAGAAGCTCAGAAAATGGTACCCCAATTTGCGGGATTTGGTAGGGGTAGAGGCCCTAGTTACCAGAAAAGAAAGGCCCCTGACAGTTCTATTAATCCTGGTCCTAATAGGAGGGGTCGTGGTACCCAAGGTGGCCACCGAAGCGGCAACGAGGTCTGGAGAGGTTTTCCAGTATGCGTCAGGTGCAGGAGACACCATCTGGGAGAATGTCAAATGAAGGCATGTTTTCTATGTGGAATAATTGGGCACTTCCAAGAAGGATTGCTTGAGATCCAAGAAGGAAGAACCAAAAAGTGCGGATAGCTTGATTCCAGCTCGAGTGTCCACCTTGATGCAGTCAGAGCCTGAGGCAAGTCCCTAAGTGGCAACAGGTTGGCTTTCTGGTTCTCAACCTCTTATACTGTGCTGATTGATTCTGGTGCTACGTATCTCTTAGTAGAGGCATAGATATGTTGTACATATTGTGTGATTATTACACTATGCGGCTTGATATTTTAGTGCCTACTGGGGGAAAATTGGTGATTTCCAGGAGATGGGTCAGAATGTTACTAGTGACAGTTAGCAGAAAGTTTATTAAGTTGCTTATAAGAGACTTTGGTATGAATCTAAGTATAGCCTAGTTTGCAAAGTAAGGGACAACCAAGGACTGTAAGAAAATATGTTGACTTCTGAGTTCAAAAGGAAAAGACCCATTTGTGTTCACGAGATTTCTAACTATGGTGGTGAGTACCACTAGGGTTATACCAGGTAGACCAGAGGGAAACTAGATTGGCCAATGCAGTTTCAGATGGGTGTCCTGAGGATTTGTTGGGATTGTTGTTGCGTCTAAGGATTGAGTATGCTATAGGACTAATGTAGGGATAGAACTGGTATCCGAGGTATCATACAGAAGGGCATCAGCTGAGTGGAAAGAATTAAAGGTTCAGTCGAAGGAGTTACTCATCATGGGAATTAATTAGACGGAGCTTCTCACCATGGGATATGTCAACAACATTTGTTAAGAAGAAGGACAAGTCATTGAGAACGTGTACCGTATATGGATAACTGAATAAAGTAATTGTCAAGAATAAGTATCCATTGCCAAGGGTGGATGATTCATTTGTCCGGTTGCAAGGTAATACATTGCTCTTAAGAATTGACCCTCGATCTGGTTATTACTAGCTGAGGATCAAGGAAAGAGACATTTCAAGAATTACCTCTCGCACCAGGTATGATGTGATTGATTTTTTAGTGAAGACTTTTAAGCTGACCAATGCTTCAATGCCCTGCGTAAATCCAACAAATAGAGTACAAGGACAATTTGGAAAAGTCATATTTAGATTGATCGAGAAGGTTTTGGACTACTTCCAGTTAGAACCAGAACACGAGTAACATTTTCATTGATATTTCAGAGGCTGAGGAAGCAGGGATTATAGGTAAGGTTTCGGAAGGGATGAGTTCTGATTTCTTCGGGTGATGTTCAAGGTCACATTATGGGAAGTGATGGGAGCATGCATCATTTAGATAAGATAAAATTAGTAAGGAATTGGCCAAAGGATCGTTTCAAAGGTTAGAAGTACTGTGGGACTGGCAAACACATCAATTTTTACTTGAAGCATCTTCGAGGACTTCCATACCCTTGATTGAAGTAACGTAAGGACCTAAAGCTTGTCTAAATGGATAGTTGCGTACCGGATTTTCAAAAGTTAAAATAAAGTTTTATTATCATGACATGGTATAAGTATAAGCATGTGATGGACTTATATATAAGAACGGTACGGTAGACATTGTCCATGTTTAAAAACGAGGAGTTCATAGTGCGGTGCATCAGGGGCTAGGGTGTGCTCGTGTGTAGACTAGAGAGGTGATTGTTCATGCTTCACAGTGGTTAAAGGAATAAGAACATAGATGTTTTACACAGGACTTTGAGTTGACAGTCATGCCAAATAATTGTGGTTAGGGTGAGGCGACAACACTTATGGGAAAGAAGTGTGTACACTAGCATAAAAGTTAAAGCATTTTGTCACCCATAGGGGTTGAAAATGAGATAAAGGCATTGGTAACTGTTAAAGGACTGATAGTGAATTCCTTTATTACTCAGAGAAAACTAATGTGTAGGCTGATGCCTTGAGTTGGAAGGGTCCATGCTAGTTGTATGATTTGCAACAGATTGTGGAGTTAGTATGGATGGATATAATTATGGACCTTATGGATGGATCACCTTAGATTGTGGGAAAAATGATTAGGTATGAGAAGTTGTGACCCGACATATTATGTTGACACACTTTTGTTTGTGTGAGCAAGTTATTATAAGAATGAATATATGTGAAAGGAGATCATACATCTTCGTGGGGCAACAGAGTCGATAGTGTCAGATTGAAACCCTTTATTTATTTTTCCCAAGTTTTGGAAAGGGCCATAGAAGGCGATGAGTATAAGATTGTGATTTTGAATTATTGGTTACCTTTCGACAGATTGACAACCTCAGAGAACAACTCATAATTTAAGAATTATGCTTCGATTATGTAAGTTTTAGGGACATTGAGGTAAGTACGGTCCCTTGATTGGATTGCTATGGCGATGAATACTGGTTGAGAGCCGGAATGACTCGGGATAATAAATTGTGAGATAGGAAAAGAAAATTACCTATTTCGGGGAACAAAATGAGAGACAGGAAGTATTCTGGTTCTGAACCAATCCAGAGGACCAATGATGGTATTAAGGATTGTTAGAGCAGGAGTACTTGCTTTATTGAAAAGACATAAATTTTTTCAAATTTAAATATGGAAACGTGGAGTTTCAGGAAATGAGACATTGTGCTTCTCCGAGTATTATTGATTAAAAGATAAGATAATTTGGAAAGAAAGAGAAGAATTGAATCTAGGTTTGTTTGAATTTTGAGATCTTAACAAGGATTAGGCCAAAGGCCTACAAATTTTCCTTACCTCGACATGGACGGGGGTTCATAAGGTGTTACAGGTGCCGATGCTAAAGAAAGGGGTGTTGAGTACTACCCTATTTGGGCGAAGAGATCCTGGAATTACAGTGAGACTTATTACATAAAGAGAAACTAATGGGAATTCTGGATAGAAGGGATAAAGTCTTAAGGAATGAGACTGTCACTTTGGTGAGAGTGTTGCAAAGAAATAGAAAGGTAAAGCACTTGACTCCGAAGTTAGAGTCAGTTATGTGGGACCAGTATCCCAAAACGTTTGAATAAATTTTGAGGAAAAAATTTCTATAAGCAAGGGATAGTTATAATGTCCCAAAATTTCTAATAAGGTTTAGCTCCTTGATTATTGTGCCAGGAGGGCATAATTGGATGTTATGTGTTAGTACGAGTTCATTATGATAGCCTCGATTATGTTAAAAGGTGCATTTTTGTAATTTTTGACCCGTTTAGGGTATATTTGTATTATACATGCTTTATGAGTGAGACCACATTATTATGTGAATATATTTGAGATGTGTGGCCTGAGGCGATCCTAGTGAGCAATTTGGCAAAAAATTCACATCGAGGATTAATACCCGGCTCGGGGTGAGCCTAGGGGTATTTTAGTAATTTGGTGAATTACCGGGGTATTAGAATGAGCTATAACTGAGGGAAAATATTGTTTTTTGGAAGATTAGTGAGAATAATTTGGAATCTTAAGTGAAATTTAAGGTTTAGCAGGAAAATGGTGGCAAAAGACGATTTTTCCCTTGGGGGCATTAGAGAGCTAAGGTTAACGCCAGGGGTAATTTGGTCTTTTCCCAAGCCTTGGATTACCTTAGGCACCTAGAAGCATTAGGAAAGTAGAGGGAACATAACAAACACTTCTCAGTAGCTTTCTTTCTCTCTCTCTATATCTTGTTACTCTCTTTCCCTCTTGAAGACTTGGGTTCTTTGAATTTGTGGAGGAAATAGGCTTGGAAATCTAAGGAACTTGAAGTTGGAGCTAGGATTGGGATTAAGAGGAAGCATAGGGTAAAAATTCACAGCAGAGTTAAGAATTCGTACTCTGTTTTATGGTGAAATTTTGTATGGGTTCAAGTTTTGGCTGAGTTTTAAGTGTTAGCTTGGGTTTTGAGATTTGGTATGACTTTGGGTTTGTTTTTAGGGTAAAAATGATGCTTATGTTGTGTTATTGAGAGTCCTAGACTAAATTGGGACTTAGGTTCAAATTTGGATTGGGTTTGGAGAGGTTTTGGATCGGGGAAAAATGAAGGAAAAACCCAGAATTTCTGGGTTCGCAGGGTCGCGCCGTGGCCTGCATAAACTCAGAGGCTAGGGTGGTTCTCTGAATCCTCTTAGTGTTGCGACGCTAGGTGGGCTGCATCGTGGCACGTGTCCAGGGAAATCAGGGTCAGAGCTCTTTGATTTGTAGAGAGTCGCGACGCTTAGTGAGGGGAGCCGCGACTCAAATTGGGGATTTTAACTAGATAGGATTTTTAAGCACGGGAACTCAAACCTAAAGGCTCGAGAAGAATTCTACTACCTGGTTTAGTAGAATTTGAGGTCCTGGAGGGTAGGAATTAATCTTGAAGCTTTTAATTAGTTTAGTTCTTGATGATTACTCGTTATTGTGTTGTGACTAGGTTATACCGTTAGGCTCGGGAGTAAGGATTGTGGTCGGGGTCGCCATATGCTATATTCTCGAGATTCAAGATAAGAAAACTGCACCCTGGTTTTAATTGGGGGCTTAGGTTCCCGTTAATGAATATGATTATAATTATGCATGTGATTACTTGATTAGGCATGCTTGTATACATTGTATCTAATTGTGTGATAGGAAAATTGTATGTTTGATTGTACTTGATATGAAAGCTTGGCCTAAGAGAGATGAGGTTGGCAATAGGATCTGAAAGGTCGGCCTAAGAGAGTCAGGGTTGGCAATAAGATTTGAAAGCTCAGCCTAAGAGAGTTGGGATCGACAATAAGATTTGAAAGCTCGGCCTAAGAGAGCCAACGTCGGCAACAAGCGTGCATAGTGCATGCCATTTTGGCTAGGGAAACCTGGTAGTGCAATATGCACTTGTCTGGCCCGAACACCACCGAAATAATTAGAAGGGCAATCTAAACTTGTCTAACTCATTGACTGTTTAAATTGGACTATGTGTTTGAATGAGTAGGGCTATTACCGCTAAACTTGTTATTTACATTTTGTTGCTTATTTTAATCTATTGATTTAAGTTTTCTTGCTGAGCCTTGGCTCACAGGTGCTTCGTGGTGCATGTAAGGGCAAGAGTATGATGGACCAGCTATGAGTTGGAGAGCTTTACGAGTGGTGTGTACATATGCAACCTGCTCGACCGCCATAAGCGAGACTGCTTAGGAAGAACTAGGATTGAACCCTGTTTTGCCGCTTAGGATGACTAGTTTGTATTTTATTTGTCTTTATCAGTCTGTAAACACTTTTTGGGATCCTGTGTATAAACTAAACACTTTTAATGAAAAATGATTACTTCGTTGATTATAATTTTTAATATCTAACCTTGGTTTAGTTTTTAATTACACATTTACGCCCAAATGACTGGCTTAGCGAGTTAAGCACCATTTTAAAGACACAGTGTAACGGTCTTGGCTAACACGGGCGTTACACAGTATCCCCTACTTGCAGTGCATGTAGGATTATAAGTGCGATGGGTCTAACAACATTTGACACATTGCCTTCTCTAAAATGTTTAAGGACATCACAGAGATGAGGTTCTCTGTTTCCCAGTCTATTAAAGACACTTCTCCCCCTTGGTTGCCCCCAACATTTTGAATGTTTGCTCGAGGAGGACCAGGAGGTTGTCTTGCAGGACAGTTTGTGGGCTCTTGCTGCCTTGGTGGGAAAAACAACCCTTCAGGCTAGACATTCCCCCTGGGTGGAATATCTTGAGGCCCAGGTGGCCTTGGCAGAAAAAACCGTCCTCTTAGATTTTCGTCCTGTTGGTTGTCATTATATTGTTGATGGTCACGGGGTTGGTGGTACCAACTGTCCCCTTCATCATCATCAAAACCATCTTTGTAAGTTATTTGATAACTACTGCTAGCCTCTTGGTCATTTCTTCTTCTGTTTCTTCTACAATTATGACCACAGTTTTATCTGGCAAAGTGATGTGGTTGGCCTCGATTCTGGCTAGCGGGTCTCTCATCCCTTGCCATCGGTACTGAGGACCGGCTTCAGAATTTGGAGGCTGCCTTCCTTTTGAGGCTATTTGCCTAGGGTGCTCATTAGCAGGTCTTCCAAATCTAGACACTTTTATGGCACAACCCTGCTCCCTATTAGGAAGCTCTTGCTCATAGTTCCCTTATGGGAGTGATGGATCCTAGCAGATCTAGGAGAGACCATTTAGTCACGAGACTGCAATCGCTGGGCAACATCTGGGGTTTGACTAGCTGGTCATTGGATTTCAATATTCACTTGACCAATGTTCTCAGGCTGAGGAACCACTGGTCGGGCTCTTTTTGCTTGATTTTGTGACAAGACAGCCTTTAGGAACCTTGTTGTCTCAGCATTACGACAATCAGCTTCTTCTTGGCGAGCTTCGAGGGTCCGCTGTCTCTGATCCATCCAGGCATGAAAATTTTGTCGTTGTTTATTGAGGGCTTCAGATATAGCTTATTGAGCAATTGCCTGACTTTCATGCATGGCAATGAATTGCTCTTGCATCTACACCATGACCCCTTTCAGTTGTTCAAGGTCGGGGTGCGGTTCTTCTCCTAAGTCCACATGGGGCTCATCATTCCTGAATGTGGCTGATAGAGGTATGTTTCCAGGATGATGAAATGGATAAGTAGGGCGCCAAGGAGGGATCTGACTGCTCAAGGGGTGGTCAGGTTGGGCAGTATTAGGGTTCCCCTCCTATGGCTCTAAACTTTGGCTTCTAGTAGTGATATCCATTGTTTCATGCGGGTCTAATAGAATAAGATCTTGCAATCAACTCTCAATGAAAGTACCAAAATGTTGACCAGTGTTTAGGTTAATGACACTGAGTCACTTTATACGATAGAATAAGAATAAAATGAACCGAATTCAACTAAACGACACAAATAATTTTATAGTGGTTTGGCCCCAAGAGTTGGTAATGACCTACGTCTACTTGCACTTTTATTTATCGGAAAAGCATCACACTTAAGATCAAGAAGAAACAGGGTTCACTGAGTTTCTTAAGCCGAAGAAAGAATACACTTCGAAGGGTTTTGTATGTAAAATGCTTACAAAAGAAATCTCTAGCTTTTTCTCTCCTCTTTTTCACTTAGCATTAATAATTGAATGAACCCCTTATTTATAGAGAGTCTTAATGGGCAATGGGCCCTTACAAGCAAATCTAGGCCCTACACCTATAGGCGTAGGATCAGTACATTTTGCTACAAATTCAAATAAGCTTCTATATTCTAATGTAGTCCTCTCAAGCAACTACTCCTTCCAACCAAATCTCTGAATTTAATGCGGTGTAATGTCATGTGTCTTTTTCTTAGATGCCACGTCATTAAGTTCGAAATTGGGTTAAACAGCTTCCCCCAACACTTATCCCCTCATTGCGGGGCTTAAGTATTTATTTCTTAAGAACGAGTGGGAGGACCCCACTTCTGAAGATATATTATATTTATTTTGCCTTAAGGCCAATTCAGACACCAGAACCGGAGGTGATAGTTTCTACTACCTAATCAAATTTCCAAAAAAAAAATTCAGGATCATTGACCTCCCTAGCCATCCAAATAACTATAAGGACCAGTTCTTTATGTTGAATGGGTTATGGACCTGCGTTTTCTGTTATTTTAATCAACCTCGTAAGTGTTTTTGCCTTAGCCTTATTAAAGTTCATGTTTCAGTATTTTTTTTTATGAAAAGAATGATTATATTGAAAACTAACAAAACAGTTACAAACCAAACTCAATCGAGCCCACTTACACAAACTTACAACTAAACAACATTCTCAATAAAGGCTACATCATTTTTCCTAATTTTCAACTTAGGAAGTCTAGTTAGTCTACCTCTCAAATAATATTTAATCAATTGAATTACATAGCCAACAGATAGAGAACTAAATTCAAAAATACAATTGCTCCTATTCCTCCAAATCATGTAAACAGCTGCTGCCAAAGCAGCAGCAGCAACTTGCTGTTTCAGCCCCTTCGGTTTACCAGCCATCCAAGAGCACCAATTATCATGTTTCAGTATTTTCTTAATCTAATCGTTTTACTTTCTTGTGCAGCCATTTATTAGAGGTCCTCGACTTCCCATATCTGTTTGAACCAATACCAGACCCTTGCCTCTGCCCCTACTGCCGAAAAGGAATACCAAGCAGTGATAACAGATGCCAATATGTTGGTATGTTGTAACGCCCTAGATAGCCAAGACTCTTACACAATGTATTTTTAAATAATGCTAGACTCTCCAATCGATTCATTTGGCCATAAACGTGTGACTAAAGGTAATTAACAGGTTAGGGTTAAAAATTTTGGTCAAAATAAGTAATCATTTCATTAAAAAGTTTAAGATTACATACGGGGTCCCATAATAAACGTAAGAAGGTCATTTGCAATTCAATAGAATACAACAGGCTGACCTAAGCAGCCAAATTAGAGTTCGACTCTAGTTCCTCTGTGAATTCCTAGTTGTGGTAGTTGAGCAAGTTGCATATGTACATGCCACCACCGAAGCTCTCCAACTCATGGCTGGTCCAGCATCCCTTTTCCCATACTTGCACCACATAGCACTCGTGAGCCAAGGCTCGACAAGAAAACTTAAACATGCTCATAAGCAGTTAATAACATATTACAGAATCATAAATAGCATGCCTAGTAGCAATAACCCTACTTGTGCATGCATTCAATCTAGATAAGTGACTATAGAGTCATACTAGGGCCCGTTTCCCTAGATAAGTGACTGTAGAGTCACCCTGAGGCCCGTTGCCCTATTCTTTGTATTACCAGCATTAGGGTTGGCCAAGCGTACCTAGTGCTTTATTTTCCAAGCGACCATAAGGTCGGTCAAGCGTATACCACACTCCTGGATAGGCCTAACCATATCGGCCAGCGCTCAGCGTGCTATTGCCGCCCTTAACTTATAACTCAAGCCTTTTGACCTACACTCAGTGCACTATTACCGCCCTTGACTTATAAGTCAAGCCTTTCAATCAGGTAATACAGACAAGCATAAATCATATAAAAATTATGTAGATACAATGCACTCAAGCATTCTTAATCAAATAATCATAGACATAATCATAATCATGCACATTCATAGGCACTCGAGCCTTAATCATAACCCAGGGTGCAATTGTCTTTCCTCTAGTCCAAGCACTAGATAAATAGAAATGACCCTCGAGCATGATCCCCTTCTGAGCCCTAGCGGTATCCTAGTCACAACCATAATAAAGCATATCCATCAATATCGAGTATATAAATGCTTCTGGACCGAGTCCTAGCCTCCGGGACCTCAAATTCTACTAAATCGAGTAGTAGAATCCTTCTCGAGCCCTTAGGTTTGAGTCCTCGCAACTCGAAACCTCACTTGGCTATTCTTTCCAATTAGCGCTATAGTGCACCACTGAAGGGTCGCGGCGCACCCCAAAGTAAAGGGCCCTGGACCTGTTTTCACTAGACACGTGCTGAGGCGCATCCCACTAGGCATCGCGGCGCTAAGGCGGTTTAGAAGAACCCTAACGCCCCTGAGTTCATGCAGGTCGTGACACTCCAAGAACAGTGCTGTGGTAACCCCGCGAACCCAGATTTCCAACATTTTCCTCTGGGCCAAATCCCTCAAAATTCATCTCAAATAGCAACCAAACCCATACTTGAGTTTGAAACTCATAACAACACATCACATGCAGCATATAAAACCCCAAAACCAAACCAAAACCTCATCACAACTTAAAATCCAACCCTTGAGTTCAAAACTTAAGAACCTCTAAAAGCTCAAGAAACTCATAAATTCACTTAAAAATTCAGAGATAATTACTTACCTCCACTGAGAATTACGACCCTAAGCTGCCTTTAAACCAATCCTTCCTCCAAACTCCTTCAATTACCAAGCCAATCTCTCAAAATTTCAAGAACTCACCCAAGTGAGAGAGAGTTAGAGGGAAAACGGGAGAGAAAGGGAGCTGAATATTTCTGTTTGTTTCTAAAAGGTTCCCCTTGGCTGAGTATACTTACCCTTTAGACAAGTAAATGTCCAAATTGCCTCTTTCAATTTCCTTAGCACTTTCTAATGCCCTCAAGGGAAAATTAGTCTTTTGCCATTGTTTCCCACTAATCTTAATTTACACCAATATTCTCAGTTGATCACCAATAAATTCCCATTACCCAATAATCCTCGGTAATGTACTAAATTACCAAAATACCCCTAGGCTCACCCTGAGCCGGGTATTTGACCCCATTGTTACTAAACCACTAACTTGCTTACTAGGATCATCTTGTGCCGAATAACTCATACATATCCACATAAAAATGTGGTCTAAATCATAAAAACACATATATTTACAAATATACCTTGCAAATAAGAAACATGCCGACATTCATATTTAATACACTTAAACATGCAAACATAGTCATATCATAATATAATTCACATAATAATATACACATATCACATAAACACATAATTAATCCAATTATTGCCCTCCTGGCCCCCTAATCAAGACACTAAGCCTTCTTAGGGAATTTGGGATGTTACAAGTGGTCTGATAAAGGAGGGCCAATATTTGGCTCTTAAACCTTGAGGTTCTCTTAGGAAGAGGCCCTAGCCACCATAGAGGAGGTCGTGCCATTGGTGCGTAAACGGGGTACACGAGGCGACCAAGATAACAATTCAGGTCGAACAGAGTTGGGGGCAGCAGCCGGCACCTTTGACCAAGGTGACAATAACAATGATATTAACTGAGCTGCTGCCAATTTTGTGCTAGCTCGCTATGATCCAAGGAAGGTTGTGACAAGGCATCTCGAGGATCTAGATAAGGATGTCACCATGCAACAGTGTGTTGATCTCCTGGTCCTTCGCCACGACTTTAGCCTTACATAAATGACTATAGTTGTAGAGAATACATTACATATTAGACATCAATCATTTGAAGAGTACGGAACCAACCTTTGACCTGAGTATTATTTAGATTTAGGCTCTGACCTAATTATGATCCGAGTTCAGATGAAGAGCCTGATCCTGAAAAGGTACCAAATGTAATTTTGTTAGAGTCTTCTGTTGGGTTTTATGCCCTTATAAAACCACATTTCTTATGTAATTCATTCATTATCAATAAAGTAGTAGAATTAATTTTGTTCAATCAAATTGCGTTGTTTACATGTTTTATTACATGATTAATAATTATTAATACAAACTTTAATAAAATCTCGAACTTATGTATAGTTACAATTATGTGATTCGGTCACAGTGGATTATAATTGTAATTATATGTTCAAAAGCATTTTGTCCTAAGATTAAATCAGTACACTAGATTTTTACTGATTGGGTAATCTACGATAAGATCTACTTACACATCTGGTGTGATGTCATATCCAGGACATTGAACAAGTAGATAAAATCATATGTATTTTGTTACATTGGACTATACCGATATTGATTATTGACAAGATAAGTAAGTATCATTATTATCTAATCTAATCATATCACAACGTTGACCATAGGTCAATTCAATCTTAATTATGAGTGATTAATATTCTGCTAATTGTATTATTCAAGTCTTTTGATTTGTTCGTTACCATCTTACCCTACGGACTAGCCCATACTTACATATTGGAGATTCGGTAGTATAATTGAGTGGTAGTATTTATCATAGACATGAAATCTATAGCTTCTGTTAAGAAGTGAAACGATGATTTCCTTATAGCTTGGTTCAAGTGCTAAATGATAGAGTACTCATTTTTGTAATTAAATTTGCGGAAATATCATTTACAAGGAAATTTGTGGGAGTTAAGGATAATATACCAATGAGGGGTAAAGCGGTAATTTTCACCCGTCTCATTAGTATATCATCTATAGAGGCTTGATTGATGGTTATGGTTATAACAATGGATAATGTATTTACATTTGGTGTAAAGCGTTCTATGAATTCAAGAGTGCAATTCTGAGTCTATAGTGGAGTCACAAGAAATTAATAAGGTAGTGAGATTATTTGTTATAAATAAACTCACGGTAACGTATTGGAGCTTGAGTTCATGGATCCATGGTCCCTATGTCATCTCTTATCAAAATGAACCTAGTAGTCTTGAGTAATTAATTTAATTATTAATTATAAAAATATCATATTGACTAGTTCAATGGAAATAAATAATGTTAAATAATTTATTGATATTTTGTAAGAAAAGAAATAGAAGAAACTTTGAGGATTTTATTGCAAAGTCTAAAAAAGAGAGTATTATAGCCAATTGGGATAATTTTGTTAATATTGATATATTGGTAATAATATTAATAAAATGAATTAAATAAAGGTCAAAATTATAATTGGTTAATTTTGACAAGTATTTAATTAATTATAATTATTAAATTTTTAAAATAAAATGGGTAACTAAAACCTATTTTATGTCCCAACTAATTGCCTATATATATACTAGTGTTAAAGAATGCATTAGGTTAGATGAATTTGACAAGGTAAAAATTCACTACTAATATTCTATACCTAGCCGTCCACTCTCTCTTAGTTTTCTCTCTAGGAATTCTCTTCTCATGTGTGGAGACTTGCCCACACAAACACTAGGTTGTTTTAGAGAAAGATTTGGAAGACTGTTGTAACGACCCAAATTTCCTAATAAGGTTTAGGACCTTGATTAGGAGGCCGGGAGGGCCATAATTGATTTATTGTGCTATTATATGATTATATGCATGATTATGTGGGTCATATCATTATATGATGATAAAGGCATGCATGGGGCTATATACTCTGTTGTGAGGGTATTTTGGTAATTTGGCTCATTGAGAGCATAATTGCATACTTGTGTGTATATTGGTAGGCTAATGTTGAGACCACATTATTATGTGGATATGTTCGTAGCTTGTGATTCGAGGCGATCCTAGCAAGCGGTTTAGCGGGAAGTCACAGGGGAGATTTATACCCGGCTCGGGGTGAGCCTGGGAATGTATTTGAGAATTTGGAGAACATATTGGAAATTATTTGATAATGAGGAAAAATAGCTAGTGAATAATTAGATGATGGGAATTAAGTGGTAAAAACTTAGGATACTTGAGGAATTAGTGGGAATTGGGAGCAATGACTAAAATGCCTTTAGGATGTTTAAAAGCTTGGTTTAATTGGGAGGGCAATATGGTCATTTGACTATAAGAGATAAGTAACATCTGCCTTTATGCCTTAGTGGGATTACTAGAAAGTGTGAGAAACTGAAGGAAAGGGAAAGAAGGAAAGATAGAAGAAAAACAGGGACTTCTCTTCTCCATTCGGTTTGTTCTTCTCCTCATCATTTTTCTGTGAGTTTTGGAGCTGGGATCTTAGAGAAAGTTCAGACTGGAGTTTGGGGCTAGAGACTTTGGTGAAGCTAAGGAGTTATCAGGGATTGGTTACTCAAATGAGGTAAGGTTTAAAGGGTTCTGTTGAGTTTTCTGAACTTTGCTAGAATAGATTCTAATTTGAGGCTTTGGATGGAACTTAAGGGACTTGAGCTTTGGGGATTGAGGAGCTAAGGACTGGAGGGATATTAGAGGAAACCTAAGTTGGGCTCTCCATAAAAGGTAAGGTTTCTGGGTTTTGCTATCTTGAATTGCTTGGTAGTTGCTGGTTTTCAAATGAGTTCTTGAGTTTTGAGTTTTATGGTTGTCTTCTTAGTTTGGTGATGCATGTGGTTAAGTCTTGTGTTATTGAGTTGTATGGGGTGAGATATAGGTGATGGTAGACTCAATTTGGTGTGTAGTTGAGGGTTGGAAGGGTTCCAAGGGGTTTTGGTTCGAGGAAAATCGAAGAAGGGAAAACAGCGCTACAGCGCTAGGCTAGGGCTTCCTGGGCGTTTTGATTCTGTTTGTAGCGCTATAGCACCCTCCTTAGAGCGTTGTAGTGCTACCCTGTCTCCAGAAAGGGGTTTTTGAGTTTTTCCTTAGGGTTTTTGCCCGAAGGCTCGGGGTTTGATTCCACCACCCCGTTTGGTGGAATTAGGGCTTCCCGGGGGCTCGGGATTGGTCCCGAGGATAGGTTTTGGATTTGAAGTTTGGTGGTGATTCTGATCTATGGCTGTGACTAGGTACGCGCTAAGGTTCAGACGGGATCGTGCCTAAGGATCAATTGAACGAGCTAGCAAAATCTAAAGGTAAGAAAGCTGCACCTGATTATGTGGTTAGGTTGGGACTAAGTGTTCCCTATCTTTGTATGCTTTGTTATGTGAATGTGATTAATCATGTGAACATGATGGGAATAAGAGCTCCCTATATTTGTATATCATGTCATGAGGTGGTATTATGCCATGGGACATGCGATAACCGGCCTAAGGGTGTCAGAATCAATATTTGCGCACAGGGCGCGGCTCGGCCACTGGTAGCTGAGGTAGCTTATTTATCACTGAGCTTGGTTAAGCTGGCTGGAGTCGGTGAGTATTACACTGGGGGCGGCCTAAGTGAGCCGAAGACAGTGGGTTAAATAGAGGGTGCGACCTAAGGGCGCCGACCCTGAGTATTACTTGATGGATGTGATTAACTGTTGATTATGAGTGTGAATATTGTGTTATGGATATGATTATTGACTATCTGGATGACAAATTGTTAATCTGTTGAGTGTTATCACTGATTGGATAAATGTTATGAAATGCCGAATTCCTGGTTGTGCATTGTGGAATATTTGATTAATGATGTTGATCTTGCTATGATATCATGCTTTCTTGCTAGGCCTCGGCTCAGGGGTGCTACGTGGTGCAGGTAAAGGCGAGGGTATGCTAAATCAACCATGAGTTGGAGAGCTCTGGGGGCAAGGTGTACATTGTCAGCTGCTCGGCCGCCACGGTCGGGGAAATTGTACAGGGACGGAAACCTAAAATGTGTATTTTGCCATTAGAGTGTCTTGAATTATTTATAACTTTTGGAATTTGTTGTACTAAGTCATCTAAACCCTGTTTTGAGTTTCCATGTATTAAACTGTCATTTTTAATGAAAATAGCCTGTTTGTGACCAAAATATTTTATTCCTAATTCATTGATGATGTTGGATTTGCATTTTGTTTAAATGACTTGATTAGCAAGTCTTGCACTATCTTAAACACACAATGTAACGGTCTTGGTTATCCAGGGCATTACAACTGTGGTCTTGTTTCAAAGCAGTTTGGATTCCTTGCAAGACCTAGCATTCAACAAGGACTAAAGGTTAGGGAATCCAAAGGGTGTAGTCATTGTTCCGCTACACATCTCGTAAGTACTCTAATGGTTTTATTATTATATTTACGTATCTCTGTATTATTGACATGCTTGTATGATTTTATGCTTTCTACTAAGTATATTGTTTTGAATATATATTTATAGGGAGCATGCATATAGACTTATATAAATGAGATCCTACTTATCCCCCACCTCCTATTGTTCAGGAGTAGAGGTTCCCCATATAGCTAGCCCAGCCCTCAATCTGCAACTAATTATCATAGTCTCCTCCTTTAGTTCGAAGGGTAGGATTTTTCTTCTTTTACTTGTTGTTTATTCAATTAGAATTTATCTAGCTCTCTTTTGATCATTTTGCAGAGGAAAACAGGGACCTCAAAAGCGCCCTTACCAGTTCTGTCTCGTCGTTAAGAGGCAGCCGGTCTCAAAGAAGGCCGCCTCCGGGGCTAGAGCTTCAACAAAAACTTAGGCTAAGGCCAAGGAAACCACGTCCTCCCAACCATGAGCTTCCACACTAATGATCGAGGATACTCCTCCCCCAGCTCCCCGAGTGACAGATTCTGTAGTTCCCCAAGTTATCTAGGCAACTCTTCCTGTTGCCATCCCATCCCCTCATATCGAGGTGGGAAAATTTACCAACCACCTCCGAGATCCATTCCAGGGCCTTACCATCCATGTGGTCATACATCTTAATCAGCTCTCCGTCAAGGAGATGGGAGCAATTGAGGGAAAGGCCGCCCCATCCGTTTTGAACTCTACCCTGGGGATGTCTCTGACCATGAGTTTCTTTACTGCTTCCTCAAAATTTATCCCATAGTTTCTATAGTCTAACCCTTCATTTATATTTCAAAGAAGTCATGTCTTTCCCAAATCCAGACTGGAGCACAAATCCATTATGCCCTTGCTATGGCAAAGCAATCCATGAAGGAGCTAGAGGAGGTCAAGGATAGGTGCAAGTAGATTAAGGATGCCACCTCTAGGGAACTAGAGCAAGTTCGCGAAAAGACTCGAAAACTTGATGTAGATCTGGAGACCTCCCATAACAATGAGAAGATTGCCAAGGCGCACACCTAGAGGTGATCCAAAGTCGCGACCAACTTCAAGGGAAGGTCGAGGAGTTTCAGTTGAAGGTTAAGGGAGCCGATGCACACTTGGCAGAGTCCCTGGAAAATAAATTCTACAAGGTCTGGTGCTTTAACCAGGAAGGTGACTTCTCTTTCCTGGACGCTGAGCTGTTGGGGCGATATCTCGCCAAATTCCAAGATTGACTGGCAAAAGAATCGACTGAGACAGTGAATGCGACCTTGGCGATTGGAGGAGATGAAGGGGAGGACGAGATTTCTTCTCATGAGCAAGTTGTTAGAGCTCAAAGTTGAATGCCTCATCCATTTATGCTTTATCTACTTTTCTTTTTTTCTTGGGGAAATTGTTTATCCCTTGTAATTAGGCCTTATAGGCCAAGACAATTTTCCTTAGGGCTCTATTCGAGGTTATTCATCCTCGTTTTATATTTACTTAACTACAATCTGTATGCATTTTCCCTTCTATTTATTGTTATTTTGTATTTAAACCTTTTAAGTTTTTATACACATGCATAGTTATAGGTTTAGCTTTAGATAAAGGAATATGCTTGTAACGCCCTGGTTACCCCAGAACAGTTACGGTGAACGGTGAACCATAAATTTGACCCGCTACCCGAGTCCTTTGGTTAAAAACGTGCTCTAAGTGTGATTAACAGGTTAAGGTGGAAAACCAATAAAAGGAAAGGATATTTTTCATTATAAACTGCTTCAGAGAAAATCAAAACATTTACAAGTTGTTCTCAGTACAAAATGGTCATTACAGTTTCAAATTTACAATCCCGCCGACCTAAGTGGAAAAAATAGGGTAAACCCCCTAGTTCCTCTGAGAATGCCTTGGCCGTGGTGGTCAAGCGGCCGCATATGTACACATCACCACCTAAGCTCTCCACTCAAGGCTGGGTGAGCTTTTCTTTCCCTTTACCTGCACCACATAGCACCCATGAGCCAAGGCCTAGCAAGAAAACACAATATAGCATGATATAATATCAACAATGATCATAATAATCATTCAGGACTATCAGTCCAAAACAGATAGGTGACAGTCGCAAGAGTCGCTAAAATGTGTACAACTCCCTTTATCCTTGTGACGATAGGGTCACCGGGGCTTATCAGATAAGTGATCCTTTCACTAGCTTAAACATGATAGGTGCATGATGAATAGTCACCAACATAACCTTCCTCATGACCATAGAGTCACAACCCTGGAACATCGTTCCCTAGCCATGTGACAACAGTCACCGGGGCATTATGCCCTGGCTCTGAGTAACTAGTATTAGACTAGTCAAGCACTTATAAGTTTCATCGACCTTAGGGTCGGTCCAGTGTTAATACCTTAGAGCCATTCCACATTAATATCGATTAGATCTAATCTTCATTCGACCCTGCGTTCAGGACGCTTATGCCGTTTCTGACTCTTAGGTCAGTGTCCCTGACTAGTTAGTGCCATATACATATACACAGTATTCACTAGCGTATAATATGCAATCCATGTCCACATTTATCAACCAACATGCCTCAATAACAGTCACGCATGTCATATACATATACAGGGTGCAGTTGTATTCTTACACTGTTTTCTTACCTCAGATTCGAGCTAGAATGATTAAAAGAACAACCCTTGAGAACGATCAACCTTTAGTCCTTTAGCGGTCACCTAATCATAAACAAACACGGGACATCATTAATAATAATGATCAACATAGGTTTCCAAACCAATATCTAGCCTCCGGGACAACAATCCAAACTAATCCAAGTAGTAGGAACACTCCCAAGGCCTATAACTAAGTTCCCGGGGTCAAAACATGCAAACGGGGTGAAGACTGGGCAAGGGCTGCGGCCTTAGCACCTTGGGCCGCAGCCCCCAGAACTTCCTAAAGCAAGGGCCGCGGTGCCCAGCAGGCACAAGGAGCCCCACCTGCTTCTTCATGTCAGGGCCGCGACCCCCAAGAACAGGGCTGCGGCCCCCAACTCTGGGCCATTCCAAAACACGTTTTTAACATTGCAAAGCCTCCAAAATCATACCTAAACATTCCCCAATCATCAAATCAAAGTTCCCAAGCTTCCCAATGCTCCAAAACCCTCAAAACCCAAGGTTCGAACGAACCGAAAACTCAACAATTTACAAAATCTAATTCAAAGCTTAGAAACTCGAAAAACTCAAAACTTAAACTTCGATTACCTTTGATTGGGTTATTTTCCGTCAAATCCTTTGGTTAAGAAGCTTCTAATCTTTCCTAGGATTGCTATGCCTCAATCCTCTCTTGATTCCAACTCCTAGAACTTGAGATTTCTTCGAAAAGGCTCAAATGGAAAAACGAACTGACGAAAGGGAGAACGAGAGGTTTTCTAACGTACGTTCTATCTGATAAGCTAGTTCAAGCTTAAGTAACCTCAAATAAAACCTAGTGCTCGGGGTCTCAAAAACCTCCCCAGGGACATTATAGTCAAAACTTCCTGAATTTCCTCCTGATCTCAAATACTCCCTATTTATCATCAAATAACATTCCTATTACCCAATAATTGACCCCGTTATGACAAAACCGCTAATCCATTATATAGGACTGTCTCATGCCGAATAGCTCGAATATATCTCCATAATAATGGGATCTCATTCACAAATCACAATATGCACCCAAATATACAAATATACCCTTAACGGGCCAATTTACCAAAATATCATAATATTCAAATATGGACCCACATGCATGCATATAACATCATATTATAATATAATTCACATAAACATGCATATTATCATTTAATGGCATAATTAAACAAGTATGGCCCTCCCGGCCTACTAATCCCGCCATTAAACAACATCGGAGGAATCGGGGCATTACAATGCTTGATAGTTGACCAGTTGTTTTTCAGGGAGCGGACTTGGTTATATCCAGGATTTTAATTGCCTAGTTGCATGTACATGTTAGTATTCAAGCCTTGTACATGGTTTAGTCCAGGGTTTTTCCTTTGCTTTGAGTTTTCTTAACTTATTTCATATTCATAATTGTTTTGAAAACTGAAGCTTTACAAAGTCGTATAATTTCCAAATTTCCAAATTCTAAGTTGCAATTTTTTTTTTCTCTAAGTTGCAGAATTTTCAAAGACTAAACTAACGGTATATGCCCCCCAAGTGACTAGAATTTATAAATATTCTAGATCACTTTTACAAAATGAACTCGTACAAAACACAATTTAGTGAAGAATTTGGTACCGTGTTTAAACTATACAACAACCATTTTATTAATTCAAGAGAAAAGTAAAGGAAATTGATTTTATAAATAAACCTTACAAAACGATAACATCAATTGAATTTAAAAATAGGCCCTATCATTGATAATATTTCTTCAAATGTAATGCATTCCAAGTTCGGGGAACCGACTCTCCACTTAACCGAGCTAACCTGGAAGTACCTTCTTGCAAAATTTCCACAATCTAGTATGGTCCTTCCTAGTTCGGGTGTAGAACACCATTCTTAGGGTCCTTATTGGCTGGGAAGATTCTTCTAAGGACAAATTCTCACAACTTGAGCCCTCGTTCTTTGACCTTTCAGTTGAAGTATAAGGTTACACTTTGTTGATAATGGGCGAGCTGGATTTGTGATTCTTCTCGCTGTTCTTCAATTAGGTCCAGGGATGCTTGTAAAATGTCATGTTTCCACTCCTGGTCAAAATTATTTTGCCTATATGAGGCTATTAAGGTCTTGACTAGGAGCATAGCTTCACTACCAAAGCTTAGTGAGGAATGTGCCCAATAGAGGTGCGATGTGAAGTTCTATAGGCCAAAAGTACTTGCGGAAGCTGTTCGGGCCACAACCCTTTAGCGTCTCCAATCTCTTTTTTAAGTTGGTTCCTGAAGGTTTTATTCACTGCCTCAACCTATCTATTAGCCTAAGGGTATGCTACTGAAGAGAAGCTCTTGACCACACTGTATTTTCCACAAAAGTTCGTGAACATGTCGTTATCGAATTTAGTCTCATTATCTGGCACGATCTTCTTCGAGAGTCCGAAATGACATATTATGTTCTTTATCACGAAGTCAAGTATTCTCTTTGAGGTTATAGTTGCCAATGGCTTGGCCTCAGCCCACATTGTAAAATAATCGATAGCGACCACATCATAGAAAACTCCTCCCCTGCCAGTGGATAATGAATCAATTAAATCTATTCCCCAGATGGAAAACGGTCAGGGCGAGGAGATCATGGTTAATTCTTCAAATGCAGCCTAGGAAATTGTCAAAAAATGTTGGCACTTGTCACACTTTTGAACATATGAGGCCGAGTCTTTCTTCAGTGTAGGCCAAAAATATCCTTGCCTCAATATTTTTGAACCAGGCTTTGCCCTAGCATGGTCTCCACAGAACTCCTAGTGGAATTCTTCAAGAATAGTCTGGGCCTCCTCGGTCACAACACATCTAAGGAGTGGCATGGAATGACCTCATTTATAAAGAGTTACCTCGATCAGAACATACCTCAGGATCTGGTATAGAAATTTCTGCACGTCCATGCGATCCTCGGGCAGTTTTCCAGAGGTGAGATACTCCACGATTGGAGTCATCCAGGTCAGACCTTCGTGGATCATATTGAATTCTTTCGATTCTTCCTCTATAATGGACTTTTTGATAAACTCAACTCAGACTACATTAATGTGTCCGCCTCTTTGGTTGTGGCAAGGCGGGCAAGAGCATCTGCATTTGTATTTTGCTCACGTGGGACCTGCTTTATGGAGTAGAATTTGAATTCTGACAATTCAATTTTTACCTTTGCTAGATAAGTTGCCATGTTGATCCCACGAGCTTGATACTCTCCTAGTACCTGGCTCACCACGAGTTGAGAATCACTAAAACACTGGATAACCTTTGCTTTTAACTCCTTGGCGATCTGTATTCCAACAAAAAATTCCTCGTATTTGTCCTCGTTATTGGAGGTACCAAATCCAAAATATGAGAGACATGTGAAAGTGATCCCTGCAGGTGTAATCAGAATTATTCCAGCTCCAAATTCGTGCTCGTTTGATGACCCATCAACAAAGAGTTTCCATAATACTTGGATCAGTTCTCTCATAGGCTCTTCCTGGAAACTGGTGCATTCGGCCACAAAATTAGCAAGGGCCTGCCCCTTTATGGCTGCTCGTGGCTTATACAAAATCTTGAACTGACTGAGTTCGATGGACCACTTCAGCAAATGCCTCGATGCTTCAGGTTTTTGCAAGACCTAACTTGGAGATTGATTGGTTAGGATGTGTATGGCATGTGACTAGAAATACGGCCTAAGCTTCCTTGAGGCTAGGATTAGACAAAACGCGAGTTTTTCGATCAAGGGGTATCGAGACTCAGCTCCCATAATCCTATTACTAATATAACATACTGGTTTTTATACTTGATTTTCCTTTCAAACTAAAATGACACTGACTGCGTTCTCAGTTATTCCTAGGTAAAGGTATAAATCTTCCCTAGTAACGGGCTTGGACGGGATAGGGGCCTCGGCCAGGTGCCTCTTCAGATCTTGAAATGCCTGCTCGCATTCATTGGTCCATTTGAATCGTTTGTTTCCCTTAGCAAATTATAGAAGGGAAACACTTATCGGTAGACTTTGACACGAACCAATTAAGAGCGACAACCTTTCCAGTTAGACTCTGGACCTCTTTTTTGCGACCTGGACAATGACATCTCTAATAGTGATATGATCTTCTCAGGATTAGCCTCAATCCCACGATGAAGCCTAGGAATTTCCCCGAAGAGACCCCGAAGGTACATTTATGGGGATTTAACTTCATGTCATACTTTCTTAGTATGCCAAAACATTCTTCTAGGTTGGATACATGGTTGTTGGAAGTTTTTGACTTGAAGAGCATGCCATCAACATACACCTCCATGTCTTTCCCAATCTGGTCAGTGAACATTTGGTTTACTAATCTCTGGTAAGTTGCTCCATCATTCTTCAGCCCAAAAGACATGACTTTGTAATAGTATACGTTGTGTTCGGTCATAAAGCTGGTATGCTCTTCATCCGCAAGGTTCATCACAATCTGTTTATATCAAGAATACACGTCCATGAAAGACATGAGCTCATGACAGTCATGGCCTCAATGAGCTAATCAATCCTTGGAAAAGCAAAACAGTCATTTGGGCAAGCCTTGTTGAGGTTAAAGAAGTCGATGCAGGTCCTCCAATTTTCGTTTAGTTTTGGAACCAAGATAGGATTGGCTATCCATGTCAGATATTTTGCCTCCCTAATGAATTTTCATTTTAAGAGGCAATCTACCTCTTCCTCTAGGGAATCTCCTCTTTCCTTCCCCAATAACCTTCTCTTCTGTTGTTTGGCATGTACGTTTCTATCAAAATTTAGTGTGTGTGATCACGCTCGGACTAATTCCTACCATTTCGGCATGTGAACAGACGAAGATATCAATGTTATTTCTTAACAACTCGATCAAATCCCTTTTGTGTTCAGTGTTGAGATTTTTCCAATCTTTACGACTGTTGAAGTTGCTTCTTGGTCGATAATTACCTATTCTAGCTCCTCCATGGCTTGGAGCTCAGATCTATTTTTGCCTATCCTTGGGTCAATTTCTTCTTGTTGGGTGACCTCGTCTTCTTCCACCCGAGGTTTTTCTCCCCCCTCAACGACCATTATCACCCGGGCTCCTTGGTTTCCTCAATTATCACCATGGCTTGCTACCTAGGTTATGAGCTTCCCTTCATGGAAATGTTATAGCATTCCCTGGTAGCGAGCTGGTCCTCCCTTACTGTGCATACCCCAGTGGGCGAAGGGAATTTCATAGCTAAATGGTGGACATAAGTTATGGCTTCAAATGTCGTCAAGGCTAGTCGCCCCAAAATGGAGTTATAGGCTATCGAACAATCTATTACGATGAACTTGAGCATCTTTGCTGCATCTCATGTTTCATCATCAATGGTTACAACGAGCTCGATTGTTTTGATGGCTGCCATTCCTTCCCTTGAAAACTCGTATAGAGTCTTGGAGGATGCCTTTAGGTCAACTATTGATAGCCCTATCTTCTCTAGAGTGGACCTAAATAACACATTCACAGAGCTTCCATTATTGATCAAGATCCTTTGAACTCTTTGATTTGTGAGCTGAATGGTTATGACAAGCGGGTCATTAAGAGGGAATTGTATATGGCTAGTGTCTTCTTCCGTAAAAATGATGAGTTGCTTGTTCATTTTTTGTTGCTTTGACAACCGTTTCTCTAGAGGGAACACTGCACCATCATGAGTTTTTAGCTCTTGGATATACCTTCTCTGACCCTACTACTTGTGTCGGCCAAGTGAGGTCCACCTGCGATCGTACTATATATCTCCCCTCTATAGGAGGAGGGACGAGTTGGTTTTTCGGAGCTGGAAGAGCTGGTTGTGGATTCACTTGCTTTCCTGGAGCTGATCGTGCATTCGGTACAGTCGACTGATTGGGAGCTATGACTTCGGGCATATTATGCTAATGATCCAGCTCGGATGAGGATCTCTATCTCATCTTTTAATTGACAGCAATCATCAGTTTTGTGGCCTATGTCTTTGTGGTAGTGACAAAACTTGGTCGGGTCTCTCTTTGCTCGTTGATTCATCATGGGCTTTGGCTTTTTCCATGGAAGGCAAGCATAATTCACTAGGTATATATTTTCTTGTGTATCCATTAGGTTGGTATATACAGTGAATATTGAGGCGTACTTATCTCTAGCATTGTTTTTCTTAAACCCTGCCTAATCTCCTTCATTGTTCCCCTTCCTCTTGTTATTGTTTCTAACCTGGTTATTATGGGTAGCAGGCTGAGTGGGAGTTTGACTGGTTCCAGCCATTTTAGAATCAGCCTCCTCAAGGTTTATCCATTCTTGAGCTCGGGCTAGGAACTCATTAGTATTCTTCACTCCTTTCCTTTGGAGTTCTTTCCATAATTCACCTACCACAGTGATTCCTGACTACATCGCCATAAGCTTAGCGCTCTCATCATCATCTCTAGCCCAAGCTGCTATGTCGATGAAACAATTTATATAAGCCTAGAGAGATTCACCCAGTTGTTGTTTTAAGTTGGCAAAGGAATTGGCCTCCACCCATACTTCTTTTGCAGCTCAGAACTACTTTTTAAACTCTATCGAAAACTATTGCCAGGAGGTGATTGAATTCGTTTGAAATTTGCTAAACCATAGTCTGGTTGGTCCTGGCAGTGTACCTGGGAACAAGACCCAATATAAGTCGATGTTGACATTATGGGCTCTCATTAAAGTATTGAAAGTCCCAATGTGGTTTAACGGGTTGGTTGTTCCCGTCATAGGTAGTCATGTTCAACATCTTGAAATCTATTAGACACAAAGTTGCACCAATGTGAGGAGCGAAAGGCTCGAGCTCCTCACCAGAATCACAATCGTCCTAATTTCTCTCGGACAAGAGACACTTTATTTGCTCCTCCATCATGGCAAGCCCCTCAAGGGTCGGATCCTTCATTACTGAGTTGTTTGGGAGTTGACCATTAGCTCCCATCCCAGGCTGCGCCTTATTCGGGTTCTCATCCCCCTAAGCTTGAGCTCGTTTAATCAGGGCATTCCCATTATCATGCATTATTGAAGGATTTTTCCTAGTCTGATTATAACTCAGATCGTTGTTGCGAGCTTGCTGTCCTCGTTTGCCATTTCAGTGATTGCGCAGATCGAGCTGATGGTTATAGCGAAAACTCTGAGCTAAGTTCAAGTGACTTCTTAGATCGGTCTCTTTCCTTTGAGAGTGCATACTTAGAATACTCTTCGACCTTCTCTTGTGATGGCTCTCCGTCCAATAGCTACTTTCTGTGAAGCTCACCATTCGCTAGTGAGGTCGCGGAGCCTGGTCATTCACATTAACTCGAATTCTCATATCTCGAGATCATGAAACATAGGTAACTTCTTTATGGGCAGAGTTTCTTTGGCTGTCTCTGCGAGTTGATACATTCCCATGTGCTCGTGGGGGTGTTGGGTGATGAATTGATGATGGCGGGTGCCTTATTGGTGAAGCAATCTGCCATCCATCAAGGTGCACCAATCTAGGTCGCCCTTTGTCCACTCTTATGTCTTTGACTGGTGGTAATGCCTCCTTATTTCTTTGCACTTGATGACTTAGTCGAACATGTGCTAGAGGATTTGGGGGGACTTTGGTGCATCTGGAAGTAGTCTCTACTCTCCCCGTTTGATTGGGATGACCTCTGGCGACATGAGTTGCCTACTCATTCCTATTATTGTGAGCAGGTTGGTTATTCCTGGGGATCCGCTCTGATGGTACAGAGCTCGGGGTTGTGGTTTGAACAAAACGGCTTATATTAGGACAATTATTCCTGTGGGACCTAGTCCTGTGGGACCCACTTGTTCTCCTTCCGACATTATTGTTAGTTACAGGAGGGGGTAATCGCGACATGATTTCGTCAACACACCTGTTGGCGTGGGTGAGGTGGCTCCTCAATTAAGCATTCTCCAATTCTTCCGCACTGATATAACCTGGGTTGTGTCGGCAGTGGTGGAATGACAAGCTGCCAGTGTCGTGGTGGTTGTTGTCTTGGATTTTGGGTAGCTTTCCAGGACGACGAGGTATAGAAGTGCTCCCTCTAGCAAGGCTGTCTGCACGGAACTCTCCATGGACTCTAGGCCTCTCCGACTCGTTGTCGTGCATTGATCGTGTCACCACCATTTTGATTAGATAAAATTCCTTGAAAAATATCAACAAGCGTAATTGATCTCTCAATGAAAGTACCAATCTGTTGATACAATTTTTCGCCAACAGTAGATTCAGAAATCTGAAATAGATGATTAGGCTTTTTATGAAACTGTAAATAAAGAACACAATAAGTTTTACGTGGTTCAGTGTAACACCCTGGTTAGCCAAGACCGTCACACTGTATACTTTAAATAGTGTTTAACTCGCTAAATGAGTCATTAGGTCATAAACGTGCATCTAAGTGTTATTAATGGGCCAGGGTGAAAATCTCGGTCAAAAGGAATGGATATATTTTAATTAAAACATTAAATTGTACATGGGATCCCATAAAAGTGCTTACAATCCAAAATGGTTATTACAGTTCTAAAGTTACAATCCGCCGACCTAAGTAACAAAAATAGGGTTAAACCCTAGTTCCCCTGAGAAACACCTTGGCTGTGGTGGTCAAGCCATCGTATATGTACACGTCACCACCTAAGCTCTCCACTCAAGGTTGGGTAAGCTTCTCTTTCCCTTTACTTGCACCACATAGCACCTGTTAGCCAAGGCTCAGTAAGAAAACTTATTACTGCATGTATACAATATAAATAAATGATCATGAAATCATTCTTGGGCTCGCAACTCTAATAAGATGGTGCCTATTAAGTAATTCTGGGGTCCTGTGCCCTGAATAGATGACTAGTAAGTCATACTGGGGTCTTGCACCCTGAAGAGATGACTAATGAGGCATCATGGGGTTCTGCACCCTGAATAGATGACTAATAAGTCCTTCTGGGTTCCTGCGCCCTGCATAGATGACTAATAGGTCTCTCGAGGGTCCTGCGCCCTAAGCCATGAGACTATCAAGTCACCTGAGCCTTTTAGCCCTAGCTCTGAGTAACTAGTCATAGACTAGCCAAGCGTTTTAGTTTTCTTCGACCAATAGGTCGGTCAAGCATTTAATGCTCATGTTGATTAGATCTAATCATTTCAGCCCGTGTTAATATGCTATTGCTGCTCTTGAATCATAAGTCAATTTCATACGACCAGCGCTCAATACTATTGCCGAACATGACTGATAAGTCAGAGCTTTGTGACCAGTACTAAACACCATTGTTGTTTCTGACTAATAAGTCAGTGCCATTCACAAGTAAGCAATGCTGCTAGGCATTTACAATGCAACCAATGTCCATATATAAAGTACTCAACATGCCTCATCAATAATCATGTATGTCACATACTGGGTGCAACTTTCTTACCTCAGACTTGAGTGTGAAATAAATAAAGAACGACCCTTGAGAATGATCCCGACCTTAGGCCCTTAGCGGTCACCTAATCATAACCAAATAGGAAATCCCATCAATAAAATGAGTAATAAAAGGTTCATGGACTAAAATCCAGCCCTTTGGAACCTCGAATCCTACTAAAACGGTTAGTAGATTCGATCCCGAGCCTTGAAATTCGAAACCTGTGCCTAAGACTAAACAAAAACCCAGCCTGTCTCAAAGAGGACAGGCAAACCGCGACCTGCCCCCAAGGGTCACGATGCTCCTCCCAGATAGACCGGCCCCCTGTTTGGGTGCCAGGGGCGAGCCGCGACTTGCCCCTGAGGGTCGTGGCATGCTTACCAGACAAAGCCTAGTGAAGGCTTTGCGGTTCACTCAAGTCATGACTTGCATGAACTCGGTCGTGACTTGACCCCACGAACCCAACTCCCTTTCATATTCCTCAATTCTAAGTCAGCCAAAACTTCAACCAAACAATCCCAATATCACAACCAATCATTAATACAACATAACCACCAATCTAACAACAAAACCCAAGCTTTATATCACTTAAAACATCAACAAACACCCACTACTAAGATCAAAATATTAAGCTTCTAAATAACCTAAAAAACAGAGTAAAACCTCAAAATTAAAGCTTAGAATCCTTACCACAGCTATGAATTAAATCCCTTTAAGTTGCTGAACACTCTTCTAAGCCCTCAAACCTCAAAACCTTAAGCTCAAATAACTTCAAATCCCAACTTCAAGCTTCAAAAATCCAACGGAAAGAGAGAGAAGAAGATGATCGAGATAGAAGAAAGAGAACTTTGTTTTTGCCTGTGTAATTCTACAGCTTTCCTTGGCTGAGTTTATCTAATGGTCTAAATGACCAAAATGCCCCTAGGGCCATCTAAAGCCTTCAAAGCCACCCAAGGGAAAAATTGTCATTTCCCACCTATCTCGTTAATCATAATTAACGTCCTCCAATTCCCATCATTCCCAATATCCTCAAATAATTATCAAATTATATCCCATTACTCGCTTATGCCTGGTAATGTACTAAGCACCAAATTACCCCTAAGCTTACCCCGAGCCCGGTAATTAACCCCGTTATGACCAAACTGCTAACTTGCTTCCTAGGATTGTCTCATACTGAATAGCTCAAACATATCCACATAATAATGTGGTCTCACTCATATATCACATACATGCACATAAATATACAAATATGCCCTCAATGGCCAAAATTATGAAAATGCCCTTCTTTTAAGAAGTGGGCCCACATGCATGAAATTATCATCGTTTAATAATATAATTCACATAATCATGCATATAATCACATAGTCACATATTAAATCAATTATGACCCTCTTGGCCCTCTAATCCAGGCATTAAGCAACATTAGGGAATTTGAGATATTACATTCAGTGATTAAAATTCACCTAGTTCACGAGTCTATGTTATTTTGTTTAGGCTCTCTAGAGAAATTATTTAAGATAATTTATGAAGAGTTTTTTCATACAAAATTCAATCCCTTTTACTGCCCATTCCCCATTTATTTATAGGGATTCAATGTACAGTTTCAGGTAATCATCCAATATTTGGTAACTTACATGAATGGGTAACTTCCCAATCATAAATAAATTTCTTAAATACATTGATTGTCTGACATTGCACATTTATCAGGCAAGGATTGCAATACATTAATTACGTATATAAAGTCTCTGTGTCTGTTGGCATTCAAGCTTGTGCGCTTTATGAGACTACCACTCTCTGAATGCATCCCTTGATATTGAATACCATCTGACTTGAGAGACATGCACGTAGCCTGATAAAGGCGATCTAGGAATGATTCCATTCGACCTTCATTACACCTATTTGACACGATCTTGGGAGCCTCTTGATAGCTAACCTCGGTTGAAGTAAACTCGAGCTATTCATCCTAGATCTAATATAGCATCCCCAGAGCTTAGTAATCTTCATTTACTGCTTGTCAGTTGTACCTCGGACAAGACGACTGAGCTCGTATTTTTTAGGTACATCAATATGTTGAGATTGGTTAAATATAACGGTTAAGATGTTTACACGTTGAGGTGTAAAACACTTAACGATTTTCACTTAAAGAGAATTGAAAACATAAGATTGTGTAGAAGGCATCCTAAAGTGACTTTTATGGTTCTAAAGTAATACAATGAGGTATCCAACCATTCCCAAAAAGTTTTGTAGCATCGCCAAAATGCGAAGGGCTTCAAAATCCCTAATAGGCGATGCATCGCCTGCTAGGCGATCTTTTAGGGCCGTACAGTTTACGTAAAATGCTCCTAATGGTTTGTTTTAAATTCTCTAATCCTACTGGTTAGACTAATGATGACGCCTAAACTATATATATGAGTTATTAGAGTTGAAAAGTCTTGATCACATTTTCCAACTCTCTCTCTAACCTAATTCTCTCTCTAGCTTTCTAAGACCAAGGTTTTCTCCAAGAAACTCATCAAGCTTTGTTTGACTTGCATGAGCTTTAAGGCTTGTTCAATCCCAAATCTCATTCTACGTAGTTGAAGCTTCAAGCAATTGGGAAGGTTTGGAATATAGATTTTGGACAACAATATTATTATTGTGTATAAGCCTTAGAAGTTTCCCAAGTTTGAAGAATCAAGTTTGTAACGCCCTACTTCCTTAGAGCCATTACTAAGTGAGTTTTAAGACAAAACAGTGTGCAATGAACTCGCTAACCGAGGTTTTGAAACAAAAGTGTGACTAATTAAAAGTTAAGGCTGTAATCTTTAAAAATGCGTTGTTTCAATAAAAACTTCAAGTAATAAACATTTGGGATCCCAAAATAATGTTTGAAAGCTATTTACATCTTGAAATAAGTTTACAGTTGATCAGTTCTAAAATCATAGATTATTACAGCCATTTTCAAATAAACCCCCAACCAAAGCAGTCGGGCAGGCCAAACATGTACGCGTCGCTTCACGCTCTCCGTACTCATGGTTGGTTGACTCAGTCATTGCCCTTACCTGCAACACAGAGCACCCGTGAGCCGAAGCCCAGCAAGAAAACTCATGCAGAACATAACATATGCAGTTTATACAGTTTATCATAACAGATAATCCACAGATAAACAAGTCAACCATTAGACTAAGCAAACACGGCCAAGCCGCCCCAGAAACCTTACCAAAGCCCTGGGGTATCGGTTCTCACCGTAAGGATAACTCATGTATCCCTTGGGTCCCACCCTGAATATAGCATAACACATGTATCCACCGGGCCCCGCCCTGACTATAGCATCCCATGTGCTGTGTGTTACTTTCGGCCCCACGGCCGCCCCGGCCTACGCCGCACTCGGCCCTTGCCGTTCATTTCATCATAATCACACATATAGTACATTCGAAATAATCATTCACACACATCATGATTCATTTAAGGTTAAACATTTGCACATAATACAATCTGGGACCATGCCCTAATCTCGGGTGTCACGGTTTTCTTACCTGCATTCCGAGCCTCCTGATGCACTAAAGCTGCGAGCACGGTCCTATAGCACGAGCCTCACCAATAGCCTAGTCACAACACACATAAAACCCTTTTCAATACTAACCAAGCCCAAGACCACTTCCCGGGACCAATCCCGCACTCCCGGGACCTCTAAATCCATATTACAAAGTATCGGAACCATCCCCCGTGTCCCCGGGCAAAAGCCCTAAAAATTCAATTTTTGGGCTGCCAAAATGGCCTAGGGCCGCGGCACACCCCTCAAGGGCCGCGGCGCCCAGCAACAAATTCCTCTCCTGATGCAACATCGCGCCGCGGGGCCCAAGAACAGGGACGCGGCGCTCATACGCGAACCCAGAAAATCTGGATTTTCCCTTGCGTTTTTCCAGAACTTAAACCTTCCAAATCACACCAAACCAATACCCAAACCCCAAAACCAATTCCAAGCTTCATATGAAAAACTTAACAACCTATAGGCACTAGGTACAAGATCAAAACATCAACACACCCAAGAATCCACCCCTTGATTCCTATTTTCAGCCACCCAAACCGAAACTCAAACAACTAACTCAAAACTCAACAAAAACAACTCAAGCTCTAGATTTTACAAATCAAAACAGAAATCAAAACTTAGATGTGTCTAAAACCCTTACCTCAAATGGAGAACCCACACAAAGTCCTTGATCTCCTCCTAGACTCCCACTTCTCCTTCTCTTCTTCTTCTTGCCCTAACCTTCTTTCTCCTTCTCTTTCTTCTCTTCCATTTCTATCAAGCCTCAAGTGGCATAAATGCCCAAACCGAACCCCCCTAAATTCCAGCTGAATTTTGTCTATAACCCTTGCCAAAAGACCATTTTGCCCCTCCTTGCCTATCCTTTCCTACTTAAACCTCAAGGGTACTTAAGTCTTTTCATTTCTATTTCATTTCTACCATTTTCTTTCTAAAACTTGTTACTCTCAGCAGTAACTAATGGTTACCCAGGTTACTAAATCTCCAATAACCATTACCCACTAAATCTCAACTTAACCATAAAATTCCCGAGGTACCCCTAGGCTCCTCCCGAGCCGGGTATAGAAATCCCGTTGTGACTCTGAAGTTAACTAGCTCTCTAGGACCGTCTCGGCATGTGCATCACAATAATACAACCACACCCACGTGGTACAATTCATAGAATACAATTATCACATATCAATACAGTTATGCCCAACATGGCCAAAATTACAATTATGCCCTTCTAACACGATCCGGGCCTACATGCATACTAGTAAACATAGCCATGCCTCTCAGTTAAACAAATAGCCAAATAACATGCTTTAAATCATAATCATGCATTTAATTCATAAAATCACACATAAATCCCAACCTGCCCTCCTGGCACACTAATCAAGGCCCTTAAGCCTTATTAGCGAATTTGGGTCGTTACAACTATCCCCTTCTCCTAAAAATTTCGTCCTCGAAATTTACCCAAACACATCAGTCGGCAACCCGCAACCTAACCATAATCTCCAAGGTCCATCGCCTTACTTTAGTTCCTACCAATGCTCTTTCAGGAGAACAATCTTGGCTCGCAAGATCTCGTCTAATAGCCATACCATGATAGCTTCTTGCTTACACCGTAACCCTGCTGAAACCTCAGGGTCTGCTTAGATTAAAATGACCAATTCATTGTCTTATTCTTGATTCCAGAGTTACTCAAAAGTCATCACCTCCACCAGGTGGGATCAGCTTGTAGGCCCCGCTGGCCTAACACTTAGTACAACTTCGAAATTTTATGTTGAATCAAGAGTCCGAACTCTCCCTTCTTTCTCTGAACACCTTACAGATCCTCGTCTGTTATTACGCAGAGATGCAACTCTTTCCTTCCGGAGCTTTATTTCCTCATAATTTAACCATTCACAAGCTCTTTACCCTTTCAAATAGGCAGACGTTCTTGCCTTAAGAAGTTCCAACGACCTCTTTGGCTTTCTCTCTGAACTAAAGCCAACCGTAGCATTCACTATCCTTCATCTCTTATCATGTCCTATGTGGTGTTACATTAACAAGACACCAGCAACTGCCAACACGACTAACTCGACAGGGATTACACTTCCCTTAAAACCTCAAGTATTCGCCTACCGGGCGCTCAATTCTTTAAGATATCTGATAAACTTTCAGACTGCCATTTCACTTGCAATCAACTGATAATCCCAGATTCCCACTCTGTTCTTTTCGTTCTCTAAGTCCACTCCCAAATTTAAACTACTAAAGGGTCTCAATTCGATATCATCGACGCTCCGTCCTGAAACCAGTTCACTCGACCCAACCAACATTAACTCAAACAACCGAGTTAAACTTTTCATGTCCAAATACCTTACTTAAGGTCTAATGTGGTCTATTCTCATGATACACTACCACATCACCTAAACTCTGTCACCCGCTCAACCCTCCCGGTACAACGTACCCTAGGAGGTGGAATGATGTCCATTCGGAGTCCTCATTCGAAACCATATCCTATCTGGATCCTTCACTCGATCCTGGTATCCTACTGTACCACCATGACAGGGTCCTTCCCTGTTTCAACTCAAGTCAACACTTCGGATTCCATAGCTCAGTGACACTCACCAGCTATCCCTTACCTATTAACATTATGCCGATCTCAGTCGTTGCTTTGTCCACCCCAATACAATCTATGGCGCTATTCCCCGACTGACACACGCCTCACAGCTAGGAGTTCCGCCTCCAATTATATCTCCCCTCACTCAATCGAGGATTTCAAACACTGATCATCCGTCTGCTACTTTTCACCACACTTGGGTCTCAGCGCTAACCTTCTTACTAATACCCAACACTCAAGTACCTTATGCCATACACAACAGTCGACTTAATGTTCCAAGTGTATCCACCATGATCCATTCTGTCGCCTCCCGCAAGGTTCAATCCATCCTCGCGTCAATTTATTCCTGGGCGTGCCCAACTCGTGATGCACTCCCACATTTCCATAACCCTACCATAAATCAGGTCCTTTATGAAATCACTCTTTACTTAACCAAAACACACGCATATTCCCGCATTATCAGATACTAAACAATCATACCTTGCCTTCTGAATTTCTTTCTGATTTGATACCACTCAGTCCGTCTAACCTCGAGTTTACTGTTCCCCTCGTCTCTGATGTAGTTGCCTCCCGGAGATGCTCGTGCAATAGATGACGCGCTTACCAGTCTTGTTATGCCTTCAATTCTTCGGACGTTCTTCATTAGCTTCTTTGTTACTTCAGATCAAATCTTCTCATACCTGTCCTTTCTTCTTGTAGTTCTAATCTGAGTACTCCTGATGACACTCAAACTAACACTCCGTAGAACCTTACCTGAGACTCCGCCTCCTGGGTGTAAACGTCTTTTGCGTAGTCACTTGCTCACCATTTCCGTCTGGGAGTAATCCACATGTACTGCTCGTGAACTTGAAGGGAACTTGCCTGAACCATTCTTGTATTCTCTACTTAAAGAACTTACCTGTGATGTCGTAGCTTGAACCAAATCTAGAATCTTTGTTACCAACTCCTCACACTTTACTCAGTTCAAAACAAAATTCCTGAAATGTCTCTTTCCTTGGTTCCCAACCTTTGTACTTTTCGTCCTAACCCTGCGATGCTAACAGTCACCGCGGTACAACACTCTGGCTACTCCAGGGCCAAATTCCTTCGATTGCTTCAATAGACTTTTCTGTCGGCCAAAACCGTCTTTTACAACATTCCTTATACCAATCCTATCTGTAGTCTGACCTTGAAGTATTCCCTAAATCTTTCTTTGCATACCCACATCACTTTCCCACTGGTCAGCTCAGTTTCCATTCCGTCTCCTTTACATACTCCAGATGATATTCTCAACAATCCATCTACCAGAGTTTCTAATTCCTTCTCAATAAGTATTACTGTCCTCAGCCTCTCAAATGGCACCATTGAGGCAACCTCTTTATGTCCATCACCCTCTCGGAGCATTCACAACACCGAGTCCTTCCAGTTCGCTACTTGCCCAAAGCATAAGCTCGTCAGTCAAATACTCCTCCTTAAGGACTCAGCCCCGAACTTGTAATGTATCGACGCATTCCAGTTCTCCGTTTCCCTCACCATGGGAAATCCATCCTAACATCCCAAGTCATTCTACGCAGAAGTCACGCCCTCACCTGACCTCCTCTCAGGTGGCATCCTTTCCCTTTTGCATACAAAATAACCTCCCTAGTTCCTGTCACCAACTTGATAACTACCTCTTCCATCAGGCTTCTTTCCAATCTCAAATCAGGTGCCCAAGCACTGTCTGGGGTCCTTCTACCTCAAAATTGAGAATCCGACCTCGCTGCGTTCTATCAACATAAGTACCATCTTATCAATCCGACTTTTCCCTCTTTCTGGCAAACCAGAAGCCACAACCCTATCCGGGGTTCCATTACCTTGATTATCACGAGTCTATCTTTACCACTTCCATCCAAGGAAGCACTGCCCTTGCGGCTCTAGCACTCATGCTCTAAACATCAACCATCAGTTCCTCGAACCACATGGCCCTCTCCGCCATCCACATGCGGACGATAATTCCTTATATCAGGGCGGCCCAAATTCCCTAGACTATTCCAGATCTCATATCCTTAAATGGGTCACCATCCAATTCCGGTACATCCGTCAGTATAAATTCCCAAATGAATTATCCAATTCACCAAACCCATTGATCTACGCTGTTGTTACCCCTAACAGTCCAAACCAGACTTACACATTTGCCCGTCTCCACGGTTCTAATCATGTCTTTAAAATCTCTTCTAACCATTCATCATCTAGGTTCTTTCCAACCCAATAAGCCAGTACCTCAGCCCGAGTATCACTTCCAGGCAACTCTCTGCCTTGACATTTAACACAACCCTCTAATCAGGATCTCTCATCCTCTTAACCAAGGGTGGAATTAACTCTGCTCGTCTATTGATAAGTCCCTTGCCAACTCGAGCTCTCCTCAAAATCTGAGGATAACACCCCTTAAACCCCTCATATAATACCTTTATCTGTCCATACCTCACAGTGAACCAACACTGGTCACCTTACTGTTAAAACATCGAAATCAGCTATTTCCCCAGAGAAATCCGCTGTTCTTCTATCCCATCTCAACTAACAAACTCCACAGCCTACTCACACACTAGTGACTCACTGCTGCTGCTTTCAGGGATAACTGGAGATCTCAACTCCAACTTATATCTAGAATCCCCTTTCAACACAATAACAGGTCCACAAAACCCTTCTAGGAACAACCAACACGAGTTCATCTGTCGAAACTAACCAAACTCCTGAACTCTGTGGTTCATACCCTGAACTAAACCACGACTAGATCCAACTGACCACAGTTATCATGCACACACAAGCATATAATAGGTCAAATCCACAATGTCATACATTTAGCCACCAAATTTAATCACCACTAAGTACATCCATACTTACCATGCTTCATACAAGCCAATAAACAGATATAACTAATGAATTAATCCAGAAAATTAACCACATACACTCAATATGCGAACCATTATGCCAATATTCACCCATATGCATAATAAAGTCATTCAACATGCATTAATCTCAACATGCAATAGTCAAGGGCCCAGCCCAACAATATCTCCTGCACATGTCAACTCATTTCTCATGCTCCATATAGATAAGCAGGCAAACAGGGCAATCAAACATATATTCAAGCATATTAATCATTCATACCAACCAACCCTGAGTCGAGCTTGTCACTGACAGCGAGCGTACATGTTCGGTCAATCTCCAGAACCAATAAACCTTGGCTCGCTCTGATACCAAGTTGTAACGCCCAACTTCCTTAGAGCCGTTACTAAGTGAGTTTTAAGACAAAACAGTGTGCAATGAACTCGCTAACCGAGGTTTTGAAACAAAAGTGTGACTAATTAAAAGTTAAGGCTGTAATCTTTAAAAATGCGTTGTTTCAATAAAAACTTCAAGTAATAAACATTTGGGATCCCAAAATAATGTTTGAAAGCTATTTACATCTTGAAATAAGTTTACAATTGATCAGTTCTAAAATCATAGATTATTACAGCCATTTTCAAATAAACCCCCAACCAAAGCAGTCGGGCAGGCCAAACATGTACGCGTCGCTTCACGCTCTCCGTACTCATGGTTGGTTGACTCAGTCATTGCCCTTACCTGCAACACAGAGCACCCGTGAGCCGAAGCCCAGCAAGAAAACTCATGCAGAACATAACATATGCAGTTTATACAGTTTATCATAACAGATAATCCACAGATAAACAAGTCAACCATTAGACTAAGCAAACACGGCCAAGCCGCCCCAGAAACCTTACCAAAGCCCTGGGGTATCGGTTCTCACCGTAAGGATAACTCATGTATCCCTTGGGTCCCACCCTGAATATAGCATAACACATGTATCCACCGGGCCCCGCCCTGACTATAGCATCCCATGTGCTGTGTGTTACTTTCGGCCCCACGGCCGCCCCGGCCTACGCCGCACTCGGCCCTTGCCGTTCATTTCATCATAATCACACATATAGTACATTCGAAATAATCATTCACACACATCATGATTCATTTAAGGTTAAACATTTGCACATAATACAATCTGGGACCATGCCCTAATCTCGGGTGTCACGGTTTTCTTACCTGCATTCCGAGCCTCCTGATGCACTAAAGCTGCGAGCACGATCCTCTAGCACGAGCCTCACCAATAGCCTAGTCACAACACACATAAAACCCTTTTCAATACTAACCAAGCCCAAGACCACTTCCCGGGACCAATCCCGCACTCCCGGGACCTCTAAATCCATATTACAAAGTATCGGAACCATCCCCCGTGTCCCCGGGCAAAAGCCCTAAAAACTCAATTTTTGGGCTGCCAAAATGGCCTAGGGCCGCGGCACACCCCTCAAGGGCCGCGGCGCCCAGCAACAAATTCCTCTCCTGATGCAACATCGCGCCGCGGCGCCCAAGAACAGGGCCACGGCGCTCATACGCGAACCCAGAAAATCTGGGTTTTCCCTTGCGTTTTTCCCGAACTTAAACCTTCCAAATCACACCAAACCAATACCCAAACCCCAAAACCAATTCCAAGCTTCATATGAACAACTTAACAACCTATAGGCACTAGGTACAAGATCAAAACATCAACACACCCAAGAATCCACCCCTTGATTCCTATTTTCAGCCACCCAAACCGAAACTCAAACAACTAACTCAAAACTCAACAAAAACAACTCAAGCTCTAGATTTTACAAATCAAAACAGAAATCAAAACTTAGATGTGTCTAAAACCCTTACCTCAAATGGAGAACCCACACAAAGTCCTTGATCTCCTCCTAGACTCCCACTTCTCCTTCTCTTCTTCTTCTTGCCCTAACCTTCTTTCTCCTTCTCTTTCTTCTCTTCCATTTCTATCAAGCCTCAAGTGGCATAAATGCCCAAACCGAACCCCCCTAAATCCCAGCTGAATTTTGTCTATAACCCTTGCCAAAAGACCATTTTGCCCCTCCTTGCCTATCCTTTCCTACTTAAACCTCAAGGGTACTTAAGTCTTTTCATTTCTATTTCATTTCTACCATTTTCTTTCTAAAACTTGTTACTCTCAGCAGTAACTAATGGTTACCCAGGTTACTAAATCTCCAATAACCATTACCCACTAAATCTCAACTTAACCATAAAATTCCCGAGGTACCCCTAGGCTCCTCCCGAGCCGGGTATAGAAATCCCGTTGTGACTCTGAAGTTAACTAGCTCTCTAGGACCGTCTCGGCACGTGCATCACAATAATACAACCACACCCACGTGGTACAATTCACAGAATACAATTATCACATATCAATACAGTTATGCCCAACATGGCCAAAATTACAATTATGCCCTTCTAACACGATCCGGGCCTACATGCATACTAGTAAACATAGCCATGCCTCTCAGTTAAACAAATAGCCAAATAACATGCTTTAAATCATAATCATGCATTTAATTCATAAAATCACACATAAATCCCAACCTGCCCTCCTGGCACACTAATCAAGGCCCTTAAGCCTTATTAGCGAATTTGGGTCGTTACAAAGTTGCTCAATACAAATGTTGTATCTCTCTAACCCTAATCTTGTATTTTGTAATTCTATTATGTTTTTTCATTTTTAGTATTGATAATTAAATGGATCTAATTTGATCTTATCATCATTTAATCAATTAGTACTTTATATTCAAGATTAAAATTCCTAACATGAACATGTTTATTTTATTATCAAGAATTGCATTCATACTTTGAATTTTAATCTTGATCAACATCTAGGGTTTGGAATATTGCATTATTATCATCATTCATTGTTGATTTGCAAAGAGTAAAGACATATATTCCCAACACAATATGCACAAAGTGCAAGCATTGGTTTAACACCACCTTGCTCAAGTGCTAACCATCATTCTTTTTCCAAGTGATTTCTAATATCATTCCACGTGCCCAATATTTTCATATCCACCATGTCATATGTCCATTGTAGCACAAATTTTACTTGTGCTTACCCCAACCACATGTAAAGCATCTATGTGAAAATTTTCAAACGAGGTAATGTTGGAAACAGATTTTCTGAGTGCGCAGCAGAATGCGATTTATGGCCTCAGTAGATTACAAAAACTCTATATATAAAACAATTTTATATATACGATCCTATGATTTATATATAATAATCCAATAGAAGAAGATTGACCTCTTGAAGCCTATCAAGTGTCATTTCTATCTTCTTATATAATAAATAATCATCCTATCCAAGCACGCAAGACTCACACCAAAGTCTTCTAGAGTGTAATCTCAACACAACAGGACATGTGTGGACATGTAGAGATTCAATAGGACAATTTAGGACTCCATTGATATTCTCAACACATGAGATCAATGAAATTTGGGTAAAAAGAAGGGTTGAAACAATTTCTTTTCTCTCTTTATTTTTCTTCTTGAGAAAACTCTCTCTTTCTTTCAGATTCAATAATACGTTCTGTATATTTTCATCAGGGAAATATAATATATATTTATTTATATTAGTCATCTAGGGTTTTATAAAAACAATTTTAATTAATTCAATTAAAATAGATCTTATCTATTATTATATTCAAAATATATTTCATTAGATTTAAATTGATTCAAAACCAATATAACAACTCAGATACGATATCTAATTTATTTCAAATCAATTATCTAAATTTAAATTTCTGAAATTTAAATATTAAATTAATTTATCAAATTAATTCAAAATAAGATGACATAATTAATTCAAAACTAATTATTTTATTTAATTAATTAATAATTACGAAAATTACAATTAATTAAATAATAAATTTATTTTCCATAATTATCTCATAATTACGTTTTTGCCCAAAAACTTATTTTCTTTACAAATATACCCATACTTGTTCTATTGATGCTCTTATCTTGTACAATGTATATAGAGCCGATCTGGGGACCTATGGACCTATAATTCCAAGCTCCAATAAATTTAGATTATTAAATAAAGCTCTCTAATATACTAATCTTATTTATTAATTCTAATATTATTCCACTAAAAATATGAGATTGCACTCTTGTAATTATAAACTTATATTTAGTGAGTACTTTATTAAGTGTCCATTGATTTAATCACTTCATGCAATTCAATCCTCCAATAATTGGTTCATAATTAGAGCTAGGTGAAATTACTGTTTTACCCATCTAATTACCTTTTTATCCTTAAGTACCATAAATTCACTAGTGAACAGTTAATTTATAAACCTTTTATAAATTAAATTTCTCAAACTATTCAGTTCCAGAATTAACACTAAGGAAACCATTATTCAATTTTCATATGAAGAAGGATTGGATTCCATATCTGTAAATCATGTCCCCAGCCATCTATGTTAATAAGCCCCCAAAACAAATATTTTTAGCTTGATCATTCTGATAGACCCTAACGAGTGAATCAAAGGACCCAAATAACATAAATTGGAGTTCATCATAACTTTATGATTTAGATTGATTTGCATATGATCATCGAGTGATATGGTTATAACTCTTTATGGTAAACGGTATTTTAATAAAGAGTTAAATACATATCTAGTCCAGTCCTATACAATCTTATTGTATAAAGCAACTCCACTAAGATGTCCTACTGCACCAGTGATCCAGATCTATATTACATGTATTCATAATACTAGTGGACCATACTAGCAGTGTTTAATTAAAGATTCCATAACTTTAATATAAACCGCGGACTATTTAATTCATTATCTATAATCTTAATCCTTTTGTACTAATACAAGATTATAGCTACATTAATGAATTATTAATTTTCTGATATTTATCTAAATATTATTCAATAATAATAAACATTAATTATACATATAAAAATAATTCTTTTATAAATTTCATAAATAATGAACTACTTTCATTGCTTTAAGGGCTCTATGCCCAACAATCTCCCACTTGTCCTAAAGCAAATGAGGCATCTTCTTCGACCCCATACTCAGTACAAGAGCCTGAAAAGACTTGGCAGATAAAGTCTTGGTTAACAGATCCATAAGGTTCTGTTTTGACGTTATTTTCATAAAATTCACGCCACTTGGTGCATTGACCTTGATGTCGACTTTCAACCATCTTTTTATGATTTAAAAATTAGAATCACTGAATCCATTGAGGTCCAGCTTCACTCCTGAGTATATCATTATATTGTTTCTCATTCTCCTATGATACTTGAGAATATGCTTTACTCCAATCCTGAATTGGATTGATAATGACTTACCATCCCTTCTGCATAACAAATGTCAAGTCTCGTATACAATATGGTATACATTAGACTGCCTACAACTAAGGCATAGGGAATCTGTCTCATATCCTCTTCCTCATGAGGTGTCTTAGGACACTACTCCTTGGAGTTCATCGTATTAAAACACATATGCACCTTATCAATATAAAATTCACGAGACAGAGCCAGAGCTTTGTTCTAATGATCCCTTAGAATCTAAATTACTAGAACATAGCTTACTCCTTCCTAATCTTTCATTTGGAATTTCTCAGCTAGCCATTTCTTTAACACTTAATAATATTTCTACATCATTCGTAATGAGTAAAATATGATCAACATAGAAACCTCCTTCTTATCTTTGATGTGTCCATAAACTCGTGATTGGTCAATGTTTTGTTCAAAACTGTACGTTTTCACTGTTTCATTAAATCAAAGACCCCAAGACTTAGATGCTTACTTTAGTTCATTAGATGGACATCAGCAACATACAAACCCTTTGTTCTTGATATTTTTCCTTGAACCCTTATGGTTTACCATATGCATGGTCTTATCACAATAGTCATTAAAAAATGCTATCTTGACAGTCATTTTCCAAATCTCATAGTCCAATACTAGCGATAATAGAAAAAAGAGTGTGTATAGAAATGAGCAAGACTATAAGTCTGTCTCAGAAAGTTTGTACTTTCAAGTATACATCTTCTTTTCTTCTTGAAGATCCATTCGCATTCAATGAGTTTGACTTATTCAGGTGGATCTTACAAGTTTCCAGTTAGAATTGGAATACATTGATTCCATTTCTTGGTTCATGGCATCTTGTTAGAATCACCCATTACTTTCTCTTAAGTAAATGGATTTTCCTAGTTCTTGTTTAACACAAAAACTTATGTCTCGCGTTCATAGCGAACAGGTTGTCCTAAAATCCTCCCACTACAACAAGGAACTCGGGTATTCTGACTAGAATTAGTGGTTTCTTGATGTTGTACATCACATTGTGATACTTATTAACTAATCATATTAGAATCCAATTTCCTCAAGTACAACTTTACTTTGAGGTTTAAAGTTTGTCTTTCTGGTCATGTTCGAGAAAGGTTGCAAAGAATCTTTCCTTACTAAGACTATAAAAGTAACCTTCTTTTGTTTAGGGAGCATAGCCATAAAATATGAAAACTTCCTAGTCTTTGTTTTCAAAAAATGTGGGTGGTACACCCCAATATGTGCACATGGCATAAACTAGCTTTAGTGTTATTTTATAACTCTAAAGGTGTCTTTTCATAGACTTGAACAAAACTACATTCAAAATATATACCGCTCTTTGAAGTGCATTGTAACGCCCTGGATAAACAAGACCGTTACACTGTGTGTTTAAAATAGTGCTTAACCTGCTAAGCAAGTCATTTGAACTTAAATGTGTAATTGAAAACTAAGTCAAGGTCAAGTAATAAAAGTTTTGGTCAACAAAATGATTGTTTTTCATTAAAATATTAACTTTGTACACGGGATCCCAAAAATAAGTTTGCAAACTTGTAAAAGATAAACAGATACAATTTAGCCGTCCTAAGCGGCAAAACAGGGTTTAACCCTAGTTCCTCCCAAGCTATCCTGACCGTGGTGATTGAGCAGTATGCATATGTATACACCACCCCTGAAGCACTCCAACTCATGGCTGGTCCAGCTATCAACTCCCTTACATGCACCACGTAGCACCCTCAAGCCAAAGCTCAGTAAGAAAACTTAAAACAACATGCACAACTAGGCAACCGTATAAAAGAAGTAAATATAATTCACCAGATTCAACTGATAATAAAATATATGAAAAAATCTCAATAAAAGTACTCAACTTAATCAAACATATAAATCAACCTCATAAACCAATACAAATAGTCAAGCATGAACTACACTTTTGTTTATTGTATAATGTTTAGGCCCGACACCCTTAGGTCGAGTCCACTGGCTTTATGGCCAACCCCGACACCTATAGGTTGAGCTACGTTTCGCACGCTTGCTATCGGCCCTCGGCACCCTTAGGTCGGCCTATAAACAAATATAATCATAGATGCACAATGCATAACAGGTAATTAATGGCAGCGCATATAAGCATGTCCAATCAGATATTCTCAACTACAGATATGTTCATGTTCATAATATATTAATGCAAGGGGTTTAAGCCCCAACCATAACTCGGGTGCAGTTTTCTTACCTCAAGTCCCGAGCAGCCAGTATACAACAATCCCAAGCACGATCCCTAGACCTGAGCCCTTGCGGCATAACCTAGTCACAATGAAATAATGGATAACCATAAGATCCTAAACCATTTAAAAAACTTTGGATTCAAATACTAGCCTCTAGAGCCTCAATTTCTACTAAATCGGGTTGCAGAAATCATCCCGAGGGCTTAAATTTTAATCCCCGAGCCTCCCCAAGACTTAAGACAAACCTAGGCCAAAACTGTCTAGGTGGGTCGCGACCTGACCCTAAGGGTCGCGACTTGCCTCTGCATCTGGGGGGAGGCGGGCTGTGACTTGCCCCCTAAGGTCGCGGCGCGACTTCATGTCAGCAGCCCTCCCAGGGCCTTCTGGGGCACACGGGTCGCGACGTGTCACAGGCCAAAAATTTGGGTACTAAAAGTAGACGGAACGTGCGACACTTGCAGACACTTCAAGCTAGCAAGCCAGCCTACAACACACACTTGCAGGCAAACAAACTCAATAGTTAGCCACATACACATAACAGACATGCAACGGGCAATAACGAAGTATGAGCAAGCACAAAGAAATTCATTTCTGTGAACATCCACACAACACAAAGAACATAACAAGGCAAGTGGCACACAGTGGCCCAACAAAGATAATAAACAAGTAACACATAAGCAACAAGGGAGCATACAAGGGCAAGTATGGATAAACATCGTTTTTTTAATATATAGCCTTGATAGGGAAATGGAGTACACAACTTTGGCCTCTATCTGCTGATGGCCATGGTGCTTCCCTAAGTCACCAGGTCACCTCCCCATAAGGAGCCTTCTAGGGATACAAGGTCTTCCCAGTAACATATATGATTTTTGTCTGGGAGACATATGCATAATTACAAAACTACCACTACTCTATCCCATGAGGCTGCTTGGTGCAAGACTTGACTAATGATCAAGCACCAAGGCATGCTCACTTACAAAATGGCCCCATGTGGGTGTGCCAAAGGGGTAACATGCCACACTCTCCCCCACTCAATTCTTTGGCGTCCTCGACGAAGTAGCTTGTAGATCTTCAATCTTCTGCGTGAGCTTCTTCAAGTCTTCTGCCCTCTCCCAGCTGATCTCGTCATCTGCGAACCCCTTCCATTTTACCAGATACTCCTTATGATTTTTATGGTCAGTGGTGACCGTCCTTTCCACCAGGATTTCTTCAGGTTGATGCTTGCTCCTTGGCTGAATGATGACTCTTCCTTTGGTTGACTGGTTGCGCTCTGGATTTGTTGGATCTTCATGATACGGCTTCAAGTTGCTGACATGAAGGACCGGGTGTATCTTCATCCATGCTGGTAGGTCGACTTTGTAGGAAGTTAGGCAAACTTTTGAGATAATTGAGATCGGACCCTCGTACTTGCGAACGAGTCTGATGGCTTTGGTCCTCAGAATCTCAACTGTTTGGGCCTCAGCTTGATTAACACTAAGTCACATGCTTTGAACTCTAGTGGTCTACGCTTTTGATTTGCCCACTTCTTCATTCTTCTTGATGCCTTTTCTAAATAAGCTCGGGCAATCTCTGTCGTTTTCTTCCAGTCTTTTGTGAAGTGAAAGGCTCGCGGGTTCCAACTGTGGTATTCGTCCACTGTGTGGGCCAACAGTGGCTGCTGTCCATTAACAACTTCTAAAGGGATCTTATTCGATGAAGAACTCTTTTGAGAGTTGAAGCAAAATTGAGCTACATCGAGTGGTTGTGGCCAATTCTTCTGATTGGCATTGACAAAGTGGCGCAAGTACTCCTCCAACATTCCGTTGAATCTTTCTGTCTGCCCATCTGTCTGTGGATGGTAGCTCGAGGATATGTTCAGTTGTGACCCCAAGAGACTGAATAGTTAAGACCAAAAGGTCCCAGTGAATCTTCCATCTCGGTCACTAACAATGTTCTGGGGCACTCCCCAATATTGGACAATATGCTTGAAGAATTGTCGGGCTGTCTCCTCTGCCGAACAGTACTTCGACACTGGGTTGAATGTTGCGTACTTCGAGAATCTGTCCACGACAACCAAGATCGCACTTAAATCCTCTGTCTTCGGTAGACTGGTTATAAAGTCAAGCGGTACACTCTCCCATGGTCGGCTTGGGACTCGCAACGGTTCCAACAACCCAGGTGTCTTGTTCCTATCGACCTTGTCTTGTTGACAGACGAGACAGGTCTTGGTGTACTCCACTACATCATCTCACATTTGTGGCCAGTAGTATCCCTCCTTCAAAAGGGCATGCGTTCTCTGGCACCCTGGATGATCTGCCCACAAGCTGTCATGACACTCACTTAGTAATGTCTTCTACAAATCTCTAGCTTTTAGAACATACAAGCGACCCCTTTTGGCCCACAGAAGATCATTCTCCACCCAGAACTGGCGAGTCTTGCCATCTTTTACGAGCTTCAGGATGGTTCTGACAACTGGGTCTTTCTCTAGGTTTTCTTTGATGCGCTCCTTAAGTGGAGTGTTCACCATGCTAGCCGACAAACTAGCCAAGATCTTTAGAGTCACCAATTCTTCTTTGTGACTCAAGGCGTCAGCTGCCTGGTTCAAGCGTCCTACCCTGTGCTCAAAATGGAAGTCGAATTCTGCCACGAACTCCTACCATCGAGCCTGCTTAGGGGTCAGTTTCGGCTGAGTAAGGAAATGACTAACCGCTGCATTATCCGTCTTCACCACAAACTTTGACCCCAGCAAGTAATGTCTCCACACTCGCAAGCAATGGATAACTACGAGGAGTTCTGTAATGCCCCAACTCCAAGGACCGTTACTGTGTGCCTTGTAAACAGTGTTAAACTCGCTAATCGAGTCATTTGGCCAAAATCGTGAACTAAGTATGATTAGCAGTTTAGGGATTAAAATTTTTGGTTAAGATGTAACGTTTCACTAGAATGTTTAATATATACATTGGGATCCCAAAAATATAGTTTCAGAGTCTATTACAGAAAATATTTACAACAGGCCATTCTAAGCGGCAAAACAGGGTTCAACCCTAGTTCCTCTTTAAACCTCGGCTGTGGCGGACGAGCAGCTGCATATGTACACGTCATCACCTAAGCTCTCCAACTCAAGGATGGTCCAACTTCCTTTTGCCTTTACCTGCACCACATAGCACCCGTGAGCCAAAGCCCAGCAAGAAAACATAGTATAACATGATATAATATCAACAATGATTGTATTGACTATTCAGGACCAACAGTTCAGCAAATAGGTGACTAACACAAGAGTCACAAATGTGGGGACAACACCCTTTAGCCATGTGACGATAGGGTCACCAGGGCTTAACTGGTAGGTTGTCTTTTCATAAGTTCAATCAGGATAGGTGCATGGTGATTGGTCACCAACATAACCTTCCTCCCGACTCTAGAGTTGTAACTATGGACAGCGTCCACTAGCCATGTGACAAACAGTCACCGAGGCCATATGCCCTGGCTATGAACATCTGGTCCTAGACCAGGCAAGCACTTATAGTTTTCATTGACCTTCCGGTCGGTCCAGCATTAATACCCCATATGAGTCATTCAATGCCGACCTCGATTAGATCTAATCTAAATTTGGCCCGGCGTTCACAACGCTCTGCCATTTTTGACTCTTGGGTCAGTGAAACACGACCAGTGCTCAGCCCGTTGTGAACTTAACTAATAAGTCACAGCTTCACAGACGGATCTGACACCATTGCCGATTCTGACTAATAAGTCGACGCCATACACAGGTAAGCCATGCCATCAAACATATATCACATGTCTAATATCCATAAACAAGGCATTCAACATGCTTACTTAACAGGTACTAGTACAATTAGGATCATGCATAAACACAGAGGCTCAAGCTCTGAACAATATCATACTCAGTATACAAAGCATGTCCTAATCACATGTTTCTCACGCATCATATGCATAATATTCAACAATCCAACATGCACCAATAATAGCCATGCATGTCACGTTCAATAGTCAACCAACATGCATCAAGAATAGCCATGCATGTCATACTCAATAGTCAACCAACATGCATCAATAACAGCCATGCATGTCACATATACACGGGGTACCGTTTTCTTACCTCAAAGTCGAGCTAGAATGACTTAAAGAACAACCCTTGAGAACGATCAACTTTTAGTCCTTTAGCGGTCACCTAGTCATAACCAAATATAGGATACCATCAATAAAAATGAACACAAAAGGTTCCCAAACCAAAATCTAGCCTCCGAGACATCAAACACTACTCAACCGGGTACTAGGCTCGACCCCGAGGCCTAAGGCTTGAATCCCCAAGCTAAAAACACATTTATGGCCAAAAATCCACTAAGGGTCGCGGCCCTCCCTAGCTGTGTCGCGGCGCGCCCCTTAAACAGAGGCAGCCCTCTCTATCACACGCCAAGAGCCGCGGCGCACCACAGCCATGCCGCGGCGCTTAACCCAGACCAGCCAAAAACTCAGCACGCACCAGCTCGCCTTCCCCTGCGATTTCCCTTGAAACTAGCCCTTCAAACCTGTCCCAAACCTCAACCTAACACCCAATTCAACCACCAAACATCATTTACAATTCACCGTCAGCAAAACCCAAAGTAAACTTCAATCAAAACCTCCACTAATCCAAACTATCTTCAACACAAACATAAGCTGAAAAATAAGAGAAAAACAGAGTATGGCTCAAACTCAGGTTCAATTCCTTACCTTAAGCTGATTTGAATCCTTCCCAATGGCTGAACTCAATCTATAATCCCCAAGCTTTGACTCCCTAGCTTGCTTTCTTCAATTTGGGCTCTCAAAATTCAAAGGAAAGAATGAAGGAAAAACTTGTAAGGGAGAGAAAGGAGAAGATGAGGATGAGGCTCTGCTTTGTTCTGTTTTCCACAGCCTTCTAAACACTCCCAAAGGCTGATATAAAACTTAGGGGTGAAAAGACCATTTTGCCCCTAGGTTAAGTAAAGGCTCCTAAACACTCCCAAGGGTAAAACCGTCCTTTCCCGCTTATCTCGTTAATTATAATTAACGCTCTCCAATTCCTGCTATTCCCAATATTCTCAAACACCAATAAATTATATCCCATTACCCTTTAATTCCCGGTAATGCTCTAACCATCAAAATGACCCCGAGACTCACCCCGAGCCCCGAACTTAAACCCGTTATGACTAGACCGAACACTTACATCTCATGATCGTCTCATGCCGAATAGCTCGGACCAAACCACCTTATAATATGGCTATATTAATTAATCACAACCATGCACCCAAAATACACAATTACGCCCACAACGGCCAAATTACCAAAATACCCTTATGATTATAATTACACCCATATGCACACATTTACCATCATATAATAATATAATTCACATGAACATGCACATAATCATTAAATACCATAATAAATCAATTATGGCCTTCCCGGCCAACTAATCAAGGTCCTAAACCTTATTAGGAAATTTGGGGCATTACAAGTTCCTTCTCCTGGGCAGTATATTGCCTCTCAGCTTTAGACAGCTTGCGACTCTCATATGCTACCGAGTGGTCTTCTTGTACTAGTACCCCTCCCAAAGCATAATCTGAGGCATCTTTCTGTACTTCGAAGGGCTTGCTAACATATGGCAAGGCAAGAACAGGATCCTTCATCATGGCTTCCTTCAAACTCCTGAATGCTTCAGCACACTTGTCAGTCCACGCCCAAGTCACACCCTTTTTCAGTAGCTCGGTCAAGGGTGTCGCTCTTCTTGAGTAGTCATCCACAAATCGTCTATAGTAGTTAGCTAGGCCCAAGAAAGAGCGGAGTTATTTCATGTTTGTGGGGGCTTTCCATTCTTGGATTTCCCTCACCTTCTCCGGATCCATACGAATTCGGCCACGTTGCACAACGTGGCCTAGGAACTTGATGCTCTCCTGTGCAAATGAGCATTTCTCACGCTTCACATATAGCTGGTTCTCTCTTAACTTCTGAAACACTTGAGCCAAGTGTTCTTGATGCTCTTCAATCGTGGCGCTATAAACCACGATATCATCCAAGTACACCACCACAAACTTATCTAGATACTCGTGGAATACTTGGTTCATCAGTGTGCAGAAAGTGGTAGGTGCATTTGTCAACCCAAACGACATTACTCGAAACTCAAATGCTCCACATCGAGTAACACACGTTGTCTTTGGTTCATCTCCATCTGCGATCCTCACCTGATAATAGCCTGATCTTAAGTCCAACTTTGTGAAGTATTTGGCTCCACTTAGCTGGTCGAACAAATCAGCGATTAGAGGGATGGGGTAGGTGTTGCGAACTGTCACCTTGTTGAGAGCCCTATAATTAATGCACAGTCTCAAGCTCCCATCGTGCTTCTTCTGGAATAGCACAGGTGCACCAAATGGCGACTTCGATGGTCTGATGAAGCCTGCCTCCAATAACCCTTTTAGTTGTTTCCTCAACTCTTCTAGCTCAGGGGGTGCTATTCTGTAAGGTGCTTTTGTTGGAGGTTTCGCCCCCGACTCTAGCTCTATCTGGTGATTAATCCCCCTCTTTGGTGGCAAGGCTTTGGGGAGTTTATCTGGCATCACATCCCCATACATCTTCAAGACCCTCGTAATTTCTAGTGGAACAATCTCTTCCACTGATTCTTCGAACACAGTGGGTACTTCTACATAAGTGGGCTCCTACTTCTTCACACCCTTCTTGAACTGTAAAGCTGATAGAAGCTTCACACCAGGGGGTGGTTTCACCTTTGCGGGCACCATTGAAGGAGTCTCTTCCATTATGAGCAAACTCCCAGTGGCAGGAATTGGGATGGCACCTTTCTCCGTTTGAAAGTCCATCCCCAAAACTACATCAAAGTCATCCATATGGACCACCACTAAGTCAGTCTGTCCCTCCCACGTGTTGATTTTAACTTTTACGCCTTTAGCCACGCCAGTTGTGGCCAAGGCCTTGGAGTTGACCGCTTTCATACGGCCTGCATCTTTCTCCAGTTTTAGTCCCAGTCGCTTTGCTTCGAGTTCTGAGATGAAGATATGGGTGGCGCCAGTGTCGATCATCACGCTTTTGGCGGGCTTGTTGTTGATGGTGGCATCCACGGACATTAGCTCCTTCCCTAGGGCCTTCTTCCCTTTTTCTCCATTTATCTTCAGAGCATTCAACAGGCGAACAATGCCCATATGCGTGTACTCTTCATCCTCCTATTCTCCTTCGCCCTGTTCTTCTTGGCCAATGAGGGCATTCAACTTGCCCCTGTAAGGGAAAACTGCCGACTTATGTGGGCCTTTGCAGAGCCAACAAGATAGCGGCTTCCTCCCTGCAGCAGCATCTATACTGCTGGAAGAACTGGACTCTGCTGTCCTCTTCTCTCCCCCACTCTTGCCCTGCCATGACTTCCCAGACTTCTTACTCCCAGCGCTACTTGAGCTGGTTGGAGGGGTAGCCCTTTTCAGCAGGCTTCTCTCCAGAGTGTAGTCTGTTAAGCGTTCAGTAGCAGCTTGAGCGATGGCTAGGTCAGACACACGCTGTTCTTGAAGTTCTTGCTTGGCCCACGATTTCAATCCCTCTAGGAAGCAGAAGAGCCTGTCTACTTCGGACATGTCCTTAATATCGAGCATTGGTCCCGAAAACTTCTTCACATATTCTCGGACTGTCCTGACTTGTTTAAGCTCTCTCAACTGGCGTCGAGCCATGTAGGCGACATTTTCTGGCAGAAATTACGTCTTTAGTTCTCTCTTCAAGTCTACCCAAGATGTGATGGTGCACCTACCATTCTCTATGTCATCATACTTTGTCCTCCACCACACCTTGGCATCCCCAGACAAGTACATGGTAGCCATGGCGACCTTTCCTTCTTCCGAATCGGCCCGCACAACTCTAAAATAGTGTTCCATGTCGAAGAGGAAATTTTCCAAGTCCTTTGCGTCTCTGGCCCCGTTATAGGGCCTCGACTCGGGCACTTTTACTCGGTCATATTCCATACCTATCGGCCCTGTTGCAGGGGCATTCCCAACCGCTCGCATGGTTAGGTTTACCTTGGCAGTTAGCATAGCCATTTTTTCTTTGAGCATGCCAACTACCTCCCTGCAGTCTTCCGTAGTGTCATTTATGGAAACTTGTTGTTCCTTCAGCATGTGCTCGACTGCCGCAATGCACTATTCCCACCGAGGGGAAACATAAGTACTTGTTGGAGTGTTTCTTTGCTCCAACACAATTATTCTGGATAGGAGAACATCATTTTCCTTCTCTATCACAGCTATGCGATTGCTTGCATCTGACGATCCATAGTTATGACTTGCAGAGGAAAGATCCCTGACTCTTTTGTCCAGGCCATCTAATTCCCCCACAAGCTTCTCAAGTGCTTCGATCCTCTAAGTGTTGCTCACCATTAGTGTGTTTTGCCAAGATCTTTCTAACTTGGCTCTGATACCAACTGTCATGGGCCGGCTATTTGGGTACTCCAAGTAGACGGAACATGCGGCACTTGCAGACACTTCAAGCTAGCAAGTCAGCCTACAACACACACTTGTAGGCAAACAAACTCAGTGGTTAGCCACATACACATCGCGGACATGCAACGGGCAATAACAAAGTATGAGCAAGCACAAAGAAAGTCATTTATGGGAACACCCACACAACAAGGAAAGTGGCACGCAGTGGCCCAACAAAGATAATAAAAAAGTAACACATAAGCAGCAAGGGAGCATACAGGGGCAAGTATGGATAAACATCGTTTTATTAATATATAGCCTTGATAGGGCAAGGGAGTACACAAATTTGGCCTCTGTCTGCTAATGGCCATGGTGCTTCCCTAAGTCACCAGGTCACCTCCCCCTAAGGAGCCTTCTAGGGATACAAGGTCTTCCTAGTAACATATATGATTTTTGTCTGGGAGACATATGCATAATTACAAAACTGCCACTACCATATCCCATGAGGTTGCTTGGTGCAAGACTTGACTAATGATCAAGCACCAAGGCATGATCACTTACAAAATGGCCCCATGTGGATGTGCCAAAGGGGCAGCACGGCACATGGTGCGCCCCTGTGAACCCAGAAACCCCTGGGTTTCTTCAACGTTTTTCCCAACCAAACTCAGCAGAAATCATCCCAAATGTCTGCCAAAGCAAGAATCAAGCCAAAAACTCTCAATCCTACATCATAAAAAGCACAAACATCCTGGAATCTATAATAAAATCCTCAATCCAACTCAGAACCAAAGCTAGAGCTAAACTCAGCCAAAGCATTATCCACACCCATAAATTCACAAAGAAATTCAGATTGTACAGCTTTCCTCAACAGAGATTCGACCTCCAAGTTGAACCCCAGTAATCCTAGCCTCCACCCTCTTCAATTTCTAAGCTATATCTTCAGACTTTTCCCAGCTCAAACCCAAGCTTTCCTCAAGTTTTTCCTTCAGCCTTAAAGCATTCCAAAGGGAGATGTGCAAACCGACTAAGGAGAGAGAGAGACAGAGAGAGAGAGAGAGAGAGAGAGAAAGACTCTGTCTTTTCCTTGTGTCCACAGGCTTCTAATGAGAATATCCACTTACCAAAAGACCATATTGCCCCGCTAAGTATACCCTTAACCTTAAATGGCCCCAAGGGCAAAATCATCATTTGCTACATTTCCCGCTAATTCCTCGAGTAGTCATATAAATTCCCAATTGATCTTGACATGCCCATTTAATCACCAAATACTTACTCATTATTCAATAAACCCCAAAATATATTCTAAGTTCCCAAAATACCCCTAAGCTCACCTCGAGCCGGGTATTATTCCCTGTTGTGACTATTCCGCCAATCCGCTCACTAGGATCGCCTCGAGCCGTATATTGAAAATATATCCACATAATAATGTGGTTTCAATCATTTACTCACATATAATCACATTTATGCCCGCAACGGGCCAATATTACAAATATGCACCAACTATTAATAATGGGCCCACATGCATATTTTACATTCATAACACATGCATATAATCATACTCACATTATCATATATATCATGCATGCCACATAGTCATGCAACAAATCAGTTAATCACACATATATCCAATTATGCCCTCCCGACACACTAATCAAGGCGCTAAACCTTATTAGCATTTTTGGGACGTTACATGCATTTCCAAAAAAAATGAGTGGCAGGAATCAGTAGCTTAACAATGACCTAAACATATCTAATAAGGTTATATTTCTCCTCTCTACAACACCATTCTGAAATGGTGTTCCAGTTGCTATGAGTTGGGATAGAATTCCATTCTCTAGCAGATGATTCTTGAACTCAAATTAAGATATCCACCTCTTCGATCTAATCAAAGTGTTATAAGCGATTTCCCTAACAACTTTTCAACTTCTGTTTGGAATTCTTTGAACTTCTTATAAGTTTTAGATTTCATTTGCGTTATGTATAAATATACATATCTTGAATAATCATCAATAAAGATGACGAATTTTCATAACCTCTTCTTGCCTGTACAATGAAAGGATTACAGACGTCACTATCTACTAGGTGAAGTTGTTTATTTGGCTCTTTGGTCCTTTGCAAAGAAAGATATCTTAGTCATTTATCTTTCTGGATAGGATATACAAACCAGAAGAGTGTTAACTGTTAGCAATTTTAAAGGGATATTATTTACTAACCAGTATATCTTATCAAGATTGATGTGTACTAACCTAAGACGCCAAATATACGTATTGTAACGCCCTGGTTACCTAGAACAGTTACGGTGATCGGTGAACCAAAAATTTGACCCGCTACCCGAGTCCTTTGGTTAAAAACGTGTTCTAAGTGTTATCAGTTAATGGCATAGCTAAACAAGTATGGCCCTCCCGGCCTACTAATCCCGCCATTAAACCACATCGGAAAATTCGGGGCATTACAACTATCCCCTCCTTACAGAAATTTCGTCTTCGAAATTTACCTGAACAGCTCGGGATACTGACTCTGCATATCGGACTCCAGCTCCCAGGTCACTTCCTCGACCTTGTTGTTCCCCCACAATACCTTAACCAAAGGAATCATTTTATTCCTGAGGACCTTATCTTTCCTGTCAAGTATCTGAACTGGCTGCTCCTCAAAGGAGAGATATGGCTCAAGCTCCATATCTTCATAACTCAAAATATGTCTCACATCAGATACATACCTCCGAAGAGCTGATACATGGAACACACTATGCACAGCTGACAAAGCTGGAGGCAAAGCTAATCTGTAAGCCACTTGACCAACCCTCTCCAGGATCTCAAATGGACCTACAAATCTAGGGCTCAGCTTGCCCTTCTTCCCAAACCTTCTCACCCCTTTCCATGGCGAGACTCTAAGGAAGACATAGTCTCCTACTTGGAACTCCATGTTCCTGCGCTTGGGATCTGCATAACTCTTCTGTCTACTCTGAGAAGTAAGCATCCGAGCTCTAATATTTTCAATGGCCTCACTGGTCCTCTGAACTGCCTCAGGACCTAAGTATCTCCTTTCACCTGTCTTATCCCAATGAATGGGAGATCTGCATCTCCTACCATACAACATCTCATAGGGTGCAACCCCAATGGTAGACTGATAACTGTTATTGTAGGAGAACTCTATCAAAGGTAGATACTTCCTCTAAGATCCACCAAAGTCCAGCACACATGCTCACAACATGTCTTCCAATATCTGGATCGTCCTCTCAAATTGCCCATCTGTCTGAGGATGATAAGTAGCACTGAACTTCAGTTGTGTTCCCATGGCTTTTTGCAAACTTCTCCAAAACTTGGAAGTAAAAGTAGGGTCCGATCTGACACGATCGACCTAGGTGCTCCATGGAGGCACACGATCTCTCTCACATAGAGATCTGCATACTGGTCAACGGTATAAGTAGTCCTCACTGGCAGCTGACTTGGTATAGCGATCAACTATCACCCAAATAGAATCATGCTGACCAACAGTCCTGGGTAAGCCCACCACGAAATCCATCATGATGTCTTCCCACTTCCACTCTGGGATATCCAGAGGCTACAATAACCCTGTCGGCCTCTAATGCTTAGCCTTGACCTGCTGACATGTTAAGCACTTAACCACATACTCTACTACATCTCTTTTCATCCCTGGGCACCAATAAAATGATCTCACATCCTGATACATCTTCGTGGTGCCTGGATGCAAAGAGTAAGGTGTAGTATGAGATTCATCCAGAATCTCTCGCCTCAAAGCAGTGTCTAGCGGAACACATATCCGCTCCATGTATCTGAACAAGCCTAACTCAGACACTGTATAATCTCTGGACGCTCCAGCCAAAACATCCTCTCTGATCTTGATCAGCTGTGGATCACTCAGCTGACCCTCCTTAATTCTCTCTAACAGTGTAGACTGTAGCATAATATTAGCCAACTGGCCCACCAGCAACTCTATACCAGCTCTGGTCATAGCATCTGCTAACTCTCTGTCTATTAGCCTCATACCATGTATCTGTCCCGGACCCTTCCGACTTAAAGCATCAGCTACCACGTTGGCCTTTCCTAGATGATACAAAATCTCACAGTCATAATCTTTTACTAACTCCAGCCAACGCCTTTGCCTCATATTCAGGTCTTTCTGGGTGAAGAAGTACTTCAAGATCTTGTGGTCTGTATAGATCTCACACTTTTCTCCATAGAGATAATGCCTCCATATCTTCAAAGCAAAGACCACAGCTACCAACTCTAAATCATGAGTGGGATATCTCTTTTCATACTCCTTCAACTGACGAGAAGCATAAGCAATCACCTTCTCTGATTGCATCAAAACACAGCCCAAAACCTGATGAGAAGCATCGCAATAAATCACAAACTTCTCCTGATCTGTCAGAAGACTCAGAATCGGAGCTGTAAACAATCTCTGCTTCAGTACCTGGAAGCTGTTCTAACATTTATCTGACCACACAAATCTCTGGCTCTTGCGTGTCAGCTCAGTCAATGCAGTAGCAATCTTTGAGAACCCTTCCATGAACCGCCTATAATAACCTACCAAACCAAGAAAACTTCTAACCTCAGAAGCATTCTTTGGCCTTGGCCAATCTCTGACCGCTTCGATCTATGCTGGTTCTACCTTAATCCCCTCCTTACTGAAAATGTGCCCAAGAAAGGACACTTGAGATAACCAGAACTCACACTTCTTGAATTTAGCAAACAGTCTGTGTTCCCTCAGTCTCTGCAGAACCAACCTCAGATGCTGCTCATGTTCTGACTCAGACTGAGAATATACCAGAATATCATCGATGAAGATGATCACAAACTGGTCTAAATAATCCTTGAACACTCTGTTCATCAGATCCATAAACGCAGCAGGGGTATTAGTCAATCCAAAAGACATAACTAAGAACTCATAATGCCCATACTTAGTACGCAAAGCAGTCTTCGGTATATCTCCCTCCTTGACCCTCAACTGATGATAACCAGAACGGAGGTCAATCTTTGAGAATACCTTCTTACCTTGCAACTGGTCGAACAGATCATCTATCCTTGGCAAAGGATACTTATTCTTAATTGTCAGCTTATTTAGTTCTCTGTAATCTATACATGTAACGCCCTGGATAGCCAGGACCGCTACACTGTGTGTTTATAAAGTGCCAGACTCGCTAATCAAGTCATTAAAGTAACAACGTGTTATTGAAATAGTAGAGGAACTAGGGTTAAAAACGTTTTGGTCTCAAAAGATACATTTTCATTGCTAAACATTGTTTATGTACATGGGATCCCAAAAATGACAGTTTAAAAGCCATACTACAAAAGTTACAAAGTTTATATACATTAACAGCCATACTAAGGCAAAATGAGCAGTTAGGTGATCTCCGTCCTGACACACTCCTCGATCGTGGTGATCGAACGACTGCTATGTACATTTCACTTCGGAGCTCTCCACCTCAGGAATGGTCCAGCTTGCTCTTGCCCTTACCTGCACCACGTAGCACCCGTGAGCCAAGGCCCAGCAAGAACACATATCAACAATAGAACATGCACATTTAGCTGTCAAGACAATCTCACATATGGCATCTCATAAACTTCAAGCATATCAATAGTCAGGTATTTCATTTACAAAGCATATCAATAGTCAAGTATTTCATATACAAAGCATATCAGCTCATATAACACAATGCACAAATGATAACCAGGGCTAGCGCTCACAAGCCGCTCCCTCTGTTATCCTTTCGTTTCTGGCTCCCAGTGGCCAATTCGCGTCCCATGCGCTAAATTCATGAACGGTACTCTTAGACCGCTTACACATGTCCCTTGGCGTAATACCAACGATGACACAAAACAAATCTCGGGAGCACTTAGTCCCATCACATTCATACATTCGGGTGCAGTGTTCTTACCTTTCAATTTACTGATTTCCGATGCCATGTAGCCACAAGCACGGTCCTCTACCCCGAGCCTCTCCAAATTCCTAATCAAAACACAAATATAATATTCTTTGTCATTAACCAATCCAAGACTACCTCCCCGGTACCTAATCCACACTGTCGGAACCCCCAAAACCTTAGAATAACACCCCGGAGGCATCCCCCGAACCCCCAGAGCAAAGACCTAAAATTGCAAAATTTAACTCCCTGAAATTTGCCTTGTGCCGCGGCACCACATTCCTTGTGCCGCGGCACCCACCTCCAGAGACCCCTAGGCCGCGGCAAGCAAAAGCCGTGCCGCGGCACACCATCGCAGACCCAGATTTCTGGGTTTTCCTTCGCATTTTCCCGAGCCCCAACCTCACCAAATCACCCCAAACTCTATCCTAAGCCCCAAAACCAACTCTAAACCTCTAACAAACCTCACAACAACCCAAAGACATCATGCCCAAGCTCACTCACACCTTCAATCCTAAAATTCACTCTTGAATTTCCCACTTGACAACTCAAACCAGAGAAATTATGAACTGCTTGAACTCAAGCACAATCCACACTTCAAACTCCCTATACCTTAACAAAACAAACCTAATAAACATACAGAGACTTTACCTTAAGTGATAGGTTCAACCTCCAGCTCTTGACCTCCTTCCCCCTTGGTTCCCAATTCTGAAATTACATAAAACCAGCCACCAACTTATCTCAATTCACCTTCCTTAACTAAAATTCAGACTTAAAACTTGGATATAGCATAATCAAAATCTTACCTCTGAGTTTTCTTGGCCTAAGCTTGGTTGATAACTTCAAACATCCCTTGATTCTCCTTCCAAGAGTTTAGATTTCTGCTTCTCCTTTCTATCTCCTTTTTGCTCTAATTCTAGGTCTCCTCAATATAGCATAACCAACTCCCAAAGTGTTATACGTATATGATATTCCCTCTTTAGCTGATAATCATCCATCCTACCAAAATGTCTACTCTACCCTTCCACTAATACCCCTTTCAAACTTAACCTCAAGGCCATACTTGTCTTTTCACCAGTTTTGCAATTCTACCACTTTCCCCTTAAAACTTGTTACTCTCTAAGGTTACTAATAGTTACGCAGGTTACCAAACCACCAGTTACCATTATCTAGTTTCCTAGGACCGTCTTGGCACGTGCATCACGTTTGTTTCACAGCACCCACACAATACAATTCACATATCATTATTATCACATAATATAATTCACATAGTCATTTAACATGCTTAAAATCATAATCATACATCTTAATCATAATAATCACACATGATTCCCATCATGCCCTCCCGGCACACTAATCAAGGCCCTTAAGCCTTATTAGTGAATTTGGGTCGTTACAATACACATTCTCAGAGAACCATCTTTCTTTTTCACAAACAAAACTGGCGCACCCCAAGGTGAGAAACTAGGTCTGATAAAACCCAAATCCAATAGTTCTTGCAACTGCACTTTTAATTCTTTCAACTCAGCTGGGGCCATTCTGTAAGGTGCTCTAGACACTGGCTCCGTCCCTGGTGCCAGCTCTATAACGAACTCAATTTCTCTGTGTGGTGGCAACCCTGGAAAATCTTCTGGAAACACATCCAGAAACTCACAAACAAGTCTAGTATCTTCTGGTCTCATTGGCATGACCTGAGTGGTATCAACCGCACTGGCTAAGAATCCAATGCAACCTCTTTGCAATAGATCCCTGGCCCTCAACACAAAAATCATAGGAATGCGAGGTCCATGCATAGCACCAACAAACACAAAAGGATCCTCACCTTTAGGCTCAAAGGTGACCATCTTCCTTCTGCAATCAATGGTTGCCCCATACTTTGCCAACCAATCCATACCAAGTATCATATCAAAGTCAGTCATAAGCAACTCTATCAAGTCCACTGACAACTCTCTACCCTCTACTGTCACTGGCAAAGATCTGACCCATCTCCTGGATACCACTAACTCTCTAGTGGGTAACAAGGTACCAAACCCCACAGCATAAAAATCACAGGGTCTACACAGTCTATCAATAACACTACTAGCAACAAAAGAATGTGTAGCACCAGAATCAATCAATACATTATAAGGGGTTCCAGCACTAAGAAGCTAACCAGTAACAACTGAGGGAGAAGCCTCACCTTCTGCTTGAGTCAATGCGAACACTCAAGCTGGGGCCGAGTGGTCCACTTTTCTGGGTTCTTCTTTTCTTGCCTTAGGGCAATCCTTTTTAATATGACCCACTACTCCACATGAGAAGCAGGCCCTTGCCCTACACTCTCCCAAGTGATGCCTTTTGCATCTAGGGCACTCAGGATAAGACTTCCAGGCTCCACTACCACCTAGACGACCCATTGTAATACCACGGGGCCGCTTATCAGGACCTGGATCTAGGAAGGTGTCAGGAACCTTCCTCTTCTGCTCACTGGGGCCTACACCCCTACCAGAACCCACAAATGGAGGACCTGTCCTCCTGAAATCCTTTCTGGCTGCACTGTCATGCCAGATCCTATTCTCTGCACTCTCAGCTGTGAGTGCCTTCTCAACCACCTGTGCATAGGTAGTAACCCCAGCCACAAACAAAGCAGGCCCAGATCCTGCACTCACCCTGGTGTCATTGCCGGCACCGCAGATACACTAGAAAACTCCTCCAGTTGTCACTGCCACCCTGACGGCCAGTAGGAGCACCCCGAGCCCTCCTATCTGGACTGGGAGGAACAAAGGAATCAGGGTCCTTCCTCTTCTGCTCACTAAATCCACCACCTCGACTGATCCCAACAAAAGGAGGCACTGTCCTCCTAGCATCGTGCCTAACATCGCTCTCTCTCCATATCTGATCTTCGACCCTCTCAGCTGTAAGGGCCTTGTCCACTACTTGGGCATAAGTAGTAGTCTCTGGATCCAAAGTAATATTCACATCGCGGGCAATCATAACATGCAACCCCCGCATAAACCTATCCCTTCTTGTCACATCCGTCGGCACTAGGTCTGGCGCAAACTTCGCCAATCTGTCAAACTTTATAGTATATTCTGTCACTGTCGATCGGTTCTGAGTCAGGTTGATAAACTCATCAACCTTCGCAGCTCTAACTGCCACACTATAATACTTCTCATTAAACAAGTTTCTAAATTCTTCCCAGGTCATAATTGATACATCCCTTCTTTGAACCACCACGTCCCACCAAATGCGGACATCCTCTCTAAACATGTAGCTAGCACAAGCTACCCTTTCATTTCCCTGAACTCTCATAAAATCCAGAATTGAGGAGATCATATTCATCCACTGCTTTGCCCGCAGTGGGTTTGGTACCCCCTCGAAGGTGGGAGGATGCTGCTTCCTGAACCTCTCATACAAAGGTTCCCACTTATTCTCCATACCAGACTGAACTGGCACTGGCGCTGCAACCTGCTGCACTAGCAGCCTAGTAACATGAGGTGGGGCCTGTTGCCTCAACTATCGCAGCTCTTCCTCTGTTCGCTGCAGTCTTGCTTCCATCTCGGCAAATATCTCTTGCCAATTCTGTGGGGCAGGTGGAGGGTCCTGACCCTAGTTGTCATCCTCGGCCCTACTGCCGCGGAGTCTAGCTGATTATCAAGGCATCTCAACAAATATGCCAGCAACCAACGACGCCGCTCATTAGGCATGATAACAACATCCATAAACCACCTCCCAAACACATTAGCCATCCACAAGCAATAACTCATATAGCATACAGATAGCATATAACACACAACGGGCCATGCCCTGGCATCATGCATTTGTTAACTCATTCATCATGCTCTATATAAGATAAGCAGGAAAATAGGGCATTCAAGCACATATTCAGGCATATTAATCAATCATACTAACCAACCATGAGTCGAGCTTGTCTCTGACAGCGAGCGTACATGTTTAGTCAATCTCCAGAACCATTAACCTTGGCTCGCTCTGATACCAAGTTGTAATGCCCTACAACCTTAGAGTCGTTACTAAGTGAGTTTAAAACGTGCAATTACTCGCTAATCGAGGTTTTTAAAGCAAAAGTGTAATTAAGCTTTAATCAGAGTAAAAACTTTAGAAATAACTCTATACCGTTGAAAATCATAAGAGTTTAACACTTGGGATCCCAAAATACCGTTTACAAATATTTACAACATATAAATACAACCAAGTCAGCTAAACGACAAAATCTAGGTTTTATTACAATCATCCCCCAAAATCCATTGGTTGTGGCAGCCAGGAAGACCAAACATGTACACGTCGCTTCATGCCTGCTACACTCATGGTTGGTTGGCCTTCTCCTTGCCCTTACCTACACCACAGAGCATCCGTGAGTGGAAGCCCAGCAAGAAAACCCACAAACAGATAACATATGCAAAAACATACACCAGACTTATAATCAGGCCATCAATAGGCTAAGCACATAAGGCCAAGCCGTCCCAGGTACTTTACCAGGCCCTGGGTTCGCGGTCTACACCGTGAGGATATCCCAGGTATCCTTTAGGGTCCCGCCCTGGCAGCTAGCACTCACCGTGCCCAACACTGCTCCCGGCCCCTTGCCATTCTCGGCCTTGCACTCAACGTGCCCAACGCCGTTCCTGGCCCTTTGCTGTTCCCGACCCCTGCCGACCTAGGCCTACACTGTTCCTGTCTCCTACGGATAATTTGTACAATATCATTCATAGCATAATAAACAAATACTGAACACTAACAAATTCAATCAAAGGGCTACGCCCTGCAATTCAAACAGATTGGGGCTCAGCCCTGCATACAAGCTCTATGGGAACAAGGGTTCTCTTACCTGAGTCCCGAGCTTCCCGAGCACCGCTATCCCAAGCACAGTCCCTTAACTTGAGCCTCACCGAAACCTTAGTCACAACACATTAACAATATCCATCCATCAAGTTCTAATCCATTAAATAACATTGAGCCATAACTCTAACCTCCGGGACCTTGAATTCTATCAATCCGGGTGATAAAATCCATCCCGAGCCTTAACCACTGAGTTCCCAAGCCCAAACACACTTAAAAACTCAAACTGGCACTAAGATTCACGACCCTACCCTCAAGAGCCGCGACTACCCTCGAAACAGAGGCTAGCACCCTTCTCTGTAACACACACGGGCCGTGGCGCGCATCACCAAGCGACGCGGGGCGCCTCAAGCTTCTCAGACTCCCATGGTTGCGCGTGCACACGGGCCGCGGCATGCCCCTCCTAGGGCCGCGGCCCTCACCTCCAAACCCAGAATTCTTCACCCTTTTTCCTGCATTTTCTTCAGACTAACTCATCCTATAATCAAGCTAACATTTCCAGATAATCAATACAAATATTCTAGCCCAGTTTCAACATCAAAACCCATCAAAACCTGCTCCAGAAACTCAACTAAAACACCCAAGAACAGATCAAATTCTACTCACATGCATAACCTAACAACATAGCTGAAATTCAAGCATAATTCCCATAGTTAGAGCTTACCTTTGCTGAGTTATGCTTCTGAACTGGTTCCCCAAATACCCAGCTTTAGCTCCTTAACTCTAACAGCCCAAAGCCCTCAATTCTTGACTAGTTCCATCAAAGCTTCTTGACTGGTTTTTGACTAACTTGCCTCCTTGAGTTGCCTTAGAGAAGAAAAGGTGAGAGAGGGTATATAATTAACTCCAGCTGAGAATGAGAGAGAGATGTCGGTTTCTACAAGTCTCCAAATAATTCTTTCTTTTTGTTTTATTTAACTTAATCTATGTTGTTACCGCAAGGCTCGGGGTACCAAAACGTCCCCAAGGGAAAAATGGTAAATTTCCCCAACTTTCCCTCCTAGACATTCTAACCTCAAATATATCTCCGAATATTTATTTCCATAACCCGATAACCCTATAATATATCTAATACCCAAAGTACCCCTCGACTCGCCCTGAGTCGGATTCTCAACCCCGTTGTGACTTTCTGGCTAACTGCTCCCCAGGACTGTCTCGGTTCGTGCTACACAGAAATATATCACATGCATATCATATTTATCACATTTATGCCCTCAGCAGACTAAAATCACAAACATACCCCTAACATCCAAATGGGGCCCACATGCATATTTAATTCAGCTAAACATGCATCTTTATCACGTATTCACATAAATTCACATATTAACTGTAACGACCCAAATCCGCTATTAAGGCTTAAGGGCCTTGATTAGCGTGCCAGGAGGGCATGATGGGATTTATGTGTGATCTTAATGATTTAAATGCATGGTTATGATTTAAAGCATGTTATATGACCATTTGTTTATCTGAGATGCATGACTATGTATGTTAGTATGCATGTAGGCCCGGATCGTGTTAGAAGGGCATAATTGTAATTTTGGCCATGTTGGGCATAACTGCATTGTTATGTGATGATTGTTGAGACCACATTGTGATGTGGATGTATCTGTGATTTGTGACTCGAGGCGATCCCAGTGAGCAGGCTAGCGGAAATTCATGACGGGAATTTATACCCGGCTCGGGGCGAGCCTGGAGGTATGAACAGGAATTCAGAGAAATAGATTGAGATTTATTTTGATGATGGGGGATAATTATTTGGTGATTTATCAGGTATTGGGAAGCAACGGGAAAATATTAGAGACACTTGAGGATTAGTGGGAATTGGGTAAATGACTAAAATGGCCCTACTTGGGTAAAAGGGTTTAGAATTAATAGGGAGGGCATTTTGGTCAATTGGCTTTTGAAGATAGAATAAATAAGGCTTTATACACTTAGTGGATTTTGTAGAATAGAGTAAAGGGGCTGAAAAAGAAAGGAAAAAGGAAAGAAAGAAAAGAGAGAAAACTGATGGGTTTTCTAAGGGATCGGTTTGGGGGTTCTAGCACCTCTTATCTTCATTTTTCTTGAGGTCAAGCTCAGTGGGGAGCTAGGATAGGCTGTGCATCAAGAATCTTAAGGTCACACTTGAAGACTTGGCAAGGATTAGCAAGAACATCTGAAACTTGAGGTCAAGCTTTGATGATGAGCAAGCTAAGGAGGCCTAGGGTTGAATCAAGGTCGAAATTGCATTAATGGTGTGCACTAAGGCTCGAGTGGGATCGTGCTCAAGGAGTCAGGTGATCTAAGCTATTGATTGGAAAGGTAAGAAAACTATAACACCCGTAGGATAGGGCGTGGGCCCATTGTGTGATTGCCGGGCATGGCCCTATATTGCATGTTGCATGATGAGATGATTGCAGGGCATGGCCCCAGATTGTGTTGTGTGCAAATGTTTAACCTTAAATGAACTGTGATGTGTGTGAATGTTCATTTCGAATGTACTATATGTGTGATTATGATGAAATGAACGGCAAGGGCCGAGTACGGCGTAGGCCGGGGCGGCCGTGGGGCCGAAAGTAACACCTAGCACATGGGATGCTATAGTCAGGGCGGGGCCCGGTGGATACATGTGTTATGCTATATTCAGGGTGGGACCCAAGGGATACATGAGTTATCCTCGCGGTGAGAACCGATACCCCAGGGCTTTGGTAAGGTTTCTGGGGCGGCATGGCCGTGTTTTCTTAGTCTAATGGTTGACTTGTTTATTTGTGGATTATCTGTTATGATAAACTGTATACATTGCATATGTTATGTTCTGCATGAGTTTTCTTGCTGGGCTTCGGCTCACGGGTGCTCTGTGTTGCAGGTAAGGGCAATGACTGAGTCAACCAACCATGAGTACGGAGAGCGTGAAGTGACGTGTACATGTTTGGCCTGCCCGACTGCTTTGGTTGGGGGTTTATTTGAAAATGGCTGTAATAATCTATGATTTTATGATTTACCAACTGTAAACTTATTTCAAGATGTAAATAGTTTTCAAACCTTATTTTGGGATCCCAAATGTTTAATACTAGCAGTTTTAAATGAAACGATGCATTTTCTAAGATTACAGCCTTAAATTTTAATTAGTCACACTTTTGTCTCAAAACCTCGGTTAGCGAGTTCATTTCACACTGTTTTGTCTTAAAAATCACTTAGTAACGGCTCTAAGGAAGTAGGGCGTTACATTAACATATTAAATCATTTATTGCCCTCCAGGCATGCTAATAAAGGCCCTAAGCCCTATTAGCAAATTCGGGTCGTTACAGATACCTTGCTGAAATAATGATCAATACGGCCAGTCAGGTAGTCATAACTAAACCTCTTGCCGCCTTATGGTCCAAGAACAAGCACACAACTATCACATTCCATAGTCATACAATATATATACAGACAGATACATGTTTATAGCATTTAGTACTTAGCATGTATCACATAGTAATTCACAATCAATCATACTTATAAGTATGTTCCAGCGATCCCAGTACTAATAAGCACACAGTTGCTGAGGATATAATATTTCAGGGCACAGGTTTAACATAGTGTCTCATGCATACAGGTAAAGCATGTATACCACATTTAAGCAGTTATGCATATAACTACATAAATAGTTACCAAACCATCAGTCGAGCTCGACTTCAGTGATGTGTGTACATGCCAAGCCAGTCTACAGGAACCCTAACCTTGGCACGCTCTGATACCAAGTTGTAACGCCCTGGTTACCCCAGAACAGTTACGATGATCGGTGAACCAGAAATTTGACCCGCTACCCGAGTCCTTTGGTTAAAAACGTGTTCTAAGTGTTATCAACAGGTTAAGGTGGAAAAACAATAAAGAGGAAAGGATATATTTTATTAAGTATATAACTGCTCATGAGCTTATTAAAACATTCACAAGTTATCTACAACTCAAAATGGCCACTACTGTTTCAAATTTACAACCCCGCCGGCCTAAGCGGCAAAAATAGGGTAAACCCCATAGTCCCTCTGAGAACTCCTTGGCCGTGGTGGTCAAGCGGCCGCATATGTACACATCATCACCTAAGCTCTCCACTCAAGGCTGGGTGAGCTTTTCTTTCCCTTTACCTGCACCACATATCACCCATGAGCCAAGGCCCAGCAAGAAAACACAATATAGCATGATATAATATCAACAATGATCATAATAATCATTCAGAACTATCAGTCCAAAACAAATAGGTGACAGTTGCAAAAGTCACTAAGTTGGGTATAGCTCCCTTTAGCCTTGTGACGATAGGGTCACCGGGGCTTAACGGGTAAGTAAGCCTTTCATTAGCTTAACCAGGATAGGTGCATGGTGACTGGTCACCAACATAACCTTCCTCATGACCATAGAGTCAAAACCCTGGAACATCATTCCCTAGCCATGTGACAAGCGGTCACCTGGGCCTTAGGCCCTGGCTTTGAGTAACTAGTCTTAGACTAGCCAAGCACTTATAAGTTCATCGACCTTAGGGTCGGTCCAGCGTTAATCCCTTAGAGCCATTCAACGCTGCTATCGATTAGATCTAATCTTCATTTGGGTCGGCGTTCATGACGCTATGCCATTTTTGACTCTTAGGTCAGTGTCCCTGACTAGTCAGTACATATACAGGTATACAACATTCGCTAGCATTTAATAGGCAATCCATGTCCACATTTAACAATCAACATGCCTCAATAAAAATACGCATGTCACATATACACAGGGTGCAGTTTTCTTACCTCAGGTTCAAGCGAGAAATATTATAAGGACGACCCCTGAGAACGATCGATCTTTTGGTTCCTTAGCAGTTACCTAATCACAACCAATTATAACCTCCATTAATTAGAATCAACATGGATAGGGTCTTAACCTAAGCTCCACTCTCGGGACCTCAAACCATGCGCACACGGTGAGTAGATTTGATCCCGGGCCTTAAGGATTGAAACCCCAAGTCAAAAACCCTTAAAAACACCCAAAACGGGACTTTGAAGGAACAGGGTAGTGCTACAGTGCTAACCCCTAGCGCCCCAGCACTATTCTCAGAACCTCCAACATGCCCAAATGCTCCCTGAGTAGCGTTGTAGCGCTCTAAGGTGGGCGCTATAGCGCTACCTTCAGACTAGAAACCCCCTGAAGCCTCCTTCTTCATCTCCTTCAATTCTAACCTATTTCCAATGCTTCCAAATCCCATTTTTGATGCCAAATTAACCCAAAAGCCATCCTAACATACCCCAAACATCACTACCATAAGAACCCTAGCCAAAACTCCCAACAAAACCAAGTATTCAACCTAGAAATCTCAGCTATAAAACAGAACTAAAACAGGGCAAACCAGGGAATTCAGTGGTTAGAAACTTACCCAAAGCTCATCTTATGATGCTCTTCAATGGAGGAACACACTCCCAAACTCCCAAGGCTTACTTCCCAAGCTTGAATCCTCAAGAATGGTTCAAAAATCTCAAGGGAAAACTGAAGAAAGAAGATATGGGAAAGCTTCAAGAACCTACTCTGTTTTTCTCATCTTTCACAGCCTAAAAATGGCTTATATCTATCTTGGGGGTGAAATGACCATTATACCCCTAGGTCAATTAATAGTTTCTAAAGGCTCCCAAGGGAAAAATTGGTATTTTCCACCTATCTCGTTAATCATAATTAACACTCTCCAAATCCTGCTATTCTCAATAATCTAAAACACCAATAATTCACATCCCATTACCCTTTAATTCCCAGTAACGCTTTAATCATTAAAATCACCCCGAGACTCATCCCCAGTCCCGAACTTAAACCTATTATGACTAGACCGCTAATCAATATTCCAAGATCGTCTCATGCCGAATAGCTTGAACAAACCCACATTATAATGTGGTCTCAACATATACCACCGACATGCATACAAATATACAATTATACCCTCAACGGGCCAAATTACCATCACATCCCTGTAATTATAATGTGGACCCATATGCATGCATTTAACATCATATTATAATATAATCCACATATACATGCATATTATCAGTTAATGGCATAATTAAATAAGTATGGCCCTCCCGGCCTACTAATCCCGCCATTAAACCACATCGGAAAATTCGGTGCATTACACGTATCATCACTTTGAGAAAATTTATGTCATTTAATCATGGACTAGCTACTTAAATAATTCCAATTTATTTATCGATCGTTTATTAGGTTTTCAAAAACAATGATATCACTGCCAACTCTCATGGTCACATTGCCTTCATCAAACTTCTTTAAAAAACTAAGTTTCCATAAAGAATAATAAGCATGATTAATGGTTCTTAGGTCAACTATACAAGATGACAAAACATCTCCCACTAAAAGGCTTTAAAGTAAGTAAATCAAATTTACTTTTTTTATTTTTTCATTTTTAAGATTGGAGATTGAATAAAAATTCTTGGCTTTATGTAATCAAAATTACTTTTCGATATATCTCCAATATAGATTGTATAGAATCACATATAAAAATATGCAATTCTCATATCTCATGTTTCTTCATAAGACACATTATGCATGCCTAACAGTAAGTAATCATGAGCCTTTTCATCAGATAGTATCCAATTAAGGTACTTCTCTTTTGTTCTTTAGTTGCTATGACAGTTAGCACTTGAGGACATTCTTCTTTCAGGACAAACTTATGCTTTTCATATTAATACAATATCAACATGAAATTATCACCATTTTAATTTGTGTTTGTTATGTAAAGCAACAACAATAAAGTTATTGAAG